>NC_045432.1:17286591-17886591 GCF_902635505.1 Sarcophilus harrisii | reverse complement strand
CTTGACTAGACTTTTTCAATGACTTCCTGATTGGTCCCCCTGCCTCAAATCTCTTTCCACTTCAGTCCATCCTTCACTCAGCTATCAAAGTGATCTTCCCAAAGCTCGAGTCTGACCATATAACCCTCCCACCTTTTCACTCAATAAGTTCCAGAGGTTCCCTATCATTTCCAGAATCAAAACTAAAATACTCTATTTGGACAATCTAGTCCTTTTCTGTCTTTCTAGGCATCTTACACCTTCCTCTCCTCTATGTCATACAGGATCAGGAAACACTGGCCTCCTAGCTGTTCTTAACACAAGACCCTTATCTCCCAACTCCCTGAATTTTCCCTGGCTTTTCTCTATGTCTGGAAGGCTCTCCCTCCCCACCTTCACCTCCTGGCTTCCTTGTTGTCTCTAAAAATTCAGTTCCATTCTCACCTTTTAAAGGGAGCATTTTCCTGTGGTTCCTCCCCACCTGCTCTCTGAAATTACCTCCCATTTGCACTATGTATAGTTTGTTTATGCATAATTGTTTGCATGGTGTCTCCCCCATTAGACAGACCTCTTTGAGATCAAAGAACATCTTTTTGCCTTTTTTTTATCCCCAGTCTTAGTCCAGGGCCTGGATGACAAGTATTTAATAAATAGCTATTTAAAACCATTCCCCAATTGATAAGTGGTCAAAGGATATGAACAGACGATTTTCAGATGAACAAATTAAAATCATCTATAGACATATGAAAAATAGCTCTAAATCACTATTGATTAGAGAAATGCAAATTTTAAAAACTCCCAGATACCACCCCATACCTATCAGATTGGCTAAGATGACAATAAAAGATAATAATAAATATTAGAGGGGATATGAGAAAAGTGGAATGCTAATGCATTGTTGTGGAGTTGTGAAATGATCCGATCATTCTGGAGAATAATTTGGAACTATGCCCAAAGGGCTATTAAACTGTGAATGCCCTTTGATCCCACGGTGCCATTACTAAATCTGCATCCCATAAAAATCATAAAAGGGAGGAAAGGACCCACACCTACAAAAGTGTTTGTAGCAGCTCTTTTTGTGGTGGCAAGGAATTAGGAAATGAGTATATGCTCATCAATTTGGGAATGACTGAATAAGTTCTGGTATATGAATGTAATGGAATATTATTGTTTTTTTTTTTAATGATGAAGAGGTTATTTTAGAAAGACCTGGAAAGAGAACAAGGGATAGTCTACCTCTCAGACCTGTAGAGCAGGAAGGAATTTATGGCCAAAGAAGAACTAGAAAACATTATGAAACACAAAGTAGATAAATTTGATTATATTAAATTAAACAGGTTTTGTCCAAGCAAAACCAATGCAGCCAAGATTAGAAGAGAAGCAGAAAAGTGGGGAAATTTTTCACATCAAATGTTTCTGATAAAGGACTCATTTCTAAAATATGTAGAGAACTGACTCATTTATAAGAATAAAAGCCATTCCCCAACTGATAAATGGTCAAAGGATATAAACAGATAATTATCAGATAAAGAAATTAAAGTCATTTTTAGTCATTTGAAAAAATGCTCTAAATCCCTATTGATTAGAGAAATGCAAGTTAAAATAACTCTAAAGTACCACTTCATACCTCTCAGTTGTCTAAGATGACAGGGAAATTATGATGAAAAGTATTGGAGGAGATGTGGGAAAACTGGGACACATACATTGTTGGTGGAGTTGTGAATTGATCCAACAATTCTGGAGAGCAGTTTGGAACTATATCCAAAGGACCATCAAACTCTGCATATTCTTTGATCCAGCAGTGTTTCTACTGGGTCTGTATCTCAAAGAGATCATAAAGGACGGAAAAGGGCCTATGTGTACAAAAATGTAGCAGTCCTTTTTGTAGTGGCAAGGAACTGGAAACTGAATGGATGCCCATTAGTTGGAGAATGGCTGAATAAGTCATGGTTCTGTAAGAAACTATCAGCAGACTGATTTCAGAAAAGTGTGGAAAGACTTACATGAACTGATACTCCGTAAAGTGAGTAGAACCAAGTAGTACACAGCAAGAACAAGATTATGGGATGATCAACTGTGATGGGCTTGGTTCTTTTCAACAATGATGTGATTCAAGGCAGTTCCAATAGACTTATGATGGAGAGAGCCATCTGTACCCAGAGAGAGAACTAGGGAGCTGAATGAGGATCAAAACATAGTATTTTCACCTTTTTCATTGTTGTTTGTTTATTTCTTTCTCATTTTTTTCCTTTTGATGTGATTTTTTTTGTGCAGCATGATAAATGTGGAAATGCGTTTAGAAGAATTGCACATGTTTAACTTATATTGGACCTATATTAACCTATAGGAGGAAGTAGAGGAGAAAGGAGAAAAAATTGGAACATAAGGTTTTACAAGGATGAGTGTTGAAAATTGTCTTTGCATTTATTTTGAAAAATAAAAAGCTGTTATTATTTAAAAAATAAAAAAAACCTAGAAAGATTTACATGAACTGATCCTGAGTGAAGCAAGTAAAACCAGGAAAACATTGTATAGAGCAGCAGCAGAGTTATGTGATGATCAACTATGATAAACGTGATTCTTTTCAGTGGTTCAGTGATCCAAGACAATCTCAGTAAACACTTTGGAGGGAAAATGTCATCCATATCCAGAGAGAGAACTATGGAGACTGAATTGTAGATCAAGACATGCTATTTTTACCATTTTTTTTTTCCTTTGTGGTTTTTTTTCCTTTTATTCTGATTTTTCTCTCCCAACTTGAGTCATGAAGAAATATGTAAAAAAAATGAATGTACATATATAATAAAAAATGTTTTTGCATGTAACTTGAGGAAATAAAATAATAATATTTTTAAATAAATAAAAATTAAAATTAAAAAATGGGGGGCAGCTAGTTGGTATAGTAGATAGAGCACTCTCCCTGAAGTCAGGAGGACCGGAGTTCAAATCTGCTCTCAGACACTTAACACTTCCTGCCCTTATGACCCTGGGCAAGTCACTTAACCCCAATTGCCTCAGCAAAAAAATAAAAAATAAAAATAAAATAAAACAAATGCATGCTTCCTGGTATCATCCCCCACCCACCTAAAGCACAGATACAATTATGTCCCTTTTCACTAAATTCCAGTGGCTTCCTGTCACCTTCAGGATCAAATACAAAATGCTCTCCACCGATATTTAGGGTCCTCTATCATCTAGCTCCCTCCTACCTTTCCAGTCTTCTTAAATCTTACTCCTTACCCTATCCTCTTCCTCCAGTGATATTGGCCTTCCGCCTGTTCCACAAACAAGACCCTTCAGTTCTCAGCTCCAGGCATTTTCTCTGGCTGTCCCCCACTACTAACCTCCCCGATAAGCATATACAATATGATCATTGTTTCCAGCCTAATGGAAATTTCCAGTCTTCATTTAATTAATGAGACCATGTCGGATACATTGGAATTCACACTAATTGGGGCCTAATTGGATGAAAAGAAATGCTTATTTTCAGTTAATGTTAGATTAAAAAGAAAGAAATGGTTTCACTTGCTGAAGTCATATATATATATATATATATATATATAGTATTTAGCAAAGTGGGATTCAAATTCAGGTTTTCTATTCTCTAATGTTGAAGGTGTTGTGTTCGACTCTGAGCACCAGTTTGTGGAGAGATGAGTGTATGGAGGAGAATGACCAAGATGGCAAGAGTTCTCAGGACCATGTCATAGAAAGAACATTTGGGAGAACTGAGGCTATTCTGAGTAGGAAACAGAAAACCTGGTGAGAATGTGACAGCTCTCCTCAAGCATTTAATGGGCTGTCAGTTGAAAGAGGCTTTCTTGGCATTTCCTGTTGAATAGCTTGAAGTGGATGTTATAGTGACCTCTTAATAGGTCACTAAGATGTGGACAGATACCTGAAAACACTACTTTGGATCAGCCTCATCATCATCCTCATCATCATCTTCATGTGGAGGGACAATTCATGCTGTCCTCAAACTACAGGGCCGTTAATTTCCTCAGATGATCTCCTCCAGCTGTTCCATTTGGGCCTACTCCATGCCGCTCTTATGTGGTGAATAATTTCTGCCAGACTTTGCGGTCTTTGCTAGACATTATTCCACTGTGCCCACAGGGTATGTGGTTATGAAGCTTCTCTCTGTTACTGGCTTTGGGCTTCACCTCTTCTCTGTACAAGGAGAAATGGCTTCAACCATATCCTCTTTCATGTAGAGAATAGAAATTAAACTGCAGGTGTCTTAATGAGGTAGTTAAGCCCCTCACATACCTAATAGTTTTAAATTTGTCTTTATTTAACAATCTCCGCAGGGACATTTAAAACAATTTTTATAAGTGTTTTTAAAATCTTTGAGTTCTATTTTGTATTTAATTTATACTTTAACATATTTAACATGTATTGGTCAACCTGCCATCTAGGGGAGGGGGTGGGGGGAAGGAGGGGAAAAATTGGAACAAAAGGTTTGACAATTGTCAATGCTGTAAAATTACCCGTGCATAGAACTTGTAAATAAAAAGCTATTAAAAATAATAAAATAAAATAAAATCTTTGAGTTCCAGATTGTCTCCCTGATCCCTGCCCCCAACTCCATTAAGAAACCATAGCACATACTAAGTTTAAACTAGGACACAAACCCCTTAGCTGTTTTCTTTTCCTAAGAAGAGGAAGCTGTCAATTCCCAGAGTCCTAAATTTGTACAGCTTTTCTCTATAGAAGGAAAATCTTGCTTCCAGGGTCTAAGCTCTTTCAGAATACAGGCAGCTATGTAGAGGCTAAAGTCATTTAATTTGTCTTTTTAGCCTACTATGTCTGGGCTGAATCATAATCTGCTGTGGCAGACGACTGTCTGATTTAGGATTAGGAATTGCTTGTAATTCCCACTCAACCTTATGAGGGTTCTATGTCCTATAATGCAAAAATCTTTTTTGGGGGGAGAGCTTCCAAAGAATTCCTATAAGATCTTAATTAATATCAATCCCTGTGGTTTTCTTCACTCCCTAAAATCCTTTGGCCTCCCATGAAAATGAAAGGGAGATGAGAAAATTTTTAAAAACCCTCCAGATGGACCATTTATCAATAGGAGAATGGCTTGAATTCTTATAAATTCGAGTCAATTCTCTATATATTTTAGAAATGGGGCCTTTGTCAGGACCCTTGAATATAAAAATTTCCTCCGATATTCTGAACCGGTCTATGGAGATGAGTACTGGTAGTTGGCGATTCCCTGCTCAGGGCCACTGAGGCAGCTATTTTTCACCGTGATCGATGGAATAAAGAAGTCTGCTGTTTTCACGGGGCATGTATCCATACACAATGGAGAAGCTCCCAAGACTTGTTAAAATATAAAACTACTGCTCATTTCTAATGATTTATGTGGGTACAAATGATACTGCGGGAAAGAATCTAGAAAGCGTTGTTAAAGACGACAAAATCTTGGGTAGGTAACTAAGTGATACGGTGCACAGAGTTCTGGCCCAGAAGTCCTGAGTTCAAGTGTGACCTCAGACACTTTTAGCTGTGTGAACTGTGTGATCTTGCACATGTCTTGACTATAAAATGGAGATAATACTATCACCTCCCTCCCAGGATTTTTGTGAAGATCAAATAAGATAAAGCATTTAACACAGTATCTGATACATAATGGACACTAGAAAAATGCTAGCTACTATTACTAGTATTATTATATTATACAAAGTTTATATACATATATACAAGTGGTGATTTTATCATTTGCTACTCTTTGGAAACAACCAATAAATATTTTAACAACTCTTCCTATGTACTCTATGCACTATACTAAGCACAAAGGAAAAGCAAACAGTCCCTGCCCTCAAGGAACTTACATTCTAACAGGAGAAACAACATGTGTGTGTGGATACATATATGTACATAAGCACATATATGTATAATGTGTGTGTGTGTGTGTATATATATATATATATATATGATACATAAAAAGTGAGTTGAAGATAACTTTAGAGAGGAAGGTACTAGCATCTAGGAAGACAAGAAAAGACTTCCTGAAAGGGGGTCATTGGAACTGAGTATTGAAGAATCCGGACAGACGTTAGGAAGGAAGGTTGATTCCCAGGTATGGGAATATGGGAAAATAACTTCATTATTAATAATTAAATAAGCATTAAATAACTTTATTCCTGGCCTTACATTAAATAATTAAATAAGCATTAAATAAATAAATAGCATTAAATAAGCACCTAGCTGCCTCCTTGATTTTCAAGAAAGGAAAACTATAGGCTACAAACTCTGGACCAATGAATGAAATTCCTGGAAAAATTCTGGAATATCAAGGACAGAGAAAATGGAGTTTAAGTGATTTGCCCAGGATCACATAACAAGTGTCTGAAGTCATTTCTTCATTCCAGGCCCAAGACTCCATCCATTGTGCCACCCAGTTACCCAGAAATAAAACCAAGTCTTAACTGTCTACACATAAATACACAAAGTATAGGTAACAAGCAAGATGAACTAAAGATTCTAATGTAAAGATGGAAATTTTATTTCAGAGACATTTCTATGACTTGGTGGGAAGAGAGACGATTGAAATATAGGTTCAGAAGGGTACAGCTCATCCAAAATAAACTGAATAACATGGCATATTAAGATCCAGAATAGTGGAGGATATATAGATGGAAATTAGTGCAAGCAGGAACAGAAATGCTAATAGTCATTAGACTATACTACAGACAGAAGTATACGGAAGGAGAAAATAGATGAAGAGTTTAGGAAACAGGTCATCAGTCTGGCATAGGGGCAAATCACTTAACCCTGATTGCCTAAAAAAATAAAAAAATAAATTAAAAAGATCATGGAATACAGGAGATACTATTGGATTGGAATAGAGCAAAAACTCTCTCTCTCTCTCTCTCTCTCTCTCTCTCTCTCTCTCTCTCTCTCTCTCTCTCTTTCTCTCTCTCCTCCTGTCTCTCTCTCACTCCAATAAGGGTAAAGAGAAATTGGTTTCTGGGACAGAAACAATCAGGATATTAAAATGGAACATGATCATCCCATGTTAGAATTTATGATAGAGAAAAGAAAAACTGAGGCTAGTTTGGCCTGCAACCTAAATTTGGAGAAGAAACAGATCTCATGGAGTTCAGAAAAAGGATAATTAGAATTCTCCCTTTAGGGTAGATCAGAAAAGGAGGGATATATGGAAAGAGCTTGAGAACGAAATCCTAAAATCACAAAGGAAAAGAATTACAATGAAGACAGAACAGGAGAGTAGTATAAAGAGACCGATGTGGATGCACAGGGAACTCACCTCAACGAAATTTTTGACAAGTATAGAGAAATTAGGAGCAGCTAGATCGCTGAATGCTAGACCTGAAAACTTATCTTCCTGAGGTAAAATCTGGCCTCAGACATTGACTAGTGTGTGACCCTAGGCAAGTCACTTAATCAAGTTTGCCTCAGTTTCCTCATCTGTAAAATGAACTGAAGAAGGAAATGGCAAACCACTCCAGTATTTTTGCTAAGAAAACCCCAAGGAGGATCACAGAGAGTGAGACACAACAGAAAAACAGCAGAACAGCAAACAAAAGATAAGATCATTAAACTGTGAGCACTTTGAGAGCTGGGACTGCCTTTTTACCTTTCTTTGTTTTCTGGGTGCTGTCCTGTGCCTGGTGCATTGTAGGCATTTAGTAAATGTTTATTGACTAGAAACGGGAAGGTAATCGTGGATGAAGACTAAAGATAGAGTCCTAGAAGAATGTTGTGTTCCTAAATCTCCCAGTGGACCGAGTCTGACAAGGAAAGTGAGGAAGAACAAAACGGAGCCAAGGAACAGTTGAATGGTTTAAAACTATTACGGGGAAAGGGAAATTCAATGAAGGAATGGGACTGCTCAACATGAGTTTCTGATAAATTACGAGAGAAAAAAGACCGCTGTTCAACGTTTCTCTTGCTTGTGTTCCCACCAAGGAGACTGACCTTTGGACTGACCTAGACCAAATATGGCCAAGAGGGAGTTAATACTTAAGGTAAGGAAGGAGATAGTAAGAGCATATCTAGGTGACCTTGATGAGCTCCAGTCACCAGAGCCAGATGGATAGCATCCTCAGAGGCTAAACAATATGACTGCTGAGTCTGTCAGTGAGCCTTAAATGATCATGGAGGAGCAGCTAGTTGCCACAATGGATAGTGTAGACCTGGAGTTGGATCTGAGTTCAAATCCAGCCTCAGACACTTGCTAGCTGTGTAACCCTGGGAAAAATCATTTAACCCTGATTGTCTAAAAAAATAAAAAATGAATAAGATCATGAAATACAGGAGATACTATAGGGTTGGAATAGAGAAAATTTCTCTCTCTCTCACTCTCTCTCTCTCTCTACCTAATCAGGGTTAAGTGACTTACCCAAGGACACACAGCCAGTAATAGTGGGTCTGAGACTGGATTTGAACTCAAGTCCTCTTGACTCGAGAGCCCATGTTTTATCCACTGCAGCATCACCTAGCTGCCTCCTTGATTTTCAAGAAAGGAAAACTATAGGCTACAAAGTCTGGACCAATGAATGAAATTTCTGGCAAAATTCTGGAATATCAAGGACAGAGACAACGTGGAATGGTAGAGTGTTGGATTTGATGTCAGGAAAAAGCTGTCTTCAAGTTCTGTAATTAGCACCTTTCTCCTGGAACTCCCAGGTGAAGAAACTCCCTTTACCAATGCAAGTGGTAAATTATAGACAGTTATATAGGCAAGTTATAGTCTTAGAGATTTGCCTAGAGTACTGAGAAGTTAAGTGAATGGCCCAGGATTACAAGGATCATCTGTGTCAGAGGTAGCACTTGAACCCAGGTCTTCTTGACCACCACTCACTCTTCCCTTATACCCATCACCTCTTTGCCTGTCATTACTCTCCTTCCATTCATTCAGGTTTGCAACCTGGAGTCATCCTCCATTTCCCCTCACCCTCACGTCCAATCAGTTGTCAAGTCTTATTCATTCTTCTTCCCCAACTCGTCCCATGTCTGTCCTATGCCAAACTTACATCGTGTAGTCACCACCGTACTTTAGACTTCCTCATCCCTTCCCTGGACTATTGCAATGGCTTTCCAACCAATTCCCCGTGCCTCAAGTTTCATCCTCCGCTCAGCTCTGTCAAATTGATATTCCTAAATTCTCTTCTCAAGGATCACGTCCCACAGGAAGCCTATCCCGATCCGTCTTTCTCTTGAAACTACGTCTGTGGATTTTACATTTACTTAAGCGTGTGCAGATTGTTTTCCCCCAGTGGGATGTGAGCAAGATCCTTGAGGGCAGGGACTTGGGGATTTCCTTTGGAATTCAAATTATTATGGGGCTTTTATGTCCCCAGCACAGTACGTGGCACATGGTAGGAGCTTGACAGATGTTTCTTGAACGAATGGATACATGCGTGCATGTAGGCGCTATGGTTTGAGGGATGCAGAGGTCAGTTTCCTTTTGGTCAGACTTGGTCCATCAGAATGCTCGGGGGAAGATTCGTGTAAAGAACATCAGAAGCAGTGTTTTGGAAGGTTCTGGGTAGACGCTGACCAAACGCTTAGTTGTAGCTTTCCTCCGAGTGATCTCTTTCTGACAAAACATTTACCATGTGCCTTACAAAAATATGTCAAGTGTGCTCTAGGACCAGGGGAGTCCTTTGTACTGAGTACAGCTGGTTACTGGACTAACTTGCCAAATATGTACCAATCCAGATAAGGCCAGAAGTAGCTCAGAGTTGGGGGTTACAATGTGAGCCATGTTGTCTAACGGAAAATTGGATAGGGTTCAGCTCACCGTTAATATGCAGTTTCTGTCTAAGACATACATATTGATGGGCTAACGCAATTAGCTACCCATCCTACTATGTGCTAATGTCTGGGTAACATATATTTTTCATCTCGTAACCCACCAATACAAAAACTAAAATCGAGGTGATAAGACAGCAGCTGCTGTGCAATTAATAGAATTTTTCTGAGTTTGGCATTCATGTAGAAAAGAAAGGGTAGGCGAAATTTTGGAGATCGTACAACCGCCTGGGTCTGAATATTAGGTGCGAATGGAAGCTGGCTCTAGAAGACATTTGCTAGGCAACAGGGACACATTTGAGTTTCTCTCATCTACTTGTATGTTTTTAGGTTAAGGTTCTTTGCACCTATGATGGCATGATCACGTGGTTTGGGAAACGTATTACACGTTATCCTAAAGATTGATTTCCATTCTGTCGTTGCTAGAAGAAGATGTGTTTGAGCCAAGATGATAAAATAAGACTTTTTGAGCTTGATTGTTCCCCCCTTGACTTAGCGGCACTGGTTCCTCAAACACTTCAAAGAGAAAAGGGAAAAAAGACTTTCCCTATTTGGAAAGGAGGAAGAATATTCCCAGGGAACCAATGGGGGGCTGATAAATGTTTAACAAGTATGCACGACGGAATTTCACCTGCATTATTAATATTTTCCCCATCACTTCCTTCAGTCTAGACTCTGTTAATTACATACTGTCCTGTATGTTCTAATTATTTGCTGAAAATCCCAAAAGGAACATCTTTCTGCAAAGGTTTTAGTTACCCTTCTGCAAACCAAAGATGAGAAAGGAGCCATTGGTCTAAAATGGAAAGTAGAGTTCTCTTCTTTATGAATCTAGAACACTTCCCTTTATCTTTTCTTTCTAGCTTTTGTAAGCTGGTGAAGGAGATTTAGCAGAAGGGGAAATTAAGATGACTAATCACATAATGTGGAGAGAATGTTATAGTTTCAAATGCAAATGTAATCCTTACTGTGCAAAGTGGAATAAAAATATTCAAATTCTCAGAAATGACCTAAATTGAGCCCTGATTTGTAACATTTGCCAATTTCTGAGATATAAATGCTCACATCAAAAATTTAGCAATCTGTTGTGGGTTGGTTGTTTATTTTTTTTCTTTCTCATGGTTTTTTCCCCTTTTTGACCTGATTTTTCTTGTGCAGATAATGAATATGAAACTATGTTTAGAAGAATTATATGTTTAATCTATAATGGATTACTTGCTGTCTTGGGAGGGGAGAAGGAGAAAAATTTGGTACACAAGGTTTTGCAAAGGTGGATGTTGAAAACTATCTTTGTATGAATTTGGAAAAATAAAATACTATTTTTAAAAGCTGAAAAATAAAAAAAAAACCTTAAAAATCAGCTGCTCGAGTCAATATGAGCTGGTTCTGCCACACCCCTACAAATAATGATCATCAGAAAGTGCGTTCCAGAGACTTCTGGGAGAAAGAGAGAACTACTGTTATCCCTGGAGATGAGAGAAGCTCATCCTCCTTCTCAGGGTCAAAGCAACCTGGCTCTCAAACAGAAGGATATTATCTACATCACTGACTTTATCTATGAGCCCTCAAGGCCCAAATTGGTATTCTACGATTTGTGTGTTTGTGTCTACGTGTGCATATTCTGCAAAGCTGTATGAATGGCAGCTACTCCTACCACTACACATTTAACAGCGTTTGTGTGTAAGTGACAAGATAATTCAATAGTATGTCATATCAAGGGAAATTACTGAAAATAATACTGATTCTAGCTAAAAGAAGATTTAACAAAGTAAGAAAGAACAACCAGATTTGAGTTGGCAGTATAAAAGTAATACTGATCTAAAGTATGGAGCTGCAGATGGAGTGTTGGACCCAGAGTCAGGAGAACCTGAGTTCAAGTTTTACTCTAGATATATCTTACTTGTGTGACTTCAGACATTTAACATAAGGGACTCCGTTTCTTCATCTATAAAATAATTAAGTTGGATTCAATGACTTAAAGGTTTCTTCATGATCTAAATCTGTGGTTCTGTGTACCTATGATCCTAATTAAAACTATTTATGTAAACTTTCCAAAAATTTATTTATAATTCCCAAGAAGTACAATAACTTCTGTTTCATTAACCACGTGATGATTTTAATTTTGTTGCATATTTTGATTACAATAGGAAATTCTACCTCTCTATGTTCAATATCATAATTTGTTGTTCGTTTACAGTTCTTTAATGCCAAATCAAAAATCAAAATCGGGATGCTGCTTACAACATCCCTACCAAAAAGGAAAAAAGAATCGGGTGGGTTCAGAAGCATGCTGGGAAATGAAGTTGAGTTGGACGGCTCCTGCCGTAGAAGCTCTGAGATCATAGCAATCTTAAATGTGGATAGCAGCGCTGGGGGGATACGCTGTTACCAATAGTCAATAGGGGCTTGAGGAACTTGGGGTTTCCACTTTAAGACTCGGTAACATCTGTGTCCCCAAACATCATATACAGATAGCAAGGGGAAAGGGAGTGAAGAGAAGGAAGTCCATTGTAAGAACTGGAGAGAAATATGGGAAGAGAACTAAAGGCAACAAGACATATCAAAAACTTTGTTTATTTCTTATTGGAAATCAGTTATGCCACTGGGGAAGTCTCAAATCACAAGATACCAAAGTTGGCAGAACCATAATGATTATCTAATTCCATCTCATTTAACACATGAGAAAACTGAGACTCATGGAGGTACAGGTTAGACTACATCATCTCTGAGCCATCCAACTCTCTGAGAATGTATGATTCTAGGAAGTGACTTATTCAAAGTCACACATAGCATCCTAACTCTAGAGCTAAAAGGGTCCTCAAGAACCAACTAGTCCAATCCCCTCATTTGACAGAGGAGGAAATGGAGGTCCGGGGAGGGGAAAGTAATTGTCCGAGGTCACACATAGGATCCTAGATCTGGAGCTAGAAGGGCTCTCATAGGCTGAAAAAAGAAAAATGAGGCCCAGAGAAAGTAAAGGAAGTGGTCCAAGATCATACATAAAATCTCAGACCTAGAGCTTTTAGAGAGGTCTTCAGAGGCCATTAAGCCTAACTCTCCTATTTTATTTTTGCTGAGGCAATTGGGGTTAAGTGACTTGCCCGGGGCCACACAGCTAGGAAGTATTAGTGTCTGAGGTCGGATTTGAACTCGGGTCCTCCTATGGAGACTGAATGTAGATTGGAGAATAGTATTTTCACCTTTTTTATTTGCTTACTTTTTCTTTCTACAGGTTTGCTCCCTTTTGATCTGATTTTTTTCTTGCACAATAAGATAAATATGGAAATAGATTTTAAAGGATTACATATATTTAACCCAAATCAGATTGCTTGCTGTCTTGGGGAGAGGAGCGGTAAGGGAGGGAAGGAGAAAATTTGAAACACAAAGTCTTACAGTAATGAACACTGGAAACTATGTGTATTGGGGAAATACTCCTGAGGAAGGAAAAAAGGAATATTGAAAATGACCTTAAAATTACTGAAAACAATTTTAAAACAAAAAAGAAACTTAAATCCTAGAAGACATCACCTCCTTGCCCTGAGCCTTCCCAGCATGGTGTGTTCCTTTTCTCATGGCCCCCAACATAGTGGTCCTTGAAGGGGCGTAGTCCTCACTCCCTATTGTCACATCCAAAATCTACCTCTGCAGGAGAAATTTCTGCTCCACTAAGGTTCTCTTTATCCAGATTTATCATTCAATCCAGATCCTCTTGGCTGTTACCTACCTGTCTCCTTTTTCTTTTTTTTTTTTTTCTTTTTTTTTATTATTATAGCTTTTTATTTACAAGTTATATGCATGGGTAATTTTTCAGCATTGACAATTGCTAAACTTTTTGTTCCAATTTTTCTCCTCCTTCCCCCCACCCCCCCAGATGGCAGGATGACCAATACATGTTAAATGTTAAAGTATAAATTAAATACAATATAAGTATACATGTCCATACAGTTATTTTGCTGTACAAAAAGAATCAGACTTGGAAATAGTGAAGGAAATCAAAAATGCAGGCGAACAAAAATAGAGGGATTGGGAATTCTATGTAGTGCTTCATAGTCATCTCCCTGAGTTCTTTCCCTGGGTGTAGCTGGTTCAGTTCATTACTGCTTCTTTGGAACTGATTTGGTTCAGCCCATTGACCAGCCTCCTTTTTCAAAGAATTTAGCACCTGGCTCCCAAATGCCTCCTTTTTCAAAGAATTTAGTACCTGGCTCCCAAATATCCTTGATACTTCATTGAATTTCAGAGTTCCAATCTCAGTGGCCATCTGGGGAGGGTGGGACAGAAGAATCCTTTTCAAAACCTCATTCAGCCTCTGCTCCATCATGCCCCAAGATGGGGATCTACACATCTCCCAAAACAGTCCACTCCACATTGTAATAGCGCACATGGGTAGGAAGCCTTTCTGGGAGTTGATCCGTGATTTTCCTTTTTGCAGCCTACCCTATGCTTCCTCTGGTTCTGTCCAATGGAACCAAATGAAACGTGTCTAATTGCTGTGTAACAAAAGCTCTTTACATATTGTTTTCCTGCAATAGAAGGTGAGCTCCCCCAGGGGAAGAGGCTGCTTTATTTAGCCTTTCTTTGTCTCTCTAGTGCTTAATGGCAAAACTGGGAGATCCATGGGAAAACTCCGTGACGTGGATCTGACGTGGATCCATCTACTTTGGCTTTCTTATCACAGCCTCTGCCTGGATACTTGATTGATTGATTTATTGATTGACAACTTCTCAAATGCTCTGGCTTCTCACTTCATCTACCTCCTCAAATCACATGACTGCTTCATTTATTTTATCTCAGCCACTCTCAAGGATGGTTACATCTTAGATCTTCAATAAGCACAACTGAGCGTGACTTTAATCGAATCATTTCTCTCTGATTATAATGGGATTGGAGGTATGGGGAGGGAGAAGGGAATCAACATTTATTCAGTGCCTATAATGTACTTTACATTTCACATTGTGCTAAGGGTTTTACACATATGATCTCATTTGAACCTCACAACAACCCTGGCATGGAAGGGCTATTATTGGCCCCATTTTACAGATGAGAAAACTAAAGCAGAAGAAAGTGAAGTGACCTACCCAAGGAGAAGATACCAGGGAAAGAAGCAGAAATAAAAAGATGAAGTGATTACCAGATCATGCCCAGGAATCGTCGGAGGCAAAGAAATAAGACAATATGAGGCAATGGAATAAACCCAGAGCTTGCCTTTCATTGATACTCTAAGCTACATACATGTACTCTGTGGATCCTGAAGAACTTGCAAGAGAAAAGGGTTGCTGGATTGTCTAGGGGCTCAAGAATGGTTTCTTTTTGTTTTTAATAAGATTGTTCTGTGTTCCATTCCTTGTTATCTTGTTATGGACAAAGAAACTGAAGGTGTTCCTGCAATGAACTGGAGAGCTCCCCAAACAAACCAAAGGCAGGTTATCCTGAGGGAGCCCTGAGGGAGGAAATAAATTATGGAATATAATCTTATTATTACCGCTGTCTCTCAAATTGAAATCGGTCCATCTGTGCTCAATCAACACGAGTTACAATTCCATCTCTTCTTCTACCTCCCGCTTCCTAAATCTCTTTTTGATCCCACCCCTGACTCCATCCCTTCTAGTTCTCCTGATCTGTTGCTCTCACTTTGACTTTCCTTTTTCCTTTCACCATCTTTGATCCCCATGATTGATTAGTTCAACTAATCACTATCCTCCACTCTTGAATCCTTTCTTCCCTTATTCTTTTATTAATTGCTGTGGAAAATACTGGGTTTTTTCAACATCCCTCTTCTTTGCTCTTATTCAAATACTGCTGAATTCATATGGAGAACAGTGCAGACTATTTCTATTACAAATGTAATGTTAACTAACCTCAATAGGGTTCAAGGAGCTGAACGCTTGTATTCTCCCCTAATTACTTCATTATCACGTTCCCAGAAGCCACCTCTTCTCAAGCACCGCACAATATCCTTTTCTCTTCCTTCTTAACAAAGAACTCTTCCTTGACTTAACTTGACTTAAAAAAAAATAGAGACCATCTACCAAGGACTGCCTCAGTCCTTAGGTGATTGCCTGTAGGGGAGATTGTGTTCCAAACTCCAACTCCAAAACCCTTCTATAACATCCCCTTTCTCTCCTCCACTCTTTGAAAGACAGTCTTCCTACTTTCCAATGTTCACCCAGCTACCAGTAGTCTTGATATTGCCTTTCATTTTTTATAGAGCTTGCCCTTTTAATCATACCCTCTATTTCACCTTCAATAAAATACTGAGCCTAGAACCAAGAAGATCTAGGTTCAAATGCAGCCTCAGACACTTACTAGTATATGTGACCTTTAACTTCCATCTGTCTCAGTTTCCTCAACTATAAAATAAGGATCATAAAAGCATCTCCGTTCCGGGATAGTTATGAGGACCAAATAAAGTGATATTTATAAAGCGCTTAGCACAATGCTTGACACACAGTAGGTG
The DNA here is from genome assembly GCF_902635505.1 of Sarcophilus harrisii. NCBI lineage: Eukaryota > Metazoa > Chordata > Mammalia > Dasyuromorphia > Dasyuridae > Sarcophilus > Sarcophilus harrisii. The sequence continues at coordinate 17,870,363 of NC_045432.1, read as the reverse complement.
CTGTATAAATGCTTTTTTCTTTCCTCCTTTCTCCATATTAACTACTATAGGTACTTTATAAAAGCTAATATTACCTTCCTTTCTCATTAACATTATTTCTCCCTGATCCTTTAAAAATTTTCTTTGGGCTTACTATCCTCTCAAACTATTATCTTATGTCTTCTCCCTTTCACAGCCAACCTCCTAGAAAAGGTTGTCTCTACTTGTTCCCTCCATTTCCTCACCTCTTGCATTCTGATTTCTGACGCCATTGTTCTACTAAAACTGTTCTCTCCCCATCGTTTCTTTAATACTAAATCTTCTAACCTATTCTCAGCCATCATCCTACCTGATCTCTCTGCATCTACTTTGTAGACTACAAAATCACACCTCAACTGCTGTCTCAGCCTGGAAATTCCCCCAGTATACAGTTGTTTGCCCAGGAACTCAATGCAGCCTTCTCACTTTGAAACATCCGTCTCCCAGATAAGCTCTTTTCTCCCTTTGGTGAATTCTTCCCAGGGCCTCCATTTGGTGAAGGGGTCCAGGTTGTTCGTTTTCATTTCCCTCCTGGCTCTTCTCCTGGATTTTCTGAAGTTACACTGGATGCCTCAATCCATAACTCATTTATCGCTGTCACCACCCTCCCCTCCACTACCAGTTTTTCCCTTTTGTGTTTTGTAAACTCCTTATCTTTTCACTTTTACCTCTTGCCTCTTCTTGGATAAGCTTTTCTCCCAGCTTTAGTGACATTGGTTTTTCCCAGGTCCCCTCCTCCCTGAGTACTCCTCAGTCTGCCTTTTGTTGGCTAATTATATGTGTCCTACATTATCTGCTTGGGGACCCCCCCCCCAAAGATATATCCTGGGCTCTCTTTTCTTCCCTCTCTTCATTTTTTTCTTAGTAATCTACCCAGTTCCCAAGAGTTCAATTATCATCTCTATGATAATGGAAAAAGAGGGAGGAGAGGGGTAGAGAGGAAATGACTATGAAATCTATATATATACCACTAATGTCTCTCTTAGGGCAGCTTTAGGTGGCACAGTAAATAGCACAGTTTACCAATGGTCAGGAAGACTTGTCTTTGTGAGTTCAAAGCTGGCTTCAGACACTTACTATCCATGTGATCCTGGGTAAGTCCCTTAATCTTGTTTGACTCAGTCTCCTTTTTTGTAAAATGACCCAGAGAAGGAAATGGCAAAGTACTGTAGTATTTTTGCCAAGAAAACATAAAATGAGGTCATGATGTTGAGGTTCAATGGGACCCCCCAAAATGTTGGGGTTCCAGACCATCATCAAGTGGTGTCTCAAAAGAATTTGCAGTCTCATACCCATCTCCGAGTCAAGGGGCAAAGTTTATTATAATTGTGACAGCAGTTGGGGGGGCTGAATTCCAAAAGAAATTAGCAAAGAACCAGGAATGAGAAAGCAAATTTATAGAGACCAGGTCTTTCATGTCATGGATATACTGATTTTATGGCTTAAAGAGGGAGTTGAAGAGCGGTCTGGTTCTGAGTTCTTGCAAAGATGCAAAACCCATCACTCTCCGGGCAGAGCTCATGGGGGATTAGGGGGGAACCTACCGGAGGTGTATTTTTAGGCCTGAAATTTCATTAGGTCAAGTGAATGTTGTTCTCTGACTGCCTCAACTTTAAGCACCTCGTTATTGTTGCTCGTTAGTCTCAGAAACTCTGTTATCACTGACCAATAGGCTGTTATCTGTCAGCCAACAATATCTGTGGGCTCAGCATCCTGGTCATAGAGAGTAAAGTGGGGCAGGGGAGCCTAAAGGAAGAAATATATCATGTCCAGCTGTTATCACTCCCAAGGCCAAGTGAACTTAGGTTATTGCTACATCCTTCCTAAGGGCTGTGCCACATTAATGATGAGTGAACTTTATGCAGATATGTATGTGTGCAAATGTATATGTGTGTTTATATGTGTATACATATATATATATGATTATGTATATACATATGTATATACGTGTGCATATATGCAGATATAATCTTTTCTGAGCCCAGGAACCACGTTGCCAGCTGTCTGATGAACGTGTCCCCCTGGCTTTCCTCCTTCAGACTTCCCAGTTTCTGTTAAGGGCACCACCATCCTCCCGGGCATTCAGCTTCTTAATCTCAGGGAAATCCAACCCATTATCAACATTTGTCAATTATATCTCCACATCTCCTGCCTCCATTCTGAATATTTTTCTCCACTAAAATGGTTAACAACCTAGTTCAGGCCCTAATTGTCTTTTACCGGGACCATTGCCATGTTGAGGTGTGAGAAACAAGGGCACGGGATCCCCTGCTCAGTGCCAGAGGTTCTTTGTGAAAGGATTCCCAAGCCCGGATGTAGGCAAGGTTTGTGGCAAAAATGGGTTTATCACACTGAGAAGAAAATGTCGTTATCAGTGAGCAAAGTCCTGTTAGGATCTATAGCAGAGATAGGTTTTCAGGCTTTTGTTTTTTGAGATTTGTGTGGACTCAAGCTAGGAAGCAATTGGAGGGACTAATTTTCAATCCAATAGAGGATGGTGATTATGCCCCAGGCCAAGATCTCCAATTGAATAGGAGGAGATTACTCTCTGGTAGTTTCCCCGAAGAACAGGAGGGTGGGGCCCCTCCCAGAGAGCTTTGAGATTTCTAACCCAGGACTACCCTTCCCCCAAAGATCACGGTTTACAGCATTAACTCCTTTGGGTTTTTGACCTGTGATTTCATTGGTGTAGAGGACTCCTAGTGTAGAAATTTTCTTCTGCCAGTGCAAGCTGTCACCTCCTCTGAAACATCTATTCTTCAAGAATTGTCTAGAACAGTGAGGTTAAGTGAATTGCCCAGGGTCACACAGCCAGAGTGGATCACTGCTGGAACTTGAACCCAGCTCTTCCTGCCTTTGGCTCTTTATCCACCAAGTTATGCTGACTCTGAGATAGTCTCTTCATTTGGTATCTCTACCTGTAATCTCTACTCCTCTCCAAACCCATCCTCGATATGCATGCCAAATTAATTTTCCTGAAGCACAAATCATGGTCCCTCCCCTGCTCAATAATCTTCAATGGTTCCCTATTGCCTTGCAAGATAAAATAAACTTTTTTACTTTTATGTTTGAGATCTTTCACAATTTGGCTCCAGTCTCCCTTCCTAAGCTATTCCATCAGCTCCCTTCATGTCTTCTACATTCTAGCCAAAACAACCTGTTTACTATTCCCCAACTTCAACGTTTGTGCTCCTACCTCTAGGGTCTTGAGTGGAGTGACCCCATGGTTGCATTGCTGCAGGAACATGTCAGCATCACCTTCCCTTTCAACCATTCCAAATTTTCTTCAAGGTTCAGATCAAGTACCACCTCTTACACAAGATCTCCCCTAATCCCCTCAGTTGTTAATGTATTCTCTCCTTCTCCCCTTCCTTCTCTCTCTCTCTCTCTCTCTCTCTCTCTCTCTCTCTCTCTCTCTCTCATTCCCCCCCTTGCTTTCTTTCTCCCTCTCTCCATCTTCTCCCCTTCGCTCTCTCTCTGCTTTTCCTTCTCCTCTCCATGTTCTTCTCTCTCTCTTCCCTTCTTTCTCTCCTCAAAATACTTTATAATCTCTTATCTGTGTCCATGATGTATAATATAAGCTTCACCCTTCTTGATGGAAGGAATTATTTCTCTTTGTCCCTTCCTTCCAGTATTTAGCAATGGGCCTGGGAACTTAGGAAGTTTAAGTGAAGAGGTTTGAGGGTCAAAGTTCAAGAGAAGCTTGAACTCTTTTGGCCGCTGAAAACTCTCCCAAACATTCTAGTTGGCTTATGTTGTAAGGAAAATATATAATTAACTTATTGAATAATTGATACCACCCCTAATAACATTTTTCTAGAAGTCACTAAGTGAAACCTATAAAATTATACTTTCTACATCAAAGCTGGTCACGAGCTACTCAGGTAGTCTGGGGTTAGGAGCTCTTAAGAAATTCCCATTGTGGCAGTCTCCAATTCCCTGAGGCTAGAACAGCTGGCAATCTTTCAGGACCTTTCATCTTTGTATAAGCCCAGAAACCCAAGTAATGGATATGTTGTTCTGAATCAAAGGAAAAATTATTGATGCTGAAATTCGGTTGGGGGGGTGGAGGTGGCCTAAGTATTTCCAATAGATAATTTCTATATTTTAAACATAATCTTAAAAATATATGTAGTATTTGTTTAAAATACTTCCTCTCTCAAGTTTATCATCAATTTACTGGGTAACCAGTCCAATGACATTTGGGAGACCTATATTATATTCCTGGGTCTTCAACCAATTTGCTATGTGTCCTCTCTGGACCGTTCTCTATTCTGAAAAAATAAGAGAGTTCATCTATTCCAACCCCTTTGTTAAAGGCCAGGCCTGACCAGGCCAGTCCCTCGATAGATTGGGGTCAAAATTGTCATGAAATGAGACACTCACAGTCTATGTAACAGTTTACCAAAGAATATTTATTTAACCACGATAAGAAAAGGATATTCCACAAGGAGACTATGTTAATTCAGCTGGATGAAACTTCTCTGCCTCTGAGTTGCCCATAGTGATCTGTTGGTCAAGCATCTGGGAAATGATAGGGTTCCTCATGGCTTTTGTGTAATGTTCTTCTCTTTAAAATACGATGTTCTCTGGGAGCAGGTTTCTTGGAGGGCTTCTGGGAGCAGTCTTAGTTTCAGTTTAGTGTAATAATCACCTCGAATGCAGCCAGGAGTTAAAGTCCAAATCCTTTAGCCTTCCAGATCTTGCTTTCAGTGTTCTCCACAGGACAGCCTGCTACCACTTCTCTGTCTTCTTTCATCCTGCCAACTGAATCCTGGCTTCTCAATCTCCCAGAGTGTTGTTTGGCCCTGAGAGCTTCTTGCTTATATGCTGTGCACTGAGTACACTCCAATCATTACATCATTAAGAAACCATTATTTGTTGTAGGATTAAATCAACACTAAACTAGATTTAACCACTGTCTCCTCAATTCCACTGACTTAGCACCTTGTAAGAATTCTAATACTTTTGTACTCAGGTGACCAGGGAGTAATGTCAGTGGTTTGAATCTCTAGTCTCCTGAGCTAATGAAGTTTTGAAGGTGGTTTTTAATATATTTTAAAGAAATAACTAATCCATGGCAAGGGATTCTGCAAGGACTATATATAGTCCTACCACACTCCACCTCTTTGTGGCAAGACTTTTTTTTAATGTAAAAAAAAAATTCTTTTTTTCCCAATTACATGTAAAAACTAATTTTAACCTTTGGGTTTTTTTTTTTTTTATAATTTTGAGTTCCAGATTTTCTCCCACACTCCCACACCTCCCTAACTCATTGAGAAGGCAAGCAATTCAATAAAGGTTTTATATATATATATATATATATATATATATATACAGCCATATAAAATATATTTCCATATTAGGCATGTTCTGAAAGAAAACACAGAGCAAAAAGAAAGAAAGAAAGAAAGAAAGAAAAAGAAAAAATAGAGTAAAAAACCAGTATGCTTTGATCTGCATTCAGATTTCTTCAGTTCTTTCTCTGGAGGTGGATGGCATTTTCCCTCATAGAGTCCTCAGATTGTCTTGGATCATTGTATTGCTGAGAATGATTAAGTCATTCACAAGTGAGCATCATACAATATTGCTGTTACTGTGTGCAGTGTTCTGGTTCTGCTCACTTCACTTTGGATCACGGTTCTGCTCATTTTACTTTATCAGTTTGTGTCTTTGTAGGTTTTTCTGAAACCATCCTGCTAAGCAATTCTTCTAACTCAATAGCACCCCATCACAAACAACTTGTTCAGGCATTCCTCAATCAATAAGTATTCCCTCAGTCTTGATTTCTTTGGGTGGCAAAGTCTTAAAGGAAAGTCGAAACTCTGAATCCTTTAAATGACTTTTGGGCTATAACTAAACAGCCCTGATTTCCGGGATACATGAAATTGGTTGGTTGTTCCGTTCTTGAAGAGGATAAAAATGACATCACTGTGTTAGTTGAGTTACGGTGTGTCCAACCATAGCTGATTAGATCAATATAAATTCAGAATGCTCTGCCAACAGGTTGGGTACAAGTAGTCCCTATGAACCTTTGGGGTGCATTCTCTAACTTTGCAATGATAGAGGAGGAAAAACTAAACCAGAAAGATAACAAGTAATGGAATGGCTCCTGAAAGAGGAGCAGGAAATGAAAGAAGGAAGCCCAGAAATCCAAGATTTTGCTTCTTCACCTAGTCCTAGATCTAAGTAATCTGGTCTATGGAGTAGGTGACGTCCATTTCTGCAGTTCACAGAGTTTACAGTGGATCCCTGGAGACAAAGAGGTGACCATAAGTGGAAGCAGCAACAGAAGCATAAGGGCTCGGGTGAAGAAAATGACTTATCCGTCAGTGATAGATTCTCATCACAGGTTGGATCATGTATAAAACGAGGCAGATAAGAGGTCATTGCCATCTTGCGGGCAGCCTATCCCAATGCTACAGATGATAGCAAGAATCTTCCTCCAAGTCCTCTCTGGAGAGGAGCTATCCAATGGCCACTGGATAGCTTTCTGATAGGGATATAGAGGCGTTCTATCAATTCCAGATTATGGCCAAAGAAAGGGGAGTGACTACACCAAGCCTGTTTTGGCCACCATCGATGCCAGTGCCTGTTTTGCTAGGCTTTGTCTCTGTGACTACGGTCTGTGCTGCTGCCTCCTGCCCTGCCTGCTGCAGTTTCTAAGGCCAGCATCATTGCCACCTGCTGCTAGGACCAAGTGCTACTTCCTTGTTCCAGGACTTGGCAATGCTGCCATTGTTCCACCCCATCACAGTAGTAGCATTGCCAAAATCCAAGGCATTCTTGCCCCTAGCTGGTCCACAAGATTTTAAATTTTTTATTTATTTATTTAACACAAATACAAAATGGAAAAAAAGACTAGAAAAAGACAAAAACCAGGGCCATGTGCATAACAGAACACGAGAGGATAATATAAAACAATAAATTTCAAGAAAGCCTATATAATAAATACCACACATTGTGTTCAGAGCTGTCCATCTTTTCTTTGCTTCCTTGCAGATTTCCTTTTGTTCTCTGTTGTGCAATTTTACTTTATTCTTTTCCCCTTCCCCTCCATCTCCCCCAAAAAGGCTACAATTAAGTGCACAGTCCATCACATTAACCTTAGGTCAGGATGGCTTGGACAATTCATCGCAGAAGAGTTCGGCCAGAAAACCAGAGCTTGAGTTTCTCCTTCTGTCAGTGCTCATTCTCTGCACTGCAACAAATACTTCTGGCTGCCTGGCAGTCCATACTGAGAGACCTAGGAACTCCTGATGTCTGGAACTCACTTGGCTGGCCCCAGTGCTAGAATGGTTCAGTTCTGGATCACCTCCCTATGCATAAAGAGATACAAAGCGAAAACCAAAAAGACAAAAAACCAGAAGCTCCTTTTGGCTAGTGTGTGTGCACTGTCTGCCATGTGCAAACAGAAATGATTTACTGCCAGGGTAAGAGAGAGTGCCTGGAGTTTGAGCTTCCCAGAGGCCTCTTATTCGTCCATCAGTGGAAGTGAGAGGCAGACACACACAGAAAGACAGAGTCAGAGAGATGGAGAGAGAAACAGAGATAGAGACAGAGAAACAGAGACAGAGAGAAACAGAGAGATAAAGAAACCGAAAAAGAGAGACAAAGACTGAGAGATGGAGAAGGAAACAGATACAGAGAAAATGAGAGACTAAAAAAGAGAGACCGAAAGATACACAGAATCTGAAAGAGACAAGACACACACACACAAAGTGTGAAAGACTAAGAGGTTAAAAAAAAATGAAAGAGAAGTGGGGGGCCTGAGAGACAGAGAGACTGAGAAAGAAAAAGAAACAGAGAGATAATAGCATCAGAACAAGAACAAATGTGTCTCTCTCTTCAAACTGATGCAGCTCCACCTATCATGGGCTACATTAATCCACATCCCCCCATCTCTAAAAGGTCTAAGGGTCTTGGAGAAGATCAAACATTGTCCTTTCAAATGCCTCCCCAGAGCTTCTTAGGAAGCACCTGCATGTGGGAAAGATCTCAGTGGCTTCTAAAATGTCCCAATGTCCCCCCACAATTCCCGCAGGCTTTATTTTCCCTCCTTCCCTATTCATGTGTAAATCTCACAGTAGCAAAAGTCATTCCTTTTAAACTATCAAGAAACATTATCCATAATTTCCTTAAAGCAGAGAAGCTTCAGATTTTCTTTTTCTGCTGGGAAAAACCCCAAATCCAAACAAGCCCCAAACAATAACAACTTCCTATCCCCCTAATTCAACCTTGCTCTGCTTTTGATATCCAAACCGAATTCTGAGGAAATCCCTTAATAGAACTTGGAGAGGGTTTAAATCATTAGACTGGAAGCTAGGGAGCCCCACAATTGATACTCCTGAAGATTTTCACCATCAAATGCAAAAATCATCTAAATTAAACCAACAATAATAATAATTAATAATTAAACCAGCAATAATGGGCAGTGAGAGCTGAGTTCAAAAATGACCTGAGACACTAATTGTGTGATCCTGGGCAAGTCATTTAACCTCTGCCTCAAGTGTCCTCAAACTTAAAATGAAAGCACCACCTCCTAGGCTTATTGCAAGGACCAAAAAGGATATTTGTAAAACACTTTTGCCTGGTACATAAGAAGTGCTTAATAAATGCTTGTTCCCTACCTGCTCTTCCATCCTACTGTAGTTCCCTTTGGGCTACAGAGATGCTAAAAATACAGAACACATCCCCATCTATTTGCAGAATGGGTATAGACAGTTTGTAGGTATAGAGTTTGTATCTGAAATCCCCAGAAGTGAGGGTTTGTGGGATGTTCCATACTCAGTGGTCCTCAAACTTTTGTTCTCAATATCTTTATCTTATTAAAAAACAATTGAGGATCTGTCCAAAGAGTTTTTGTTTATGTGGTTTATAGTTATAGATATTGATCACATTAAAAATAAAAACTAATTATGAATTTGTAGACTCTCTGAAAGGATTTCAGAGATTCCCAGGATGCTCTGGACCAGACTTTGAGAACCACTGTTCCATAGTAAGTGGTCATTCTGAGGATCCAATGCGATGTTTGCAAAGCACTTTGTAAATCTTGAAGTGCCATATACTATGCTTGGAATATTCAGTGCTCACCCACATCACCACCGGCGTGTCCTTTCAGCTTCTCCAACAGAACTCATCCCAAACTGATCTCAGCATCTTAGCACTTGAACTCTTGCCTCCTGCAAGCGTTCCGATTTCTGGTGAGAATACTATCATCTGCCCAGTAATCCAGCCAGGCTCATAGCTTTGGAATCAGCCCCGTTCCACAGTCTCTCCCTCTCATCTCTTACCAAATCAGTTGGCGAGGTCTATTTCGGCAGCATTTCTTGCCTCGATCCTTTTCTCTTTACATTCATCTTTGTGAACTTTTGTGTTCCAAATTTTTCTCCGTCCCTCTGGCTTCCCCTCTTGTCTAGCGGTATTACTCATCCTTTGTTTTCAGAGAATACATGATATCATGGGGTGATGTCTCGACTCTCAAGTGAACTGGCTTTAAGTGAGGCCGAATTGCACAAAGTCATCAATCTTACTCACACAGCCACCACATTGTCACATCTTTCCCAGATTTTTTTTGGAGGCATTGGGATTCAGTTACTTGCCCAGGGTCTCACAGCTATTAAATGAACTCAAGTCCTCCTGATCCCAGAGCCATTGCTCTATCCACTGTGCCACCTAGCTGCCCCATATTTCCTAGATTATTTCAAAACCTCACAAAATTAAGAATTTGAGAGCAGGGAGAAGAGTGATTATGTAGTCCAAGTCATACCTTTAAAAAGTCCTTCTGCAACACAATTGTCAGGTTTGACATGACTGATGGATTCATCATTCAGCCCCTGGGTAATGCCCTCCAGTGGAGGCTTTTAGCCTCTTCTGGCACTGGTGTATTCCTCCCAGGGTCTTCATTTTGTGAAGGGGCCCAAGCCAACCTTTGTTCCCCTCTCGGCCCCGTTTCTGATTTCTGTGCCTCAGAATCGGGTCTCTGCTGCTCTCTCATCCTGTAACTCTCCTCAATGCTTGGGGCCTCCTTACTCTGGAACATGCAACCCTTCCTGTGAGCTTCTGACCCTGAAGCATCCATCTGCCAGGATTGCCCTCTTCCAGCACTGGTGATTTCCTCCTGGAGTCCCCATTTTGTGGCTGGCCTTCGTCATCCTCCTGGGCCAGTTCCTGACTTTTAGACTTCAAGAGACATGTCCTCATGACGAGTACTGTCGCTTTTCAGCTCCCTTTTCTGTTTTAGCTTTTCCAAGTAGAATGAAAGCTCCTTGAGGACAGACATTGTTTGCTTCTATTTGTACCCCTAGCACTTAGCATGGTGCATTGTAAATAATGAGCACTTACTAAATGCTTCTTTCTTTTCTTCTTTAAGTCTTTCCTCTTTCCCTCTCTCCCCCCCTCTCCATTCCTCCATTCTTTCCTTCCTTCCTTCTGTTTTTCCTTTCTTCCTTCTTTCATTTCTTCCTTCCCCTCATCCTTGTCTCCTCCTTTCCTCCTTCTCTTCCTCCTTCCATGCCTCCTTTATTTTCTCCCTTCTTTCCTTTCTTCCTCCTCTCCTTCCCTCCTTCTATCTTCCTTCCTTCTTCCTTTCCTCTCTCCCTCCTTTCCTTCCTTCCTTCCTTCCTTCCTTCCTTCCTGCTCCACTTTTGCATAACTAGAATGGTTAGGAAGTCTTTCCTCATATCATACTGAGTATTTTGCAGTTTCCAGTCACAGCTCCTCATTGAACTCTCTCCCTCCTTTCTTCTCTCCCTCCCTCCCTCTCTCCCTCCCCACCTTTCTCTCTCCCCCCATACCAAACAAGTATAATCCCAAGGCAGGAACTGCAGGGATACAGTGGTAAGAGGCTTCTCCTCCCAGTCTCAAGAGAAACCCAGGGTTCCCAGGAACTGTAGATTCTAATCTAATCCCCTCTCCAGAGGATCTTCCTCTCCTCTCCCTCTTTTGGAAAGACAGAGAAGTTAATTGGGAGTGAACTAGAACTCCTGGGAGACACTTGTAGGCTGCAGTTATTGGGAATACATCTAATTGTTTAATATAGCAGAGCATTTCATAATTGCTCCTTTGCTATTACTTTTACCCCTTCCACATCACAGGGTTTAGGGGCACAGAAGCCCCATAATCTGGAAAATCTGTGTCAGATTTTTGAGCCTTCATACCAGAGACGAAATCTGAATTATTATGGTATTAAAAACGCCGATACCATCCAATAACCATGCGTTTCGGAGCTCCTAGACTTTCTCTGTGTCAACCGCAGTTTCTGCAAAACTCCTCAAAAATTCTCATTTCAACTTCTTGGGCTAACCCCCAATATTGAAACCATTACAGGGAAAGGCACGGCGTGGACGGCATAATTGTACCACGCTGCCCTTGCTTCGAAGGCATTTGGCATTTGACTTGGTCGGGATAAAGAGATGTAGTGATGGCGGCACAAGCCAAGCCAAAGAGTGATTTGTGGGAATCATCCCCCTCAAAATAGAACCTGATCTATGTAAATTTGGTGACTAGGATTCAGAATCATGCGTTAACACTATCGGTGTACCTGCGGTATAGTCCATATGGAATGTAAACTCCTGGAGGGCAGGGATTGTTTGGGCTTCTCCTTTCATCTTCTCCATCTGCAGCAGAACCTTGCATGTAGCAAGTGGATGTTTATACCTTTTGGTTTTATGTCATTTCTATATATGCATCTATTACATGTATATGTCTATCTGTGTGGTTATAATACCCATATACTCCTCTTATTCTTGCTCCAGATAGATGTATATAATACATACATACATAAATATATATATAATACATACATACATAAACACATGTATGTATATACAGAAATGTACATAGTATAGATGTCTATGCATACATACGTACTGTCGGGGCTTAAAGGGGGACCCCAAAAATGTTGGGGTTCTAGACCAGTGTCAAGGTGTCTCAAAAGAATCTCCAAGTTCGGACTCATCTTCAAGCCAAGGAGCAAAGTTCAGTATAATCGTCATGCCGATTAAAGCGACTAAGTTCCAAAAGAAGTTAGCAAAGAACCAGGAGCGAGAAGAGAAATTTCTAGGGAAAAGTTAGAGAAACCAGGGGCTTCGTGTCATAGATATGCTGACTTTGTGGCTTAGGGCTGGAGTTAAGAAGTGGTCTGAGTCTGACTTTGTGCATGTATGCAGTAGCCATAGTTCTCAGGACAGAGTTCACAGGGGATGGGGAGGAGTTTCCAGAGGTGTGTTCTCAGGCCCGAAACAACACTGAGTCTAGTGGCAGACACCCAGTTTTATTCCACACCTGTGTCAACTTTAAGCACCTCGTTATTGTTGCTCATTAGTCTCAGAAACCTCGTTATCACAGCCCCACAGGCTGTTACCTTATTTACAATCAGTGCTATTTGTGGGTTCAGCATCTCGGTTAGAACCAAGACTATCATTTGTAACTAGATCACTCCCAAGGCGGAGAACCTTAAGGTTGTTGCTACATCCTTCCTAGGAGCTTGGTGGGTTACAACAGAGAACGATGAATCTAAACCGTACCCCAGTAAGGATCCTTTCGGCAGCATCCCAAGCAAGTGCTATCTTTGAAGGCCTGCAGTGAGAGTAGACCCCCACTTCCCAAGGAAGCTCCTGCTACTGAACTGACAAACTGAACTGAAGGAAAAACTTACAAACTCCTAATCTCCCCTTCATTCTTTTTCAGTCATTTTCGTTACGTCCGACTTGATTTCCTCATCTGTAAAAAGGGCTCGAGAAGAAAATGGCAAACCACTTCAGTGTTTAACCTCAAATGAGATGACAGAGAGTTGGAGATGACTGCAGATGATTGAATAATAACAAAACTGCCTGAAGCCCCAATCTTGAGCTCATGCCTAGCTCCAGCTGGCACTCATCAACTTCCGGGCTCAATCCTGAGATCACGAATGATAGCCCAACCCCGAAAATGAGTCATGCTGCATAGATGGTTTATGTTCCCTTAGGGCCTCCTCCACTGGCATTAACTAAGAGAGGGCCCGCCTCTGACTCAGGCCTCCCCCTCAATCCAAACACCCATCCCACTTTGGTCCAAAGCAGTCTAATAGGGATTTTTTTTTTGAGCCTTCACAACGTAACAGCACGCACTTCATCTTCATCCAAAACATAATATGGGTCCTCTCTCTAGGAGCAATCCTCTGGCTCCAGCAGTCTCTCCACAACCAATGGACAGGACCTTCTGGAAAGCTCCCCAGCTCCCCAGCAAGTCTGGCCAACTCCATTCTTGGCAGCATGTGGTAGTGAGCAATTGTCCTTTCAGGGCCCCAGTTAGTCTCTAGACCATTCAGCACGGGCAGAGATTCCAATTTTTCAACGACTTTGGGATGGCCACCTGCCGTTCCTCTGTCGGCCACCATGTGTTTTCCTTGGACCCCATGGTTTCTCTACCCCCTGGCTGGAGGTCCTAACAATGAATCTAAGCGGTTTGTCATCTTCTGAGCTGCAGTCAAAGCCAGTCGGCCGTGTCCTTCACTCTACTCCAGATCCACGGCTTCACCTGGTTTCAGCTCCGCTCCACAAGATGTCCCCTTCCAGGTCAAGCTCATCACCGCTAATCTGATCACCGTGGTGTGCCAGGCTGTACATCTCTCCTCTTGCCTAGGAGCTTTGGATACCTTCTGATCTGATGGGCTCATCTTCCAGCTCATCGCTTTTATCATTTTCATTCTGTCCGTGGGGTTTTCTTGGCAGATACTAGAGTGATTTTCCATTTCCTCCTCCAGTGACTCACCTTTTGTCAGAATTCTCCATTATGTCCTAGCCATCTTGGGTAACCTTGCACAGCCTGAGCTACCCAGACTTCTTTGCAATGAGGCAGCGATCCAGATGGGGAGTTGCTACATAAACGATAGCTTTTATCATTATTCAGTTATCATTTATAAAGTGCTTAGTACAATGCTAAGCGTATAGTAGGCATTTTAACTTTCTCTTTTTTCCGAATATGACTAAATCATGCAGCTACCCAGATATCTCCAAATAAATTATTATTATTATTATTATTTTGCTAAGGCAATTGGGGTTAAGTGACTTGCCCAGGGTCACACAGCTAGAAAGTGTTAAGTGTCTGAGATCAAATTTGAACTCAGGTCCTCCTGACTTCAGGGCTGGTGCTCTTATCCACTGTGCCACCTAACTGCCCCTCTCCAAGTACTTTAAACCACCTTTTCCATGAGCCTTTGAAAAATGGTGAAGCCCCAGAAATCCCTTGGGGCATGGGCCCAAGCTGGTCAGTTGAAGGCCATGTTTTTCTTTATCTTCTCTTGCCAGAGGGGCCCAAGAGAACAGGTACCCAAATCCAGAGTTATAAACCATGAGCTGCCCAGAAGACAGTCCAGGACACCTTGGACTTGGGTCCTATTATTCTCATCCACCCTTCTTCTCTTGTCCAGGGTTTCATAACACACCTACATTCTGATTCTTCTGGGACATGGCCCAGAACCTGGCACGCAGTAGATGCCTAATAAATCTCTATTGCTTGTTGGATTGCTCAATATAAGACCTGGCACCGATGCGATGGATTGCCAATTTCTAATGGTTCAATAAGGGCTTGGTGCTTCAGGACTGGAGCTCCCAAGAAAGATGAGGGCTGAATATTCCAATCTGGCTGTCATGCAGGCGTCCTCCCCTTTCTGCTTCTACTCCACTCCAGCTCCATGACCAATGGATCCAGTGAGACGCCTCTTCTCTTTATAAGTCGAGTGTGCTGAAATCTTGTCCCTCGAACCAGAGTGCATTGTGGGTGACTGCTCACCAGGCTGTGATCTCCATGCGTAGGCTCCTGGAGTTGTATTCTAAAGAAAACTCAAGGCCCATTACTGAAACACCCACTGCTACAAAGTAATTTCAGAAAGATGAGGGCACTAGCAACTGGGGGACTCAAGAAGGTCTCTGGTAAGAGGGGGCTTATGGGTAGAAACCTGGCAGAAACTTGGATTCTAAGGAGCAGAAAAGAGGAAAGAGGACACTCCAGGCAGTGAAATGAGAAAGGGAGATATTTGGAAAGCACTTAGCACAATACCTGACACATGGCAGGAGCTATATAAATGTTTATTTCCCTCCTTCCTTCCCCAGGCAGGGTGACCTGCCTGTGCAAATATGTGGAGGTGAGAGATGGAAGGAACTCGTTGATATAAACACCATGGTACTCTGAAAAACCCCATGGGGAGGCTACAAAGTGGGTTTCTTCTCCCTTCTTAGTACTTTCTCTCTGGGATTCATTTTGAGATGGATGAATTTCTTCTTTAGGCAGTTGGGATATAGCGCACAGAATGCTGGGCCTGGAGTCAGGAAGAACTGAGTTCAAATCCAGCCTCAGACACTTACTAGCCGTGTGACTCTGGTCAAGTCATTTCACCTCTGTCTGCCTCAGTTTCCTCCACTGTAAAATGGGGACAATAATAACCAAGATTGTTGTGAGGATCAAGTAAGGTGCTGTTTCTAAAGTCCTTAGCACAGTGCCTGGCACATAGGGGCTTATGAAAAGCTTGCTCTCTTCCCTCCTCAAAGATTTCTGAATCCTCAGGGATTGAAGCAATCCCATCTCTCCACTTCCTCTCACCAAGGATCATGGCATGTTGCCCAGGAACCAAACAAAATACACAAAATGTTTGGACACTGAAGCAAATTTTACTTTAAGCCTCCTCATTACACAGCGATTTCCTGTTACTCACCCCCTCCTTGCAGTACTTTATCTGTGTGACCACAGGCCCAAGCCTCTGAACCCCTCCTTGCTAAGCTAAACCAAGAAGGACTGAGGTTCAAAGCCCTGCACCTCAAAGATGGTTGTACCTGGACGGAGAAGAGAATGATGGTTCTAAGCTCTTAGTTCTAGAATATGTCTAGTTCAGCATCCTCATTTTAGAGAGGGGGAAACTGAGGCTTAGGAAGTGGGAATGATTTGGCCAAGATCACCCATAAGATCCTAGCTCTAGAGCTGAAATGGAACCTTGGATGCCACCCCCTGCTGCTTAGCTCTTAAGATGGGTAGTGACCCCAAAGGTGGGTCAGCTGTGTGTATCAGGGCCTGCTTAGCAGGCTCAACAGGACAAAGCCTGAGCAGGAAGGGACTGAGGCACGGGGAGACAAAATGAGAGCCACTCCTAGGGAAAGTCCTCTGGTGGAGATAGGGATTAGAGGATGATCTGGGATGCGAGACCCAAATTGGTCCCAAATTATCTTCCTGGTCCCAAGGTTTTCTTCTCTTAGGGTGGCCCTTTCTCAAGAGTAAGAAGTATTTACTGTTGTATTTGTATCCTCAGCACCTAACCCAGTGCCTGGCACATAGTAGGCACTTTTAACTCGTTCATTTGTCTAGTCTGTCTGTCTGCCTGTTTGTGGGAACCAGTTCAATCCATATAACTCCAACCTTGTTTTTCAGCATGTACAGGTTTTCTATAAAAGTAACTTCTGGCAGAAGAGGGAGTAGAGAATCTGGAATGGTTTGGTACAGTGAAAAGAACACTGTCTCATCTTCTGTGACTATCACCTGTGTGGCGGACTAGTTATATCACTTTCCCCTGTACCTCAGTTTCCTCCCTGTAAAATAAAGACGTTGGACTCAACATTCTCTGAGAATTCTTCTAGTTTATGAGCTTATGCGTGACTTTGGACAAGCATATCACTTCTTCTGACATCCCTCCCAGGTCTAGAGCTAGGATTTTATTGTGAGACCTAAATAGAACAGGTGTCGTGATGAGAAAATAAAAGGCAGATGGAGAAAAGCACAGAATCATAGAATTTCAGAAATGGAAAGGACCTCATCTAGTCCAATTCATTCTTTTTTTTATAAAGTTTTTTTATTTTCAAAACATAGGCATGGATAATTTGACCACATTGACCCTTGCATAGCCTTGTGTTCCAGATTTTCTCCCCCTTCCCCCCTACTCCCTCCCCTAGATGGCAAGCAATCCCATATATGTTATACATGCTAGAATACATGTTAAATCCAATATATATAAACATATTTATACAATTCTCTTGCTGCACGAGAGAAATTAGATCAAAAAAGAGAGTAAATGAGTAAGAAAACAAAATGCAAGCGAACAACAACTAAAAGAGTGAGAATGTTATGTTGTGATCCCCATTCAGTTCCTACAGTCCTCTCTCTGGTCAATTCATTCCTGAAAAAGATTTCTTACTACTACACACTAGCCTTTGTCTGAAGCCTTAAAGTGAGGGTAAGCCCACTCCTCTCAAAACAGCCCATTAGGATTTTGGACACGTCTCATTATTAGGAGGCTTTTCTTAACTTCAAGCTGAAATTTTCCTCTTTGCAGTTTTGCCTCTTGCAGCAAACAACATGTTAAAGCCTTCTTCCTCATCATAGCCTTTCAAACTAACCCATTTTGATTATATCAAATCAAAAGGCTTTAGCATGAATAAAACCAATGCAGCTGGAATAAAAAGAGAAACTTTTAAAGAGGGAAAAATCTTTGTGTGGAAAATCTCTGATGAAAATATGATAGCCAAGATATGTAAAAAAGTAAGATAAATATTTTAAGTAAATTTATTGTTTTGCATACATTTATAATCTATCGCCTTCATTGTTCTCCATCCAATCGAATAAAAACACCCCAAAACAACAATAACAACACATGTATAATCTAGTAAAAAAAAAAAATTCCCATATTGGCCATGCCTGAAAGCGTATATCTTTCTCCACATTTTAGGTTCACCACCTTTCTGGCGGGTGAGTGGTACGTTCCATCTTTAGTTTTCTGTTCTCAAGACAAATATTTTCAATAAAGAGCCATTTTCCAATATATAAGTAGTCAAAAGATAGGAACAGGTTTTGAAAAAAAAAAGAAATGCATTGGGAAAAAATGCTCCAAATCATTATGAGGAGAAACACAAATTAAAACATCATTGAGGTTTCACTTCATTCTTATAAAATTGGCAAAGATGACAAAAGTTGGAAAAAGTCAATACTGGAGGCAACATGGGAAGAGAGGCACACTAATACGCTGTCAGTGGAGTTGTGAATTGGTTTGACTATTCTGAAAAACAATCAGGACTCATGCTAGAAATTTGACTAAATTGTTCATATTCATTGACACATAAATCTTACTCCTGGGCATATTATTCCAAAGAGGTCAAAGACAAGGGAAAAAAGTTTCATTCATGTCTATATACCAAGATATTTACAACCACATTGGTCATGGTAGTTAAAAAAAAAAAAAAAAGTAAAAGCCAAATAGGTGCCTACTGATTGGCTGAACAAATTGTATTATATGAAAGTAATGGAATACAATTTTGTCATCAGAACGGGTAAAAATGGGGAATTTAGAGGACACGGGAAGATTCGTATGTTGCAGAATAAAGTAAATAGATTGGAGAGGGCAATATACACAATGACTACCATGGTGTAAACAAAAGCAATACTAAAAGGCAGCCAAACTCTGATTAATTGCATTGACCCATCTGGGTTCCAGAGAACAAACAGTGAACTACATATTAGAGAGGTGGAAGTCTGTGTGAGTAGTATTTGTATACACTGCAAAATGCAATCTCTTTTTTTTTTTCGTCAGTTTTGCTAAATTGTTTTGCTTCTTTATGAGAAAAGGTCAAATAAGGAAACTACAATTGAGAAATAACTATAGTAGTTTTTTCTTCTTTTAAAAAAAGCATCATTAAAACTTTAAAAAGTAGAATAGATTGAAAATGGCGAGGGAAACATGAATCACCAGAAGGATGAGGAATTGTCTCATGCTTTTGTGAGATAAGAGTTCTCGTTTAGAAAGTTCCACATTCTAGATACAAATAGCATACTGGCCCCTCCCCATCTATACGAAACTCCTTTCCCATTTGATCTCTGTGCAGCATGACTACTGGAGTCATAGAAGGGGAAAGTGAAAAGTGGTTACCACCCTTAGCCGAGAAAGACGTCACTGTCGATTTGCTGTATGTGACACAGCCAGAAGAGAGATCACAATAAACTCAATGAGATAAATGCACTACAGAGCCACCAATTAGAATGGATATTAAGGAATCCTAAGACAATCCGAGTCCTCGTGGAAAGATTGCTCACTGGTGGGTTCTATTTTACAGATTCTAATATGAGCTCTCTTGGTTCCCCTTGACTTACAAAAAGACATGTTTTGTGTTTTGTGAACTTGTGTGCTTGTTAGGGCAGCTAACTACATCCTAGGGTTGGGGGGGGGGGGTGTCAGATACGCAAATTCTTAGATCTGCATGGAAGCCATGAGTCAGAGAAATGAGAGGTTAGCCAGACTCTATCTAGGACCTTCGCTCTTAGGAGGGAGTCTGACACAAGGGTTATTTTCGTACAATCAGTCCCAAATTGAGGCTGGCTGCTTGACAAATACTACTCTGTTCCTCTTTACATATCCCACCACAGATTGCGTGTTGTCTTTGGTCACCTCTTCTCTATTTTTCTTCTTCAAGAGAAAAAATACCCTTGATGTTCACCTAAATATGACTTTACTTGATTAAAGATGGTGATGATATATAGGAGGTGAAGGAAGACCATGACATTTGCTGTGAAATTCTGGGTAAGCCCTTTTTTCCTCTTGCAAACTAAGTTTCTGCTTCTGGGAATGATTTGGTGACTTATAGGGTCCTTTCCAGTTCTGAAATTCTGTCATTTTCTCTAATATTATTTGCCTTTGGCTCCCTTTCACCCTTGGGTATGATGGTGGTGACCAGAATGGAACGGGGTGCGGAAGTGTTGTGGTTTTATGCAAGGAAAGAAAAAGGTTTAAATACTCTTCTAAATGATTGGGCCTTTGGGACCTTTATTCTGGTATGGGTATTCTAAGGCCTCAAACGTCTTGGCCAGCTTGAACAGAGAGACTCTGTAAGATATACATAAAGACAGCATAAAGTGAAAGAACAGGAAGGGACCTCAGAGTTCCCATCCACTAGGAGCATCTCACTTCACCATGAGGAAAGTAAGGCCTTACCCACAAAAGATCATGATCTAGTGGCAAGAGTCCCAGTGTTGGAGTCAGAACCCTGGATTTGAATTCTGCCTCTCCTGTAACCATGGACAAGTCACTTGTCCTCTATGAGCCTCAGTTTCTTTATCTGCAAAATGGGAATAGTATTATCTATCAAACCTCATTGCATGATTGTAAAAATCCAGTGAGATAGCATATAATGAAGCACTTTGCAAATCTTTTATTTTTTAATTTAATTTAATTTTTTTTGCCCTTTGCAAATCTTGGAGCATTATGGCAACGTGGCCCATTAGGATGACAGTTGTCCAAATCTGAGCATCATCAGTGCTAGAGCTGGTGGATTCAACAGATATTGGGGAAGCGATTGCTTGAGTATTCGATTACTTTCACATAATATAGCTCTCTAATCATGTCCCAAGCTTCTGTACATGTGCTAAGTAAGCACTGCACCAGGCACTGGTGAGAGACAAAATGAAATGGTCCCTGCCCTTGAGAATTCCCCCAGGAGGATCTATCAGGTACCCACCCAGATGAGTAATTAGAAAATGTGTACAAAGTACTTCCCAAGGCGAGGGCACAGGTCCAATATAAAGGGTAATTCATTAACAGAACAAGAATTCCAGAGGGCACAATGGAAGCAGAAAAATGAGCAGGGTAGAGAGAGCAGAAGGATGCTCTAACATGGTCAGGAAAGGTGACCAGGTAAAGGAGCTGTGGTCTAGGTAGTCTATGACTCAAATCCCACGGGCTCTGAGTGGCGTCATAGGGTGGTCCTTCACAGTGGCCAAAGTCTTATAATGTTCATTAAATCATCGATATCTTAGAAGAGGAAACTGGTAGATGAGATCCAACATCTGCTCCTAGTTGATGGCCAGTCAGGGGAATTCTGGGGTGAGGCCAGTTATAGAGAAGGAAGTCTTGTTGAAGGCACCTGAACTTGGCCAGCTCTACTCAGAATGACACTAAGTGAACAAATGATGGATCTAGGACATTGACGATCGTGTCATACACTTGGATATCTAGAGATGGAAGGTATGTTGGAAGCCATAGAATCCAAATCCTGCCACCCCACCATGGCCTGAGGAGAGGAATTGATTAATCCAAAGTCTCACACAGGATTCTAACTCTAGAACTAAAGGCACTTCAAAATCTAGTTAGCACAATCTCCCTGTTATACAAAGGGGGAAACTAAGGTCCAAGGGTCAGCATAAATAGAGTGCGGTCTGGAGTCAGGAAGAGTTCAAATCTGGGCTCAGATACCTACTGTGTGACTGACTCTGGGCAAGTCACTTAACCCTGTTTGCCTCCGTTTTCTTATCTGTAAAAGGAAATAGCAATCCTCTCCAGTATCTTTACCAAGAAAATCCCCAAAAAGGGTCACAATGATTTGGGATATGATTGAAAAATGACTCAACAACAACAACAACAACAAAACCAAGGCCTAAGGAAATGACTTGTCCAAAATCACACCGGTAGCATACATCATGAAGCTTTCTATTCAAAAAGGTCCAGAAGCTCAGATCCATGGAGTTGTATAATTAATAAAGTCAAATGGATTCGAACTATATTCGTGGAGCAGCTAGATGGCACAGTGTCCATGGATCACTGGTCCCAGAGTCAGGAGAACCTGAGTTCAAATCTGGCCTCAGACACTTAATACTTCCTAGCTGGGTGATCCTGGGCAAGTCACTTAACCCCAATAGCCTTACACACACACACACACACACACACACACACACACACACACACACACACACAATACAAACAAAAACTATGGTGGAGATCTTCTTAAGGAATTTTTCTCCCAAAAGTAATACGATGACAAGACTTGCTGAGGGTGGGAATGATGGGGAAGCACAGACAAATAGTAACAAGGGCATCAGTATGAATCAGAACACTGGTTCTGGAGACAGAGGACAAGAGCTGAACTCTCACCTCTGCTGCTTAATAACTATATATGATCTTGCAGCCTTGAGTAATTCATGTCATCTCCCTGAGTCTCAGTTCCCCCCTCTGTAAAATGGGGATAAGGGAAGAAGACTAGACTAGATGGTCTTTGAGAGCTATTCTATCTTTAGATCTCAGATCCCATGATCCTCCCGGCTTCTCTGACTGCTAAAGTGACCACTGACCAGTAAGTAAGCCGATGTGAAATCAATGCGTGGGGAGACTGACTCATTGTAAACCCCAAAGCAGTCCATCATGGCCTCTGCTCGATTACTGTCCTTCTGAGCTGGTTTTAGTGAACTTCCTTCTGACGAAAGGAATCTTTTCTTCCTGGAATTGGTGCTTGTGGTTGCCACCCCCACACACAGTAACTGTTTACCACTGAATGATGTGATTGCATAATGGGGTTTCAAAAACCAAGACCAGGGCCAAAGAACACATTCCCCCATGGAGAACCTCACCAGGACTATTTCGCTCTTCTCTTCGTGCCCCAAATGTAATCCTTGTCTTGGAGAAAAGGGGAGCAGGCAGCCGGGAGAGGCTCATGGCCTCTAATTCCGATATGGGAGATTTACTTCTTTCCCAGCCCAATGTTGGCCCTTCAATTCATTTTCCTCACAACTGAAAATGACATTGCCAAAGAAAAGAGGAAAAATCTAGGATAACACCTTGGAACACTTCAAGTACCACCTATCATATAGTTAGCTCTGTATGGCTGCTAGATCATATTTTCTAGCACTTTGCATTTGATCCTCAATGATCCGATTGGGAGGTGATAAAAGTTAGGTGATATTTTCATCCCCATTTGATAGCTAAGGAAACTGAAGGAGTAAACAAAAATTAAGTGGTTTGCCTGGTGTGGAGCCTTGTACATATAGTCAGACTCATTCACGTGTAGGGAAGTACCTTGAAACTGCCTTTTAGAGTATTGGTCCTTTTAAGAAGGGCTTTGTTACAAGGGGCCGCTCTGTATGGCAGGGACGGGAAGGGATCTGTTTGAAAGGGAAGGGAACGCAAAAAGAAAATATGTCAACAAGAATATTTGTAAGGAAAAATAAATAAATAAATACATAATGTATATTTGTAAGCCAATGGACGTGAAACAGGAACACCATGACTAGATATGCACTTCAGGGCTGGCATAAGTAGGTATATGGAGGTTCCCGTGTGGCTAATACAACAGGTATTGACAAAACCTTGTTCCTTTCTCCTAAAACAGTACTGAGGATAATTAGCCCTAGCCCAGGAGATCATTATATACTTCAACAACAATACTACATGATGATCAATTCTGATGGACACGGTCCTTTTCAACAATGAGATGAACTAAATCAGTTCCAATAGAGCAGGAATGAAGAGAACCAGCTACACCCAGTGAAAGAACACTGGGAGATGACTATGAACCATTACATAGAATTCCCAATCCCTTTATTTTTGTCTGCCTGCATTTTTGATTTCCTTCACAGGTTAATTGTACACTATTTCAAAGTCCGATTCTTTTTGTACAGCAAAATAACTGGATGGACATGTATACTTATATTGTATTTAACTTATACTTTAACATATTTAATGTGTATTGGTCAACCTGCCATCAGGGGGAGGGGATGGGGGGAAGGAGGGGAAAAATTGGAACAAAAGGTTTGGCAATTGTCAATGCTGAAAAATTACCCATGCATAGAACTTTTAAATAAAGAGCTATAATTTAAAAAAAGGAAAAAAAAATTAGTCCTAGCAATAGTATTGAGACAGTCCAGTAAAATGTAGGACTCAAAATCTTATAAAAATGAATGTAAAACAGGCTGATTTTAGAAAAACCTGGAAAGATTTATATGAACTGCTACTGAGTGAAACTGGCAGAACCAGGAAAACATTATACACAACGACGAGACTGTGCGATGATCCAATATGATAGACTTGCTTCTTGTCAGCAATTCATTGATCTGAGGCAATCCCAATAAATTTGGGGTTGAAAATGCTATCCATATCCAGCAAGAGACCTATGGAGACTGACTGTGGATCCATGCACACTATTTTCACTTTTTTTTTTCATTCTCATGTTTTTTCTCTTTTTTATCTGATTTTTCTCTTCCAACATGACTCCTATGGAAATATGTAAAAAATGAATGTACACGTATAATCTAAAAAAAAAATTAAAACAATTTTTTTTAAAAAGAAAAAGTCAAAACAAAAAATGAATGCTAAACATTGTTTTAGGGGCACCTAGGTGGCTCAGTGGATAGAGCACCAGCCCTGAAGTCAGGAGGACCTGAGTTCAAATCTGGCCTCAGACACTTAACACTTCCTAGCTGTGTGACCCTGGGCAAGTCATTTAACCCTAATTGTCTCAAGAAAAAAAAGAAAAAAATTTGTTTTTATATATAATAGGAGGAAAAATAAACTAAATAATTTTATCTATGTTTTATAGTTCTGGTCACACTTGGGGATGTTGTGGGGTGTCTGACACCTCCGGTCTAAAGCATTGAGAGGTCAAGTGGACTTGCCCAGGATCAATCTGTGCCAAAGGCAGAATTCTATTTTTGAGGCCAGCTTTCTTCTCATACACCATGCTATGATATTTACTTTGTCATGAACTCATTCTTCTTCAACCCTTGTCTTTTGCCCAAATGTCAATGTTACCAAGAAACATTCATTAAGCAAATACCAAAGGCCTGTGCTAGGCTTTTCAGGGTATACAAAGTTATATACAAAGATAAGGGGTAACTAGATGATGCTACAATGGATAGAACACCAACCCTCAAGTTCTAATCCAGTCTCAGATACTTATTAGCTGTGTGATCCTGGGCAAGTCACTTAACCCCAATTACCTCCCCCCCAAACCACAAAGTTTATGTAAGACCCAGCGTTTGGTTTTGTGGAGCAGTCTCATAACAACATTTTAGTTGATTTATTCTTTTTTTTTTTTTAATTATAGCTTTTTATTTACAAGACATATGCATGGGTAATTTTTCCAGCACCTGGACTTTCACCATAGTATATGGCCCTATGTGCTCAGCTTCATATAGTTTGCCTTTATCCTTTAGTTACTGCTTGAAAAGTAGCCATTTTTCAGACCCCCCCATCCCCTCCTGCCATGTGGTTTGAGTGGTCTCGATTCCTGGTGGTCTAGAGCTTAGTGGCTATAAGAGAGTTGTTAAGAATCCCCTTTAAAATCGGCCGCGGGTAATGCTGTAAAATTACCCATGCATATAACTTGTAAATAAAAAGCTATAATAAAATAAATAAATAAATAAAAATAAAATAAAATCGGCCGCAGATTTAGAGGGAAACAATTCACTCGTTCCCAAATTATTAGTTGCAAAATGAAAGTTTATTGTTGGCTAGAAATCAGTCCTAGTGAGAAATGGAGTTTGGGCTCCGAGAAGGCTTTCTCAGCAGGCAGAAGGTCCTGGCATCTGAGTGAGCTACGTAGGCCATCTGCAAAGACCTTAGTTGAGAAAAGCTGTTATATTGGGCATCTCGGTGGGGGTTGGGCCAGCCCGAGCTGATCAGACCAGGTGGGGCCTGGGCCAGCTCAGATCAGGATTCCTCAATTGAATGAGAATTTAGAATTTCTCTGGGAGCTGATTCTCTCATCCTGAAAGGTCTGGGCTCTGTCTCGATCCCTTGGAGCCTGGGAGATCCTGACCAAGGGCACCCAAGCTCAGAGTGATAAGCTTAAAGGGACCACAACTTATAGTAAAGGGTGCTGCTTCACCAACCCACCCCACCCCATGAACCTACTGCCTTTGCCCCCAGCGGCTGCTTCATTCCTGATTGCAGCCCACGACACAAGTCAATCCCAGGCCATTCTTTCCAAGTGACCAAAGCCATACTGCATTTTCTGAAGTTGATGCCCGGTACATGCTTGAATAAGGGCATTTAGATGGCACTACAGTGGAGAGAGAGCCAAGCCTGGAGTCAGGAAGACCTGCTAGCTGTGTGACCCCGGGTCAGTCACTTAATCTTGTCTGCCTCAGTTTCTTCATCTGCCAAATGAGCTGGAGAAGGAAATGGCAAATCACTCCAGTGTCTTTGCCAAGAAAACCCCAAATGGGATCATCATCATCATCGTCAACAACAACAACAAATATCCTTGAATACTTTCTTCTTCTGCCCAACCAATTCGTGATTACTCCATTTCAGCTGCTTGTAGGCCTGGCCACCAGGTTTCAATGACCACTGCTTCTGTTCTGTTTTGTTTTGCAAATGACCTATATCCCAACAGCCCCGGGTTGGTGATTCTGCCCTGACATTTGTCTGTTTAATATGGCTTTGAGGCAGTGTCGCTGGCAATAACATGCTCCGTTGGAGCCATGCCTGCTTGACTGTTGTGTCAATGCCCAGTTGGGAAGAGGCTGGCCATCATAGGTCCAGATGGGGAGAGCAAAGGGAGGCCACAATCGTCACCCCGGGCAATTCATTAATTTGTTTAACCTTTTCATTTAGGAGATGGCAATGATAGTGGGGCTGCTGATTGGACTGCAGTGGAGTGCATTGGATGGAATGCTCTAACCAGCTGAAAACAGTTCCTTTCTGAGGAACTTCCTCATTCTCCGCCTCTCCCCAAGATGCCCCCTATTAAAGTCAAAAGTTAGCAGCTTCCAAAATATCCCCTCTAAGTAAAAATCGTACAGACTCCCATGTCTATTAGGGAATCCAAAAGGGAGATCTCTGTTTCCTCAGCTGTAAAGTTAGGGGATCAGATGCCATGGCCTCCCAAAACCCTTCTGGCTCCAGACCTCTGATGCCATGGTTCCATGATCCTAAGCGCGGCTGGATGGACAAATCCAGAAGAGCACGTGTCTTCTGTCCTGAGACCTCCTAAACTTTCAGCATCAGAATCCCAGGCTCTTGGCAGAGAGGACTCAACATTTTCCCAAAAGTCACTGGCAATGTCAAAGCAATATCTAAACAAAGCAAACTGTCTGGTACTGGAAGCAAGGAGACACTGGCCTCCGAGTTCTTGTCTGGCTCCAGATTAATATCAATAATAGCATTTATTAAGTGCCCACTATGTGCCAAACACTCCATGGATATCTCATTTGATCCTTACAATGATCCTAAGTGATAAATACCCTTATGATCTACATTTTACAACTGAGAAAACTGAGGCAGAGATGAAGTGACTTGTCCAGGGTCACACAGCCAGTAAGTGTCTGAAGCTAAATTTGAATTCAGGTTTTTGACTCTGGGCCTAGTGTTCTATCTACTGCAATACCACCTAGCTGCCAATAATAATAATAATAATAATCATTATTATTATTATTATTATTATAACAATAATAATAGCATTTGTACAGCATTTCAAGGTTTGCAAAGCACTTTACAAATATTACACCAAGTGATCCTCACAACAACTCTGAGAGGTAGACATTATTATGATTCCCATTGTAGGGGATCAGGAAACTGAGGCTTGACTGTCATACAGCCAATGAGTCTATAATCCTGTGAAGGAAGGCTTGGAGTGACTGTGTACCTTCTATTTTCCTTTTCTTTCTCCTCCAGAAAACTGAACATTGTTGGCAAGCATAATGCCTTTCACCTAGAAGCCACTTAACACAGGACACAGTGTGGTCCGTTGGAAAAAGCTCTAGAATCAGAGAGCTCTCTTCTCTGATAGCTATGTGACATTAAGCAAATCCCTTTCCTTTCATGGGCCTCAGTTTCCTCCTCTATAAAATGAACAGGTTGGACTTGATGGTCTCTGAGGGCCCTTCCAGCTCTAGGTCTGGAATCCCATGTGGGACTTTGGGCCAGTCACTCCCCAACCCTGGGGCTTCAGTTTCCCCTTTTGTGAAACGAACAGATTGGACTAGATAGATGGTCTCCGAGTTCCCTTCCAGCTCTCGATCTAGAACTCTTGCAAGAGCGATGGAACGCCAACTCGTATGTGGAATCTTCTTTGGAAGTGTCTTGGTTTCTTTAAGACCCCTGGAAGTGCTCCCCACTGAAAATGGGAGAGAAGAAACTGAGCAGGAAGCAGGAAGAAAATCAAATAGGGGAAGACAGAGAAGCTTATCTTTCCACTGACAGCTCCTTGATTTCCATCAGGAACCAAGACCTCACACATACCTTTGACCTGTGACCTATTTTCTTTGCCTGCAGGGCCATCTCCAGTGGGCATGATCTGTATCTGGCCATTGGACCCAGTTAGCTCAAGAAGACAAAGTAAAGCTGGTGACTTTGCCCGGCCCTCCCTCACTTTTAAATTCAATTCACTTGTATGTCATGGCATCACCTCCCTGATGTCATGTTCTCTTTGAGAGCAAGGAACTAACTGACTTTCTTTGCCTGACTAACCACTTCCTTTCCTTCCCATTGCAAAAACAGCCCATTCATGCTGCTGCTGCATCACATTAACTTGTGGGAATTCTCACTAGGCCTCGTGCAAAGGAGAAGGAATCAGCTCCACTCCGTATTTTTTCTGTCTCTGTATACCTGACAGAGGAGAGCTCCTAGAACGGGCCTTGAATTCGCCCAAACATGTGACGTTCCAACACAGGAAGGCTCCAGAGGCCCAGCGGATGAGTAGCTCTAGGTTAAGTAAAGGAGATGAGATGGCAGACTCTTTGGTCAAATCTGCCATCCATGGAAGACATGTCAACAAACATTAGGAAGTGCTTACTTGTGCCAGGTACTGTGCTGAGTGCCAAGGCTACGGAAAGAGGCCAGGAGTTCCTGGTGCAATAGGAGAAAGTTGATGAAAACCACCATGGGTAAAGAAGCTACACTGGAGATCATCTCAGAGGGAAGGCCCTAGCATTAAGGGGGAACCCGGAAAGGCTTAATGCAGGAGGTTGGAGTTTAGCTGCAACTGAAGGAAGACAAGCAATCCAGGAGGCAGAAAGGAGAAAGCCTTCTATGCATGGAAAATAGCTAGTACAAATGCCTGGAGGTTGGAAATGAAGTGTCTTGTGCCTTTAGAACAAATATTCATTTGTTTTCAAATTCACTACTCAAAACCACAGAATTCTAGACTTAGAGATGAAAAGGATGTTCAGGATACCTAGAATATTGATCTGGAACTAGAAAGTAGGAAGTGTTTCAGTATTTTTGTATATATCCCCAGCACATAGCAGGGTAACTGGCACAAAGGAGGTATTTCATAAATCCTTGTTGAGTGACACACCTCAGTAAGCATTTAGCATTAAAGGGCATTGAGAAAGGCTTCTTGCAGAAGCTGGAAATGACATGACCATAGGTAAATTTCTTCATTTGTCTGGGCCTCAGTTTCCCCTTGCACAATGATGTGGTTAAACTAACTGGTCTTTGAGGTCTCTTCTATCCAAAATCTCATTTTCTGTATAACCTATGTCAAATTGTTTGCCTTCTCAGTGAAGATGGTGAGGGAAGGATAAAATTTAAAACTCAAAAATTGAAAAAAAAATGTTAAAAACGAATGCAGACAAGATCAGAAGGGAAGCAATAAACTGGGAAAACATTTTCACAGTTAAAGGTTCTGAAAAAGGCCTCATTTTCAAAATATACAGAGAATTGACTCTAATTTATAAGAAATCAAGCCATTCTCCAATTGGTAAATGGTCAAAGGATATGAACAGACAATTCTCAGATGAAGAAATTGAAACTATTTGTAGCCACATGAAAGAGTGTTCCAAATCATTATTAATCAGAGAAATGCAAATTAAGACCATTCTGAGATACCACTACACACCTGTCAGATTGGCTAGAATGACAGGGAAAGATAATGAGGAATGTTGGAGGGGAAGTGGGAAAACAGGGACACTAATATTCTATTGGTGGAATTGTGAACACATCCAGCCATTCTGAAGAGCAATCTGGAACGATGATCAAAAAGCTATTAAACTGGTTGATAGCTATCAAAGCTATCAACCCTTTGACCCAGCAGTGTTACTACTAAGAACCCAAAGAGATCTTAAAGAAGGGAAAGGGACCTGTATGTGCACGAATGTTTGTGTAGCCCTGTTTGTAGTGGCAAGAACCTGGAAACTGAGTGGGTGCCCATCAGATGGAGAATGGCTGAATAAATTGTGGTATAGGAATATTATGGAATATTATTGTTCTGTAAGAAACAACCAGCAGGATGATTTCAGAAAGGCCTGGAGAGACTTACAGGAACTGATGCCGAGGGAAATGAGCAGGACCAGAAGATCATTATATACTTCAACAACAATACTATATGATGATCAGTTCTGATGGACGTGGTCATCTCCAGCAATGAGATGAACCAAATCAGTTCCAATGGAGCAGTAATGAACTGAACCAGCTACACCCAGGGAAAGAACTCTGGGAGATGAGTGTGAACCACAGCATAGCATTTACACTCTTTCTGTTATTGTCCCTTGCATTTTTGATTTTTTCTTACCCGGTTATTTTTACCTTTTTTCTAATTCCAATTTTTCTTGTGCAACAAGAGAACTGTATAAATATGTATACATGTATTGTATCTAAGATATACTTTAACATGTTTGACATATATGAGACTGCCTACCATCTAGGGGAGGGGGTGGAGGGAAGGAAGGGAAAAGTTAGAACAGAAGTCAGTGTGATGAGATCTAGATGTGGGGCACCTAAATTAAATTAGCATTTAATTGAGGTCTAGTGGCAGGTTTGGGGTACAGGGAGTCAAACAGAACTCCCCCACAACCCCTTTGAATTTGGCGCGAGGATACGGAATTAAATGAGGTCTAGTAGCGGCACAAGTCCCCTGTTAAGGAATTTACAGGCCCAAAAACCTAAATTGATAAAAGAGGTTTGTTATGGGGTTTGGAAGTAAGGTTAAAGTCTAGTTAAGGAAAAAAGTGAAGGTTGAGATAAGAGGGCACCGGAAACAGGATTCCAGTGGGCAGAGGGTCCTTGGGGTGCCAGGCATGGTGCTAGCTAGGTGTTGACCCTCTGCAAAGAGAGGGCTCCAGCTTGGCTCTTTTATAAGGAGAGATTTAGTTAAAGGGGTCTGTGAGTGGAGTCCCAAGTTGGCTCAAAGGGATGCTTTTGACCAGGATTTGTCAGCTAGGAGAGGTTGGAAATCGGAAAGGAATAAATCAATTCTTAAAGGGACCAATCAATTTTACAGATAGAGAAGCTAAGGATCATCGGCTTTTACTATCTGCCATGCCTCTGCACCCTGCATATTCCCCCTCCATACAGTCATCTGTTTGTTACATAACCTAAGGAAACCTGAACCTTGCCATCCCCCTCAACACTGTCTTCTTAGGACTTCAGGGTCTTGCCAGTTGCCCTGCTACTGGCCTTTCCTTTATGTTTTCTCTCTCCCAATTAGAAGGTGAGCTCCTTGAGATCAGGGACTGTCACACTTTTTCTCTTTGTATTCTCAGCACTTAGCACAGTACCTGGCTACACTGTAAGAACTTGTTCAATGTTCTGTCATTTATCCAACCATTTCCCAAGATCACACAGGTAGTTGGAAGCCAAGACCTCGAAATTTTTTAAAAAATCATTCCTTTGGGGATGTCAGACTTTTTTGAATTGTAGAATCTCTTTAAAACTACAAATAACCCTGGAGGGGTCATCTCTTAAGCCATTAGCAGCTAAAAACACCTTTGGGGTGGGGCAAAGAGGAAGTTGTTAGAGATCATCACATATAAAATTGTCAAGTGTGTCTCAAGTGGGGAGGGTAGTGCAGAAAACAGTAAAGACTCAGTTTGAGGCCTTCTGGGTTTCCCTTTTGCAAACTTCCAGTGACTGCTTCTGGGGTATTCATATCTTTTCTGTGCAATGGAATTTGAATTCAGAAGAGTAAGTGTGACAAAGGACCAATTCCTGGAACTAAGGAATTGAAGGCCCGGCCTTTGATCGCATTTAAGCCAGGACGAGGCCTTCTATTGCATTTAAGTCTGGATCGGCCTTGGATCACATTTAAGCCAGGTCTGGCTTTTGATCTCATTTAAGCCAGAGTGGGGCCTTCAATCGCATTTAAGTTAGGGTCCGGCCTTGGATCGCATTTAAGCCGGGGTCTGGCCTTCGATCACATTTGGTGTAAATAAATAAATTCCACCTGTCATTAGTATCTGGTCGTAGCTGAAAGGCCTACCCATTCTGAAAATCCTGGACCTACTTTCAGCTTCCAATCAGGTTGGGAAAGATCTTCGATGCTGACCTTTGAGGCCAGTCCAAAGCTGCAGAGGAAACCGATGGAGGCCCCTCCTGGGCTTGGGTGCAGTCATTTTATTATTATTCCCTCCACCTGATTTTGTACATGCTCTGTAATATCTCACTCTGCTCTATCAAGTCATTCTGCTGGTTGCTTCCTGTGGGTTTTTTCAGATTTTCCTTTTCCTCATCTTGGTCACTGGATGATCATTTCCTTCTTCTCTTTCTTAGCTTCATTTCTTCTCTTGAGAAGCAAAATCCATTTGTCTGAGTTCCTCTTTGTCCACTTTAACGAGCGATTTAAATGGTAGCTTTTATTATTCCTATTACCTAGTGGTATGTGTTCCATCTCCTCTCTGACCCGTATCTGTAAAATGAAGGGGAGTGGATAAAATGATCTCTTTATAAAGACCCCTTGCATGTTGTTTTCTTTGCCTTTAGCTATAACAAAACCAGTCCAGGTGGGTCCTTACTGTTAATTGCCCATTGGGTTGTGGGAAAGGAAATAGAAGAGAGTTTGGGAAAACTATTAAAAGCATTTCATGTCCCAAGCCCCGTCCCTCTTACCAGCTCTTCTGCCCCCCCCCCAACAAACCCCTCTTCTCTTGTTTGATTTCTGAAAAGAAAATCACTTGAAAGGAAGGGCCAGACTTGTTTGTGTTCCGTTCATTTATCCTTTTCTCCTAATTGAGACTGAAGAGTGAGTGGTGAATGGTTAGCTGGCTCACCCACTGAAAGGCCTTGACTCCCCGCAGGCTTTCTACACAAAGCACCTAGGGCTCCAACAGTATGGTTGGTTAGAGTCCAATACTGGCAAGACTAAGGTCATGGTCACTTACATCTAATTACTTGTGTGCCCTTTATCCAAAACACTTGATGTCTTGTTGACTGATGTCACTGATCCCCAGGGAGAGACCGTCTTGCACCAAAGCAGTACCTCCCCGCTCTCCCAAAGCAACTCAAAGAAGTGTGGAGCTCACTCTCTGGAACCTTCCAGTCTCCGGAACCTTCCAGTCTCCTGGTTTTACATGTAACAGAGGTAGATGTTGCTGTGGAGGCTCTAGTTGGCTAGCTGGCTACACAGTGCTTTCTACTCTCTCCTCCTTAATGGACAGGATTAGAGGTGAAGCTTTCCAAAGCCCTTCCTATCTCCTTCCTGGGAGGGATGACCTTTACTCCAGTCATTTTCTTCCCTACTCCCTTTCCCTCAGGAAATTTAATCAGCCACAACCTGGTACATTAGTCATCTTTCTTTTTATCCTAAAATGTAATGCTGGAGAAACTGAGGCAAGATAGAGATTAGAGAGTTATAATATTTTCTTTGAAAGGGAGAGATTTACTGGCACCAAAGGATCCATGGTTTGGGTCCCAGGGTTGAATGAGACTATGGTCTCCAAGAATCCAGCAGCAAATGTGAGATAAAAATTCTTTTATAGGATAAGAAGAATGATGACATAATGGGGGGGAGACACCGGAGAGGGAGAGGCACCAATATTCTAATGATATCTAAGATTTAAGATCTTTGTCCTCTCAAACATTCTGATGATGAAGAGGGAAGGGTGGTGTTGCAGGATTGAGCATTACAATTAGGAACTGAGGCAGAACAATTTAGGGAATCTGAGTCAGGACAATGAGGGGAACTGAGGACAATGAGGGAAACTGAGTCAGGACAATAAAAGGGAACAATAAAGGCAATATAAAGGCGCTTGGGCCTTTCTCTGTTTTATATAATTTCTAGCAAAAAAAAATTACCATGATCACCATAGTTTAGAGGCTTCAGTTAGAAAAATTCCTAACATTCAGACAAAAGTTTGTCTCTATTTCCTAATTTGAATTTTTGGCTGATCTCTGGCTGGGGCTAATCAGGAACTAGAAACATTTAGGAAAAAGAAGCAACCAGATTACATTACAGTATATGTTACTAGACAAGCACATGGAAAGAAAGTTGGAGAAAGGGCAGACTTTTTTCTAGAACTTCCTTCAGTCCTTTCAAAGATGTGTATAACTGGGAACTTCAGCCGGAGTCTTCTGTTCCAAGAGGCCTGTGACCAATGGTCTACTTTGATCTCTCTTCTCGACCCCAGAGCGATCTTCCTTTTACTTTCTCCATTCATTTGCGGCACCTCTACCACTGATTCCGATTCATCTTATTAAGTCCTGGGCAGAGCTGAGAAAACTCTCTCTCCACTGCTTCTATTGCTCAGCCCTTGAAATTCCCACTCCTTCCTCACATACAAGTTCCCTTTTAGAACTCCCAGAAAAATGCTATCTACCTCTGGAAAAAGAACTAACTAATTGGAGCAGGTAGGTGGTACAGTGGATAGAGCACCAGTCCTGAAGTCAGAACCCCCTGAGTTCAAATCTGGCCTCAGACACTTAGTACTTCCTAGCTATGTGACCCTGGGCAAGTCACTTAACCCCAATTGCCTCAACAAAAAACTGATTAATTTTGAGTACAGATCAAAGCATTTATTTTTACTTTTTTTTCTTGATTTTTTTTTTTTTTTTGCAAAACAGCTAATATAGAAATGTTTTACATGACTTCACCTAATGGGTATTATACTTTTCCCTTTCTGGGCAAGTCACTTAACCCCAATCGCCTCAGCAAAAACAAAAAACTGATTAATTCTGAGTACAGATTGAAGCATTTATTTTTACTTTTTTTTCTTGATTTTTTTTTTTTTTTGCAAAACAGTTAATATAGAAATGTTTTACATGACTTCACCTAATGGGTATTATGCTTTTTCCCCTCTAAATGGGAAAATGGGAGAGAATTTGGAACTTAAAATAAAAATTAAAAATTAAAATTAAAATAATAAAAAAATTTTAAATAAAATAAAATAAATAAAAAAGGAAAAAAACTCCCAGATATGACTCAAATCCACTTTCCATTTTAAAGAGCATGCCAGTCTCAAATAGTCTCAGGACTAAGAGGCAATGTTTATCTCTACGAGCTCCAAGTCCTAGTAAGAGACTGGCTTGAATCCTAACAGAAACCAAAGTCCAAAAAGGAAAATGACTTGTTTAAAGTCACACTGCTAATCAGGGGTTGAGTCGGTCCTCAAATATTGGATTCCAAACAGCTAACTAGAAGTATGTATCCCCTGATGGCAAATCAGGAAACACTGTTTTCATATGCAGAGGATATCATGTGGACTCTCTTTATAAAGAGGATGCATGTGTTTGTATTTGAGTTGAGGGAATAATTGGTGTGCAGAAAGTTATTTATTTAGTTTAGATTTTATTGATGCTTTTGCTTTTCAGGCGACTAGGTGACTCAGTGGACAGAATGATGGACCAGGAATTGAGAACACCTGCATTCAAATCCAGCCTCTGATATTTATCGGCTGTGTGACTTTGGGGTAAGTCAACCTCTCTTTACTTCGGTTCCCTCAACTGTAAATATATATATATATATATATATATATATATATATATATATATATATAACTGCACCAACTTCCCAGAATGGTTGTGAGGATAAATGAGATATTAAAAGCATTTAGCACAGTGCCTGGCAAGTGGTAAACTTGATACTAATGTTAAGCTGATGGCATTACTGCTACCATGCCACAGTTAAACCTGGATTACTTCCTCCACCTCTCCAATTGAACTATCCCCTGGAACAAAAACAGTTAAGAAGAATTGAAGAATAAAATGAGTCCCCTGGCAAGCAATATTCTTCTGCTCCCATGCCACCCCCCACCTTTTTATTTTTTATAACCAAGACCCTCATTTCAATGAATCTGAGCTCAACTGTCTATTTGTGTCATTTTTCATTTGTGCTTTTAGTCATTGTTTATCTTTTTCTTCTATGTTCCTTCACTCTATATCAATTCAAACAAGTTTCACATTGCTCAGAATTCTTCATATTGCCTTTTTCTTTACAATGCAATAATACTTATATTTGTTCAGCTATTCCCTCAGTGGACAAAATGTCAAGTGTTCACTTTGTTTCCGAGTTTTTGCCGCCATACAAAGTTCAGCGATTTATTTACAAGTCTCCAAGATAAAGTGTAGCCGGTCTGGCTGGCACACAGCCTGTGCTTTGTATATAGGAGGGGGCTCCCCAGTGACCAGCTGAGATTTAGAATTATATATACTACAGGAATACTTCCTTCCACAAATAATTCTCCAAGCTTCTGAATTATGGAGCTGTCATTCCATGGGGAACTGAGTCTTAGGTGACCTTCTGTCCTCCCTACTCCCGGCTGAGTGTCTTCCAAAGGAGCTAAAGAATTTCTAATGCGTTCTAATGAGTTGTATGAGATCAAATCTAATTAATAGTCTCACCCAGAATCACAGAATCTCCAATTAAATAATGGGTTTAATATGTGCTTACTATGTCCAAGGTGCTGTGTTAAGTGCAGGAATACAAATAACAACACAATCAATCCCTGTCCCCAAGGAGTTCACAATCTAATGGAGAAAGATGAAACAGAAAACTGAAAAGAGAGCTCTGTGACGGGATGGGGGGATGAGAGAAGGCACCCTGGCTGGGGACATGTTGGAGAGGTCAAAAGAAGTCCAAAAGCTGGGTAGCCAGTGGGAAATGGATCAGTCAAACTAGACCTGACCAAGAACCCTTCTCTACAACATACGTGACAAGAAACCGTCCAGTTCTGCACCAGCCCATATGTGCAATAGTGCAAAAAAGGTTCTGTCTCACTGCAGCTTCCCCCTAGTTCTGCTCTCCACAGCTACACTTAACAAACTCCTACCCATCTTCCACAGGCCAGCCCTCCAATCACTTTGTCCCTCTAAGTCTTCTTCAAAGCAAACACCCCCCGGGTCCTTCGGCCAATGTTCACAGGATATGTTCTCTGATTCTCCTGGGTACCTTTTTCCTTCCAGGAATACCCACAGTGCTTTGGTCTTTCCTAAAAAGGGATAACCAGAACTTGCATACAGTACTCTAGATGTGGTCTAACCAAAGCAGAGTGGAATGGCTCCCTCTTCCCATCCTTCTCTCTTGTCTAGGATAATGCTAGCTTTCTGGGTTGTCATGTTAAACTGTTGTTGACTCATGAGGAGTTTACTGTACACTAAACAATGTCTGCCTCCCTCCCCAAATTTACAAAAGAGTTTGCTAGAATCAGTTTGGGGGCTCTGATGGCCTAAATCATATTATCATTGCCTAAATCAATTAATGATTGTTAAATTGTCATTATGAAAACTGGCATCTCAGAAATAAGCAAAAGCTCCAAATCAGGGCCTGATTTATTGTATCATTGGTCACCTAGGCTTAAGAAAAGATGGAGAAAATGTTAAAAATGTAATGAAACTGAAAAGTCTATCCTGTCAATTTTGGGAGAGCTACTTGTTAAACATTTGCCAGAACCCTATCAATTAGTCAAATAAGCATTTATTAAGTGCCTATTAAGTTCCAGGCACTGCACTAAATACTTTATAAATAACATCTCATTTAATCCTGAGAGGTGGGGGATATCATTATCCCTATTTTACAGTTGGAGAAACTGAGGCAAATAGTGGTTAAATGACTTTTCCAGGACCACCTAACTGCCTAAGTGTCTGAGGCCAAATTTGAATGTAGATCTTAAACCCTGTCTCTAATGGAGAAGGCAACAAATATATTCAAACAAGCAATATACAAGAGAGGGTTAAAGAAATAATAGAGAAAAGGCCCCAGAATGTAGAGGGATATAATAATTATAAAGAGCAGAATTCATTAGTTAAAAAAAATAGGGGTAGTCATCATTGATCTCAGACAAAGTCAAACTTAAAAAAGATTCCATCAAGAGAGAAATCTATATTATAGATCAGCTATATTAATATTGTTTTAGATGGATGTTTATGTGGGTATACATGCATATTTATATACGTGTGTGTATGTATGTATGTAGGGGTGTGTGTGTATGTATATATGTGTGTATATGGGTGTAAGTATGGATACATAAATATATCTGTGCCTAACTGTAGCCTGCTTGGGGACGATGGGGGGGGGGGGGAAGAGAAAAAAAAGAACAAAGTAAAAAGTACACAGCAGAGAACAAAAGAAAACCTCCAAGAAAGCAAAGATAGACAGTCATGAATATAATGTCTTCTATTATTATAGAAGCTTTCTTAAAATGGAAATTTATTGTTACATATTTTGAACCTCCCTTATGTTCTTCTGGGAACATGACAATTTTTTTTCCTTTTTCTGTTTTTTTCTTATTTTGCATTTAAGTTTTAACTAAATGAATATTTTTTTTAATAGAATGAAGAGGGATTGGGAAAGAAATTTCTGTAGAAAATGGAATTTGGGTGGAGACTTGAAAAAGGCAGGGAAGCCAGGAGGCAGAGTTCAGGAGAGAGTATCCCAGACATAGAATTAGGAGATTGTATGGAAAATTGGGGGGGGGGGGGGGGGGGGGGGGAGGGGGGGTGGGGGAGGGAGAGTGGATTAGATAACCTTTGAGCTTATCTGGGAGCCAGTAGACAATGGGACCTGCCCTTGGTGATTTTGTTGCTCCCAGAGAAAAGCAAAGAGAATTTTGAGTCCCCAAAGTCACCTCCAGTCACCCCTACCCTTTTGCTTCTCTGGTGAAGTGACCCATGCAGCTGTCATAGGCACTAACCACTAAGCCTCAGGAAATAGCTGGCAACTGCCCCATAGCCTAGGATGCACGTGACTCTGTCTTTGCCCTTAGACCTCTTGGCATCTTGAACCTTTCTAAAGAAAAGGAAATGAGAAATTTTGATTCTTGGGGGGGGGGGGGGAGAATTCCTAATTAAGCCAAGATCTTTTATTCCCAAGGAAGCAGCAAAAAAAAAAAAAAAAAAAAAAAAAACTGGACAGGGCTGGATGATATGAGGTCATTTCACCAGAAAAGTAAGATAGGATGCTCCCAGAATACACTTCTCCATGGCTCACCTGCTAAGAGGGGCTCTGTCTATTTTAAAGCTATTGGACTTTTCTTGTCTTTGCTGGTCAAGTCAGATGGCTCAGGGCATTGCTACCAACCAGGATCAAGTTTCCAATTTGTTTATATTGTCACCACCTCATCTCAGTCCCCCAGGCTCCCCACATTAGTGGTATCCATCCCTGGCTCTCCTCTCACACCCGCTCCACGGATCCAATGTGGTCCAAGTCTTGTCTGCTCACGCCTGGATTAGCACAAAAGCTGCTGCTTGGTCTGTCTGGCACGAATCTATCTCTCTCTCCCTCCCCCACATCCATCTTCCACTCAACTGCCAGAATGATTTTTCTAAAGGGCAGGTCTGACCATGTCTGACCACTCCTCCTACCATTTGATAAATCCCTGTTGTTGTTATTGTTTTTGTTGAGTCTCTTTTTCAGTTATGCAAAACTGTTGGTGACTTGTGGGAGGGTTTTGGTAAAGATACCTGTGTAGTTTGCCATTTTCTTCTCCAGTTCATTTTACAGATGAGGAAACTGAGGCAGATAGGGTCAAAGTGACTTGCCCAGCGGTCACGCAGCTAATAAGTGTCTGAGATCAGATTTGAACTCACCAAGAAGAATCTTCTTGACTTCAGGCCTGGCGCTCTACCCACTACAACGCAACAGCTGCCCCTGTTACTTTTAGGATCAGGTATAAAGTGCTCTATTTGTCATTTAAAACCAGTTATTCCTAGAGCCACCTCAAATTAGCTTTCTGTTAAATTTTCACCCAGAGCCTTTACTCTTCTGAAATCCACAATCTTTACAAATCTTGCTTTGTTGATTGTGTAGGCTTAAGAAATAAAAAAAAGTTAATGAAGTAGATTAAATTTTAAAGTGTGTCTGAGGTACATTTTTTTTCTTTCCAAAGAGCTGGTTGTTAAACATTTACCAGCACACAATTTAAAAACCCTTCATACCATGACTTGGTGCCTTCCTCTGCTTGCAGTCTTATGTGTTCTTCTCCACTTGCTCTACAGTGCCACAACACAAGCCTCCTGGCTGCTCCTCAGGCACAACACTCCTGACTTCTTGCCTTTTCTCTGGCTGTCCCTTCTACCTAAAATCATCCCATTGCTGCCCTCTCCTTCCTGGCTTTCCTGAAGGTTCCACACCAAATTCACCCTCTGCAAGAGGTGTTCTATTCTATAAAACACTGGTTCCTTTGTTTTTCTCCAATGGCATGGAACACTTTAGGGAGGAGTAAGGACAGGAAAGAGAATCCATTTCATGGTCAGTAATGCACTTTTTGAGGTAGTTCAGTGGATAGAACACTGGGCCTCAAGTCAGGAAAACTTGAGTTCAAATGCAGCCTCAGATACTTCCTAGTGGGCAAGTCATTAACTTCTGACTGCCCGCTAAAATGGATCCGCTGGAGAAGAGAATGGAAAATTATGGGGAAAAAATAATGGATAAAATGCAGCCTCAGATACTTCATAGCTGGGCAAGATACTTCCTCGCCGGGCAAGTCATTTAACTTCTGACTGCCCACTAAAATGGATCCACTGGAGAAGAGAATGGAAAATTATGGGAAAAAATAATGGAAAAAATGCAGCCTCAGATAATTCCTAGCTGGGCAAGATACTTCCTAGCTGGGCAAGCCATTTAACCTCTGACTGCCCACTAAAATGGATCCACTGGAGAAGAGAATGGAAAATTACAGTATCTTTGCCAAGAAAACCCCAAATGGGGTCACGAAAGATCAGACTCGACTTTTCGTCCTCTTCAGGAATATTGGTGGGACTCCTATCTTTAAGGTTATTCGTAAAGGAGTGTAGTCTTCCCTATAGTCCCCAAGGGTTCCATGACACACACCCAAAAAGATGAACTCTTATCTTAGAGCACCTGTGGGGAATGACCAGGTAAGACCCATGAAATCATCTGCTAAGAAAACTGCGGGCGATGATGAGCTGATAGCATTGAGGTCTAGATTTGGGGTACCTAAATGAGATTAGGGTTTAGTTGAGGTCTAGTGGCAGGCTTGGGGTACAGGGAGTCAAACAGAGCTCCCTTGCAACCCCCTGGATTTGGCCCAAGGATACGGTGATAAATGAGGTCTAGTAGTGGCAGGAGTCCCCAATAAAAGCATTTATTGGTCCAAGAGCTAAATTGATAAAAGAGGTTTATTATTGGGTAAACAAGGTTAAAGTATAGGTGAAAGTAGAGATAAGGAGGGCACTGGACAGAGGGTCCAGTGGACAGAGGGTCCTCACATGGCCGGCATGTTTGAAATCTCTGCAAAGAGTGGTTCCCAGCATGGCCTTTTTATAATAGGAGACTTAGCTCGAGGGGCTTTTGGGTGTAGCCCCAAAGTTGGCTTAGATCTAGATGGGGCTGGGACAGGTCCAGATCTTCTATTGGAATTCAAAGGGACCAGGATTTGTGAGTCAAAGGGTAATTACATTCACTAGGAGGGGTTGGGAATCAAAGATAGGAATCTTTCCCACATCAATACCTCCATGCAACAAACTCCCACTGCTTTGAATGGTCCATGAATGATTTTAGAAATATCCAAATGGTCCTTGGCAAACAAAAAAAAAAAAAAAAAGTTCCGTGGAAGGTCTTTAATTCATTGGGTAAATCTTTTGTGGAGAATTTATAGGAGTGAGAAGGACAGGCCATTCTAGGCATGGGGAGAAGAAATGATCAAGGGAATAGACATGGGAGAGGGCCTCTTCAACTGGAGGTAAATGGAGGTTAGAAAGTAGTCCAGTTTGCTTGGAACATATAATATGAAATAAGGCCGGGACGATTGGAGCTGGATAGTGGAGGGCCTTGAATGCCAGACTATGCTTGTTTTTTTATCCTAGAGGCTATTGCAAATATATATATATATATATATATATATATATATATATATATATATATATGCCACGGAAATTTTCTGGGGTTTGTTTGTTTGTTTGTTTAAGTGGGGAGTGATAGTCTATCTTGATATTAGCAAGATTGGCATCGGGGATGAACTGGAGATTCTAGATCCAGAGAGGACAGTTAGGAGCTTGCAACAACAGTCCAACGTGGAGGCCATAAGAACCTTGAGAGTGGGGGGAGGAGTGATCAGTGGGAGTGGAGAGGAAGAGAATGGAAGTTCTTCAGAGGACTTGACTGAGGGGAAAAGAGAGGAAAAGGACCATCGGATGGTCCACCTCACCGGCACCCCAAACTTCCCATTTATCAAACTGAACTCAGCGTCTTCCCCCAACCTCCCCCTCTTACCAACTTGCCTGTTTCTATTGACGGTGTCATCTCTGTTCCCCTCGCCCAAGCTCACGATTCGGGAGCCATTTTTAGCCCAGCCTTCCTTCGAGGCCCAATTGCCATGCCACCTTTTTCATTCGATTTTCCCTCTCAAAGGATCATGGATCATAGACAGGGAAGAAGACCTTAGAGTCCAACTGAATCTGGCCCCCCTCATTTAACAAAGGGGGAAACTGAGGCTCAGGGACAGGAAGTAAGCAAAAACAATCTCTCCTTTCTCGGGAAACTCTAATGATGACATTGTGCCCTGCCTATATCGGTGTAAATGTCCCACAAGTCCCCCAGCTAATAACTTGGAAGGTCTGGAGAGCGGGGGCTGTCGTTCGTCAGTGCGGCCCTTCCCCCCGCGGCCCCAGCCTTCCCCCGCGCACCGCGGCCGCTCGGTAAATGTTGGGTTTGAACCGGGAGAGTTGCTGCCGGGATTGCAGCCCTGCGTGGGCGGGGCGCCTGGAAGATTCCTGCGTAGCCGCGGCCGGTGCCTCCCGGCCCGCGGTCGGGCGAAGGGCCTGGGAGCCCCGCCCCGGAGCGCTCAGCGCGGCTCCCCGACGCCCGGCTCTCGCTCGCTGGAGAACCTCGGGCCACGACGCCGGCAGCCGGGAGCCCGCCCACTCTCGGGCGCAGTTCCCTCCGTCCGTCAGCTGCTCGGCTCGGCTTTCGGGCTCAAGGCTGGCCCCCGTTCTCCGGGCCTCGGTTTCACTCCCATAAGCGTTGGGGCGAGCGCCGGCTCCCTGTGTGATAGGCCCCGGACTTGCGGGGTGGGGGTGGGGAGGCGCGCAGGCGAGCGCCGGCTCCCAGAGAGGCAGGCCCCGGATTTAGCTGGAGCGGGGTGGGGGTGGGGAGGCGGGAGCCACACAAAACCAGAACAGCCTTGCCCCATCTCTTCCCCGCTGACCTTTCCTTTTCTTCACCCTTACTTTCTTCCTGTGGGCTGGCGCAGCAGCCTAAGGCAAGTAAGTCTGCCTTTCCCACATGCAAATAAAATAGAAGTTTTACTGCCTTTCCCAATTATTCCCCAATGCCGTCCTTATCCATTTCATAGATATCATTTTACACGGTGGGCATAACATTGTCCTCCTTCTCTGTATTCATTTCTCTTCTCTAATGTCAGTTTTTAAATGATTCTTCCCTTCTTGCTTTTTTCGATCTCTCCCTCCCTCCTTCCCTCCCTTTCTTTTTTCCTTTCTTCCTTTTGCCTCCTTATCTCCCTTCTTTCCTTTTTCTTTCTCTTCTTTCACCTCCCTTCCTGTCTTCCTTCCTCTTTTTTATTGTTTATTTCTCTTTCTTTCTTCTTCCTTCCTTCCTTCCTCTTTTTTATTGTTTCTTTTTCTTCCTTCTTCCTTCCTTCCTTTCTTTTTTTCTCTCTTCCTTTCTTCTGCTGTGTTTGGTTTACAGCCACAAATGATGAGATTGGTGTAAGAACCAAATGTTAGGGTTTGATCATGTGAAACATTCACAAGGACAACTCTAGCAAAAGGTAGGTTTCATTTAGGAGAAGAGGTTACAGATAAAATGACGAGATACAATAGACACCAGGAATAGTAAATATGAAATAGAGTTGGGAGAGCATAGGGTTACCAAAGAAAGAGTTGAGAAGAATCCATTAAAGGGATGGAAGTACTTTGACTGGCAGAACTAAATCCTAAAAGGAATTTAACATCCTAAAAGAGTAAGGTATCTATTAAGGAGAAAGACACCATGAGGCACGAAGGGGAGAAGAGAAGAAAGATACCTTTGAGGTAGGTATCGGGGAGGTTGAGGAGAAAGATACCACAAGGCAGAACTCACATGGCCAGTTAACCCCAAAAGGGGTTCAGCAAAGATGGTGTGGGCCATGGACAAAGTTATAGGGGAAATTTAACTTCAAGATTTGAAATAACTTGAATTTCCGACTAGACACAAGGTGGGAATACCCAAGACCTCCACAGGGGGTGGGACTGTAAGGTTGAACTGATCTTCATCAATGCCCTTCCCTGCTTGACTCAGGGAGTAATTTTATCAGTACTTTAGGCTTTCTCTGCCAACCCCAGTGACTAGTACCTCATCACTTCATTCATTGCCTCCTTCTTTCCTCCTTCCTTCCTTTTTTCCTTTCTCTCCTGTTTTCTTTCTTTCTTTCTTTGTTTCTCCTTTTTCTTTCTTCCTTCCTTCTTTCCTTCTTCTTTCCTTTCTTCCTTCTTTCCTCATTCCTTCTTTCTTTCCTTTCTTTCTCTTTTTCTTTTGTTTGTTTCTTTTTTTTCTCTTTTCTTTCCTTCCTTCCTTCTTTGCTCCCTTCCTTACTTCCTTCTTTCCTTCCTCCCTTGATTTCCTTTTTCTCTTTATTACCTCCTTATTTCCTTTCTTTCTCTCATTTTTCTTTCCTTTTTCTTTCTTTCCCTCTTTCCTCCTCTATTCTTTTCTCCCTCCCTCCCTCCCTCCCTTCCTTCCTTCTTTCCTTCCTTCCTTCCTTCCTTTTTAAAATTTCTCTCCATAAAGCTCTAAATCAAAAGAAAAAAAAGAGGTTGTTTGAAAATGCCCAAACAGCTCAGCTACCAGCTGCTGCTGCCATTCTTTCCAACTCAGAAAAGTCCAAGTACAGCTCAACATCAAGGATTC
The DNA here is from genome assembly GCF_902635505.1 of Sarcophilus harrisii. NCBI lineage: Eukaryota > Metazoa > Chordata > Mammalia > Dasyuromorphia > Dasyuridae > Sarcophilus > Sarcophilus harrisii. The sequence continues at coordinate 17,825,616 of NC_045432.1, read as the reverse complement.
CTACATTTTGGAACTCTTTCTCAATTATCCTGAGGGATTTGAATACTAACCCTCTTCAAGACAAAAGAGAACCAAGTGAACATTAATAAAGTCTCACCCATGAACAATACCATGGTCTTGCTCTTCCCCACGCATTTAAAACATTTTTTGGTTATTATGAACACCAACACACACACACACACACACACATTTCTACACACAAAGAAGAATGGTAACAATTGCATAGGAAATCCCAAGTTTCATTGAAAAGGGGGGGCTTATTTTAAAATATATATTCATACATCCAGTACAAGAATATGCTGGAGTCATCTGGATCCAGCTTTCAAGAGCTCATTTTTGAATTTTCAGTGTGAGCATTTATATCTTGAAAAGTGACAAATATTGCAAATCAAAACTTCATGTAATTTTTATTGCCTAGATTTAAGAAAATGAGAGAGAAAATTTTAATAATGCAGATTAAATTGAAAACTGTGCCTTGCATATGTTTTTTTCAGAGAACTGTTTATTAAACTTTTGCCAGCACATGCCTATACATATATACATATCTATTTCTCTATCTATACATATATACATGTACATATATCCAATTCAGCACATTAGCTCCAAAACTATCCTTCTCAAATGAGTCACCACTGGAACTGCCTTCTTCTGTGGATTTTCTTTAAATGTTCCCTTTTCATTCTTATTTTGGCATAGCTATCACTAGCCCTTCTCCTTCCCTCCCCCTGCAGAAAAAATTCCCCTTCCTTGTAACAAATTACCATAGTTAAGCAAAAAAAAAAAAATCCACACATTAACCATTTTCATGTCTGAAGAGACATGCCTTTCTTTTATACATTTAGTCCGTCACCTGGCCATCTCATCATTGGTCCTCTAGAATCATGATTGGTTACTGCATCGATCAGCATTCTTACATCTTTCAAAGTTGTTTATTTTGTCTTTATGATATTGGGAAATTGTTATGTAAATCTTTTTCCTGGTTCTGCTTACATCACTCTGTATCAGTTCATAGATGCAGGCCTGTCTGATATTGTCTATTTTGTTATTTATTATTAGGCATTAATATGCAGAAGGCATCTAGGGGGTACCACAGTGGTTAGAACACTGGACCTGGAATCAAGAAGATCTGAGTTCAAATTCACCCTCAGACACTTACTAGCTGTGTGCTCCAGGGTAAGTCACTTTATGCTGTTTGCCTCGATCCGCTGGAGAAGGAATGGCAAACCACTCAAGTATCTTGGTCAAGAAAACCCTCTGGATAGTATTGACATGATATGGTCCATGGGGTCACAAAGAGTCAGACACAACTGGACAACAATAATCACTATGCTATTACATTCACACATTATTCTTAATTCAGACATTTTCCAACTGATGAACACCTCCTTTGTTTTTATGTCTTTGTTATAACAAGTGCTACTCTGAATATTTTTGTGCAGACACATAAATATTTTGCAAAAGTGGTCCTTTGCAATTCTGATAGATTTGGGATGGAAAGTGCCATCCACATTCAGAGAGAGAACTATGCAGACTGAATGTGGATCAAAACATAATATTTTCACCTTTTTTGTTGTTGTTTGCTTCTTTTTTTTTCTTTCTCGTGTTTTTTTTCCCTCTTATGAAACTATGTTTAGAAGAGTTAGACATGTTTAACCTATAATAATGGATTGCTTGTCTACTAGAGGAAAAGGGAGAAAAATTTGGAACGCAAGGTTTTGCAAATATGAATGTTGAAAACTATCTTTTCATGTATTTGGAAAAATAAAAAGCTATTATTATTTTGTAAAGTTCTTTTGTCTCCTTCTTGGACCTCTTTGGGACATAGACATAGGTCTAGTACTGTTAGCACTGGATCAAAGGGCACAGCTTAGTGCCTTTTTGAGTTTTGTTCTGTAAAGGTGACTAGGTAAGAACACATATTGATTAATTAATTAATCAGAAGAGATTTGAATATAAGACATTTGAAAATATCTTTGAAAGACATTTGATGAAGTAAAGTGAGGTCATTGGCTATGGATCTTGTATTGAAATATTGTTAAAATGAGATGATTCCAGAAATTGGAATACGTGGTTTTCCCTATACATCCATAAAGAGGAGCTGATGGAGGAGCAGCTAGGTGATGCAGTGGATAAAGCACCAGTCCTGAAGTCAGGAGGACCTGAGTTCAAATCTGATCTCAGACACTTAAGACTTCCTAGCTCTGTGACCCTGGGCAAGTCACTTAACCCCAATTGCCTCAGCAAAAAAAAAAAAAAAGAAGAAGAAGAAGAAGAGGAAGAGCTGATGTGGAGAGGGGGGAAGAGGAGAGGCTTCATCTTCCTCATGGGTCCCTCCCCTTTTCTTTAACCAAAACAGGACTTTGTCAGCTTCAAAGGAGTCCAGAAGATGTTGGACCACTTGGCTACCATGTCCTAGCATTGTACTCACTGGAACAGAAATGGCTCCCATCTTCTCCCTGATGTCCAATTAGTGTTCCTAGACCAGCTGGTGGCAGTAGTGACAACTGGAGCCAAGGGAAGATGAATGCAGATTCACTGTACTTAAGGAAAACTTTTTGAGCATCTCACAAATGGGAGAAAGGGACTTCTCTGAAGTCAGGAGCCATGAGTTTCTATTCCTTCCCTACCTATGCTCTCCCAGCTCGATCCCACTTTCTTCTGGATTCAGCATGTACTTTTGGAAGTGTCTATCATACTTTGGAAGGTTGTCTTATACCAACTGCGCTCATTGGACCACCTCAGTAAATATCTCTTTTTCAAAGCTACTTTAAGTCTGGCTAACTTATTCCCAACTGAGAATCTTGACAGGAGGCACACTAGTGGGGATTTGATATAATGTCATTAAGGAATCACCCCTGAGAAATAACCAAGCTTGGAGGGCTTAAGAGTTGCCAATAAGAATAGGAGCTGGGGAAAGAATCCTTAGAGTTTATGTGAGTAAGAGTTCTAGATTACTTTTCAGAATGATTGAGCCACTTCACAGTTTCACCAACAATAAACGTTTTAGTATTCTTCCCAAGCCCCTCTGACAATTATTCCTTTTTTGTTATCTTTGCCAACTGTCAAATTTTGGGGGGCAAATCTTTGCCACCTGTCAAGGTGTGAGGTAGAACCTCAGTTGTTTTAATTTGCATTTCTTTCATAATTACTGATGTGGATTTTTTTTTCACATGATTGTTCACGGGTTGTTTTTCTCCTAAGAACTACCAAAAGTCAGCTTCTTTGGCCTTTTATCTAGTGGGAAATGGCTCTTGCTATGCCCCACATTTCCCTCCTAGAATATGTCAGCAAGACTGAAGGTAAGGAGGGAGCTATTTAATAAACTTAATGTCCGCTTCCAATTATCTATTACAGGACCTTAGAGAGAGGAGTAATAAAATTTAATGAATATGAGAAAGTACATTTGAGAAGCTTCTCACTCAATAGAAACAAGTAAACTCAGGCTAAAATGAGAATATATTTCTTAATAGTACATAACTTTAAAGATAGGAGATGTACCAACATTCTTGAAAGGAGAATGAAAATGAATTACCAATTATGAAAATTCATAACATCTCCTAGCTCTTCCCCTCACCCAGGAATCTTCCATGATAGCATTGGAGAAAAACAAAAAAGCTGACATTTTACAGAATGGGAAACTGAGGCCCAAAGGGCTAAGGGACTGAGAGAAAAAGTAAAATTGCAAAAAGACAGCATTGTCTCACCTGACCAGAAGAAGGAAACTCAAGAAGAAATGACCCGAGGTTCTTAACTTTTGTGAGTGTATCCTGAACCCTTTTATCAGCCAATCTGCCAAAGCCTATGGACTCCTTCTTAAAATCATGTCTTTAAATGAATAAAATAAAATATATATAATTACAAAGGAACCTATTGCATTAAAATCCAATCATCAAAATCGTTTTTAAAGTAATCCAAGGAGTTAAAGAGGGAGCTGAGATGGCAGAGTAAAGGCAGGAACTCACCTGAACTCCCCTAATTCCCCTCTGAACAATTGTAAAATAATGTCTCAAATGTAATTCTGGAGGCAGCAGATCAACAAAATGTCAGCAATTTCCTTACCCAAGACAACCGAGGAAGTCTGCAGGAAAGATATGTCACACTGGGGTTTTTGTCTGGCCCAGAACATAATGCAGGCCATGCTGTGGCAACACCAACAGCAGGCCTTAGAGACAGCAACTTTGGGAGTTCTCATCCCACAGTCGATAAGGAGTCGGACAACTGATCAGAAAGAGTTTACATTGGACCCTTTGCTGACACTAGCTCCAGGACCCTATTTCATTGCCCGTATGGATAAAAAGAAGCACTAACGCTTGCAGTTGAAGCATAGGAGGAGCCGTGGTCACAGTTCCAAAGAAAAGAAAAGTGCTTGTGGTGTCTTACGAGGGAGTAGGGATCTTGGTCTCAGTTGCAAGGTAGAAAGAAAGGAGTGCTAACACTCGTGACTACAGGGAAGCAAAGTCCCTTCCTGGGTAAAAACCAGAGCACAGGCCAGGAAAGCAGTGATCACATCTCTTCTTAGATCATACCACCTTGAAAGCACTGAAAACTTACAAAACCTCAGAACTAGTTCTAAAAATAGTGACACAAAAAACCCGAAGCTTGGGACAGTGCCCTTTCTGCCCTCGGAACATAGTCCAACCTTAACATAAAGTTAAAAGTCAAGAAATACACTGGAAAATGAGCAAACAGTAACAAAAAAGAACTTGACCATAAAAAGTTATGATAGTGACAGGGAAAATCAGATAGAAACTCAGAAGAAGACAATCTTGTCAAAATATCTATGAGGAAAGCCTCAAGGAAAAATGGGAATTGAACACAAGCCCAATAAAAATTCCTGGAAGAGTTCAAAAAGGATTTTAAAAATTAAATAATAGAGGTAGAGGGGAAAGTGGGAAAAGAAATGAGTTGTGCAAGAAAACCACGAAAAAGAAGTTAACAGCTTAGTAAAAAAGACACAAGAAAATTACCAAAGAAACTCCTTAAAATTAGAATTGATCAAATGGCAAAAGAGAAGGCATTGCACAGAAAAATTCCTTAAAAATTAGATTTGGGCAAATGTCTATAAGACATCAAGAATCAATCAAACAAAATCAAAAGAATGAAAAAATAGAAGAAAATCTGAAATATCTCATTGGGAAAACAACTGACCTGAAAAATATATCTAGGAGAGATAATTTAAGAATTATTGGACTATAAAACAATTCCAATAGACTTTGGATGGAAAATGCCATCTGCATTCATTAAGAGAACTATGGAGACTGGAAGTGGATTGAATCATACTATTTTCACCTTTTTTTTTGCTTTTGCTTTTTCATGGTTTTTTCCCTTTTGGTCGGATTTTTCTTGCATAATGTGACAAATAGGGTAATATGGTTTAAAGTATTGTACCTGTATGACCTATATCAGATTGTTGGCTCTCTTGGAGAGGAGAGAAGGGAAGGAAAAAGAGAGAAAAAAACTGGAACACAAAATCTTTTTTTCCCACCAGTAGCTTCTTCCCTTTTATTTTAGTTTATTAATAGAGTATAGAGCAGAGGCACTTAAATGGTCAAATTGAGTTTAGGAACAAGTTATGTCCCACACAGAAGTGTCAGCATGACTAGAGCTGAAATCCATTTCCCACAAAGGGTCCTATACACGCTAGGTCTGCCAAATGTTCTGTCAGCCAAACTAACATCACCTTTGAACCCTGAGATTCAGGGAGATCTCAGGGATCTGAGAAGTCCCTCAGGCAGACATGATCCCTGATCCAAGTTCTGCCTGGCCTGGGCTTGGGCAGGGGTGTGTGTGAAGGGAATTTCCCAATTATGTACTCCATTGGGTCCCCATCCTCACAGCAGGGGCTCAAGGCAGCTCTGGGGTTTAGGGTGGGTTTAAAGGCTAGAGATACATCTCCAGAAGCTTAACATGGAGGTTCCAGTATTTAGGCTTAGGCTTGACTTTTTAGTTAAGCCTGATTTCCAGGAGTGTGTACGTATAACTAGAGATGTACAAATACTCTGGGAGTGGAAAGGAGCAGTCCTTGGCAGTAGAGTCCAAGGCAGTAGATCAGAAAGCCCACTAAGACTGGTGGTCACTGTATTCTCCCTTCTCCCTCCCATACTGGGCCAGCTGCTTTCTGATTAGCTAAATCTGAAACTCCAGGCCAGGGCCTGATCCTTGCTGCTTCACCCTTGTTCATGCCATGCCCTGATTCACTGTTACTCTGAGCTCCTAGGCTGATGGACATGAGTGAGACCCATGGTGAGGAGAGCAATAATTTCCACTCTGGCCCTGGGGTAGTGGTGGGGGTGAGGCAAAACAATACTAAGTGAACAGTAGGATTTTTACTCCAAACTAGGTGATTTAGAGAGGCGAAGCCCTGACCCCATTGACCCCTTTGGTAGTAGTACATCTTTTAACTCAAGTACAAAGAATATGATAGGTCATCTGGTTTCCAGTTTACATATGGTTTAATCATAAGTCCCTCAAATGGCTGTAAACGCAGACACATAGGCTCTTGCTATGCCCAAAGCTTCAAGGCTCATCCATCCATCCCTGGCCTGTTAGCAAAGCTCTGGGTACTGCCTGCATCTGTAGTGGGATGGGCAAGGAGGGCAGGAGGAACACAAAATCTTACAAAAAATGAATGCTGAAAACTACCTTTTACGTGTAATTGGGAAAATAAAACTCTATTGAGGAAAAAAAAGAATTATTGGACTACTGAAAGCCACGATCTAAAAAAAGGACCTGGAGATTATCCTTAAATAAATTATCAAAGAAAACTGCCTTAATGTCTTAAAATCAGGTGGTAAAAAAGTTACTAGTGGAAGACCTTCACTTTCCCCTCTCAGAACTAACTAAATCTAACAAGGTAAATGAGAAAGAATTTAAGGAGATGAATAGAAGACCTCTGGAGAAAATTGAATAAGGATATCAAGGAATATACCTTTTTCTCAGTTGTACATGACACTTTCATAAAAATTAACCCTGTTTTAAGACAGAAAATCTCACAATCAAATGCAGAAAAGCAAAAATATTAAATGTATCCTTTTTATCCCATATTGCCAAAAAATACATTCAATAAAGGGCTGCAGAAACATAGATTAAAAATTTATTGGAAACTAATTTTTAATTTTTAATCCTAAAGAATGAGTCAGTCAAAGAACATATCATAAAAACAATCAATAATTTCATTAAAGAGAATGACAACAATGAGACAATATGCTAAAAATTATGAGATGCCAAGGCAATAAATACTTAGGGGAAAATTTATATCTCTAACATTTATATCAATAAAACAGAGAAAGAGCACATCAGTGAATTGGACATCCAACTAAAAAAGAAAAAACTAGAAAAAGAACAAATTAAAAATCCACAATTAAACACCAAATTAGAAATGATGAAAACCAAAGGTGAAATGATAAAATTGAAAGTGAGAAAACTATTGAGATAATAAATAAAACTAGGAGCTGGTTTTTTGGGAAAAACCAACAAGAAAGCTAAACCATTGGTTAATTTGATTTTTAAAAAGGAAGAAAACCAAATTACCATTATCAAAAGTGAATTCACCACCAACAAAGATGAAATCAAAGCAATTTTATAGCTATTTTGCCAAATTATATGCCAATAAATCTGACAATCTAAGTGAAATGAATATTTACAAAAATATAAATTGCCCAGATTAACAAAAGACAAAATAAAATTCTTAAAGATAGGATATCCTTAAAATCCTTAAAGACAAATATATCTTAGGGGGAAAATTAACAATGAACTCCCTAAGAAAAAATCCCTGGAATAAGATGGATTCACAAGTGAATCCTATCAAACATTTAAAGAATAATTAATTTATTTGGAAAAATTGGCAAAGAAGGAATTTACCAAATTTCTTTGATGACACCAATATGGTGCTGATCCCTAAACCAAGAGGACCAAAAGCAGAAAAGGAAAACTATAAACCAAATTCCCTAATACAAAACTTTAAATAAAATCCTAGTAGTGAGATGATAGCGATATATCACAACAATCACACACTATGACTAGGTGAGATTTATGCCAGGATTTAATGGGCTGAAGCTCGAGTTGATGCACTGAGGTTCCAAGCACATGAGGCTAACTAGTAATTGGACCATACTCTATTAATATATATGCTTGGAGAAAGAATGGCCCCCACCCACTCTTTGTGCAAGTCCTGATGTGTTGTATAGGAAATGATGATTTTGGTGGGTGGAGGCAGAGGGGAGGAAGAGATGAGGGGAGAGACTGCTGGCTGGCTTCCTGTTGCAGCTGCACACATTGCGTGATCCCCCTTCACCTCCGATCCCCCTTCACCTCCGATCCCCCTTCACCTCCGATCCCCCTTCACCTCTACTGAGAATAAAGATTGAAGATTTTCCCTTAACCTGAATTCCTGACTCCAGCTGATTTTAAAATACGCGGTCATCACATAGGAATGCAAGGCTGATTTAATATTAGGAAAACTATCAGCATAATTGACCATATCAATAACAAAACCAATAAAATTATATGAATATTTCAATAGATGCAGAAAAAGCTTTTGAAAAAATACAATACTCATTCCTATTAAAAAAAAAACAAACAAACATGAATGAGAACAGGAATATATGGAGCTTTCCTTAAAACATTAAGTAGTATCTATCTAAAACCATCAGCAAGCATTATCTATAATGGGAACAAACTAGAAGTCTTCCCCATAAGATCAGAGATGAAGCAAAGATGCTCTTTATCACCACTATTATGAATTGATCCAAAGTAAAGTAAGCAGAATCAGGAGAATATTGTACATCATCAAAGCAATATTGTATGAGGAACAACTATGAATGACTTAGTTATTCTCAAGAATACAACGATCCAAGACAATTCCAAAGAATGTATGATAAAAAATACTATCCATCTCCAGAGAAACAACTGACAGTGTCTGAATGCACATCAAAGCATGTTGTTTTTTTTATTTTTTACTATATTATTCTTGTTTTGTTTTTATGATCTGCATTTTCTTTGGCAACATAGATAATATGGAAATGTTTTACATGACTACACATACATAACATGTATCAAATTATTTTGATATGCCTTTTCAATGAGGGAAGAGAAGAGAAAGGGAGAGAATTTAGAAATCAATTTTTTTAAAAAATCAATGTTTAGGGGCATCTGGATGGCACAGTGGATAGAGTACTGGTCCTGAAATCAGGAGGACCTGAGTTCAAATCCAGCCTCAGACATTTAATGCTTACTAGTTGTGTGACTCTGGGCAAGTCTCTTAACCCCAATAGCCTCACCAAAAAAATATTTAAAATTTTTTTTACCCATAACTGAGAAAAAAATAAAATAAGAGAGACTAAGAAATAGTCCATGGACCCCGGGTTAAGGGCTTCTTCTGTAGTCTTTAGACTTCTATTACTTCTATTATGGACAGTCTCATGGCTCTAGTCATATGTCTCCTTGATCTGTTCATTTTGGTTAATTTAGGGATTAGAGATTACATTATACCTTCTACATTCCAAGCTAAGCCATTTCTGAAGGTCAGTGACAATTTCCCTTGGCCCCTTTCCCTAGCAACAAGTCTATTTTTAATCATGGGGGCTATGACTTGCTAACAACAGAAAGCTGTCCCTTCAGCTCGTTGTCCTAAATCTTAATGTTCTGGTTGGAGCCCATGGTGCAAAGAGCTCAAGGGAAAGAACAGAAGGAGATTTTGGAGAGCTTATAAGGACTCAGTAAGAAAAGTTGGTAAAACAAGAGAGAGGAAGGTGTCACATCTGGAAAATGAGGTTCTGAGCTACATAAGTAGTCTTATTACACAATCACATCACAATTATCCCTGCTCTCTAGAATTTTCCATTTCTCCCTTTCTGTTGGTTCCTTCTGTTATTTACAAACACTCCCAAATAGCCAACCTTTAAAAAAAGCAAACTTCACTACATCTGACAATTCTACATCCCCTCAAGCTACTTTCCTTTATCTTTCCATTTTTCACAGACAATAATTCTTTTTTTTTTAATTAATTTATTTTTTTATTTATTTAATAGCCTTTTATTTACAGGTTATATGCATGGATAACTTTACAGCGTTCACAATTGGCAAACCTCTTGTTCCAATTTTTCACCTCTTACCCCCCACCCCCTCCCCTAGATGGCAGGATGACCAGTAGATGTTAAATACATTAAAATATAAATTAGATACACAATAAGTATACATGACCAAAACATTATTTTGCTGTATAAAAAGAATCAGACTCTGAAATATTGTACAATTAGCTTGTGAAGAAAATCAAAAATGCAGGTGGGCATAAATATAGGGATTGGGAATTCCATGTAATGGTTTTTAGTTATCTCCCAAAGTTCTTTCTCTGGGCATAGTTGGTTCAGTTCATTACTGCTCCATTAGAAATGATTTGGTTGATCTCGTTGCTGAGGATGGCCAGGTCCATCAGAACTGGTCATCATATAGTATTGTTGTTGAAGTATATAATGATCTCCTGGTCCTGCTCATTTCACTCAGCATCAGTTCATGTAAGTCTCTCCAGGCCTTTCTGAAATCATCCTGTTGGTCATTTCTTACAGAACAGTAATATTCCATAATATTCATATACCACAATTTATTCAGCCATTCTCCAATTGATGGACATCCATTCAGTTTCCAGTTTCTAGCCACTACAAAAAGGGCTGCCACAAACATTCGTGCACATACAGGTCCCTTTCCCTTCTTTATAATCTCTTTGGGATATAAGCCCAGTAGTAACACTGCTGGATCAAAGGGTATGCACAGTTTGATAACTTTTTGAGCATAGTTCCAAACTACTCTCCAAAATGGTTGGACCCGTTCACAACTCCACCAACAATGCATCAATGTCCCAGTTTTCCCACATCCCCTCCAACAATCATCATTATTTTTTCCTGTCATCTTAGCCAATCTGACAGGTGTGTAGTGGTATCTTAGAGTTGTCTTAATTTGCATTTCTCTGATTAATAATGACTTGGAGCATCTTTTCATATGACTAGAAATAGTTTCAATTTCTTCATCTGAGAATTGACAGACAATAATTCTTAGAAAAAGCCATCTACACTTATTCTTTCCTCTTCTTCATATCCCACTCAATACCTTGAAGTCTAGCTCTTGCCATCCTTTCTCAACTGAAATTGCTTTCTCTAAAATCACAAGTGATCTTATAATCATCCTATCTAATAACCTTTCCTCCATCCTTTCTGACCTCTCTGCAGCCTTTGATTCTGTTAATCAAGCACCTTCTCCTCCTGGATAGTCTCTGCTCTCTAGGTTTTTGTGACAATATTCTCTCTTTTCTACCTATATGACCACTTCTTCTTAATCTCCTTTGTGATAGGATCATCCATAACCCCTTTAATTATAGATGTACTCAAGGATCTCTCTTTTTCTCCCCCTGTGTAATATACTCACTTGTCGATCTCATCAAGCTCCTATAAATCTACTTATCTCAATTCAAATAACTGCCAGATGTATCTGTCTAGCCCTAGTCTCTCTTCAGAACACAGATTCTTTATAACTTACTGCCTATTAGAAATTTACAGCTGGTTATCTTAAACTTATCGTGTCAGTATGCTTTCTCAAGCTCTGATCAGGTAACTCTGCTATTCAATAAACTTCAGTGGCTCTCTAATATGTTTATGATGAAATGCACATTTCCCTGCTTGGTATTTAAAGTCCTTTGAAACCCAGCTCCAACCCACACATGCTTATTATACATTACTCCTCTGGCTATACGACAGTCCAGACAAACGGGTCTTCTTGCCATAATTTCCATGACATCCCATGTCTTGCACAGGCTGTCCTCCATGTTTGGACTGCTGTATCTCCTTCTCTCAGCTTCTTAGAATGACTTCCCCAGATAAACCTGAAAATCTAAGTGAAAAAAAGAAAGAAAAGAATTCCTCCCTCCCTCCCTCCTCCTCTGCCCCATCGCTCTCACTCAAAACAACTTTGTGTTTATTTGGTACACATCCTACACTTAATCATATTCATATGTGGTAATAGAATGTAAATTCCTTGAGGATAGGAACTTCTTTTACCTTGATAAATTTTTCTGTAGCAAAAAGGAGCATTAGTCTTCCTGCAAAAATACTACCTATTTCTCTATCTCCATTTGTCTCTACATTTATAGATCTATCTCCACCTATCATTCTATATTTATTTCTCTATCTACTCAATGGTGAGCACTTTGAGGGTAGAGATTTTCTTTTGCCTTTCTCTATATCCTCAATATTTAGTAGAGTGCCTGGCACATAGTAAACACTTAATGTCTATTTGCTGACTGACTTTCTTTAGCTATCTGTATATTTATCTATCCATCCATCTATCTATTTTTCATCTATCTCTATATCTATCCCCATCTATCCATCCTCTTATATCTGATCTACTTATATGTCTGTCTGTCTATCTATCTATGTCTTGTTGCAGCTGCTGTGACATTTTTTCCATTGAAAATATGCATAAGCCAGAGAGAGGAGTGTGGGAACTGAGTGTAGATCACAACACAATATTTTCACTCCTTTTGTTTGCATTTTGTTTTCTTTCTCACTTTTTTCCTTTATGATCTGATTTTACTTGTGCAGCACAAATATATATTTGTGGAAACAGATATAGAAGAATTGCACATGTTTAACATATATTGAAATTACTTGCCGTCTAGGAGAGGGGATAAGGGGAAAGGAGGGAAAAAATTGGAACACAAGGTTTTGCAAGGGTGAATTTTGAAAATTATCCATGCATATATTTTAAAAATAAAAAGCTTTACTTTTTAAAAAGGAAAGAAAAAGCTTTAATAACAAAAATAAATAAATAAATGAGCACACACAAAAAAGAAAGTATGCATAAAAGTACAAGCTGATCCAACATACCTCCACTTCACCCTTCATGTTCAGAATAGAGTCAAATAAAAAGTACCAGGAAACAAGTGCTGCTGTCACTCAACTGGACAGTGTGTTTAGTCATCAAAGGATTTAAGTTGCACCAGAAAGCCATAAAGTGATTAGTGCGGAGCTTAGAAACAACTCTGAACCAAGAGCCATGTTATAGTGACTTGGTGTGTATTACCCTAAACAGAAACCCTGAAATGAGGTCAAGGTTATGAGGTCTGAGGGAGGAATTTGATAGCACCCAAAAACACAGTGGGAAACAGCAAAAAGCCAGAGTCACATGGACTTTTAGATTCAGCTTGTTTTTTGGGCACACCTAGAGCTTTAGTTTTTCTGTGCCCCCTCCAGCTTCATCTCCAGAAGGGAGTTTAAAATACATTAGCCAAAAAAAAGCTTAAGTGCAGATCCGATTATGCTGATCTTCTATTCAATAAACTTCAGTGGTTCCCTATTGCTTCTAGAATCAACTATCATTTTCTCTCTTTGATTTTTAAAGCCCTTCACAACCTGGCTCCAACCTTCCTTTTTAGCCTCATTGGACATTGCCACCCTCTACAATGCCAAACCAAACTGGCCTCCTCACACATGGCACTCTATCTCCCATCTCTGTACCTTTCCCACACCTACATTGAACTCACTCCTCACTTCCACTTCATAATATCTTTCTCTTTCTCTCTTCAAGATGAAGTTGAAGCCTGGCTGCATGAGTTTTGGGAAATAGTCCCAAACAAACAGCACTATTTCTTTCTTTCCTGGGAGAGCCCAAGGGACTTGGTCTTGGATTTGGACTTCTCTTTCTCTCTCTCTCTCTCTCTCTCTCTCTCTCTCTCTCTCTCTCTCTCTCTCTTTTTGAGATACACTAATTTATTTTTTTAAAAACATATTATTTCTATTATAAATGACAATTGACTGGAATTCAGGAAACTTAGGATCTAGTCTCAGTTCAGCCATCTTGTTTGCAAGATGTTGCACTTCTCTTTCAAGAAAATGTACAAAGAGATACAAGATTATGAAGAGGACCCTAAAGACCCAAGTCAAAGATGAGAGGAACAGATATGTACCGTAGAGAAACAAAGTAGAGTTTCCTGCCAAGACACCAGACTCAAAGAGGGGGGATAGTCCCTTTGGTCACTGAGACAAATGGAACAACTATGACCAGAGCATAGAATGGTAAGAAAAAAATTCCAATTGGCAGTAATTTTCCCCCCTAATTGTGAATTCATATAGTGATGTGCCTTTTCTACCCTTTTCTAAACACTATTATCCAAATTTTTAAACTGAGTTCTTAAGTCAACTTTTACTGGGTTCTTTGGCAATAAATTCCATGAAGAGGCAGCTAGATTACTCAGTGTATAGAACACTGGCTCTGTAGTCAGGAAGCTCTGATTTTAAATCTGGCCTCAGTTACTAGCTGTGTGACCCTGAGCAAGTCACTTAATCCTGTTTGCCTCTACAAAGAAGTAAATAAATTGTAGGAAAACTTGATTGAGTTAAACTACCACCTCTATCCAGATAATTCCCAAACCAATTTACCTAACTCCAGTCGCACATCACAGACATTTTGAACTGGACACCTCTTTAGCATCTCAAACTCAACATGTCCAAAACAGAAACTCTCTCCATTTCCTACCTTCCCAGTTTCTGTTGAGGACACCACTAACCTTTCAGCCACCCAAATTTGCAATTTTCAAGTTATCCTCAACTTTCTCTATCTATCTTTCATCTCCCCTATTCAATCAATTGTCTTTTGTTCTGGAAGCAATACAGAACCCTTAACAGTTCCTTGGACAGGAGAGTAACATGGAAAGACCTGTGATTTAATAGTACCAATCTGGAAGATGGCAGAGAAGACACATGCTTCATTCTGAACTCCCTTCTACACTCACTTATTGTTGAAAAAATTCTGCCTCTGAAATAGTGCTTGGCTAGAATAATCCATGAATATTGGAAGTACAGCAAATTACCAGCCAAAGATAATCTAGAAGATCGCCAGAAAAAGGTTTGTCCTGATCAGGTGGGAGCAGGCCAGCACAGGCAGGGAGGCAGAACACAGAGGCTAGCACACTGAGCAGACCAGGGGATGGGGTGGTCTCCCTGGGTGGAGAATTTGCAGGAAGGACTCTACCACAGGTTGACAGCTCTGCTTTGGTTGCAAAGCAGTAGATCAGCAGAGAAGTTACACAAGTACCAAAGGTAGAATGTACCCCAAAATGCCAGAGTTTAATAGGACCTGGTCATACCCACCCAGCACCAGGAGTGACTCAACACAACCACAGCGAAGCTGCCCAGGGCAGTCACACTTCTACACAGCAAGGGTTCTGCCCAGGGCAGTCACACTTTTGCACAACAAGGGTTCTCCCCAGGGTAGTCACACTTTTGCACAACAAGGGTTCTGCCCAGGGCAATCACACTTCCGCACAGTGGGGTTCTGCCCAGGGCAGTCACAGTTCCAAGCAGTGGGGTTCTGTACAGTGAGGATTCTGCCCAGGGCAGTCACACTTCTGCACAGTATGGGCTCTACCACAGGCAATCACACTTCCCCACATTGAGGGTTCTGCTCAGGGTAGACACACTTCTGCACAGTGGGGTTCTGCCCAGGGCAGTCACAGTTCCAAGCAGTGGTGTTCTGCACAATGGGGGCTCTGCCCAAGGCAGTCACACTTCCGCACAGTGGGGGTTTGGCTCAGTGGGGTTCTGTCCAGGGCAATCATACTTCCGCACAGCAGGGGTTCTGCCCAGAACACTCACACTTCCACACAGTGGGGGTTTGGCTCAGTGGGGTTTCTTCCCAGGGCAGTCACACTTCTGCACAGCGGGGGTTCTGCCCAGGACATTCACAGTTCTAAGCAGTGGGGTTCTGCTCAGTGGGGGCTCTGCCCAAGGCAGTCACACTTCTGCACAGCAAGATTCTGCCCAGGACAGTCACAGTTCCAAGCAGTGGGGTTATGTACAGCGGGGGCTCTGCCCAGGGCAGTCACACTTCTGCACAGTGTGGGCTCTACCACGGGCAATCACACTTCCCCACAGTAAGGGTTCTGCTCAGGGTAGTCACACTTCCGCACAGTGGGGTTCTGCCCAGGGCAGTCACAGTTCCAAGCAGTGGTGTTATGCCCAGCGGGGGCTCTACCCAGGGCAGTCACACTTCCACAGCGGGGGTTCTGCTCAGTGGGGTTTCTGCCCTGGGCAGTCACACTTCTGCACAGCAGGGGTTCTGCCCAGGACATTCACAGTTCCAAGCAATGGGGTTCTGCTTAGCGGGGCTCTGCCCAGGGCAGTCACACTTTCGCAATTCCGCCACTCTTTGCAGCCTATTTGCAGGACAGCTATTGTTCATCTGTCCCTGTTCTGTCAAGGAAGCTGAGAGCCTCCTTACCCTGAAGGGGAACTTGAAGGGCTTTTAACAAATGAGTAAAAAAGCAAAGCGTGCTCTAACTATATATATATCAGATAGCTTCTATACAGAAAGGGAGCAGATTTCCAACCCTGAGGTGACTAATAGCAGACAGTCTCCAGACAAAACTCGAAAGGGGGATATAGCCTGATCCTTATCACACAAGGCTCTCCTAGAAGAAATTATGAAAGGCTAACAAAAAGTGGGGAAAGGAAAGGGAACCTCTGCAAGAGATACTGAAAAGGCATATAACTTACTAAAAAAATTTTGATAAAGTGGAAAGAGAAAACAACTTCCTGAAATGTGAATTGGGAAAGGTAAAGTACTCCCAGGGAAACAGAATTTGTGAACTGGAAAAGATAAAGAACTCACAGGAAAGTAGGATTTGTGAATTGGAAAAAGAAAATAAGTAAAAAAAATTAGTGAAATGGGAAAAAATTCCATAGAGCAAAACAACTTGTTTAAAAACTCAATTGGACATATACAAAAAGAAGTAAAAAAAAAAAGTTAATGAAGAAAATAACTCACTAAAAATGAGAAATTAACAAATAGAAATGAATGATTCATTGAGACATCAAAAATCAATCAAACAAAACCAAAAAGAATTGAAAAAAATAGAAAAATGTTAAATATCTACTTGGAAAAACAATAGACCTGAAAAAGATCTAGGAGCGATAATCTAAGGATTATTGGACTTCCTGAAAATTATGATGAAAAAAAGAGCCTAGATACTATTTTACAGGAAATCATCAAAGATAACTGCCTAGATGTAATAGAATCAGTAGGTAAAATAGCCATTGAAAGAATTCATCAAACACCTTCTGAAAGAGACCCCAAAATAAAAACTCCAAGGACTAATGAGGCTAAATTTCAGAACTTTCAGACTAAGGAAAAAATATTAAAAGCAGCCAGAAAAAAAAATTCAAATACCGAGGTTCCACAGTAAAGATCACTCAGGATCTAGCTGTTTCCACATTAAAGGATTGAAGGGCCTGGAATCTGATATTCCAAAAGGCAAAAGAACTTAGAATGCAGACAAGAATAAACTACCCCGCTAAGCTGAGCATTTTCTTCCATGGAAGGTGGACATTTAATGAAACAGATGAATTCCATTTATTCCTAAGGAAAAAACCAGAGCTAAACAAAAAATTTGACCTCCAAATATAGGACTCAAGAGAAGTATAAAAGATAAAAAGAACTCTTGAGAACTGTATTTCTGTTACAGGCATACATAAAGAGCGCATGTATAATTTGATTTTACTGTTATAAAAAAGAGGAAGTAGAAGTGGAAAGGGGATTGTATTAGAAAAAGGGAAAGAGGGAGATAAAAAGAGAGAAATTACATCCCACGAAGAGGCAAAGGAAACCTATCATATCTGAGGGAATTAAGAGGTGGGGAGGAACATCATGTGAATCTTACTCTCATCAGATTTGGCTCAAAGAGAAAATATAATATGTAAGGCATAAAATAAAGAGATGTCAAAAGTGCTCATCATTGTCATGGAGAGCATTCTGTATGGATTGCAAATAGAAGAAAGATTTCTTACTGATGGAAGGATCCCATAGATGCTGCTGTTTGCATATAATATTGTGCTGATTGTATTAAACTGCAGAACACCACAGTAATCTCTTCAACGAAATCCATGATGGCTTAAAGAGATTGGTTTAACAATGCATAAAGAAAAAATCAAGTGGATTAAGAATCAAGACTGACATGTAGTTGGATGGGAAATCCAAGTTGTATATACACACTTGGTATATACACACATGTATATATGTCTGATATATATATATTTATGTGTGTGTGTCTATAAGAAGTCACTGCAGATGCATAATGATCTGGGTCCAGAATTCAAGAAGAGAAAAAGAGAAGGTTGGATTACCTTTGGGAAATGGCACAATTGCTCCCTAACACAAAAACCCATCCTTAATGCCAATATTGTCCTAGTTACAGTTGCAAATCTTGAAACAGAAACAGTAACAGTAGCATTTGGGATGATCAAGTGTGATTGACTTAATTCTTCCCAGGAATATAGTGATCCAAACCAATTCCAAAAGACTCAGGATGGAAAATGCTATCCATGATACGTGGAGAAAGAACTGATAAAATCTGTATGCAGATAAAAGGATACTATTTTCACTTTTTTATTTTTTCATTTGTTTTTTTTTCTTTTGGTCTGTTTTTTTCTTTCACAACATGACTAATATGGAAATGTTTTATAAGACATCAAATTGCTTTATTGTCTTAGAGAAAGAGGGAGTTGAGGGCAGGAGAGATATAATTTGGAACTCAAAATTTTTTAATGAATGTTAAAATTTATCTGTACATGTAATAGGAAAAAATAAAATGCAATTTTAAAAGACTCAGCTCCAATCTCTTTTGGTCCCATTCTCTCCATCCTCCATTTTTCCCCCTTCCCTTCTGGAAATTACTGTGTGTGTGTGTGTGTGTGTGTGTGTTATTTCCATACATATATACAGATCCTTCCCTTCCCTTCCCTCATCTTCCCTCCCCTTCCCTTTTCTCTATTTCCCTTCTCATATTGCCATATATATGTGTGTGTGTGTGTATATATATATATATATATATATAAAACTTGTTTGTACATATTTATTTGTCTGTCTTCTCTATTAAAAAAAATATGAGTTCCTTGAGGTAAGGGACTATGTTTTTGCATAGTATCACCAGCATTTCATATAGTAAAGACTCCAGAAATGCTAGTTGGCTGACTTGTGCATATATCATCTAGAAAACATAAAATTGGGAAAAGTGTTAAGCTGGCCATTTGACAGTAATATAGGCAACCAAATGGTTGGCTCATGAACTACACTGGTACTCCCAGAATATTAAAAATATCTGGCAAAAAGAATCATTGATCTGTTGAGGAATTTATTGGGAGGACATGAACAAAGATCTCACGTTGAGAAATCACAGCAGGGATGCACTTGGTACTGTAAGATGGAGTACTCACATCAGTGATATCTGACATATAAGGAAGTATTGATGTGAAGTAATGAAGCTTAAATTAGGAATACTTGGATTCCAAAATATCAATTCCTCAGTTCCAAGATACAAGAATTATGTTAGACAGTAGTCTTGTAAAAAAAAAAAAAAAAAAAAAAAAAGACTTGAATAGTTTAATGGACTTCAAAGTCCATGATGTTTAAAAAAAAAAAAAAGTGACTTGCCCGTGGTCATATAGCTAGTAAGTGAGGCAGACTTGAATTTAGGAAGATGAGTCTTCCTGGCTCCAGGTCCAATGTTCTATCCATTGCACCACCTGTCTAGTAGTATTTGGTACCATCCTCAATTATCAAGGGACCCAATGCTGGTAAGGGCAGAATCTGTGATAATAAGGACTGTCACGGAATTGTACCTGCATTTTGGAGATACCATCCATGGGCATGTTTACCACCCTAAAAAGATATTGTACTGCTCTGTTCTTGTGCTTCTTTCCTAACCTGGTCTTCTGGAGGATTTCCTCAGTCTACAAACAAAGGCCCAATGATTGGTCATCGTGAAAGTCTGAGGGTAGTGCTGGGCAGTCGTTGGGCTAGATCTCTAAGCTGGCTTCCAGCACTTAGCACAGTGGCTGCCATATGCCAGACTTACTATACAGTAAGTACTTAATAAGTGCTTATTGACTGGTTGACTCTGAGGTCTCTTCCAAGCCAGGAAATTTTGTGATTCTTTAATTCAGCAGATCTTTGTCCTGACCAATCTAACAACTACTGCCACTGTTAGCATTTATATAGTGCTTTCAGTTTGCAAAACACTTTACATATCTCACTCTCTCTGTGTTGTTATGTTATTAATAAGTGTGTTGTTATTACCGTCATTTTACAGGTAAGGAAACTAAGGCAGAGAGTTAAGTGACTTGCCCAGGGTCATACAGCTCGTAAGTGTCTGAGACTAGGTTTAAGGTCCTATTAACTCCAGGTCAACCACTTTATCTACTATATCCCTGGTGTTGGCAAAGGACTAACCCCAGACAAAACTGTGAAGTAGAAAGTGTTTTTTTTTCAGTGTCATCCCTGGGTAATATCAGTAATTTATGCTTCCAAAATTTCCAGATCGCCTCAGTCTGTAATCTCGTCCCACACCTAATTGAATAAATAATACGATAAATAAAAATAAATGGAATAATTCATATTAATAGCATTCCCAGCTCTCTCTTTCCTAGGTAACCGAAATGCAATTTAACATGGGCCTTCTAGAAATAATACCTTAACTTCAGAGGAATGATCCTAATGGGGGAAATTTCCAAAATTCTGGCAGGAGATTTCTTTGGGCAAATCGGTTTGTGATTCTCTTCAAATCTCGCTGCATCTATTCCATCTACCCCCCCCCCCAAAAAAAAGAAAAAAAAAACAAATTTTTACTGATAGATTTTAGAGATGCTAAAGGAAAGAAAGAGGTGAATAAAATAAAATGCTCACCTCATGGAACTCAGAGTTCACTAGGATGAATGGATATATAAGAAGGCATATCCAGGTGGGAATGAACTCAAAATTCTCTGTGGAACTACATCCTCCACAAGGCTGTGTATATGGCTTCTGCAGAAACTAGATAGGCTAGTCTCACAAGAATGATGTTCTGGAGAGAGCCAGGGTTGTCAAAGATACAACACTGATGTAATAGGACTCTGGGTCCCCTGATTTTTTGGGGGGTGTGCCTGGGTTGGAAAAACCCTGAATCTCAACCCCTCCCCGCCACTGGGAGCATCCCCACCCTTCTACCTGGTTCCCAAGGGAAGCTCCCACTGCCCAAATGATCTGGGAATGACTTTGGTCTGGGAAACAATCACCACCCTTATTGATTTGGAAATTAGCCCATATAGTGTCAGAAAAAGGGGAAAGGGGAGAAAAAAAGGGGGAAACTACATGCGACAATGAGGCAAAGGAAACCTTTCATATCATATCTGAGGGAACTTAGAGAGGGGGAGGAACATTGTGCGAATCTTACTCTCATCAGAGTTGGCTCAAAGAGGAAATAATTGACATATTTGTTTTACAGAGAATCTTCTCTCACCTTGTTAAAAAGTGGGAGAGGAAAAGGGGGAAAAAAGAGTAATAAGGGAAGGGTACAAGAAAGGGGAAGGGATTCAAAGGGAGGAGGGAGGGATACTAAAGAGGGAGAGCTGTGTGACACAAGTGGGACAAATAAGTTTAATACTAGGGAAGAGGGGAAGGAGGGCAAGAAAAAGAAAAGCATAATCTGGAAATATTAGGATGTCAGGAAATACAGAATTAGTCATTTTAACCGTAAATGTGAATGGGATGAACTCTCCCATAAAGAGGAGGCAGATAGCAGACTGGATCAAAAGTCAGAACCCTACAATATGTTGTTTACAGAAAACACATTTAAAACAGGGAGATACATACAGAGTAAAGGTAAAAGGCTGGAGCAGAATCTATTATGCTTCAGGTGAAGTAAAAAAAGCAGGGGTAGCCATCCTTATCTCAGAACAAGCAAAAGCAAAAATTGATCTAATTAAAAGAGATAAGGAAGGAAACTATATCTTGCTAAAGGGCACTATAGACAATGAAGCAATATCAGTATTAAACATATATGCACCAAGTGGTATAAAATCTAACTTAGTAAAGGAGAAGTTAAGAGAGCTGCAAGAAGAAATAGACAGCAAAACAATAATAGTGGGAGATCTCAATCTTGCTCTCTCAGATTTAGATAAATCAAATCACAAAACAAATAAGAAAATTAGCCCCTAATTGCTCCCTAGCCCCAAACCATAGAAGATTAATAAAAATCAAGACTCTGTATCCCAAACTTTGCTATCTTCCTAATCAGGAAACTGCCCACTGACAGAGCTGTTCAGTGAAAATAAACCCATTTTGCCAAAGCTCCCTTGTAGACTGGAACTGTGAATTCTTTTGCAAAACCCTGCAACACCTGCCTGAGGACCCCCATTGCTGTTAGGGTATCTCTCTCCCCTCAATATTTGGTGGCCCTGTGATAGAGTTCCCTGAAATTTTACATCTTCCTCACCGAGGTAAGGTTGGTTGCTCTTGCCTCTGCTGTCTGTTCTATAGCTGGGACAACCCAAACACATGGGAAGCTCTTCGTTCAGCAGACTTCCTTGACTAGGGCTGCCTAGACTTGGAGTTCCTGCTTCTTTTAGCAAAAGTCCCATTAACCAGGGGACTTCTGTCACCTATTGCTTTCTCTGGGACGCCTGAGAGGTTGGGGGACTATAGAATTCGGAAAATCTAAGACTTGTGACCAAATGGGACAATCCCCCTCTATCTCCATCCCTAAGGATTATCCCTTAGGCTGTCTCTTAAAAAAGAGACAAATCTGACCTGAAAGATCTCAAAACTAAGAAACTTCTTTTCTTTTGCCATACTGCCTGGTCTCAATATATTTTGGGAAACCAGGAAAATGGTCCATTAGGGACTCAATTGGCAGGAGTGCAGGTTATCCTGCAGCCTGATTTGTTTTGCCAAAGGTAAGGCAAGTGGCCCGAAGTTCTCTACGTCCAAGTCTTCATGGCTTTGTCTCAAGATCCTAAATGAAAGCAGCACTGCGGGAGGCTGGGAAAATTTACTGGAGGGGAATCAAAATCAGATACTAACCTTTTAAATGACCCCCTCCTTTCCATTCTTCTAGGGACACAGGCTCTCTCCTCTGCACCCCCATGCAGTCCTTACCAGGAGGCCCATGAATCCTTTTCAGAACCATCTTATTACCAAAGACGGGCCCTTATGTCCAACAATATTTCTTCAACTCTGTCCCCCTCACCTCCTGAACCAGATGCTAGACCTCCCTACCCCCCCACTCCTCATTCCCTCTGATACAAGGAGTGGGACCCCTCTTCCACCTCCTCAGGATCCTGATTCAGCCACCCCTGCTAACCTCTGCCCCCTGAGAGAAGCAGCAGATTCTCAGGGAGAGACACTCAGGGTACAGGTGCCTTTTTCAATGTCAAATCTCTCTCAGATTAAGGAGCTTTCCTGGGGAGATGTTAATATTAACCAATCTGCCCCTGATATACGGAGGAAGCTGCAGAAGCCAGCTTTGGTCCCCCAGACTCCCCAGACTCAGCTGTTAGAAAGGGCTTTAATAATAGGGACTGAACTGCAACAGAGGGAAAAGACCACAGAGTTAAAGCAAGAAATGGAGAGCAGTTCCAACTTTTAGCTGCTGCCATGTCCAGGAACCATAGAAGTTCATGCTTCAGGTGTCATGGACAGGGCCACTGGGCATGCAACTGTCCTGCGAGGAAAACCCCCCCACTGGCCCTGAGGGCAACCAGGAGGGGCACTAGAGGAGAGATTACCCAGAGAAGGGTAAAGCCGCTGCCTCAGGCCTAGCTCTCTGGTCTCCTCAGGACCAGGAGTGACAGTGCCTGAGGTTTGGCCTGGCAGCCCATCACAACAGCCGAAGCCCGGGCATCTTTGGATGTGGCAGGAAAGGCCACTGAATTTCTTTTTGTGACAGTGGCCTCTCTTTCTGTCTCCAGGCAACACTGTGGTCTCACTCTCCCTTCCCCCCACAGAATAATGGGGATTCCAGGGAAACTGAAGAGCGTTGGGGACCTTCCCTCTGCCTTGCCAGTTTGGTGAGCTGTTATTCAAACGCTGCTTTCTTATTCCCTCCTGTCCTGCTCCCTTATTGGGGCATGATTTAATGGTGAAATCAGGGACCCAATTTTCCCTTCTCAGACCTCCAGATGATCTTTTTGTGCTTCTTTCAACGCCCTCCCATATTCCCTCTGGAATCTGGGAGAAAGTAGATTTCTCTGTCTGGGACCAAGGAATTCCTGGGGGCGCCACTCACACCACCCCAGCCTCAGTCAGGCTGCAGGACCCAGTGTATCCCCCATATGAAGGCAGGAGCTGGGGAGGGACAACAACCCCTGACTGAGATTTCTTAAGCACAGACTTTTAGCGCTGGCTGAAGATTTAAGGGGTTTGGAGCTGCTTCACAGCAGTGTCCTCCAGGAGGTGGATGATATTTTAATCTGCAGCCCTACCTGAGAGGCTTCCCTACATGCAGCCATAAAAACTTAACTTTCTGGCCTCTATGTGCCCCAGGGTCTCCTTATCCAAAGCCCACATTGCCTGCCAGTCTGTCCAATATCTGGGCCATAATCTCAGCCCCATTCTGGGCCCTGACAACCTTCCCCTTGACCTAGGGCCCCAGTCAGGCAAAGCTTTTAAGACTCTGAAAGTCAAACCCACCCTGGCCCGATCGAATTTAGAAAAGCCTTTCACTCTGTGTGTGGATGAAAGACAAGGCCAAGCCCAGGGGGTCTTAACTCCAACCTTGGGACCTGACCCCAAGGTGCATTCTTCTCAAAGAAACTGGACTCAGTTTCCCTAGGATGGTCCTCCTACTTTAGAGCAGTGGCTGCTGCAAAGCCTCAAAACTCACCCCAGGGCAGCCATTGGAGGTTCCCCCCGCCCCCAGGGTTCAGAGCATTTTAGAAGCCAAAGGGCCTTAGTGGCTCGCTGGTGGGAGGCTCACTAGATATCAAACTCTCCTGCCAGACACCCCGACCTGACTCTCTGGGTGTGTCCCACCCTTAACCCTGCCACCCTGCTCCCAGACAACATCAGGCCGGAGACATCGTTCATAAACATGAGGAAGCTCTAGAGTCTGTCGACTGCAGTTGACCTGACTTGAGGGACCTTCCTCTTGACAACCAATGGGGAGAGAAAGGCGGGCTATTCTGTAATGACCTTCAATGATACCCTGGAAGCTGAGCCACTGCCCCCCGGGACTTCTGCCCAGACAACTGAACTCATTGCCCTGACCAGAGCTTTGGAACTGGGGAAGGGAGTGAGAGGGAGCACCTATACTGACTCCAAAATACGCTTTTCATATTTTGCGTGCTCATGGGGCTACATGGAAAGAAAGGGGACTTTTGACAGCAAAGAATTCTCCCATTAAAATGCAGGGGAAATTCTCCAGCTGTTGCAAGCTGTCCACAAACTCAGAGAGATCTCAGTCGGATTTTGCAGAGGACACCAGCAGGGAGATTCACTTCAGGCCAAGGGGAAGGGGTTTGCAGTCAGCTGCTCCAGCTGCTGCCCATTTACCCCTGACTAGGGCACCTTTAATCCCCCTCTCCCTGATTCTTGTGCCCCTTCCTATAGCTCACAGGAAGAAGCCCTTGCAGAAGAGAGGGGGTACAGCCTTTCTCCTTCTGGCTGGTTTCAAACACCTCAAGCCAACTCTTCATCCCAGAGGCAAGTCAGCAGAGACTGACTTTTGGTCTTCACCAAGCTACCCACTTGGGAAGAAATGCTCTTCAGCCCCCGGTGAAAACGCATTTTCACTGGTCACAAGTGGGGAGAAACGGTCAGACAGGTCTGCCAGGCCGGCCCAGTTTGTGCCCAGGTGAATCCTGAGGGAGCTGGGAATGCTGAAGCCTGTTCAGAGAAGGGGCACATGCACAGGGGGACATTGGCAGATAGACTTGACACAGGCCCCTTGCAGAGGTTCCAAGTTGCTTCTGGTCTTTGTTGACACTTTTATTAAAGTAGAAGCTTTTCCCTGCAGGATGAGAAGGCTCAGGAGGCACCAAAGTGCTTCTAAAAGAGAGCATACCTCAGCCTGAGCCTGCCTAGCTCCTTGCACAGCAACAATGGCTCGGCCTTCACTTCTCAGGTGACCCAAAATGTGGCCAAGGCACTTAAAATCACCCCTTCCACTCTGCCTGGTGTCCTCAGGCTTCTGGGAAGGTGGAGGAAATGAATCACACTCTCAAAGTCCTGACTTAACTGTGCTTAGAGACTGGAGAGGACTGAGTGAAGAACCTCCCATTAGGACTTCTTTTCCCACTCCAAGGATGAGAACTTTGCTCCTAGCATTTTCTCTTCTACTTTCTTGATGTGATTCTGTGGCCCCTGCCAGAAGTTAACTCCTTCTTAGCCTTTCAGCTAGGGAGCTCCGTGGGCAGTGGGGGAGTTCAGGATTGTTGGGTGGGCCATCAGCATCCTCGGGGCAGCCCACAGATGGGACCTGATGCATTGTTTGCAAAAGCCCCATTCCCAAATGTCTCCATCTTCACCCTGGAGGGCCCCCTACTTTTAACCTGCTTGTGAGATTTGTTTCCTCCAGGCTCTAAGCTACAAACTTCCAGCCACTCGTCCAGTCTGAAGATCATGGGACAACTGACTTGGACACTCAACATCCCCTGGATGTTGCTGCTGCCACCTTCAGATCTCGAGTGTGAGATCTTCCCCATCCTGCCTGAACCCCCAGTGACCATAGGGCCTGCTCTATGGCCCTTGTCAAGCTTGAAGCAGCTCCAGAGGATGAGACCTCCGTCCCTTTGCCCTAATGAATTTGGGGGGTGACTGCTTGAGGGAGGAATGGTGTAATAGGACTCTGTGTCCCCTGATCTTTTGGGGCTGGGGCTGAGTTGGAAAAACTCTGAATCTCCACCCCTCCCAGGGTCTGGGAGCATCCATACCCTCTTACCTGGTTCCCAAGGGAAACTTCCACCTCCAATTGATCTGGGAATCACTTTGGTCTGGGCAACAATCACCACCCTTATTGATTTGGAAATTAGCTTCTAATCACTCCTTAGTCCCAAACCAAAGAAGATTAACAAAAAACAAGTTTCTATACCCCAACCTTTGTTCTTTCTAATCAGGAGGCAGCCTGCTGAGGGAAATAGTTTCTCAGTGAAAATAAACCCATTTTTTCCCCAAAAACCTCACTTATAGACTGGGATTGTCAATTCTTTTGCAAAAACCTGCGACACGGCCTGGGGCCCCCCATTGCTGTCAGGGTACCTCTCACCCCTCAACATGGGGGAAGGGGGAAAATTAGAACTCAAGGTTTTGTAAGGGTGAATGTTAAAAATTACCTATGTGTATATTTTGAAAATAAAAAGTTAAAAAAATAAACAACTATGAAAAAAAAAGTAAGCTTCTTGAGGGAAGGCACTGTCTCTTTTTTTGGTATCTTCAATGCTCAGCAGTGTCTGGTACATCCTTTCAAGTCTCACCTCTGACACTTCGTGTGACCTTGGGCAAATGACTTCGCCTCCCTGGGTTTCAACTTTTTCCTCAGTAAGAGATGGCTTGGATTGTTAATTGATGAGGGAGACTCATTAGTTTATTTCAGAAATTAAAGTGTAATTAGTTAGTTGTCAATAAGCATTTATTAAGTGCCTATTGTGTACTGTGCTAAGCAACTGGGGGCACAAATAAGACAAAAAAGTTCTTCCCCTCAAGGATGCTTACAATCAAATGAGGGAAGATAATACCAAAAAAAAAAGTTGGGGCACCTAGCATAGAATATTCCTGTCTGTGAAAATATCCTATTGGCAACATTGGAAGAGATAAGGTCCTTGGATTGGCACTTAAGGCCTTCCAGAAACTGACCTCCATCTAACCTAAAAATTTTTGTAACTGTCCCCGACATGGATTTCTTATCTTCTCTGCCTCTCTATCTCTTGCCCATTAGTCTACATACTACATACATCCCACTCCTGTTGATTTATACAACTGTCTATATTCCACCTTATCCTATTCCCCCCATAATTTCTTAAAAGATTTTTGAGGGTACTATGCCATTTTAGTATGTGTGTATCTGTGGGTCTACACACACATACATATGTGTATTGTTCCCTCTTGAACCCATTCCTTATGCGAGTAGTTTTCCGAACAACCAGCCCTTCTTTTCCATCTAACTCCTCTGTGTTGGTTCTTCCAGTCACATCTTATTCATATAGAATAATTACTATTTTTACCTTTTCCTAGACAGTTTAATTTTTAGAGTCACATCATACTTAGCTCTACCCCAATCCTTTTTTTTTTTTTTTGGACTAACCAATTACTAACAGCATTCGTAAACATATGTTTTACATTTCCACATATAAAACATAAACAAGTGTGTCTTTATTGAGTCCCTTAAAATTAGTATTTGATGTTGACTCCTCTATGTTAAATTTTCTCTTGAGTTCAGGTTTGGTTGAGACAAAATTCTGAAGATTTGACAATTCAGTGAATGTGCTCTTTTTTTTTTCAATTTTATACCTAATTTTTCTGGAAAAATTTTTTTTCAGCCACAAGCCTAATTCGTTTGATTGCCAATATATAGTATGACAGGACCTGTGGTCTTTTTGTGGTCATTGCTGATAAATTCTGTGCATTTATTATTGCAACTCAGGCATATTTGAATTGATTTTGTTGTCGTAAAATTTTCTCTTTGTTCTAGAGTTTTCAAATTTTAGCAACGATATTTTTATGTTTTCTTTGTAAAATCTCTTTGAGGTGGTGATCGATGGATTTTTTTTTTCTATTTCTATTTTCTCTTCTTGTTCCATCACTTCAGGACAATTTTCTTTAATTATTTCTTCTATTATTGTGAAAGAGAGATTAGAAGAGATAAAAATCCTTTGGCATTTAAGGTCATCCATAAACTGATCTCCATCTAACTTTCAAGCCTTCTTTTACTTATTCCCTTCCATTCTATGTTCTAACTTGGAAGATAACTGACCTTCTAGGCAGGAAGTCCCACCACAGCTATACCCTGTGTGACCCTGAGCAAGTCACTTAATCTCTCTGAGTTAACTCTCAAGAATGATGAGTTAGGGATGAATCACCAGTTTCAATCCCAAAGATTTCATCTCCATAGGACAGTTGGCTCTTTCTGCTCATAGAGAAGACACTGGCAACATGAATTCAGAGTTTGCAAGTATCTGTTTATTTCTCTGGATGTGGGTGATAGAAAAATATGCTAAGTGACTCACTTCTACTTTCAGCTATTAGTGATTCCAAAGCCAAAGTCCACAGCTCCAGGGCCCAGAAAATTTCTCATTTTCTCAAGAACCGTTTTGCATAATCCATTGTTCAAGAGAAATGCTTTGCCTATACAGATTAGGAAATATTTAACTCTTTGTTGGAGGTCTTTGAGCCCAAAGTCATCCGCATTAATCCTCTCATTTTAGGGATGAGAACAAGAAAGTCAAATGATTTGCTGAAGGTCCCAATTTAGTTTGGGACCCTCTTTTCTCAAAACCCAGCCCACCCTATGTAGCCTCTCAAATCAGGCTTCCAGCTTTGATGTCCACATCTATATGCTTAGCAATAAATGCTCAAAAATACTTCTGATTGTTTTAGAGTATTCAAATGGGTCCAATTCCATTTTTAAAAAGTCTAAAACCCATTAATGGGTCCATTTCTGTTAAAAAAAACAAAACTACACTGTCTAAAAGTCCATTAAAAATTCCACTTAGTTATTAAAAAAACATGCTATAAAGCAAATATGCAGGCCCTTAACAGAACCCAGGGTCTATACACCACCTTGTTCAACTTCCTCCTGCTCATAAGACCCAGGAAGAAGAATTGGTTTGTCCAGGTCCCAGAGGTAGTTGGCAGCAGAGGCACTATTTGATTTTTCTATTTTCTGCCCAGTAGTGCCTAGAGCAAGAGGCCTTTGTTACAGTGTATTTCATACAAGGAAAGACACTGGACCTAACTGTGGGCATTGCCTCTAGGATCAAATAGAAACAAACTCTTCTGCTTACTTTGTAAAATCCATTCCCAGCCATCTGTCTTCCCAGACACACTCTAGCCAAACTGGGCTCTCCCGGCCTTTTTTAAAATTTTATTTTAACAGTATTTTTTTTCCAATTGCACATAAAGATGGTTTTCATCTTTCCTTTTGGTAAGATTTTGAGTTCCAAATTTTTTTTCTCCTTACCTCCCCCCTTCCCATGTAGCAAGCAATCTGATAAAGGTTATAGTGTATATTCTTTTTTTCCACTCAGGAGTATTTTTTTCCACAAATACATGCAAAGATGTATCATAGAGGCCTGGAGGGGTTGAGGTTCAGAGTTCTTCCAACCCAGGCCCACCCTCCAAAAGATCAGGGGACACAGAGTCCTATTGCACCATTCCTCCCTCAAGCAGTCACCCCCAAATTCATTAGGGCAAAGGGGCGGAGGTCTCATCCTCTGGAGCTGCTTCAAGCTTGATAAGAGCCATAGAGCTGGTCCTATGCTAAATGGGGGTTCGGGCCAGGAGGGGAAGTACGAGATCTGAAGGTGGCAGCAGCAACATCCAGGGGATGTGAGTGTCCAAGTCAGTTGTCCCATGATCTTCAGACTTGATGAATAGCTGGAAGTTCTTAGCTTGGAGCCTGGAGGAAACAAATCTCACAAGCAGGTTAAAAGTAGGGGGCCATCCAGGGTGGAGATGGAGACATTTGGGAATGGGGCTTTTGCAAACAATGCATCAGGTCCCATCTGTGGGCTGCCCCGAGGATGCTGATGGCCCACCCAACAATCCTGAACTCCCCCACTGCCCACGGAGCTCCCTAGCTGAAAGGCTAAGAAGGAGTTAACTTCTGGCAGGGGCCACAGAATCACATCAAGAAAGTAGAAGAGAAAATGCTAGGAGCAAAGTTCTCATCCTTGGAGTGGGAAAAGAAGTCCTAATGGGAGGTTCTTCACCCAGTCCTCTCCAGTCTCTAAGCACAGTTAAGTCAGGACTTTGAGAGTGTGATTCATTTCCTCCACCTTCCCAGAAGCCTGAGGACACCAGGCAGAGTGGAAGGGGTGATTTTAAGTGCCTTGGCCACATTTTGGGTCACCTGAGAAGTGAAGGCCGAGCCATTGTTGCTGTGCAAGGAGCTAGGCAGGCTCAGGCTGAGGTATGCTCTCTTTTAGAAGCACTTTGGTGCCTCCTGAGCCTTCTCATCCTGCAGGGAAAAGCTTCTACTTTAATAAAAGTGTCAACAAAGACCAGAAGCAACTTGGAACCTCTGCAAGGGGCCTGTGTCAAGTCTATCTGCCAATGTCCCCCTGTGCATGTGCCCCTTCTCTGAACAGGCTTCAGCATTCCCAGCTCCCTCAGGATTCACCTGGGCACAAACTGGGCCGGCCTGGCAGACCTGTCTGACCGTTTCTCCCCACTTGTGACCAGTGAAAATGCGTTTCACCAGGGGCTGAAGAGCATTTCTTCCCAAGTGGGTAGCTTGGTGAAGACCAAAAGTCAGTCTCTGCTGACTTGCCTCTGGGATGAAGAGTTGGCTTGAGGTGTTTGAAACCAGCCAGAAGGAGAAAGGCTGTACCCCCTCTCTTCTGCAAGGGCTTCTTCCTGTGAGCTATAGGAAGGGGCACAAGAATCAGGGAGAGGGGGATTAAAGGTGCCCTAGTCAGGGGTAAATGGGCAGCAGCTGGAGCAGCTGACTGCAAACCCCTTCCCCTTGGCCTGAAGTGAATCTCCCTGCTGGTGTCCTCTGCAAAATCCGACTGAGATCTCTCTGAGTTTGTGGACAGCTTGCAACAGCTGGAGAATTTCCCCTGCATTTTAATGGGAGAATTCTTTGCTGTCAAAAGTCCCCTTTCTTTCCATGTAGCCCCATGAGCACGCAAAATATGAAAAGCGTATTTTGGAGTCAGTATAGGTGCTCCCTCTCACTCCCTTCCCCAGTTCCAAAGCTCTGGTCAGGGCAATGAGTTCAGTTGTCTGGGAAGAAGTCCCGGGGGGCAGTGGCTCAGCTTCCAGGGTATCATTGAAGGTCATTACAGAATAGCCCGCCTTTCTCTCCCCATTGGTTGTCAAGAGGAAGGTCCCTCAAGTCAGGTCAACTGCAGTCGACAGACTCTAGAGCTTCCTCATGTTTATGAACGATGTCTCCGGCCTGATGTTGTCTGGGAGCAGGGTGGCAGGGTTAAGGGTGGGACACACCCAGAGAGTCAGGTCGGGGTGTCTGGCAGGAGAGCTTGATATCTAGTGAGCCTCCCACCAGCGAGCCACTAAGGCCCTTTGGCTTCTAAAATGCTCTGAACCCTGGGGGCGGGGGGAACCTCCAATGGCTGCCATGGGGTGAGTTTTGAGGCTTTGCAGCAGCCACTGCTCTAAAGTAGGAGGACCATCCTAGGGAAACTGAGTCCAGTTTCTTTGAGAAGAATGCACCTTGGGGTCAGGTCCCAAGGTTGGAGTTAAGACCCCCTGGGCTTGGCCTTGTCTTTCATCCACACACAGAGTGAAAGGCTTTTCTAAATTCGATCGGGCCAGGGTGGGTTTGACTTTCAGAGTCTTAAAAGCTTTGCCTGACTGGGGCCCTAAGTCAAGGGGAAGGTTGTCAGGGCCCAGAATGGGGCTGAGATTATGTCCCAGATATTGGACAGACTGGCAGGCAATGTGGGCTTTGGATAAGGAGACCCTGGGGCACATAGAGGCCAGAAAGTTAAGTTTTTATGGCTGCATGTAGGGAAGCCTCTCAGGTAGGGCTGCAGATTAAAATATCATCCACCTCCTGGAGGACACTGCTGTGAAGCAGCTCCAAACCCCTTAAATCTTCAGCCAGCGCTAAAAGTCTGTGCTTAAGAAATCTCAGTCAGGGGTTGTTGTCCCTCCCCAGCTCCTGCCTTCATATGGGGGATACACTGGGTCCTGCAGCCTGACTGAGGCTGGGGTGGTGTGAGTGGCGCCCCCAGGAATTCCTTGGTCCCAGACAGAGAAATCTACTTTCTCCCAGATTCCAGAGGGAATATGGGAGGGCGTTGAAAGAAGCACAAAAAGATCATCTGGAGGTCTGAGAAGGGAAAATTGGGTCCCTGATTTCACCATTAAATCATGCCCCAATAAGGGAGCAGGACAGGAGGGAATAAGAAAGCAGCGTTTGAATAACAGCTCACCAAACTGGCAAGGCAGAGGGAAGGTCCCCAACGCTCTTCAGTTTCCCTGGAATCCCCATTATTCTGTGGGGGGAAGGGAGAGTGAGACCACAGTGTTGACTGGAGACAGAAAGAGAGGCCGCTGTCACAAAAAGAAATTCAGTGGCCTTTCCTGCCACATCCAAAGATACCCGGGCTTCGGCTGTTGTGATGGGCGGCCAGGCCAAACCTCAGGCACTGTCACTCCTGGTCCTGAGGAGACCAGAGAGCCAGGCCTGAGGCAGCGGCTTTACCCTTCTCTGGGTAATCTCTCCTCTAGTGCCCTCCCGGTTGCCCTCAGGGCCAGCGGGAGGGTTTTCCTCGCAGGACAGTTGCATGCCCAGTGGCCCTGTCCATGACACCTGAAGCATGAACTTCTATGGTTCCTGGACATGGCAGCAGCTAAAAGTTGGAACTGCTCTCCATCTCTTGCTTTAACTCTGTGGTCTTTTCCCTCTGTTGCAGTTCAGTCCCTATTATTAAAGCCCTTTCTAACAGCTGAGTCTGGGGAGTCTGGGGGACCAAAGCTGGCTTCTGCAGCTTCCTCCGTATATCAGGGGCAGATTGGTTAATATTAACATCTCCCCAGGAAAGCTCCTTAATCTGGGAGAGATTTGACATTGAAAAAGGCACCTGTACCCTGAGTGTCTCTCCCTGAGAATCTGCTGCTTCTCTCAGGGGGCAGAGGTTAGCAGGGGTGGCTGAATCAGGATCCTGAGGAGGTGGAAGAGGGGTCCCACTCCTTGTATCAGAGGGAATGAGGAGTGGGGGGGTAGGGAGGTCTAGCATCTGGTTCAGGAGGTGAGGGGGACAGAGTTGAAGAAATATTGTTGGACATAAGGGCCCGTCTTTGGTAATAAGATGGTTCTAAAAAGGATTCATGGGCCTCCTGGTAAGGACTGCATGGGGGTGCAGAGGAGAGAGCCTGTGTCCCTAGAAGAATGGAAAGGAGGGGATCATTTAAAAGGTTAGTATCTGATTTTGATTCCCCTCCAGTAAATTTTCCCAGCCTCCCGCAGTGCTACTTTCATTTAGGATCTTGAGACAAGGCCATGAAGACTTGGATGTAGAGAACTTTGGGCTCCTTACTTTGCCTTTGGCCAAACAAATCAGGCTGCAGGATAACCTGCACTCCTGCCAATTGAGTCCCTAATGGACCATTTTCCTGGTTTCCCAAAATATATTGAGACCAGGCAGTATGGCAAAAGAAAAGAAATTTCTTAGTTTTGAGATCTTTCAGGTCAAATTTGTCTCTTTTTTAAGAGACAGCCTCAGGGAGAATCCTTAGGGATGGAGAGAGAGGGGGATTGTCCCATTTTGCCACAAGGCTTAGATTTTCCGAATTCTATAGTCCCCAGACCTCTCAGGTGTCCCAGAGAAAGCAATAGGTGACAGAAGTCTCCTGGGTAAAGGGACTTCTGCTAAAAGAAGCAGGAACTCCAAGTCTAGGAGGCCCTAGTCAAGGAAGTCTGCTGAGTGAAGAGCTCCCTACAGCCCCAAACCTTCCTGGGTTTTGGGGTTGTCCCAGCTATAGAAGAGAGACAGCAGAGGCAAGAGCAACCTTACCTCACTGAGAAGGATGTAAAATTTCAGGAATCCCCCTTACAGGGCCACCAAATACTGAGGGGTGAGAAATGTTGAAGGGTGAGAGATACCCTAAGGGTCCCCAGGCGGGTTTTTGCAAAAGAATTCACAGTCTCAGTCTACAAGGGAGCTTTGGCAAAATGGGGTTTATTTTCACTGAGAAACTATTTCCCTCAGCAGACTTCCTCCTGATTAGGAAGATAGCAAAGTTTGAGAAACAGTCTTGATTTTTATTAATCTTCTATGGTTTGGGGCTAGGGAGCAATTAGGAGCTAATTTCCAAATCTATAAGGGTGGTGATTGTTTCCCAGACCAAAGTTATTCCCAGATCAGTTGGGCAGTGGGAGTTTCCAGTGGGAACCAGGTAGGAGAGTGGGGAATTATTTTTAGGAATTTCCTCAGGCCAGGTGGCCCACCCTCCACAAGCCAGGGAGACAAGAGTCCTTATTATATCCCCTCCACCCCCTCCCCTAGATGGCATGTAATCCAATATTTGTTAAACATGGGCAATTCTATACATATTTCCACAAATATCATGCTGTGGAAGAAAAATGACATCAAAAAGGAGAAAAAAGAAAACAAAATGCAAGCAAACACCAATAGAAAGCTATGTTGAGATCCACACTCTGTTCCCACAGTTCTCTGGGTGCAAACGGCTCTCTCCATCACAAGATTATTGTAACAGGTCTGAATCATCTCATTGTTAAAGAGGGCCACGTCCATCAGAATACATCCTCATACAGTATCGTTGTTGAAGTATATAATGATCTCCTGGCCCTGCTCATTTCACTCAGCATCAGTTCATGTAAGTCTCTCCAGGCCTTTCTGAAATCCTCCTGTTGGTCATTTCTTACAGAACAATAATATTCCATAATATTCATATGCCACAATTTATTCAGCCATTCTCCAACTGATGGGCAGCCACTCAGTTTCCAGTTTCTGGCCACTACAAAGAGGGCTGCCACAAACATTCTTGCACATACTGGTCCCTTTCCCTTCTTTATGATCTCTTTGGGATATAAGCCCAGTAGTAACACTGCTGGATCAAAGGGGATGCACAGTTTGATAACTTTTTGGGCATAGTTCCAAATCGAGGAGCCTACAATCCAATGAATGGGGGGAGACAACACACAAGAGGAGGCAGGAATGAGGAGGAGACACCAGGGATATCTGGTTCCATAAAGTTGAAACTAGGCAGAGCAACAGATAGAGAATAGAGGGAGCTGAGTTTAACTTCAGCCCTCTTTAAAGAGCAGATAGGGGGCACCAAAGTGTACAGACTACTTGGCCTGGAGTCAGGAAGAATCATCAACATGAGTTCAAATCTACCCTCAGACTGTGTGACCCTGAGCAGATCACATCACCATTGGGAGGAGTTTGGAACTCCATCCTCCAAAGAGAGGGAAGAGAAGGATAAGGAAATTAAAACCAAGCAGCACAATAGTACGTCCAGAGTAACAAAAATCAAAGAAAAACTCTTGTATTATTTTTGGCATATGAAACAGCTGCACTACAGTCATCCCTTCCACATGCAGGGAGGTTATGTGGCGACCCCATGATCTGGAAAATTCATGTAAAATGTTTGGACCTTCTCTTATACTAGAGAAATCTCAATGAGTGTGGTATTGAAAGGTAAAATGTTTATATCATACAATACTATTCCTATATTTATGCATTTCTGAGTTTCTAATTTTTTTCTGTCCTCTGCTAGCTTTGATGTCACATCTGTAACTTCCCCCAAAATTCCCATTTAATTTCCCATGTCAACCCGCAATCCATCAAAACCACAACAGGGAAAGTCACGATAGGGAAAGGATAACTATTCAATTATACAAGACAGGCCTAAAATGGTCTTGTTAGAGTGATTTTCTGTACTTGCTGAATGAATGACTAGATTTTTTTGTGTGTCACAGGTCAGTCAATGAGCATTTATTAAACACCTATGGTGCGAGGCACTATGCTCAGCATGGGTCAGCAGGGAATCATGGCATTGTGGGGAAAAGCCCTGATAATAGAAGTCAGCTGCCCTGGAATGCCCAGGCCAACTCCCAGCTCTGTCACTGACTGGATGTGTGTCCATGGGTACCAAGTCTTTTCACCCTTTCTGCCTTCCTTGCTTCCTTCCACTATTAAATGAAAAAGTGGGATCAAATATTCCCCGAGGTTTGTTCCCGTGCAAACATTTTATGATTATTTAAGTAAAACTTCCATGGCAGACGTTTAGCTTTTATTGTCCCAGAATCTTTCCCAATATCCATGTAGATTTAAGAGGTAACTAGTCATGGGGTGGGGGAATGAGTTTTCAAGCCTTGCTCACCCCCTCTTCTGGTTCTTTTCCCAAGTATTAAGCACCTTGTTTGCATCCTAGGCATGAATCTGCTGGGCAGTGCTCCAAAGTGCTGCTGGTAAATACCTGGCCCATGACACTGCTGAGCCTTACTTCTGGGTAACACTATGGAGAGAGAAAGGACCTAGAGTCAGGAAGCCTCAAGTTCAAATCCATCCTCAGACTGCGTGACACTGGGCAAGTCACTGAAATTCTGCCTCAGTTTCCTTCTCTGTAAAATGAGGATTATAATAGTATCTACTTTCCAGCTTTTGTTGTGAGGCTAAAGTAATATCTGTAAAAACAGTACAGACTCTGGCATATAGTTGAAGTTTAATAAGTGTTTGGTCTTTGCTTCACTTCTACCCCATCTCTTGGGGGGCCACACCTGATCATCTTTGTGCTGTTCTACTAAGTGTAATGCTTACTAACTCCTTGATGAGAGCAGGTGGACAGCCTTCCCTCTTTATTTGCTATATCTAGGTAACAGAAGCTATACTGGGTACCCCAGGCTAAGATAAAATCTTAGGTAGAGGCAGAGATCAAATCCTCTTTTGCTATCTAATCGTATCTAATGGAGCTGTAGATAGCCCTCTAGACTGGGGCAACAAAGGATAGAGCACCAGGTCCAGTGCTTTTGGAGTTCAAATCTAGCCTCAGACACTTCCTAGCTGTGTGATCCTAGGCAAGTCACTTAATCTTGTCTTCCTCAGTTCCTTGTCTGTAAAAGGAGCTGGGGAAGGAAATAGCAAACTATTCCGGTATCTTTCTCAAGAAAATTCCAAATGGGGTGACAAAGAGTCAGGCACAAGTGAAAAATGACCGAACAGCAAGATTTTCCGTGGATTGGAGTGACTTTCCATTGCCTTTTTTTGTATTTTTGCATAGAACCTGGCTCGTGTTTTCATTATTCAGCCCTTTGTTCATTTCCAACTATCTATTCATGACCATACTATCCATGACTGTTTTTTGGCAAAGATACAGGAGTGCTTCACCATTTTCTTCTTCCATGGATTAAGACAACAGCAATTAAGTGGCTTGCTCAGGGTCCCACAGCTTAGAAGGCCAAATGTGAACCTAAATCTTTGATTCCAGACCCAGCATTCTCTGCACTGCACCTCCTGGCTGCCTGGAGCGTTATAGGGGTTTAGTGCTTATTAACTAACTGACTGGCCTTTGGGGTCCTTTCCAGTTCCAAATCTCTGATCTGAGTTCCAAGTTGTTGGGTGAGGGGTGGGGACCTGACATTTGGGGTGACTGGCTGTTTGTCAAAATCCTAACAATCTGTTTATCATTCAGATGAAATGTAAGCATTGGAAGAGACATTCTAAGAACTGGGAGCTAGAACAAAAGGAAAGATGAGGAAGCTAGGGCTTCGTTCTTCACCATCCCCCTTCTGGGTCCCCACCTTTTTAATGCATATGGTTGGTCAGAAATGA
The DNA here is from genome assembly GCF_902635505.1 of Sarcophilus harrisii. Taxonomy (NCBI): domain Eukaryota; kingdom Metazoa; phylum Chordata; class Mammalia; order Dasyuromorphia; family Dasyuridae; genus Sarcophilus; species Sarcophilus harrisii. Next base: position 17,787,340 of record NC_045432.1, on the reverse strand, counting down.
AATTAGGGCTTTGCCCAAGATCACAGCAATAGGAGGTTGTGGAAAAGGGACGAGACTCCACTTCTGATTTCAAGGATATGTTTTCTCCCCGACAGGAAACACACTGCCTGGACAACCACTTTCTCTTCTCTTTTTCTTCCTTCTACAGTCAGCAGGACTCGAGAGAAATCCTGGGAGCCAGGGAATAATCCAACTCTCCAAACAGAAACCAGGGTTACCATGTGAGAAATGAAAGGAGGTTTATTGCTGTTATAATAAGCAGTCTGTACATACATTTGCCGGGGAAACTGGATCCATACATGGAAGCAGATGAGCGTTTAGCTCAGTTTTCAAGATAATTAAACGCTCATAGAGGGTAATCTAAGCATACAAAGTTAGCTTTATGAGTAGGAGGCAGCCACCTGTGTGGTGTTAGGGGAAGGGCACCAAAAGCCTGGCTCCTTCATCAGCTGGCCACAGTGTCCCACATTCCCACCATTAAGGCCGTGTCTCGGGTTACAAAGTTGTTATCCCCAAAGCTTCTGTCAAGATGTCAATGTCATCTACTTTAACATATTTAACATGCATGGGACTACTTGCCATCTGGGGGAGGGCATGGGGGAAGGAGGGGAAAAGTTGGAACAGAAGGTTTTGCAAGGGTCAATGTCGAAAAATTACCCAGGCGTATGTTTTGTCAATAAAAAGCAATAATAAAAAATAAAATGTATTAAAAATATGTAAATGTCAGCAGGTAAACTCATAGTACCCAACAATTGAGACAAGGGATGACAAAAGCCTTAGTGCGGTCTTAAACTTCCGAAGGTTTTGAAGCTTAAGACTATACCAAGATTTAAGGGACATTTGATATAGTACCTTAGGTCAGGTAGGTTGACTTAAAGCTCTTCCAAACTCAAATCTGGCCTCCGACATTTACTAGCTGTATCACCCTGGGCAAGTCACTTCATCCTGTTTGCCTGTTTCTTCATTTGTAAAATGAGTTGGAGAAGGAAATGGCCACCCCCTCCAGCATCTTTGCCTACAAGATCCACAGAGAATAGGACAGAATTGGATCAATTCAACAACAACAGCACTGTAGTGCTTTAACATGCTTTATATACATGATCTAACTATATCCTCACAATAATCCTGGGAAGTAGATAAGATTGTCTTATGTGGCTATTTTACAGAAGAGGAAAACTAAGGCTGCAAAAGGTTAAACAACTTGTCCAGGGTCATAGAACTAGTAAATGTTTGAGGCATGATCTGAACTTGGGTCTTCCCAGCTTCACATCGTGAACTCGATGTACTTACTACAACATCCTAGAAAAGGTTTATCACTCTGAAGTTTATGAAGAATGGGTAGAGTTTAAAGGGAGAGACAAAGAGGAACAGGGGTCTAAAATGTGATATAGCCAGAATAGGGAACTTCACTGGGAGCGGAGATTAGAGGGAGGGAAGAGGTATAGGACCTCATAGGAAGAGAAGAGATGGGAAGCAAGTAAAATAATAGAAAATCAATAATAGGAAGTACTAGTAGAACATCAAAAGGAGATCTAAATTTTCATAGGACCATGGATGTAGACCTGGAAAGGAGTTTGGAGATTATCTAATTCTTTGAGCTCCCATTATACAGATGAGTAAACTGTGCCTCAGAGTCACATTGAACTCTATGACTTGCCCAAGGCTCTACAAATGAGGCAAGAGCAGGGATTTGAACTCAGATCCTCTAATTTCAAATCTGGAGCTCCTTCCACTGCATCACACTGCCCCAAAGCAGTTATGATGAGATTGAAGAGAGCAATTGGCACCAAATAATGGGGTTCAACATCAAATGATGAGATTGAGGTTTGGCACCAAATGCTGGGGTTCAGTCATATGAAGAATTTCTCTTTGGGGAAAGGCACCTTTATTTATAAGAGGCTACAGACAAAATGAAGAGGTAAAACAGACATCCGGAGTAGTAAATATGAAATGGAGTTAAGAGAGCATATAGCAAGGAAAGAGGTTTTAACAATGAACTACAGAAAGGACAAGTTCTCCAGTAGAACTCCCAATTAACCAGGAGAAAGGGAATAATACTCCATGAGGTAAGAGTACACTATTGACTGGCAGGCTAAATCCATAGAGGAGTTTAGCACCCTAAAAGAATTGGTTAGCTATGTATTGGTCAACCTGCCATCGTGGGGAGGGAATAGGGGGAAGAAGGGGAAAAATTGGAACAAAAGGTTTGGCGATTGTCAATACTGTAAAATTACCCATGCATATAACTTGTAAATAAAAAGCTATAAAATAAAATAAAAAAAGAATTGCTTAGCTACAGCAGGAAAAAGATATCATGAGACATGAGGGAAGGAGATGGGAGGAAAGACACCATGAGGTAGAATGTCTGGTGGGCTAACCTAAAAGGGTTTCAGCAAAGATGGTGTGGCCCATGGGCAGATTTATAGAGGAAATTTAACCTCAGGGGTTTGACATCTGATTGGACGCAGTAAAGTGGGGTTACCCAAGATCTCCACGAGGGCGAGACTAAGATCCAGCCAATCCCCATCAGTGTCCTTTCCTGCTCACCTCAGGGAGTAATCTTATCGGTACTTTAGGCTTTCTCTGATAATCCTACCTAGTGACCCAGAACCTTAGAGGTTATCGCCAGTAATCAGAATAATATGAAAAGTTATAGGCCACACAGGCTTTCCCAGTCCCTAATAAACTTGAAAGATTTAAAGGATGGGAAGGGCAGGCAATTGTAGATCTGCTACCTGAGGACTATCTTAGCTAACATTACCCAAGAGTAGACCACTAAGGGATGAATTTTTCAGTCCATGAAAATATATAAGAACCATTTACTGCAGTGGTTATCATTGTCTAGACTGGTAGAAGAAAGCAATGAAAAGAGCTGAGTGTGTTCATAGATCAGGGCGTTAAGGAGTTCTGAAAGCTGCCCGGCAAACCGAAAGTCCGACTAGATGCAACTGGACCGCCCTGGGTAAGACTTGAACTGCTCCTAAGGTAGGGCCATGAATATGCTATGAATATACGCTATGGGCCTTCTCTGATCAAATTAAGCACTTTTTCTAAACAAAGATTGAAAGATTTATTTAAAGAATTCAGTTAGCCCCACCCTTTTTAAGGCAAAATAGTCCCAGTCTGAATCGAGGAAGAAGACCATCTTTGGAGTAAGAAGTTAGCTAAGAGTTTTCTCTTTAGCCTCCCCCTAGTTGGAGTGAGGGGATTTGGGGAGAATGTCAAGATGCCCCACCCTTGGCCCCAGTCTGGAAGCACTCTGTAAGAAACAGTAAGGTAATGAACATCCAGAAGAGCCCAGTAATAATATCTGTTTTATATATATATATATGCTTATATGTATATACATACATAGAGTAATCATAATTACTTATATGTGTATATGTATACATATATGTATGTGTGTGTGCTATAATATAATGTAATTTGATATAATATCAATTAGTCCTATCCATTTCTTTGTGACCTTATTTAGTTGTTTTTTTTTTTGGCGGGGGGGGGGGGGGGGGGGGGTCAGAGATACTGGGACAGTTTGCTATTTCTTTCTCCAACTCATTTGATAGATGAGAAAACTGAGGCAAACAGGGTTAAGTGACTTGCCTAGCATCACACAGCTAAGAAGTGTCTGAGGCTAGATCGGAACCCATGAAGATGAATCTTCCTTATGGCACCTTGTTGTTCAGTTGTATCCAACTCTTCATGACCCCGTGAACCTCAGCAAGGTTCACACAACTAATGTCCAAGGCCAGATCTGCACTCACATCTCCTTGACTCCAGGCCCATGTGTTTACACACATCACTTCAATGCCCTATAGTTGTCCAGAGGAGTGGGATCTGGCACCTGCATCCAGGATCCCACTTGTGCTCTTCACTATCTCCCAAAGTCTCTATCCATCTCACCTTCTGCTGTCCCCATCTCCCTTTGCCCTCACTCTTTCATAACATCAAGGTCTTTTCCCAAGAGTCCTGTATTCCCACGTTGTGGCCAAAGTTTTTAAGTTTCACCTTCAGCATTTGTCCTTCCAAAGAACAGAGTTAATCTCCTTAAGTATTGATTGATTAGATTTCCTTGCTATCCAAAGAACTCTGGCACCTATTAAGTTCTATATAAATGTTAGCTATTATTAATCAAATCATTTTGTTCCTGTGATTTTTCCAATATTTGAAAGGTTCTTACATTAATATGCATAACGTACGTGTAACAGAAACAAAATTTTAAAATGAATATTTAAATGGGTTATCTACCATCACTGATCTGTGTTGGAAGAGGGCATTTCCTCCCCTGGAAATTCTCTATACCCCAGACCCTATTTCTAATGTGATGGAAGGAAGAGATATTTGGAGATAAAAATTGGAATTTGAATAATGAAAGAGATGTTCAAATCCCAGGCAGCATTTGCAGGAATAAATTCTTGATATCTGGATTACGTTTCTCTAGTCTTAAGTTTCTACCAGTTGTCACACTTCACTTGCCACTTGCCACACACTGTGGAGGCAGTTGTTGGGCTTGACCCCTATTAAATTTCACCTTATTAGATTGAGCCTACCATTCTAGCTTGTTGTAATATTTTTGGATCCAGACTCAATCATGCCATTATCTCATTCTCCTGGATTCATACTATTAGCAAATATTAAAAAAAAGTCTCAGTGCTGTCTTTTGTTTTCATATCACAGTCATTTGTTGACATGATAATAAATTGTGTAAATCCTTTAAATAGATTTGTGATGTCCTTATTAGAGGATAGTAGTTCTCAAAGTATGGTTGGGGAATCCCTGGACCCCCTCTTTCAAGGGGTCCAAAAAATCAAACCTATTTTCATAATAATATTAAGATGTTTTAATTTTTAATTATATAATAATATATCATAGATTCATGTTAGAAATAAAATAATATAAATTACATATAAATAAAGATAATTAATATGAAATACATTAATTTTTTAATGCGTTAATTACCAATAGATGTCACCCATTGAAACTAAAGCATTTTGATAATTTCTAAAAGTGTAAAGGGATCCCGAGACCAAAAAGTTTGAGAACTGTCTGTACAGGGAATTCCCAGTGAGGAACCTCTCTCTCCAAGTACAGATTGACAACGAGATACAATTTTACAGAGCTGCCTAGGGGCATTGAGAGGTTAATCAATTCATCAATCAGTCAATAAATTTTATTAAGAGCCTACTAGGCACTGTTCTAAGGGCTGTGGATACAAAGAGAAGCAAAAACAACAACAACAAACAAACATATTGCCTGGGAGGAACTCATATTCTAATGGTGGAGATAACATACAAACAAGTAAATAAACAAGCTATATCTCAAATAAGTTGGAGCAAATCTCTGAAGGAAGGCAGTAGAACTAAATTACTGGCCCAATCCCATACTCAAGTTAGTTATGTGTCAGAAGTAGGATGTGTACTTTGGTTTTCCTCTGTGACTCTAAAGCTAATTCTCTATCAGACCTCCAATAATGTTAATAATAATAGTAATAAGATGCATTTATATAGTGCTTTATGATTTACTAAGTGTTTTACACACATGAACCCCTTTAATTCTCACAACAGTCCTGTTAGTAATAATCATCTCTTGTCTTTCTCAGTATTCCCAAAGCAGTCTTTTAATAATATGTAACTTCTCCGCTAGAGATATTGCCACCTGACTTCTCAGAAATCTTTTTCAAGACCAACAGAAACAGGAAGAAGTCCAGTTCTGCCAATCCATGGGCTGGCATGCGTTTCTAGCCTTTGGTCCTCCCACCAGGTGACCACTTCATCGCCATCTCAACAGGAGGAATTACAAGCAGATGGAAGATGAGGAAATAAGGAAGATCTATATGAAGCAGTACAGAGGTAAGAAAGCAGAAGCAAAAAACTAGATCCATTGACTATGATTGTATAATATTAACAAGAATCCTTTATATTTAATAGAGTTATGATTTTATCTGCATAGTTGACCACAAAAGTGAACAACAAAAATCAGATAAAAGCACAAAAAAGAGCCATTCTGAAGAAGAATGTGGAGACAAAGAGGACATTTTGTTACCATCAGATATCAATGAACAGAAAAATGATGGATGAATTCCTACAACCTTCATGCATGCACCTAAGAAAAGTTGGCTTCAGTTTACTCGAGAGACCCTTCCAGAGTTGATCTAGACAACTGGGTAGACCACTTTGCCCTGATAGTCTTCTAGAATATCTTTTGCCTGGTTTGGGTCCATATTGGAACTTCAGGTCAAGAGGTCCTTAATCTTTTATGTGTCATCTGGTGAACCCTCTAGAATCCTACTAGGGATCATTTTATTAAATCCATAAAACAAAATATGGAGGGTTACCAAGGAAACCAATTTTATTGAAATATAGTTATTGAAAAAATTTTCAAAAAGAAATGCAGTTATTGAAAGATTTCTTTAAAAATGTTTGTGGATCCCTGGTTAAGAACAATTACCCCAGGGTAACTGAAGATTGAAGCTAGATCTTGGGTGTTCCTTGAATAATAATAATAATATTCCTTGAACCCTAATGACAACTACATTCTCTTATTTTCAGTTTCTTTATCTTGGGTATCAAGTACCTCTTGATCATTTTTGTCCTCACCTTTCCAGCCTAGATATCATTCTCCTTGGTAGAAAAAAGTGTAACAAAATGAATTGAGTAGATCTGCCTTCTCATCATCATTCATTGTCATCATCTCATACAGCCTTCTTTGGCTCTCCATTTAAAGAAAGAAGGAAAGAAAGAAAAACAAAGAAAACAAAATCAAACCCCAAACAAATCCAACAGCTTTTTTTGTTGGCCTTAGTATATTCAGAAGTTAAGCCCTCCAAACACTTTTTGATATAAGACCATTGTTTTGTAGTTATTCTCAGTTAGCTGCCCTTATTTCCATCTTCTAGACACATCTTTCAAAAATCTAACCTAATGGTGGATGGGCTACTGTGTATTTTCATTGGTCTTTTTACCCAGCTCCTGCTTTCCTTCCTTGGTTTCTTTTTGAAAATATGCTTTTCTTTTTTCTTTTCTTTTTGGAGGCAATCAAGATTAAGTGACCTGCCCATAGTCACCCAGATAATGTCTGAGTTCACATTTGAACTCGGGTCCTCTAGACTTCAGGGCCAGTGTTCTATCTACCTAGCTGCCCTTGAAAATAACTTAAAAAAAAAAAAACATTTTATTGATGCCTTTCCACTTCTTCCTCTTCCTTGAAGGAAAAAAAAAAAAACAAGCCAGCAAACTGATACATCAGTCCAAGGCATGAAACTTTCAAACACCCATCTGCATTGAAGGGATGCAGATCTCATCATCTGAATTCTAGGACAAAAGGGCAATATGGTTCAGTGGCAAGAGGGTGGAATCTGTACTCAAAAAAGCCCTGAGTTCAAATTCCTGCCCTCTTACTGAATCCCTTTATGGGACTGAGTTTCCTTTTCTATGAAATGAGTATTGGACTACATGAGCCTCCCAGTTCTAAATAGAAATCTTTTAACCAGAGGACTCAAACCTTTGCAGAGTTATCACTTCTATTATTATATCTGTTGGACTTCCTTTGTTTCTATTTGAATCTTCAGAATTTCATTTCTCAGTCATGAGTTTCTCTGCCCTCTTGGATTGATCTTCCTTAAAAAAAATTAGGCCATGGGATCCTTCCACTCCTTTATGAATCCTTTGAAATCCATCCACTTAAAAACTAGCTCGCATGTGAGATTCCATAGCTTTCCTCTCCGTCTTCATGAATTCTAAGATAGAGTATCATTTTTCCCCACCAAGGTTCCCATTATCTCTACTTCTAGCAACCAGTTCCTCCTTCTGGTTATAATCCAGTTCCTCTCTAAGGTTCTTCCACATTTTGAAGGATGACATTATGAATAATAACTTACATTACAGGGCATCCATGAACTTGTATAGGAAAAAACCCAGTCCTTATTGTCACTAATCTTTAAATTCTTTTGAGATCCTATGTACTTTATTTTATACATTTAAAAACATGGTTCTGAGAAGGACTTCATAGGATTTTCCATACTGACACAGGAGTTCAGGACAAAAAAAGTCTAAGAAGCTCTGAATTTGATCGTTTTGGGGGTCTCTTCTGGATTTAATGTGTGATCCAATGTGTGACTTGAACCAAGTTCTCCTCCCAAGCTTGGACTTGATCACAGGTTCTTAAGTTGGGGTCTGCAAACTTTTTAAAAAGATATTTTATATTATTGTATTTGTATTATATGTTAAGATATTTTATAATTATTTTGATATAATTGTTTCCCTTTATAATCCTCTCTATTTTATTTAATGCATTTAGAAGGGCTCCATAAGCTTCACCAGACTGCCATGTCACAAAGTTCAGAAATAATTCTAACACAACTCCCTTAGCTAATATACATGGATAGTTTTCATGGTCCCCTGCTATGCTTTTGGGAGGGGGAATTCCAAGCCCTATTGATTAGATTTGCAAAGATAATCTTTACCATCTCCTCTTAGTGCACTGCCTTCCTGGCTAAAAGCCCAGCAATCCTTTTTTTAAAGCCTGGTCCAAGAATGTAAATTCTTTCCCGAGATAGTATCTTGGGCTGTTTATTTCCCAAATCTGCCTTTCTCCTCTGAAGCTCTTACTTCTAATCAGAGTAGGAAACTGAGGCCAAGGGACCTGAGGGACTGTCACAAATTAGATTATGATTGTAGAAATGGAGCCTTAGAGTCCCCCTAGTTTTACAGAGGAGGAAATTAAGGCCCAATGGGCTTGAGTGACTTGCCCTAGGTCACACACAGGATCCTAATCCTAGAGCAAGAAGGGTCCTCAGAGACTATGTATTCCAACTCCCTCATTTTCCAGAGAGGGAAACTGAGGCATAGGGAGATTTTTTTTTTTTTAAGGGAACACATAGAATCATAGAGCTGGAACTAGAAGGAATCTCATCCTTAAAATTTTTAGTGTTATATACTATCCCTTAGGTAGTCAGGTGGGAAGCCTATGATCCTTTCCTCCAAATGATGATTTTAAATATGTAAAAGAAAGTAGAATGGAATATCGGGGATATGTGTCATATTGAAATACAGTGATCAAAATATTAAAGAAAAGAAAAAGAACAAACTAAGTTTACAGACTTCACGGTAAGAGTCCCAGTTTCAGCCCCCTTATAGTGATAAAGCAAATTCAGTGGGATTTTGTCCCAGTTAAAAACATTGACTTTTAAATAAATGTTACAGCATTTTCCATCTTTAAAATGCCTTTATGATGTAATATGTCCTTGGCTTATATGGAAATCTGTTTTTCATGACTTCACATGTATAATCAATATCCCATTGCTTGCCTTATCAAGGGGTGAGGAAAGGAAGGGATTCGGAACTCAAAACTTTTACAAATGAATCTTTAAGATGTTTTACATGTAATATATTGTTTCATATATAATTATATATAAGTGTTTTACATACCGTTTACATATAATTAACAAAATAAAATATGTTTAAGAAATTTTAGAGATGCAATGTCTTCCTTTTGCTACAGTCACTTGTTTTATGTGATTTGCACTGGAAAATGTGTTTTGAGCACATTTGACTCATTCTTCATCATGAAAATTCACTTTTATGACCTTTAATGTTAAGGGGACTTTTGATGGAGGCCCATATGTCCAAGTCTAGCCTGGATTATAGGTCAAAGACTTTCAATGGAATTTAAATCTGGTGGGTACCTAGACCGTGAAAGTATATTTATCTCCATCTCTTAGATAAATTTCTTAGTCTTTGCTGGTATCTGGTATTGTGCATGGTTATGTCATAACATTCGATCTCCATGTGGAAATTTCTGTAATTCTCAGGCAATTTCTTCATATCTGGATTTCATTATGATATTTGACAACTGTGCTAGTAAGACTATATCCATTACCTTAAAATTTCTTCTTTTTCTCTTCCTTAATTAGATTATTCACCCTTGTTTCTTCAGAATTTCATCTAAAGCGGACTTCCCTTTTAGAAAACTTTCTGAAATCCACTCTCATAATGACCAAAAGTCATCTGTATTAGACTCAACCTTCTCTTTATCTACCGTGAGTTCTTAGAAGAGCTGATCACTGTCTTCCAAGGCCCCTGCCATTTTGCTTTCACAACCTACTCCTTTTTGGGGAGCAAAACCCAACAAACCATGAAATGATCAATTCAAACCACCCAGAAGAGTTCCGGATAATATCAACCAACGTCAACATAGGACAAAATTTCTACACTGGAGAAATAGGCAATGATGGCAAAGGAGAAGCAATATCCATGTGATGAAATCAATTTAAATTTCTCTTCAAAAACTTTATAAAGTCTTCACAATATTAATTACCAGAAAAGGCAGGGCCAGGTCTGGCTCTGTGGTTTTCACTGGGATAGCACTGTAATATTCCATTGTATTCAGGTCAAGAATTCCCCAATTGATAGGCATCTAATTTATGTTCAGTTCCTTGATACAACAACAAAGCCCTGCTATAACTATTTTGTTGTACACAGAGGGAATGTTTTTGGTGTATTTTTAAAATATTTCATTTATGTTGTCATCTTTATTTTCCTTTTGTTTGGTTTGGTTTGGTATCACTGGTATTACCTTCTCTACTTCCCCTTTTGTAACTCCTTGTGTATTATATCCTCTCTAGTAGAATGTGATTCCCTGGAGGGAAGATAGCGGATTGCTTTTCATCAAAGAATTCACCTAGTTAAGTTCAGAGAATCTTAAGGAAAAGCAGGACATTAGGCAATACTGAGTCTTAAAAGAAATTAATGGTTCAAAGATACCAAGAGAAGAAAATGTATTCTAAGCATAGACACAGAAGTGGGAGAATTACAGGAAGAGCTAATAAAGTAATTTAACTGGAACACAGAGTTCATGAAAGGGAGTCTTATGTAATAAATCTGGAAAAGTAAACCGGAGTTAGTTTAGGAAGGGTTTCAGAAGTCAAACAGAAGGAGGTTATAATTCATCGCTATATTAAGGGTCTGTGAACTTATTTTTTTAATATTTTGATAATTGAATTTCAATATAATTGGCTTTCTTGGTGATCTATTTTATTTTACACATTTGAAAATAGGAATCTAACACACAGAGAGAAGACTATAGGAACTGAATGTGGATCACAACATAGCATTTTCACTCTTTTTGTTATTGCTTGTTTGCATTTGTTTTCTTTCTCAACTCTTACCGTGAGTTTCTTTTCTCCCTTTTGATCTGATTTTTCTTGTGTAGCAAGATAATTGTATAAGTATGCATACATATATTGGATTTAACACATATTTTACCATTATAACATATATTGGATTGCTTGCCATCTAGGGGAGGGGGTGGGGGAAAGGAGGGGAAAATTTGGAATATAAGGGTTTGCAAGGGTCAATGTTGAAAAATTATCCATGCATATGTTTTGAAAATAAAACATTTTAATAAAAAAATAGGAATTTAAGAAAGGGTCTGCCTTAAGAAGAGGACAGCCTCCAGGCTGCCAAAAGTGTATAGGATACAAAACTGCGTTGTTTTTATATATATATGGGGAAAATAAAAATAAGAAAAAAGAAATGATGACTGCAAAAGTACCGGAAAGCATGGAAATTTTGGATTCTGGATGTGGAATACTCTATGTACTATCAGACTTAGAGTCACGCGGAGCTACCTAAGATTTTTAAGTAAAGGACAATATGGTCCAAACTGGGCTTTAACACTAACTCCTTGGCATCTGTTTGGAAGATGGCTTAAAGAAAGGAGAAATTGGAAGCAGGAAGATCAATTAGAAGGTTATTGTAGTAGCAATGAACTGCAATTATCCCTTCCTCAACTCAATTTTCCCCATCAGTGTTTCAATATATCAATATATTGTGGATCAGCAAAAGTAATTATAAATGGAAATTTGGGGGCAGTTTTGTGGAAGCAGCAGATGACACATGAAGGCCAGAACATGACAGAAAAAACTTAGAAACTCAGAAATGCTTAACTCAAATTTTACAATAAAGTAAATACACCCCCTAAAAGAAAAAGAAAACAAAAAAGGAGGAAATGACGTCTTTTCTGGTACAAAGGGACCATCAAAAACTTTTACTTGGATTTTCCAAATTGTGAGGCTGCTAAGCTCCCAAACCCCTTGATGTGGAAAGGATAACTGTAGAGTGGTGGTAGGGTCAGTGGAGAGAAAACCCAAGAGATGTTGTGGATGCAGAATCATCAAGATTGGACAACTGAAGGGTGAGAGTTAAGGAAGAGCCAAAGATTAATCCAAGATTATAAACCTGAGTGATTTTTAAAAAAAATTTTTGCTGAGATGATTGGGGTTAAGTAACTTGCCCAGGGTCACAGCCAGGAAGTGTTAAGTATCTGAGGTCAGATTTGAACTCAGGTCTTCCTGACTTCAGGGGTGGTACTCTATCCATTATACCACCTAGCTGCCACTGAACCTGAGTGATTGAAAAGATGGTAGCACCCAAAGCATAAATGTCAACTTTACCCACACCTATATCACAGATCCTTGAATTATTAATGGGTGTATGAAATTTATAGAGATTGGATATACCCAAATTCAACCTCACAGCAGCATTTACAAAATGCCCAGAAACAAAAACCAAAGAGAAATCAAAGAGATCAATTGAAAAGTAGTATTCATATGGAACCTGGGAGGCATTTTAAGTTCAGGGAATAGTATTCCATTAAATTGCTGTGGTTTTGTACCCCACATTCAAACAAGCCTCACTGCTTTGTGTCCAGTGACTTATTTGGAATGCCATTATTTTAAAAAATATATTGTATTGATATATTTTGTTTTTGCAACACCTTCATTTCCCAATAATCCTCCCTACCCCCTACCCAGAACTACCCCTTATAATAAAGAATAAAGAACGTCTGCTAGTACATAGTGTTTTACATTCAGAGTCTCCATTTCTGCAAAGAAAGGAGGGAGGCATATTTTCATGTCTTCGGGACCACATTTAGTAAAATTAAAATTTTTTTTGCTAACGTTCTTTCTATTTACATTGTTTTAGTGGCTGTGTGTATAGTTTTTCTGGTTCTGTTAACTTCACTTTGCATCTATCAGTTCACCTTTCCATGCTTTCATATAATTTTTATAGTCATTTCTTTTTTATTATTTTTATTTTCTCCAGTTACATGTAAAAACAACATTTGTTGTTATACAAATACATTCATTTTTTTTTTTACATATTTCCTTATGAATCATGCTGGGAGAGAAAAATTGAAACAAAAGGAAAAAACCACATGGGGAGGGAAGTGAACATAGCATGTGTTTATTTATATTCAGTCTACATAGTTCTCTCTCTGGATGAGGATGGTGTTTTCCAGGCAGAGTTTGTTGGGATTGTCATGGATCACCAAACCACTGAAAAGAATCAAGTCCATCATAGTTGACCATCACATAATCTTGCTGTTGCTGTGTACAATGTTTTCCTGCTTATGCATGTTTCCCTCAGGATCAATTCATATGAACCTTTCCAGGCCTTTCTAAAATCAACTCATTCATCATTTTTCATAGAGCAATAATATTCCATTACTTCTATATAACATAATTTGTTTAGCCATTCCCCCATTCGATGGGCATGCACTCATTTTGCAATTCTTTGTCGCTACACAAAGGACTGCTACAAATATCTTGGCACATGTGGATCCTTTCCCCTCTTTTATGATCTCTTTGGAATACAGACCCAGTAGTAGGAGGCAGTCATCATTACTTTCAGCACTGTAGTATCCCATTATATTCATGTGCAACAATGTTTGGGCTACTCTTCAAATGACATCTACTTTGTTTCCAATTCTTTGCAATCATAATAAGTGACAATCTTTGTCCTTCTTAGGGGATATGCCTAACAGAGCCATCTAGGTGCAAAGTATGGGCTACCTGGAGGCCTCGGGGTCAGCCAGAGTCAGGATAAATTAAAGTCCTTGATCTTTAGGGGGAGAAGTGAAGGAGGTAGGCAAGCAGAATCCTGGAGTCCGGACTCACCAACCTCTCTCTTCCCTAGTCCTGCTACCAAGCGCCTCTGGCCTTCCCCCCCCCCCCCCCCCCCCCCAATCCTTGCCTTCCAGCATCTTAACACTAATCCCAGCAAGCACCTGGTGAGAAGAGAGCCATTATGCAAATATGTGCTAATAAAGTCATTATCTCACATCAAATGGGTAATTAGCCTTAAGTGCTTGTGTCTGATTCAAGCACACCTTTTTGGAGTTTCAGCCCTCTACAACTAGGGATCAATGGATATGAATAGTTTAACTATTTTATTAGCATGATTCCAAATTGCTTTCTAGAATGGGTGAAGTAGTTGTCTGTCTTTCCACAATTCCTCCTATATTGACTTTTTGCAGCTTTTGTCTTCTTTGCCAGTTTGTTGCTCCCAATTGAGTTGCTTTAATTCTCTATTTCTAGTTATTAGTGATTTGGGTCAGTCTTTTATATGGCTGCAAGCAGTTTGTAATTCTTTTGAGAATTGTTTGTTCTTCTTTGACCATTTTCCCCTTGGGGAAAGATGTTTGAAGTTTCATATTTGTGTTACTTCTTAATATCTTTGATATTGGGCCCTTATCCCAGATATGTTTTAATGCAGGCTTCCCCTGCTCTTCTCTCTTCTTACCTCCCCCCCCCCCCACCGTGTTTTTTTGTAATGTAATTTTATTAATTTTGTTACTGCAAAGCCTTTTCAACATGCTTGATTTTGTCTTGTGTGATGGCTTCTATCACTTGTTTGATGAAGAATTCTCTTTCTAGCCAGAGCTGGACCTGACCTGTTCTAACTTTTTTATGGCATGATTGTTAGTATTTAGCTCGTGTACCCATTCCAAGCATATCCTGGCATAGCATGTAACATTTTTTTTTCTTATAATTGTGATTTTTATTATTATTATTAATCAAATGTACAACTTGTAAGCCTACAGAATTTCATCTTACGAGATATATTACGATGATTTGGCCTACCAATGTCCTTTTGAATATTTACTGAACTATTTAACAATGTCAACAAGCTTTGCAGTGTGGATAAATGTAATGAACATATTAAGTAAGCTTTTGTCAAAGTCATTGTAAAATAATGTTGATTATCACAGGGTCCAGCACAGATCCTAGGAACATTCCACTGCACATTTTCGGTCATGTCAGTGTTGAAACATGAACAATAATTCTTTGAGTTCAGCTATCCAGCCAATTCTTAATGCTCTAAATGAATCATTCCACAGGTCATATATTTCCATTTTCTCTACCAGAATATTAGAATATTTTGTCAGGAGCTTTGCTGAAATCTAAGTAATCACTGTTTAAAGCATTTACCTACTAATTTAGTAAACTTGTCAAAATAAAAAAGGAAATATGTTAGTCTACTATGAACTATTTTTCATGAAGTTATGTATTCTCTTTGTAATCATCCCTCTCTTTTCTTTTCTTTTATTAATAGCTTTTTATTTACAAGTTATATGCACGAGTAATTTTACAGCATTGACAATTGCCAAACCTTTTGTTCCAATTTTTCTCCTTCTTCCCCCATCTCTTCCCCAGACGGCAGGATGATCAATACATGTTAAATATGTTAAAGTATTAATTAAATACAAAATAAGTATACATGTCCAAACCATCATTTTGCTGTACAAAAAGAATCAGACTCTGAAATGTTGTACACTTATCCTGTGAAGGAAATCAAAAATGCAGGTAGGCATAAATATAGGGATTGTCACCTCTCTCTTTTCACCAATCACTTATAATTTCTAGATTTTTTCCCTCAGAATCAAAGTCAATCCCCTTAATCTGTAGCCTGCAGATCATTTTGTGGGGGGAGAGGGAAGCATGTAAATGTTGATCGAAATCTAATTTGCGTCAAATTGTATTCTCATTTTCCCAGGTTTTTTTTTTTAATCAAATAGGGATTTCTTATCTCCCCAAGTAATTTGTTTTCTCTCAAAGTTTTTTCCTAGTCGTCTTTGTCAAACAGGGAATTCTTACCTTGTATTCTCTAGCTCATCAAACACTAAGGAGAGTCTAGTTGTGCCTAATTCATCCTTATCTATTTCTTTCCTCTGGTTCACTTTTTAATTTTTAAACCAGTCTCAAATAGTTGTGATGGTAACTGCTTTACAATAGAACCTGAGACCTGATAGTGCTATTCCCCTTCACTCCCACTTTATTTTCATGATTTTTCTTGAGATTCTAGACATTTTGCTCTTCTAAGTAAATTCTGTTATTATTTTTGCCAAGCATTATAAACTATTTTCTTGATGATTTGGTACAAGCAGTAGATTCTGAGTATCACCATTAATAATTTTTCACAAACCCATCCTTATTCTTCATTATTTTAAAGAGATCCATATATTTTTAAGTGTATGACATGATTACTTCAACAAACAGGACTTAAATTCCTTACTTTTATTCTTGTAAAGATGAACCTTCTACTCCATCCTCAGTGAACTAATGATATCTTGGATTTGGTGCTTCTTTGCTAGAATATTGCTACTCCAATTCTTTTTTTTTCTTTGAATTCCCACTGAAGGACAACATACAAATAGTATTCCATATGCAGAAATCTATCAACACTGGAATTTATCCATCTACTTTTGCTATATCCACTCCCCAGAAAATAGCCTAATTTTCCCCCATGGACAATTATAGAAGATAATATAGCCAGAAATAGAATTCAATCTGCAACTTGATATGACTCTACTCCCCTTTTTGCTCAGGAGTAATAAAAACAGTCATATAGAACCATTTAATTTGGAACAGTGGGATATATATATATATATATATATATATATATATAATTTGTCAAATTTGAAAAACACATACAGAAAAATTACCTTGCAATACATTGGTGTTAGCTACTTTAGGAACTACTGGCCTTTAGTCAACAACAACTACAACTATACAGCAACAACTACAGGGGCAGCAAGAAGATATAATTTCCTATAAGATTTCCCTTCTTCTTTCCTTCCTTCCTTCCTCTCTTCCTTCCTTCCTCCCTTCCTTCCTTTCCTTCTCTCCTTCCTTCTCTCTTTCTCTCCCTCCCTTCCTTCCTCCCTCCCTCCCTCTCTCCTTCCCTTCCTCCTTCCTTCCTTCTTTCCTTCCTTCCTTCCTTCCTTCCTTCCTTCCTTCCTTCCTTCCTTCCTTCCTTCCTTCCTTCCTTCTAGTATTCTATCACATTTATGCAACAGTGTTTTTGTTACTCTTCAAAGAGCATCTACTTTGGTTCCAATTCTTTGTTATCAAAACAAGTGAATATTTTTCTATATTTTTCCTCCTTAGGAAATATGCCTAACAGAGAGATAACCATACTGAGCAATCCATTTGTACAAAGGAGGGAAGGGGCTGATTTGGAAGCTTAAAGATGGTCAAAGCAGAAGTTTATAGAGAGAAAATGGACTTAGTCAATAGGCATTGATTATATTCTCATTTGGAACTCAGACCTTAGATATGGAAGCAAAGAGTGAGATAATAAAGATGAACTGAGTTTTTTTTTTTAATCTTTTTTCATGAATTGGAAAAACATGGATATTCTTGTCTGTGAAAGAGAAAGAATTATGGAGAGAAAAAAATATAGCCAGAAATAGGGTAAGGAGCTTGCCGCCACCCTCATCCTCATGACAGAGTTGGATTTGAGTGAAGAACCTTAGGGAAGAATCTGACATGGGCAATGCTCTTTCCTCAGCTAGTTTGACTTAATGACAAGTAGAGATTGAAGTGTCTTCCAGTAGCCTCCTGGCCAAAGAGGAGTTAACAAGTCCCTTTTGCCCTGGGTTTTTGTTTTTTTTTTTTCCGTCTTGAGTACTTTTTTGTTAATTTTGTTTGTTTGTTTTTGTTTTTATGTTGTTGTTTGGTTTGGTTTGGAAGGAGGCCCAAGACCCAAGGCAAGGTATCTTGAGAATGTGCCAGATTTCTTTGGGGCATGAAACTCTGTTGTCCACCAGAAATTACATCAATTTCAGTCTTTGTTTTTCCTTACTTATTTGAGTGGAGAAGTCAGAAGGTCTAGTTTGGGGACCTGGCTTTGTCCCTGCTGGTGCTGATTAATGGGGGAATTGAATTGATAGCTCAACGTCCGATGGAGTTAATTTGGTCATGGGCAAATCATTTCTTCCTATCTCCTGCTCAGCTTTCTCATCTGTAAAATGGGAGTACTACCTGTAGAACTTACCTTACAGAGTTATTGGGAAGATGAAATAAGATGATGCATGTAAAACTGCTTTGTAAACAGTCAAGTGTCCCATAAAAGTAAGGTATTATTATTCTCAGCAAATAATAAGAGTTCCAAAAAATTATGTTGAATGACCTCCAAGAGCTTTCAGGACTTTGAGCAGTCAACATATGCCAGACTGGCAAGCCTTGTTTCTATAGATTAATGCCCTGGGCATCTGCTCCTCTTCCTTGTTCTCACATTTTCTCTAAAATGGTGCCAATTTAGAGTAAGGCAAATTAATTTGGGCAGTCACATAAATTCCTCCAAGTACCATTAATTTTTAGTAAAAAAGAACAAGGTTAATATGCTGCTTTTTTTTAAACCTTTGCTCCCATCCTTTTTCATTTAAAAAAAAAAAAGGATTATGAACATCACATCAAGGCATTGCTAGGATCTTAAGATTTGAATCAAAAAGAACCTCAGAAAAATTTTAATCCAATGCCTTTATTTTATAAATGGAGAAACTGAGGCCCAGGAGGTGTGAAGGGACTTACTTGCCCATGATCCATGTATGTATCCATGGTGCAAGTGAAATTCTCCGATTCCAAATCCTTTTCCTTCCCTCCACATACTACCACCTTCTGTATTTATGGTTAGGCACTGCAGGGAGCTTCCTAATCTTGAATGGGGTCAAGATCCACACCATCACATTTTTGGGATTGATTTTCACATAAATGAATGATTTGATTGATTCCAATAAAATGATTGATTTCAATAGGTCAGCAAAATGTTATTAAGCTATTTTCTAAGCACTGTGCTAGCCACCGGACACCAAAATAAGGGAAAGTCTCAGTCTTTGAGGACCTTACCAGGCATTTGCTAAATGAGGAGTTTCCCATGGGAAAACCAGGAGCTCTTGGGGATACTACCCTTCATGTCCTGTTTCCCACAATCTCTGAGGTTAGAACACAAAATTGGCAGTTGCCTAGGAAACAAGACTGGGGTGGGGTCGAGGTGTGGGGGGGAAACAGAGGGGTACAATAAGAAAGGTTTTTGAATTTCAAACTTCTACCAGCCAATCTTTTTGATCACCAGAAAAAAACATTCCTCTTCCTGACGTGGAGATACTCCTTTTGTGATCTGTGAAGCTGTATGTGTCACAGTGGGACGACCCAAGGTCTCCTCTCGACAAAAGGCAACAATTTTGAGACCAGGCCCAGGGCATACAAGTACCCATTTATTTTGCCAATCTTTTTTGTCCTCTTTTCTCAATCAGGTCAACTAGAGCTGGTTGGTAGGGGGCGATTGTGCTGCAGGAAACAGCATTTGCTGTTTTAGTTGCAACTTTAGTTGAACAGGTGAACATTTGCATGCCTGTGTTTGATATTCCCAATAGTGAGCTCTTGAAAGTAAAGGTGGGGGAGGAGAGAGAGGCGATGTCTTTTTTCCCCCTTTTTTCATTAGAACCACAGTATCCACGACACTGCTTTCAACACTGGGCACTCAGGCAATGCTTGTTGAGAAATGATTACCTGTTTCTGACATTACAGGGAGATCTCATAAAAAATACAGGACTATCAAGTTTGTTTGAAGTCCCCAGGTTTCTGGGAGAAGCCTAGAAGAGAAAAATGGTCATATAACTTCCTTAACCATACTTATAGATATAGCTCATATGATTTCCTTTCTTTTTTCTTTTTTCCCTTCCGTCTTTGAATGCACCCCAGGGGGCCCTCAGGGCCCCAGCTATGTGGGAAGGAGTCAATATACCAACACATCCCATAACGTGGGGGGGGGGGGTCTAAACCTCCAGAGAAGAGGAATGGACTTCTTTACTTGCTTGAGCTGAGATTCCCTTCCCCCCCTCAATTTGCAAAGCGTCTCTTTTACTCTTGTGCACATTTTCATCCACAGCTATCTGTACTTCGTAGCTGCACTGATCGCTTTTAAGTAGTCGTTTTAACAGATAGGATCATTTGTCATCCATGACTATCTTTTGCCTAAGAAAAGTTTGGTATGAAGAAAGGAGCATCATGAGAGGAGATGAGAATCACCTTCATTCTTCTTGTACGACTCTTTAGAAAATGAATGAATGACCCAACTTCAGATTAAAAATGAACAAGTTGTTGATATTTTTATCTGTATGTATGTGGTGTTTATATGTATATAACACATATATTTATGTATATACGCTCCTATGTGTGTATATATATATATATATATATATATATATATATATATATATGATGGCTAAAACTAACAGCTTACACTATATTCAGAAATATATGTAGACAGATATATTGTGTAATATTTGTGTATACACACGCTTCACAGCTCTAGATCTAGATATATGTGCAACTCCAAGGGAGTCCCCACCGTCCTCTTCTTCCCAAGTTTAGTTCAGGAAATTGTTGATCTTCCCAACTCAAAAAGTGGTGTTGCATTTCTTCCCCCCTCAGTATGTAAATTCTTGGACGAGAGAGGCAGTTTTTCCCCAGTGATGTGCCATTTCCTGGAACACAGTAAGAGCTCAATCAATGTTTTGTTGTTAGATTACTGTTAATAATAATGATAATACCGTCATTAGGGATGTTTTCAACCGGGCAGAAGGGAGGAACTTTTCCCCTTTTTTGGTCCATTTCTAAAGAAAGACAAATGAATAACTAATTTTTTTTTTTTACAAGGATCCTGCAGTTGCTCGCACCTAGAATTTTCTGCTCCCGCGTTTCTTTGGACATCCCCGGCCGTGGATGTCGTGCTCGAAGCCGCCTCTTTCATCTGCAGACGCTGCAGCCACTGTGAAAGGTGTCTGGGCCCAAGGTGCTTCCAAAGGGCTGCCCAGAGACTTCTCTGTGGCATTTTGAAGCTGCATTGAATGCAGCCGACCACCTTCTTCTAGATTTTACCCTAGGCAGCTTCTCCGCAGTCCTTACGTTTCCGGGAGAACTTTTACTGGCTCCTGAGCCAAGTCCGGTGCCGGAGAAATGTGCCCGAGCCACCTCTCGCCTTTCCCTTTTTGTCAACAACAGCCGGAGGATGACGATGACAAACAAGGTGGGACATTGGTGGCCGCTTCGCCTTCCTCCCTCCTCCCACCTTGCCACTAGCCCAGTTTATTGAAACTAGCGTGGGATGAAACTGAAGGCGGTGTGATTGCTACTTCCTGAGGATAAAGCAGATGCGCGAGGGGCTGGGGCTGGGGCTGGGGCTGACAAGGATGCGGCTCCGGCTGGGGCTGAGGACCACGGAATAGAGGGGCAGTG
The DNA here is from genome assembly GCF_902635505.1 of Sarcophilus harrisii. Taxonomy (NCBI): domain Eukaryota; kingdom Metazoa; phylum Chordata; class Mammalia; order Dasyuromorphia; family Dasyuridae; genus Sarcophilus; species Sarcophilus harrisii. The sequence goes on along the minus strand of NC_045432.1, from coordinate 17,765,982 downwards.
ATGGACACAACCTGCCACGACCGAGCTAGGGAGGGGGGTAACTAAGCTAGGGAGGAGAGGGCAGCGCGGCCGCTTCTTCGCTGCTCGCGCAAATGGCCGGGTCTGAGGGATGGATCGTCCCATCTAGAACTAGAACTGCGAGACGCAATTCAATCGTTTCTAGGAGCAGTTAACTAACTTACTCCCTCCTCCCCCGCCTCCCGTCAGAACCCTGCTGGGGCCCCGCCCCTTCGCGTGAATTTTCCAACGGGCGGGGGGGGGGGGGAAGGGGCGGGCCCACGAGCGGGTGGCGGTGGTAGCGGCGCGCGCCGCCGGCTAGGTTCTCTCCCCCCCCTCCCCCGCCCCCCCACCTTCCTTCCCCCATTCCATCCGCCCAGGTCGCGCGTTCTCGAACTCGCCGGCCGCCGGCAGGCTGGCTCATTCTGTTCCCCGCCCCAGCCCTCCTCTCCTCGCCCCGCCCCGCCCGGGCGGGCCAGCCCGGCCCTCCAGGCCAGTGTTTCTGGCGGCCGCCGGGCTCCACCTCCATCCCCCTTTCCCCTCCCCAGCAGGGCGGCGGGTCGCAGCGGGAGCGCGCGCCTCCGCGGCTTTCTTCTGGCCCCCCTCTGCTGCCCCCATCCTCCCCTTTCCGGTGGCGGGGACGCGGCTGCCTGTTAAAGCTTCGCGAGAGCGGTTGGCCGGCTCAGGAGAACACCGCAGGAGCAGCTCGGGTGAGTAGTGCTGGCCAATGCGGCTCCGGCTCGGGCTCGGGCTCGGGCTCGCCATCCTCAGCCGCCCCGCCTCATCCCCGGGCTAGCGGCGCGCCGGGGAGCCGGGGCAGCGGGAGGCCGGGCAGCGGGCTCCGGCCACCGGCAACGGAGCTGCTGCGGACCGGCCCTAGTCCTCCCTCCGTCTGTCTTCCTCGTCCTCCCCCTCCCCCTCCGCCACCGCCGCCGCAGCATCATTCCCCTTCCTAGCCGCGCCTCGGCAGCCCGGGGAGGGACCGACGCGGGGGGGGGGGGGGGGGGGGGGAGGGGGGAGGGAGAGGGGAAAGAAGCCTCGCGTCCACTGCCGCCCGGTCCTTCCCTGCCCGGGGAGAGGGCGGAGGCGACGGCACCACCCGGGCCCCCCGGCTCCCGCGGGTGCCGGTCATCGCCACGGGGCTGGCACCTGCCCAACCTCACCGTGGCGGCCACGGGCTTCGGAGGGCCGCCGCGTGCACCCCGCGGCGGGCTGGTCCTCTTACCGGGGAGGAAACCGAGGTTCCCAGGGTGGGCAAGTGACTGGCCCAAGGTCACCCTTAGGAATCGAGCTCCAGAATTGATGAAAAGAATACCATCTGGTACTCTCCGAGTTGGGGTTGGGGGGGGGGGGGGAATTGAAGCCTAGGGAGATGAGTAGATGGAAGGGACTTGCCCAAGGTTACCCATGATGTCATCAAATCTATAACTGTAAGGGACCCCAGATGGAGCAACCGAGGGGGATGGGGGGTAAATTGACTTACCCAAGGTCACACAGACACTAAGTGGCCGGGAGTCGGTTAAGCCCGAGTTTCCAATTGAACCTTTAGTGTTTTCTGGGACTTTGAACAGAGCTCTTCCCTTCCCTGAGCCTCTGTAAAATCAGGAGATTGGACTAGATGACCTCAGGTCTCTTTCAGCTCCAGATCTATGAACTCGGGTTCTCTGGATTTGAAAGGGACCTCATAGTCCATCTAGTTAGAAGAGGAAAGTGAGGCTCATAGAGGTCAAGAGGCCTCCCCAAGGCTCCCCAGAGACAGTTAATTTGTCAGCAGTAGAATTCGAACCCATAGCTGACTCCAGAACCAGGGTCTCGTTCCACCTTAGCAAGGTCTGGACCAAATAAAAGCTTAATTTGATTATTCCTTTGCATACAATGCTCTTCTCATTCGGCTCTATATACTTCCTCTTTCCCCACTTTTTTTTTTTAACTCGCCCTAGGAAAACCTTCACTATTTGCCTAAACTCCAAGGAAATGTTATTATCTTTGAACTAGATGTGAATTTTTATGAGAGGTGTGATGTCTATGCAAAGAGCTCTGAGACTGGGTTCAGAGCCTTGTTCTGCTCTTGGCCAACTCTGGCCTTAGTTTCCCCATTTGCAAAGTAAATCAGATTGGATTATATGACATCTGAAATCCTCTCAGAAGCTCTTATATGTTACGATCCTATGAACCTCTGAGCTTCCTTCTGTGTCTAAACCTGCAATTCATTCCTGCAGCTTGAAATTGCATAATTGAGGGCATAATTTGGGATTCAAAATAACTGGGTTTTAATCTGGACTGAATAGCTCATGAGCTGTGAGGTCATGGCATACAAACTGCATTTAGTCCTTTAAACTCGTCCCAATAAAATGGGATTAAAACTCGGCGGGTGGTTGTGAGGAAATGTTACAAATCTTAGAGTCATAGAAATATTATTGTTAGCATTACCTTCAGAGGCACTTTATACTCTTGGAATTAATTTGTTTTTATCTCCTACTTTAAAATGATCTCGCAATTTTATTCAGTAAATAGTAAGTGGCTCCCACGTGCATGGCAGAATGCTAGGTTCTGTGGGGCTGCTGAATGTTAAAATACTAGATCATAAAAAAGGAAAAATGAAACAACCTTTTCCCTCAAAGATCCTACTATCTCTACACTATGTATGATATAAAACACAGTGATAGATGCAAAGAAGAAATCCTAGTCACATGGAATGGGGAAATTTGAGGCAATTGAAAGCTTATTTATGTGTATATGAGGAGATAGGAGAGGAGTTTAAAAAAACAAAACAAAAAACAAATCCTTGAAGTGGCATCTGGGTTGAACCTTGAAGGATAGAGAGGGGCTTTTGAGAGGCAGAGAGGAGAAAGGAGCTTTCTACACGATCTGGGAAAAGGCACCGGATGGGAGAGAACATGTAATTTTTTTTTTTTTTCTGGATGTTGCTTTAGAAAAGAAAGCTTACAGGTGACACAGGCCAGTTCCAATGGACTTGTGTTGGAGAGAGCCATCTGTACCCAGAGAGGACTGTGGGGACTGAATATGGATCACAACATAGCATTTTCCCTTTTTGTTATTGTTTGCTTGCATTTTGCTTTCTTATTTTATATATTACACATATAATTATATATAATATATTATTAAAGGAAAAAAAGTGTATCCTTTTTGATCAGCAAGATTATGGTATATATATAGTATATATATATAGTATATATAAATATATAGTATATTGGATTACTTGCCCCTTGGAGGAGAGGAAAGGTGGGGAGGATCAGAAAATACAAGGTTTTGCCGGGGTGAATGTTGAAAACTGCATATATTTTGAAAAGAAAAAGCTTTAAAAAGAAATAAAAATAGAGCATACAAAAAAATAAAAAAGAAAGAAAAGAAAGTTTAAGCTCCTATGTATACATATAAGTTCAGAACAGGTACTAGTACTTTTTCCTAGGTAATAGTAAGAGAAACTTTAAACAAAAGAAAGTGAAACTTGGGGGAAGGGGCTAAGAAAGCTACTAAATTTTAATCACTCATACTATAGTCGGCATACCCTGTGCCAATTGATTTGATTGAAATTGATAATGATAAGCCATCAGATAAAAAACTATTTGGACATACGCATCGGCTATTTCTTGTGTTTAGAGAAATAATTTGAAACCTAAGAACCTCATAGATGTAATATGTAATACTTTATATTTAATAGAGATCTTGAATAAATCGTGTTGATTTGAAATCTTTAATATATAATTAAAATTAATTGGTTACGAAAAAGGGGTAGTTTTGTGGGGAAGGGAGGTTTTGTGTTGGAAAGAATTTAGGAGGAAATAGGGAAAACTCATAGAAAAGCACACATTGCTCATGAGTCCAGAGCCCCATCCAAGTTCTAATCTGGGTTCTGATCAACAACTAGCTGGTTACCTTGTGTAAAATGGGGCTTCGTGGGGGCAAAGAGGAAGAGATTGGTCCACATCTAAGCAGAGGTCCCGTGATAGCAAAATTTAGCCTAGCAAAATTGAGAAAAGCTTACTTGTCACCAGATTGACTTTATTTTTGAGTAGCCATTCTCAAAGACCCCATTACTAAGGCATAAAGGGGTTGCAGTCTTCATTGGGGAGGGAATAAGCATTAAAATCTGCAGTTCCTTGAAGAATTTTACCTCTTGATTTTAGTTGGTTGGCTTATTGTAACAAAGCTTCTTTAACTTAACACCATATTGGTCATATAACTGAATGTGGGGGTTGAGAACTTATAATTCACCAGTAAATGTTTGATTTGGATACTTATATACCCCAGGGTCACATAAAAATTTCTTGGTCCAAAAGGGGTCATGGGTGGGGGGGAGGGAAGCGTAAGAAGACCTGGCTTTTATAGCGCCCAGTTTTCACCTGGATGCAAATTCCACCTCTCCTGTAACCGTGACCTTGAGCTAACAGCATCATTTTCAAATGATGAGGGTTGAACTAAAGTATTTTAAAGATATTTTGACCTTTACGGCCATGCCTCTGATTATCTGAAAGGGTTTATCTTGGAACAACATTGTTCATATGTTCTGTGGTCTTTAATATCACTAGTATTTTAATAATAATCGCAAATAACCATTCTTTATTTTAGCAAACTCAGACCTCAAAGAGTGTTTTCATAGCTATCTATGCATACTCTTTTGTACTAAGAGTATGCCTGTTGGTCTTTTAAAATAAAATGTTGATTAAGCTATCACAATAAGTAAAGGCAACAAAATTTTGTGCTAGGCAGGGGGTGGTGGTTTTTTTATTTTCTGAATTTAAATTATTTTAGCAAAAACTAAAGCTTTGGTTAACCATCTGAATTATAGTATTATGTTCTCACTTATAAATGGTTATAGTATTATGTTCTCACTTATAAATGGTCTAAAAAGTCTATTTCTGTATTTGTCAGTAGTAAAGTGTAAAAGTGTAATGGACTTTTCTTCAAGAAATTTTGAATTAAGAACAATAGCAATGTAGCAAATGATTTTTCTTGAATTTTACACAAAGGTGGATAATTATTGCTCACTTTACCTTTTAAAAAGAAATCTCTTTACTTGTTATTTTGAAAAATTAATGTGCAAGTGCTAAGAGAAAAATGAAAAAAAAAAAAGATGTTCTATTTTCCGAGTTTTAATTAGATTAAAAAAGCATTTTTGATACTAGAAGTTTTAGTGAGACTTTCAGTATCATGTTTATTTTAAAATACTCTAATTGTAGTTAAAGTAAAGCATGAATTTTTAATATTGCACTGGATATTGGTATGTAGGCTATAAAAAATAATGGCTCATAGAATCTCAGCCCTGGAGAAGACATAATGAGCTATTTATTCCAACTCGTATCTGATCAAAAATTATCCCCTCTAAGGCATAGGCAGAAAATGCAATCTTAGAAGATCTTAGCTTTAGAACTAACTTCTAAGGGATTTTAGAGGTCAAAGCCCCATTCCTACCCCCACTCCCATTTTATAGAGGAGGAAATTAACCCCCAAGAGTGATTAAGTGTCTTTGTCCAAGTTAGTAAGCAGTGGAGTAGAGCAGGGATTCAGATCAAGAACACAGAGTCCCAGAATTCATGGTAGAAGGACAGTGGCCTGGTCTAATTCACACCACACCTAAAAAAGGCCTTTTACTCTGGTGAGGTCAAGTTCAATTAGAAATTTCTCCCTGGACCCAGGCTGCAGATTGACTTCAAAAACTGCACGTTGACATTACGTTCTATTGTAGTTTGATTTCTTTTATTTAATACTTCTGCTTGACAACTTGTGTTTTTAATCCCGGGTATTGGAATTTGGCTTGGGAAAACAATCCCATTTTTATTTTTATTTCTATTACATTTACGATACGTTATAAAGTTTCCTTTGTAACCCTATCTCTTTTTATTTTATGTGTTTGAAAACACGATTCTGAGAAGGGTTCCATATGTTCCTGCCAAAAGAGTTCATTTATAAAAAACGGATGGATAAGAACTCCACTTCTTGCTACATTCCCCCTGACAGGTGGTCAATTCAGTCTTGGCCTGAATACATCCATTGAGGGGAAACCTACCATCTGAGAAGGGGGCACATTCCCCTTTGGCATAGCTTTTACACTTTAGGAAGTTTTTCCTTGGATCAAGCTTAAATTAGCCATTTTGTAACTCCCCCTGTCCCTCACCTCCCTCACCATTCCTAGTTCTGTGGTTCCAATCCCTTTTCCTGGTGACACTTGTTCAAATTCTAGAAGGTAATTCCCGTTACCTTTTCTTCTCCAGCTTAAATAGCCCCAGTTCCTTCAGCCAATCCTCATTAGATTCTTTGCTCTCTGGACATTCTCCAGCTTATCTATGCCCTTCTTAACTGCAGGACCCAGAACAGAACCCAAAATACTCCAGATGTATGGGCTGGTCTTGGCTGCTCTATCACACTGTTGAGTCATATTAAATAGGTCGTCCAGAGCTGCCCCCCCCCCCCAAGACAAACTACTGCTTAGCTAAGCCGTCCCCAGCTTGTATTTGTGAAGTTAATTTTTTTAACCCAAGCATTTATTAAATTTATTAAATTAAGCACTATTAAATTTCATCTTAGTCCATTTGACCTGTTCTCAAAGTCTTTTGAGCTTTTGTCACTCCTGTGTTAGTTATCTGTCCAACTCTGACATCTGCACATTCGATAAGGATCCTATGTGTGCCGTTATATGGCATTTGGTAATAATGTTAACAGTTCAGGACCAACTACAGATTTCTGGGGCACGCTACTGTGAACTTACAGTAGCTCCAAGTGAGCATTGACCCATCAATCTCCATTACTGTTGGAGCTTGTCCATTCACCCAGTTCTGAATCTATTTAATTTTTTTTTAATCATCTAGCTCTTTTTTCTTTTTCCAAATGAATAGGGGCAGCTAGATGGAGTCAGGAGGACTTCCAACACTTGACACTACGTGACCCTGGGCAAGTAACTTAACCCCAAATGCCTCCACAAAATAAATAAAAATCAAATCAAATCCAGGTACACTCCCCCATCAGCTGCATTCTTAGACCAATTTCATAGTCGTGTCTAATGGGATTCATTCTTGACTAAGCCAAATGGACTTTTCCAAGTGTTCAGTGACTTCTATTCCTTTAATAGGGTTTTGCCAAGAATCCAGGTAGCCCCACAGCAGACTTTGGTTTTCTGGCCCCTTTCCCACTATACCACATTTCCTTCCACAGGGAGTTGGACCCTTAAGTGGCAAGCTTTGCAGGGAGCTGTGTTCCTACCCAGAGTTGGGGGGGGGGGGGGGGGGGGGGGGGGGGGGGGGGGGGGGGGGGGGGGGGGCTGGAGGGGACTCTAAGAAATGGTGAGGAAAGTAAATCATAGGAAAGCACCAACGGAAGGGCTCTCACTTCTTACAGCGCTTTGGCTCTCCATTTACAAGGGTCCATAAACTTTTTTCAATATATTTTGAGAATTCCCCAAACTGTGTAACAGTATAATGAATTTCTTTGATAGCCAGGTCCATTCTGTTTTACACATTTAAAAAGATTGTGAAAAAGTCCCTAAGCTTTACCCTAGAATTTAAAAAAGGTTAAGAACTTCCTACTAGATGGGGATACTTAAGGATTAAGTGAGTTGCCTGGGGCCACACAGCTGTAAAGTATCCTAATGGTATTAGGGAAATCAATCACTCATCAATCACCATTTATTAGGGCCTACTAAGTGCCAGATAAAACTGGGAAATAGAAAAAGAAATAAGCCTACCCCTCCCCTCAAAGAGCTTAGTCTAATGGAGAAGATGACACAGAAACAAGCAAACAAAGCAAGCTATAAACCAGATACAAAGAAAATGATTAAAAAGGAGAAAGCACTGGAATTAAGAGGGCTTAGGAAAGGCTTCCTGTATTTAAGGGCCTGGTTTCTGCTCTCCTAGCAAGAAGGGAAATGTCTCTTTTAAGGCTAACGCCACTATTGGTCATGTCCACTGATTTTTATCTTGTGACTGTTACTTAGTTTCATTTTTTGGGTAATTTTAAAGTGACATTTTTTTTTTTCAAATTCTCTTTTAATTATTAAAAGCATTTTTTCAGGTGGCAACTGATTATTTTGATAGGATAATTAATCAATGGATCAATAAGGACACCAATATGTAAAGTACAGGACATAAAATGTGTGGAGCCCGATTGAAAAACAGAAGAATGTTCCAATACATTTAAAAGATTATAAGGAAGTCTGTCATATTTTTCTTGAAGTAGCAGGAACAAAAAAACAAAAAGCAATTATTTTTTAAAAAAAAAAGTTCTTGTGAAGTTAAACCTGTTCAGTTGTTTCAGAAATAGTCGTGACTAGTTTCTTGATTAGAAACCAACATCAAAAAGTTAACATCAAATCTCTTTGGGTCCTGTTTAGCCAGAGCTCAGCAGAGCCTCTTCAGTCCTTCCTCCATTTGGGGTAGATAGTGGTACTTTGTTTTCTATTGAAATTTTCAAAAATGAAAAGCTCTTTAGGCATCCCTTTTTGTCCAGTCTTCAGGTGTAACTGGCCACTATGAGAGTTGTGTTGAAAGGCCACTGTTATTATTTCATTTGGGTAGGCTTCTATTTAACTTTTTCATATCAGACAGTCCATTCTACTAGAGCACCACCTATAAATCTGCCCCAGAGTTCTGTTATGGGACTGCTCTTCCTCTGTAAGTAATTAAAACCCGCCTTGGATGGGATCCAACCTCAAGCCTAGTTTCACTTTGTAGCAAATAATGACCGTACCCAGTACAGTTTTAGTGATTTGGACAAAGCCCCCCTGCCCTTGAAGGCAATGATTTTTCAGGCTTTTTTCAACTGATGCTTAATTTTTTTTAGTGAGCCTTCATACTTTTCATCAGCTTCATTTTAGAATATATCCCTGCCCTTTCCCTACTCAGGGACTCATTCTTTGTGACAAAGAATAAAAAAGAAAGTTGGGGGTGGGGCATGAATTGACTTTTGCTTATGGTTTTTTTTTTTCCCTTTTATGAGGCATTGAGGGGTAAGTAACTTTCCCAGCATCACACAGTTAATGTGTCTGAGGTTAGGTTTGAACTCAGATCCTCTGGCTAGTCCCCTAGCTTGTGGTTTTTAATAGCATCATATCTTCCCAAAAGTGTTGGTAGAGTAGAAGTTTCCATGAATGGTCTCACAGATTTCCTATTTCTCACTTGGCTGAAGTTAGGATTTTTGGAAAGGGTCTTTGGAAGGTCTTAATGGAGGTGAGGTATCTGTGATCTGTATTGCCTCCATTGTTGGAAATTGCAAACCATCAACACCTTATCCTTCATGTTTTCCTATAGCTTTTCATAGAAGATTTACTCAGCAAGTTGACCATCTGCCTCTACATAGTTTATGCGTACAACTGTAGGACCTGGCTCATAGTAAGTGCTTCATAAATAGCTTTTTTATTCATTTATTATCTGTACCTCTCAAACCATGATCAAACCACCTCTTTTCCCTTTTCTTAGAAGCTATCTTTTATTACACATTGTCCAAAACCGAGTTCATGCTCCCCCATACCCACTTTTTTTCAATTGCTTATTCATGTTTTCCTTCTGAAAACTTAGGTTGAAAACCTCCGAGTTAGCTTTTATTTTTTCCTATGATCCCTCATAGCTAATCGGTTGCCACGTCTTACTTCAGCACAATGTGTCTCACATCTGAACCCTTCTCTCCACTTGCATAGCCATCACACTTGTTAAGGCCCTCGTTGCCTTTTATTTGGGTTGTTATGTCTCCTAATTAGCTTTCCAGCTTCTCATCTCTCCCCCAGTCCATCTTCACATATCTGCTGGAAAAAAATAGCACATATATAATGCTTTAAGGCAGGGGTCCTCAAACTTTTTAAATAGGGGGCCTGTTCAGTGTCCCTCAGACTGTTGGAGGGCCAGACTATAGTCAAAACAACAACTTTGTTTTGTGGGCCTTTAAATAAACTTCATAGCCCTGGGTGAGGGGGATAATCGTCCTCAGTTGCACATCTGGCCTAAATGCGGGCCGTAGGTTGAGGACCCCTGCTTTAAGGTTTTTTAAGTGCTTTATAAGTATTACCTCCCTTGATCCTCACCACAGCCCAGAGAGGTTGAGCTAGTGAGTTGTCTGGGTTTGGTATTGTGACTCACTATCACCTAGCTGCCTTTAAAAATCTGGTTCTTATGCCTAGACCTGACCATGTCACTCCAAGGGCTCCCTCTTTTTAAAATTATTATTATAATAACTTTATTGACAGAACCCATGCCAGGGTAATTTTTTACAACATTATCCTTTGTACTCACTTCTGTTCCGATTTTTCCCATCTCGCCCTCCATCCCCTCCCCCAGATGGCAAGCAGTCCTATACATGTTAAATATGGCATAGTATATCCTAGATACAATATGTGTGGAGAACTGAACAGTTCTCTTGTTGCACAGGGAGAATTGGATTCAGAAGGTATAAATAAGGAAACCCAGGAAGAAAAACAAAAATGCAAACAGTTTCCATTCATTTCCCAGTGTTCATTCTTTGGGTGTAGCTGCTTCTGTCCATCCTTGATCAATTGAAACTGAATTAGGTCTCTTTGTCAAAGAAATCCACTTCCATCAGAATACATCCTCATACAGTATCATTGTTGAGGTATATAATGATCTCCTGGTCCTGCTCATTTCACTCAGCATCAGTTCATGTAAGTCTCTCCAAGCCTCTCTGTATTCCTCCTGCTGGTCATTTCTTACAGAACAATAATATTCCATAACATTCATATACCACAATTTACCCAACCATTCTCCAATTGATGGGCATCCATTCATTTTCCAGTTCCTAGCAAGGGCTCCCTCTTTGATGAAATGCAAATTTTTCTTTGGTTTTTAAAGCCTTTCACCATCTGATTTCAACTATGTCTCATAGTATGACCCAAGATACATTTTGGGGGGGCTGTTTCATCACGATAAATTCATAATGAGCTTGCAGTCCAGGAAGAACCCTTCTCTCTCCCCATTTGTCTAAGTGCTTTTCTCTACTGATCTTTTTTTAAACATTTGCAAGATTTTACATTTATCTCTGACACATTTAATTTGTAATCAACAATCATTTCTTATAACAGTTGCAATGCAAGAGGTGCTATATATACTTGGCATGAGGATCTTCGAATCGGCATCAATCCCTGGGCTACTCTACTGGAAACTTTTTTCCGAGTGAACATTGAACCATTTATTACTCTTCAGTTCAGCCTTTCAACCAGTTCTGCATTTAATATTATTCTCTACGCCACATCTTGGCATTTCCCCACAAGAATAGTATGATTTACTTTAGTTATATTTTAGCAAACCATTTGATAAATATCATTCCCCTGCTCTAGCAATTTTGGTATCTGTCAAAAAAGGCTATTTGGTGTCTCATGAACTATTCTTAATGAAGCCATGCTGACTCTTTGTAATCGTCACTTTCTCTAGCTACTCCTTGAGTTTTTAATATAGTTATCTCTGGTCCATGGATAAGGTCAGAGCTAGAAACATTCACATAAGAAGTGGATACTTTAATATTGGTCAGTCCTAAGTGTGCCTGCTTTACACAGATAAATGTTGCATTTATGTATGCAAATGTTGCATAAGTAAAGCAAAAATAATGATAATAATTAATATTTGTATCACATTTTAATGACTTTGTGTATCTCTCTTAACAGATAAAGAAAACTAAAGCTGACAAGTTAAATCACTTGCCTGGGGTCACACAGTTTGGAAGTATAAGGCAGGATTTGAACTCTTTTATCTACATCACCAAGCTTCCTCCCTATTGTATATATGTAGTAGAGCAGGGGTCCTCAAACTTTTTAAATAGGGGGCCAGTTCACTGTCCCTCAGACTGTTGGAGGGCCGGACTATAGTCAAAATAAAAACTTTGTTTTGTGGGCCGGAGTTTGAGGACCCCTGAAGTAGAGCCTCAATTTCCTTATCAATAAAATGAATATGTTGGACTTCTAAGGCTTCTTCCAGGTCCAACTAGGCAGTCCTATGCTTGATTCTATATAGAGAGCCTCCTGGGAAAGATAATATTCTTAGTTGGAGGCCTCAAAATTCCTAGAAAGATATTCTCATGTAAGAGAGTATTATAATAATAATTAGAAAGATCACAGATACTTTCTCATGACCTTATTAAACACATCAGTTATCTACTGCTTACAAAATATTAAGTGGAATCTAGGTTGAAACCAACTGGAAAAATGTTTCAAAAACTTGGGAGCACTTTCATTTTTAATTGAATGCACATGCTTACAAAATCAGAATTCCTATCAACTTTAATGTTACAGAACAAAAGAGAAGACATTTCAGCATTTTATTGTCATACAAGTCATTTTAAAGAGAAACAAACTGTAGAGTGAAGTCAGAAGTCCTTGGGAGATAGGGTAGGAAGTGGGCAGTCCCCCAGGGGATAATTTGTATATGAGAAGGGGGGGAACCCTATGGAGATGAGTCACTTCAATTTACTTTTAGTATATGGAATTTCTTTCTAGACACAACTTTGAACATATGACCCTTCTTGCTTTACTCTAATGAAAAAATTTTAGTGGCTTAAATAAAATCTAAACTTTTTAGGTTCAAGGTCCCAACAACCTCTTAGGCCATATTCTTCCTTCTTTCAAACACTTTGATTCACTTGCCATCTACTCTTCTTGAAATGTCCTCCCCATCTAGCTCTTTCTTCCACTGCCTCTCTTGGACCCCATCTTTGAAGAGACTCTTTCTTCACCTCCCTCCCTAGATTGAAAACTCCCATGGGCAAGGACTGTCTTATTCTTGTTTGTAGCTATAAACTGCTTGGGGCACACTGTTTAATAAATGTTTAATGAGTGATGGATTCAGGAAGTGAGCTCAATTCCTCCATTTGCAAGTGAGTGTTGGATTACATATATCGTGCTCCTTGCTTTATGAATTCTCCCAAGTTTCTTATTCCTTCTGTTGAGTTGCCGGGCTATAATGGTGCTCCAGTTCAATAGCCTCTCCAGTATGGCTCACCAGAATGCCCTCGTTTTCACCTTATCTAACATTCCCTCTGGTAGGCGCAGACAGTTAATAGAATGTATGGATGCCGTTAAAATGATGGATGCTAACATTGTCTCTTTCTTTGAAAACCTTAATGTTTTTCTGTGGAGAAAAGAAATGAGCTCTTCAGCACAGTATTAATGCTCATCCCAATATTATTGAATATGTTACCAGGTTCTTTTGTGACTGCTTGCTTCTATGATCAGCTTCTGCTCCAGGAAAGACAATATAGAATACCATGCTTGAGTAATAGATGACAAAAGTGAGGAGTGTTCAAGTGATAAGAATATCTGAAAAGAAACATTTATGTTCAAAGAGGGATTCTCTTCCCCCATGTAGCTCTAATATAGTTGTGCTGTATTCCATTACAGTTATCCCTTACACATCATGGGGGCGAGGGGGGTACAGAGTACCCCATGATCTGGAAAATATGTGTTTAATTTTTGGGCCCTCCCTTCATACCAGAGAAGTCTGAATTTTTTCTTTTTGGGGCTGTTTATAATACTAGAACATTAAAATGTGTTTATATTGTACATGTGTGCATTTCTGAGTTTCTAAACTTTTTCTGTGTCATCTTGTGTCATTTGCAGCTTCTGCAAAATTCCCCCTAAATTCTTGTTTATGGTAATTTCTTTTTTTTTTTTTTAATTTAATAGCCTTTTATTTACAGGATATATGCATGGGTAACTTTACAGCATTAACAATTGCCAAACCTCTTGTTCCAATTTTTCACCTCTTACCCCCCACCCCCTCCCCCAGATGGCAGGATGACCAGTAGATGTTAAGTACATTAAAATATAAATTAGATACACAATAAGTATACATGACCAAAACGTTATTTTGCTGTACAAAAAGAATCAGACTCTGAAATATTGTACAATTAGCTTGTGAAGGAAATCCAAAATGCAGGTGGGCATAAATATAGGGATTGGGAATTCAATGTAATGGTTTTTAATCATCTCCCAGAGTTCTTTGGGCATAGCTGGTTCAGTTCATTACTGCTTATGGTAATTTCTTAATGTCACTCCTCAATATATCGAAACTGCGATAGGGATAGTGGCCATGTGGAAGGGATAACTGTACTCTGATTTCAAAGAGGAAGAACCTTTTTTAGGTGCCAATTTTCATTTAATCCTTCTCTGTTACAGCTGTAGTTTCTGGTTCCCCTTCTTCCCCCAGCCAAGAAAAGCCAATTCTCTGTTTTTGTTAAGGACTTTGTTCTAGTCACCCAGATTCACAAACCTTGATCTCATCTTCTAGATTCATCACTTTGGTACACTCTACATATCTGCTCAGATGCCAAGTCTGGTTGATTCCATTTCTTATATTATACTGTAGCTCCTTGTCGTCACTCATAATAATTGGAAGAATATCAAGTGCTCATGGGTAGGCTGAGCTAATGTAATAAAAAATGATAATTCTACCTAAATTAATCTACTTATTCAATGCCATACCGATCAAACTGCCAAGAAATTACTTTATAGAGCTAGAAAAAATATCAGAATTCATCTAGAAAAACAAAAGGTAAAGAATTTCAAGGAAATTACTGAAAAAAATGCAAACAGTTTTAGTCATATGAAAAAATGCTCTGAATCACTATTGATTAGAGAAATACAAATTAAGACAACTCTGAGGTACCACTTCACACTTCTCAGATTGGCTAAAATGACAGGAAAAGGTAATGATAAATGCTGGAGGGGATGTGGGAAAGCTGGGACAATACATTGTTGGTAGAATTGTGAACTAATCCAACCATTCTCAGAGTAGTTTGGAACTAGATCCAAAGGGCTATCAAACTGTGCATACCCTTTGATCCAGCAGTGTTTCTACTGAATCTGTATCCAAAAGAGATCATAAAAAAAGGAAAAGGACCCACATGTGCAAAAATGTCTGTAGCAACCTTTTTTGTAGTGGCAAAGAATTGAAAACAGTGGATGCCCAGCAGTTGGAGAATGACTGAATAAGTTATAGAATAATATTCCATAACATTTATATACTATAACTTATTCAGAAACGACCAGCAGGAGGATTTCAGAGAGTCCTGGAGAGACTTGCGTGAACTATGCTAAGTGAAGTGAGTAGAACCAAAAGAACATTGTACATTAAAAAAGAAAAAGGGAGTAGGTAGTCAAGATTTGGGCCAAAGCACTTCTCAGACTTAAAACTGACTTCTCCCTTTATTATGCCCATAGCATAATAAGTCCCTCTTATGCCTTCCTCACCTTCAAGAGTAAGTAATATTTAAAAATGTAAGCGCCAGAAACAAACACAAACAACTTCTTCCTTGAGAACTGAATGACTCAGAGGTGAAAGAATCATCTACTGACAGAGTTAAAGATTGATTTATCTATTGTGGAGAGAAGGTGAAGTGAGACTGGGGGGAAGGAATGACAATTGATTTTGAGTTTACTATTAGGCATCTTAATTCTGATTAAATGGCAGGGAACTACTTCCTGGTTCTGAGAAGAGGAATAACACTATTAAGAGAAAGATTTTCCTACCCCATATATAGATCAAAAGAAACCAAGTAGCTTGGTCGTCTAAGTAGGAGATGGGATTAAGACCAGGACTTTACTTATTCAGGTGAAGAGTAGATCTGAAAAATATCTGAGGAGCAGATTCAGTAGGACTTGCTAGTAAAACAGGAGGAATGGAAGATTGTGAATTTCCAGATTTTGAAGCTTGAGAATAGAGCTACTGAGGGAGCCAAGTTACTTTAATCTTTTTTTTCCTCCTGAGGAAACAAAAGGTCCAACATCTGAGCTTTGCACAGACATCATACCTGAACTCTGCCAGTGACAAGTCTTCCACATTTGGTCTTCCTTGGCCACTCCTTCATCAATTTGTCTGATAGCAAATGTAGACCTTCTTTCACAGGTGAAGATATGGAGGCTGAGGCTTAGTGACTTATCCAGGGTCACACTATCCCCTGCCTCTACATTTCTTCCTTTCTTTCATTTCAATGCCATAGCTGACATTTTTTCAAAGATCCACAAACAACTTTAATTTCAACTCCGGGGGGGGCTAAGTTACTCCGTTATAAAGTACAACAATTCACGGTACCCCTGAGATATTTTTGGTACCTCATTGATCTCCCTAATGTGGGTACTCCTGCCAGTCTAGATTTTGGATCCCTATCCATGCAATCCATGCAATGTATCCTCATGAATCTTCCATAAAGAATAGATCTAATTTCATTCTCATAACATATATGGAAATGATTCACATGCCATCCAGCTGGATCATCTTGCTAGTCTGTCCTGATAACCCAGCTTCTCCTGACCTATACCAGCATCTTATACATAGGATCTCTAGAATCTATACTCTAAATCCTCTTTTATTAGAAAATTACTCTATTTACTTTTAGAACTCCTGAGCTGAGCTGTGTTGAACATATATGTAATGTATATAATGTATAAATAAAAATATAAAGCCCACTGTGACCCCAGACAAAACCATCTGAGATGGGATGGTTTCATATCTCGTCCCATTCCATCCCCTCACTCAGGTCATTTTGCCATCTGCTCTGCTGAGGACATGCACATC
Source organism: Sarcophilus harrisii (assembly GCF_902635505.1). Lineage (NCBI taxonomy): Eukaryota > Metazoa > Chordata > Mammalia > Dasyuromorphia > Dasyuridae > Sarcophilus > Sarcophilus harrisii. Next base: position 17,749,465 of record NC_045432.1, on the reverse strand, counting down.
CTATTGCCTCCCCTTCTCGCCCTCTTCCATCTCTTTATCTCTTTGGACACAGTAATCAAATGAATAGTCTCATTTCTCTGGGAAAGGATTTGTCAGTTGGGTGCCCTATAAATCAATTCAGCATCCCTCTAACTCCCTCAGACCCTAATTGCTGTCCCTGGCTGTCATTCTTCTATGTCTCATCTCCTTTGTTAGAGTGTAAATCAGGGACTGTCCTATTTCTTGTATTTCCAGAACTTATGTACCTGGCATGTACCATAGTAAGTGCTTAATTCATGCTTTTCATTTATTCATGGAAAAGTATGTAAATTGGTTCCTAATTTCTTGTTTACTTTATGTTTTTGTGAATACTGCCATTGATTTTCTAACCTAGAGTTAAATTAGCCTGTCGAGATCTTTTTGGATCCCGTCATCCAATATGTTAGCCATCTCTCTTAGCTTTATGCCATCTATAAATTCAAAATGGATGTCATTAATACCTTTATCCAGCTAGTAAAAGATCAGACACAGGTCTCTGGGACACCCACTGGAAACCTCATTCCAAGCTGACAGCAGTCTTTTTTTTTTTTTTTTTTTTTTTGTTACCCATGCATATGTCTTGTAAATAATGACAGCAGTCTTTTAACTGCTCTTTAGGTTCAGCCATTCAATCAGGAAGCTTGGGTCTTCTAAAGCTATTCTCTTCTAGGTGTCATATGCATGGAAGACTCTGTGGCCTTACCATAAGAGGCCTTTGGCCTCTTATTTCTTAATCCTGAGTCATATTTTGCACCATGTTTTTTCAGTCTTTTCCTATTCTACTTTTTATACCAAAGTCACCAAGTATCGGTGTAATGTTTTGCTTTGGTTTGGAGGAGCTCAACATTTTTTTTCTCAAGAACCTCCTGTATGATATCTTTTGCTTCAGTTTTGAAATAACTTACAAAATTTGATGTATAGATTTGAAAGTATAGATTTGAAGTATAGATTAAGGAAGGAAACGATGTAACCTCTGTTTTTTTTATCCATAAAATGGAGAGGAGGGTTAGACTGAGACTTTTTCCATTCATGACCCCTGGTACCCTGATACCAGGTACACAGGTATATAAAACAGGCATACAAATCAAACATTTCCTGATAATAAATCATAATTTCACACCCCTTACATTCAGTTATGTGATTTTGACTAGGTAACATCGAAAATCCTTTCTGGGCTTGGCGTTCTGATTTTGTGATCTGGATGTCTCAACATAACATGGCACCCAAAAAGCTATGGCGTGCTCTGGGTGCAGACTGCATTGATTTAAATCCATTTTTTTCACATGGAAGAGTTTGGTGACAGTCTCTAAGATCACTTCCAACTCTTAAATCTGATCCTGTGATTGCTCTGAATGGAAGATTCCTTTAAAAAAAAAACCAGACTGGTGGTAATCCATTCTGTTCCCTAGATCAGACAATACTGCATTTTATAACAAGTCAGAGGGCATCAGATGAGTACAACAGGCTGGACAAAGGGCCAAGGGTAGTACCATAAGAAAATTTGTTGAAGAAATTGGGGGAGGGTTGAATTTAATGTGGGGAAGAGAAAAATTTGGGGCTGATCACTGTCTTCAATTATATAGCGTGTTGGGTGGAAGGATTAAATTCATTTTGCTTGACCCCAAAGGGTAAGAACCAACGTTAACAATTGGTAGAAGCTAGTAACTAGCAAATTTTGGCTTGATGCAAGGAAAAACTTTGCAATGGTTGTAACTGTCCAAAAACAGAATGGGTTTTCTCGGGAAGTAATGGTAATGAATTCTATTGAGGCAGCTAGAGTGCAAGAAGACCTGAATTCAAATGCGACCTCACACTACAGCCAGTAGCTTTGTGACTCATGAGTTAGTCACTTCACCTGTTTACCTTAATCAAACCGAAAAGGAAATGGCAAACAAGTTCAGTATGTTTGGCTAGAGAACCCCATACAGGGTCACAAAAGTGGAGCGTGACTAAATTACTAAACAATACCAACAATGAATTCTCCAGAGTTAGTGGTATTCAGTGGAGGCTGGATGACCAGTTCTTTGGGGTGATCATTGAAGGGTATTCTTTCTCAGTTACAGATTGGACTAGATTTAAGATACCTTGATAGTCTTTGTCTCCCTGCCTTTTTAGAGTCTTACTATCTCGCTGTATTGGGGTAGGCATGGGAGTAGAAGGTAGAAATAGACCCACTAGAATATTACTTTCCATCTGTTCAGAGCTGCATCTGCCAATCAGAAAATGCCTTCAGTTGATTTTTTTATTGTGTGTGTGTGCATGTGTGTATTAATACTAATTTGCTATTTATACTATATACCAAATAGTTAGATATCTAGCCATTTCTTCTTTTTCTCTCCTTTGCCGGCTTCTCACCAGTTGAGGCATTCATATAATGCCAATTTACATTTGGGTTTTTCCAAAAGCAGTTATTTTCCTCACTTTGTGAGTTGACTCATGTTGTCTTTTGTTGCAGATCCTTAACAAAGAAGAAATAAGTATTCATCTTAAAATAGAAGGCTTGTAAGTACTGAATTATTTAAATGTTCTTTTTGCCTTTTTAAATTACAAATTAAGAATTTCATATACCTTTTTAGAAATGTAGTCATGTTTACAGATGTTCTGATTTTTTTTTAACATCTAAAGTAATTCAGATATTTATGGTAGCTTGTCCAATTGACAACATTTCCAAGAGGGAAAATATCTTTTTCGCTGTAACCTCTTTAAAAGTTGTTGCAGAGCAAAAAGCTTAGTCAAGTACATATCAAAACCAGACATGCTGGTAGTAAGATGAAACCTGTGATTTGTTTCTGTTTGCTAGAGGTACAGAGATGACTGGCTGATTCTTAGGTTGATTTAGACTTCTCCATGACCTTCATAAATTCAAACATGAGTCTGCTGAGTTCTTGGTGCTTTTATTCAAAATATAAAATTACAGATGTGATCTTTCCAGCAGAATCGATAGAGAAGAGTTCCAAAGATCAATACTGAGATTGCTATACTTAAATTCAGACATGTTTAAACCCCTCAGCAGACTAGAATTCTGGTAACGAGGAATAGATACTAAAGATGGTACAGTTCTTCCATGATGGTGGAAGATGCCTGGTCACATCAGATAAACCCATTTCCCAGCACCAGCAGAATAAATTAGTCTTATTTTATAAGTCTCACCTTATCTGCTGACTTATAAGTCTAAAATGGACTTATAAAGAACTGAAAACCAATTGAAGATATCCAAAGAAAGCACACAAAATAATTGCCTTAGACATGCCCCATACGGTTTCTGGGAAGATTGGAGCCAGTTTGATGTTGATATACACAGAATATATACAAGCTGCTGATATATACAGGACTTCATGGCACAAACTGGAGTGTAAAGGAAAGACCGCTTCTGCTGCTTAACACTTGCTTGGTTAATCATGGGTACAATTCTTCAATTCTCTTGATTTCAGGTTGCTTAACTCTATGGTGCTTGGGCTCTAAGGTCTTTTCTTCTAGTATATGATTTTTTAATAGCCTCCTCTTTAACTGAAATGATGGCCTACTTCATTTTCCTTTTTGTCTCAGCCACCCCAAAAGATCCTTTTAAACAATACCACACAATTGCCCATCCCTCTTCCCTCTCCAGAGACTTCTTTCTCCATTCAGGGAAGGTCTGAGCCAGACAGGCCATGAGCTTAGAGAGAAAACATCTTTTTTCTGGCCATAGGGCATCAGCAGTCTCAAAACTGCTATTTTTCAGCTGCAGTATAGAGTCTAAATACTAAGGGAGAAAAACGATGGTACAAAGATTCTCCAAAAGAGCACTGAAAATTATTTTTTATACATGAGACATAAATATGAGAATGCCCAGCATTCTAAGGACCAGCCATTTTTAATCAATGGTATACAAGTCAATGGATTGGTTTTAGAGTCAGGTAGACCTGGGTTCACTTTGCCAGCCTGTTTTGGTGCTTCTTTGGTAAGTCACTCACGGCAGTCTAAAGTGCAGAATAGTGGTGGGGTCTGCACTGGAAAAGGGATGTTCCTCCTCTGACTTCCCATCAGCAAAGAAATCAAAAGTGGGCCACCCTTGCCTCAGAATAAAGAAAGTTCACTTAACAAAGCCCAAATGAAGACCAAATTTGGAAGAAAGTTCAGTTGCCCAGATCTTCTCCTGTCTCCTTGCTCAATGCCCTCACTCTTTTGGAGAGTCTTTGTACCATTGTTTTTCTCCCTTAGTATTTAGTTGGTTGACTATGAGATTTGGCTCTAATCTATAAAAGATTTTTCTGAACTACTTTTACCTACCTCACTTCTTAGGCATGTTTTTTTTCCATTTTTTTTCCCTTTGTGTATTTTTGAAAATCTTATTTTTTTAACTAGAAACTTTTTGTCCCATTTAAAATAAAACAAGGAAAAAAACCAAAACCTTGTAACATATGCATAGTCCAACAAAATAAACTTCTACATGGCCAAAAAAATATACCTCCTCCTGTACCCCAAAGCCACCCCCTTTCTGGTATGGGGTGGGTTACATGCTTCCTTATTGTGATTTGTCATTTGTCATTATGTCAGTCAGAGTTGTTTATCTTTGTAGTGTTGTGATTGTTACTTAAACTGTTCTCCTACTTCTGCTTACTTTTCTCTGCATTAGTTCATATAAGTCCTCCCAGGTTTTCTGAGACTGTCCCTTTCATCAATTATGACCCATTAGTATTATGTTAATAAATCATCATTTTTTCAGCCATTCTCCTTTATAGTTCTTTGCCACTCCAAAAAGAACTGCTATAAATAGTTTCACATACATGAGTCCTTTCCCCTCTTTCTTTGATCTCTTTGAGATGTAAGCCTAGTACTAGTTTTGCTGGGTCAGAGACTATTCATAGCTTAGTAATTTTTGAGGGTTCAGAATCATTCCAAATTAATTTCCAGAATGACGGGAGTAATGCATAACTCCACTGCAGTATGTCTTGTTTTCCTATAGCCCCATAAGCATCTGCTATTTTCATTTTGTTTATATTGTCAGTCTGATAGGTAATGGGCAGAGCCGCAAGGTTCTCAACTTTGTTTATTACATTTATGTTATTACGTTAACTATTGATTACATTTCTCTCTTAGTGAGTCAGAATATTTTTTATGACACCACACATAGTTTAGGTTTCTTTCCTTGAGAACTTCCTATTCATATACTTTGACCATTTATTAATAGAGAAATGGCTCTTGCTCCTAGACATATTTTTACACTATATGACCATGCAAAACCACCAGAATTACTTCTCATAATTCTAAAGGACTGAACATATAACAACAATTATAATGAGTGATTTTGATAAAAGCTGACACTTTTATTGTGCTAAATGCTTAAAATAATTCTCTTATTTGATTCCTAACAACCTCAGGACATGTTTACTATCATTATCCTCATTTTACAAATAAAGAAATGAGGCAGAGGTTAAGTGCCCAGGTTTACATAGCTAGTAAATGTCCAAGGTTGGATTTAGACTTGTCTTCTCATCCAGGCCTTTTACTTTTCACTCTGTGTTACAGTGCCATCTAGCTGGGAGTGGGTGACAGTAGGAGTCCAGATGGGCCAAAATGAGCATTTTGCAAGGAATAGTTTAAATCTTTTTTTTTTTTTTTTAAACAAGACTAGGAGAGAATTTGCCTTTTCTATAATAACCAGAAATTAAACATCTCCTCTTAAAACAAATATATACAGTTGCCTATGAATGTCATTTCATTGGCCTCAGTTTTCCTGCTCTCTTTCATGATAAAATCTGATTTGCTCTAATAGTATTGAAAATTTTTTGTGGAAGCCAAGATGAAGATCTATGCTCATTGCATGCTGGAAATTGTAGTTTAGTAACAGATGCGTGCGTGTGTGTGGTGGGAGGCTATATCTTTAGGTTCTTATATCGGTTCATTTTCCTTTTTGGCCTTTTTCCAATTCTTATACCTCCTTTCTACCATCAACTATCTCCCTTCTCTTCCAAATCATTCTTATTTCTTCACTGCCTACGCATTATCAGATTCCATAATCATAAATGTTAGGAGTTTGTTCCCCTCCTTTTTCTCATTTAATTTTAAAATTGGTTTAATAGAGTTGGGGTGTAATGTCTCAAATTCCCTATAGGTGTCACCAATTGACATTTATCTTAAACTAAAAGATTTGTAAGAGGTGCTGGATATACAAAAACGGGCAGAGACAGACAGAGAAAGACAAAGACGGAGATAGAGAGAGAGACAAAGAGATGGAGAAAGAGACAGAAACAGAGACAGAGAGGCACACAGAGAGAGAAGAGAGGGAGGGAAAGAGGGGAAACGAGATAAAAGGAAGGAAGGAGGGAGGGTGAAAAAGAAAGAAAGGAATTCCTATTCTTGAGAAGCTTATATTGTACAAAGTATGCAGTATGTACATAGATTAAACAAGCTATTTTGAGAAGGGAGAGAGAACACAAAGAAACGACTAAGAAGGCTCAAGAAAGGCTTTATATAAGAAGTAGTACCTGTGCTGAGTTTGGGAGGAAGTTGTGGAGTAGACCTCTCCCGTGCGTGGACATCTTTTACTGAGGCAGGGAGACAAGAGATGGAATACCAAGTGGCAGGTCCATTAAGATTGGAATGTAGATTATATAGGCATTATTTGAATAGTATATGGGTAGGTTAGAAACATTGTGAAGAACATTCTGTGGGCTGCTGAAGGGCTTACTATGTTTTATTATAGAATCAAGAGGCAACCACTGAAGATTACTGAGAAGGGTGAGACTTATTTTGGCCTCCATGAGGAGGTTGAAATGTAGAGATAAGAGATTGGAAACAAGGAAACCATTAGGCTATTTTAATAGTCGAGGGACAGCTAGGTGGCGCCATTGTGCATAGAGCTAGGGTCTGAAGTCAAGAAAACTTGCAGGAGTTCAACTTTGGTCTCAATGTGTGACCACATTAGCAGTGACCCCAGCTAAGTGACTACTGCTCATCAAGATCAGCAGCTAGTTTCCAGCATGTCTAGAAGGTGCAAGTTGTCAGAAAATGAGAAGAAGCAGTGCCAAGCCAATGGAGAGCTGGCCTTGGGGCTAGCAGGACCCGGGTTCAAGTACCGCCTCTGATCCAGCCTGGTTATGAAACCCTAGGCCAGTAATGTACTTTGAGGATGCACTAGATGGGTCTCTGAGGCTGCAGATGCCAGAGAAAGTGCTGACCTGCATTGGGACTAGGAACTCCTTTTCCAAGAATAAAATCCACATCAGTGAATTCACAGATCCATGCCCTCTCCCCAGCAGAGAATACCCAGGGTTCGTATTTCTGCCAATATCTAAAATCTAGCTGGGTGTAAGATGGTTTCCCTTCTAGGAGGTTCAGGGACTTGAGAAACCTCCTTCTACCAGGAGAATTAAGTATTGTTCCTCTGTAAAGGGGAATCTGATCTTGTGGTAGTTGGAACAGTTGCGGTAGTTCTGGGCCCATTGAACTGCATCTTATCTGCAGGGTGGGCAACTAGGTGGCTCAGTGGATAGAGTACTTTGTGAGTTCCAATCTGGCCTCTAACACTTCCTTTCTGTTTGACCTTGGACAAGGAAGTCACTTCAGCCTGTTTGCCTCAGTTTTCTTGTTTGTAAAATGAATTGGAGAAGGAAATAGAAAACCACTCCAGTATCTTTGCCAAGAAAACCCCAAACAGGATCGCAGAGAACTGAATGTAACTAAAATGAGATGTCTTGGTGTAAGAGGACTTGCCAACCCCCCTCCAGCCTTGGACATCTCACAGGTCATGGCTCAGGTAATCCAAGGGTAGCCTTGTAAGGGTGAACAAGATAGCGCTGGGAAGAAGGGGGTCCCACCCTAAGGAGCAATGTGTCAGTTCCCAGGAGAGGTGTGACGGACCTAAGAGGGGAATACCTTGAATATCCTAATGCACACATCATATTGACTGTAGTTTCCTGTAGAGAATCATGTATCCACTATAGGCTGGGATGTAATATGAAGTAGTAACTAGAAATAAGCACCAAGATGATAAAAGGACCTGCAGTCCTTGTAATAAATGGAGTCTCACACCACCCCGGGTCTCGCCCTCATTGTTACTGATTAGTTGTAAAGGATGAGGGAGGCCAGGTAGTATAGTGGGAAGCACCCAGCCTCAGGAACCTCTGTCATTTACCCCCTGTATGATCAGAGGCTAGTCATTTAGCTTCCTAGGAATTCAGTTTCCTCATTTAAATAAAGATACTGAGCTAAGTGGCTTCTGAGGCCCTTTCTGGTCTTAGATCTTAGGAAAATAACAAGTAGAGCATGATTCTGAGGTTGTGAATTTGAATAATGGTAGTAATCAAAAAAATATACAGATTTGTTGGGAGAACAAGAGAAGTTCTGTTTTGGAATGTTGAGTTTGAGATATTAATGAGATCTTTGAGTAGAAATGACTAACAGCATTGTTAGAATGGACTGAAAGAGAGAGGTTTGGGTAGAATAGATCTATTTGGGAGTCCAGTGTAGAGGTGTTAATTAAATCTACTGGGCAGAAATCTGTGGAGATTTGATCTGTTAGAGGGTGGCAGGTAGCAGATGGTTATCTGACATAGGAGTCTGAAAAGCCCAATAAGAGGAACTCCCAGTGACCTGTCCTGGAAGCCAAGGAAAGAGAAGAGGTGGGAGGTGACCTACAAGGATGTCGGGCAAAATGACCGATGAGAAGGCTTTTGGATCCAGCACTTAGGAGATATTTGTATCTCTTGGTGCCTAGAATGGTACCTCACATTATATACCTAATAAACATATAATGAATAATATAATAAATGCTTGCCGAATGAATATGTTTAAATTTTCACAGAAGCAAAGCTTCATATTATATAAAATGAAACTGTGTTATTTCATAAGTTTTACAAGTTTGACATTCTGTGTAGTGACTTTGCCTAGAAGGAGGAGTCCCTGTATGTACTTGTACACAACATAGGTGGAATGTGTAGGCAGCAGTATCACTTAACATATATATCCCCACAATATTTCAACATTGGAGAGATAGATTCCTTGTTATATCACTCTGACCTAGAAAACACACACACACACACACACACACACACACACACGACATTATCTGATGCATCCCGAGGACATTCATAAAGCATTCTGGGAAAGGACTCATGCTAGAGCATGAAAGAGCATCTTCAACATGGCTGCTGAAGTGCTTTCGTTGTTGGGAAAGGCTGGAAAGAGACTCGCAGGATGGCGACTTCAGGAATTAACATCTTTGAAGGTGATGAAGCAAACAGGCTAGGTTAATCATGTGGGAGAGCCGCCCAAAGATCTGAACTGTGGGAAGTTTTAAATTTGAATTAGTTAGGCACAAGTGGAGTGCTGGTGGATTGATTCCAATCCCATTATGGGGATCCATGTATTCCTACGTATTTTCTTTCTGACTTAAAAACATGATACTCTTTATTGGAGAAAATTTTGGGTGGTTTAAGCTATTTTTATATAGATTGTAGTCTTATCTTTTCTTAGAGATGAGTCAGAAATTATTAAACTCTAATAGAGAAGCACAAAATGACTGACTAGATGATTAGTGCAGTTAGTAGCCCCTTGCCTTAGTGGCCAGAGATCTGTTAGTCTAAATGTTTTCATTACTTTGGTATGGTCACAGCTGATTTTCTAAGAGAAGTCTGGTCATTTGGAAATGTTTAGATGTATGTATAAAGTGCAAGCCTTTTCTTGAAGGTAGCACTTGAGTTTTGTCTTGTATATTTTGGGGTCCATTGAAAATTGTTAACATGCTTTTTAAAAAAAAAAAAAAACTAAGCACTCCACCCCTTTACAAAATTCTCGGTGATGCAACATCTACTTAGTAACATAATGTGTTTAAGTAAATGGGTATCATCATGCATTTCATCTCTTAGTATCTCTTAATGTTTCTTTTCAAATTTAGTGAATATTAATTAAATCATATGATTTAGAAAACCAGTTTTTCTTAAACACAGCATTTTGGTATTGAACTCTTGCTTTTAAAATTGGTTAAATGTTTCCTAAATGTCATGTTCAGGACAAATGGATTAAAGTTAGATTGTACCCAACACTGCCATGTCCCAGGTTTTATAGCATAACATCTGTTTTTGGCTTCAATGTCTTTGTTAACCCAGTTGAGTGTCTTCAATTTCTCCCTCATTTATAATTGGTGGTATGTTGCATGCTTGTGGGGAGATGATTTTCTGTTTGAAATCCAAGCTTTGATCATTCTGTGTTGACTGTTAACTAGAGCTTTGTGCAGTAAGTACTAATGCTTGTTTTCTTTGCACCTTAATCAACTCTGTTAGAGACAAACTGGAAGTAACTGGAATGAATTGGCTATCAGACTTACCGTAAGACAGGAAAAAATGGGGATCAAATATAAACATTTGGGGATTTTCTCTCATAGGGAAAGAGAAGGTTTGTTCTGAGTTGAATACTGTGGCATGTACGACAAAGATCAATATTCAAAATTGTTGCCAGAGTAGCTTCAGCCAAAAATCTTCACTCCTGAGGGTATCAGTAGGGCTACATTCACATACAGGCTTTCCGCTACATTAGAGAGGAGCAGATGACTAGTTAGTAGCCTGACACTGTATCACTGTCAAGACCCTTGTTCTGCTAAAGGGGAATTGTTTCAATTCTAAAGTGAAGAAAGGGATTAAGCCTAATATTGTATATTTGTGTAATCCCTTTCTTTGCACCATAGAAAGATTTTCCAGCTTTATGTGGGAATACAATGTGTTCACTTGCATAATCAGACTTGTTCAATGGATTCTGTATAACTTTGGCATGAAGAAAAGATTTTTACAGTATTTAAAGTTAGGTAGCTATTCTTCCAATCCATGGGGTTTTAATGCACAATGGTACCATGTCTTCAGACTAATTATTTACATTTTCAGTTCATTTGAACACACACACACACACACACACACACCATTTTGTTTTCAGCAACCCTATGAATTAGATTGGTATATGTAATGTTCTCATCATCCCTAATTCTTAAATATGTTATTAGTGGAATTAGAATTAGAAAGTAGATCACCTAATTCCTGATTTGATGTTCATTTCCAGTATAGTTTTTATTTTATTTCCTTCAGTCTATCAATAGGATTTTTTGAATTCTGACTAGATTGTGAAATTTTCGTCTGTAAGATACTCTTCACATTAGGGGATAGATTTTGGTAAAGCAAACCCTGTTTTTTCCTCCTCTTTCCCCATATCAGAGATGTATTGCCCTGGACAAAATCTCCCAATAGATTGGGAAAAAAACTTGAACCCCTGCTGTGCCCTGTCTTATAATAGGTGCCCCATAGCCTTTTTCCCTCCCTGCCTCTTACTGTGTCTTTTCCTGTTCTTCCCACACAGCAGGGGTTAATCCAGAGTGTCTTCCAGCACCTCAGTTGAAGGCTCCATAATGCTTGACTACTTCTAGCCTTCCCTCTTTGGGTCTGCTTCTTTATAGAAGGGGGACAACTTTGTAATTTAAAATACTCAAGTTCAGTTGTGTGGTTTGGGTTGTTGTCATGTTTTATAATCTCTCGATAGATTGATGGCAAGAAAAAAAACTTGAAGGGGTTAAGTTAGTGGGCAGCCAGTTCCTACAAATCTCATACTTTTCTGTATTCTCCATCTTCATCTATCCTTAGAGCACAAGAAGATTGTCTAACAGTTTGCTTAACTATTCCCCCATTCATATGGGGAAGGGGGGAGAGTTACTTTGAGCAGTAATTTTTAATACAATTTTCAATAATATTTTATTTTTTCCAATTATATGTAAAGACAATGTTAACATTCATTTTTAATAAAATTTTGAGTTCCAAAAATATATAGTAGGCAGTCTGTGCTGTGCCCTGTCTTGTAACAAGTGCCCCATAGCCTTTTTCCCTCCCTGACTCTTACTGTGTCTTTTCCTGCTTTTCCCACACAGCAGGGCTTAATTCAGAATGTCTTCTAGTACCTCAGTTGAGGGCCCCACACTGCTTGACTACTTCTAGCCTTCCCTCTTTGGGTCTGCTTCTTTGTAGAAGGGAGACAACTTTGTAATTTAAAATTCTCAAGTTCAGTTGTGTGGTTTGGGTTGTCATGTTTTATAATCTCCCAACAGATTGATTGAGGAAAAAAAAAACTTGAAAGGGTTAAGGTGGTAGGCAGTCAGTTTCTACAAATCTCATCTTTTCAGTATTCATCTGCTTCTTTGTAGAAGGAGAACAATTTTGTAATTTAAAATACTCAAGTTCAGTTGTGTGGTTTGGGTTGTTGTCATGTTTTGTGTGATTTGGGTTGTTAACATGTTTTGTTTGATTTGGGTTGTGGTCATGTTTTATGTGTGTTCAGAAAGGGACCTCTCAGGTTTTTGGCACTAAAACATAAAAGTCATTGATACCAGTTTTTATTGAACTTAAAATGTGCTTAGTTTCTAGACTCAAATAGGCTTTTGCTATCCATGATAGTCTGTAGGCCCAGTCAAGTGGTTTGAAAACTTTCAGAGGCCCAGAGCCTTTTTGTGTTTCCAGCACCATGACAACAAGTAGCTGGGCGCCCAGAAACATTGAGTGATGATGGCATAGTCAACTTCTAGAATATTCAGGAGAGCATAAAAACAGTGGGAATCCCCCAGGAAAGGCCAGAGTCTTGGGGATGTTGCTCGAAGAGGTAGGTCTTTGAAGGGAGGTGGGTGGAGGGAAGTTATGGGAAGGGGCATTCAGATACCTTATCTCCTTTGATCCTCACCACTTTGGCAGGTAGGTGCTATTATTGTTCTGCTTTAGAGTTGGGGGAATTGAAGCAGATAGTTCACACAACTAGGAAGTTAACTAGTCTTTCTCTCCCTCCCTCCCCCAATTGCCCTGAAGTCAAGATTTTAGATAGAAAAGTTCTGGTGGGACATTTCTGGTTGAGGGGTGAGGTTGAGTTGATACTCTGGGCTCTTGGGACTTTTTCAGTCATTGTTGATAGCTTTAAATGCTCTTAAAGCCACAGTAGAAGTTTATTTTCCTTTCTTGGCTTAAGAGGCTTATTTTTAGCAGTATCACCTTATTTTGACATTGCTTTCTTTGCTGAGCTTTAGTGGTTTCTGTGCTATATCCTCTAAGTATCTTCCTGGCTTGAGGCCTTACGCTACATCTCCAGTCTTGCTTCTTGCTGTTCCCCAATATGTAGCCTCAGTTTGGGTCAAAATCAGTCCCCCTTCTCTTCCCTTCCTCAACTCCCAGTTCTTGCCCTTTTGCTCAGACGAGATCTCTCACATGGGGTCTTTTCCTCCACTTTAATCCTTATCCAAAGTCCTGACCTTTTCTTCAAAACTCCCCTTCCTTGAAGCTTTCCCTCCCCATCCCCTTCGGAGTGCCGCACCATTTAACACTTTGTGGTATGTGTAATTTTTTTGTCTGTCTGTTTCATGTGTTTCAGACTTCCCTCCCCGACTAGGTTGTTGTGAGGAAGCATCATGAGGGCTTCTACAACTTGCATATTCACACTCTATCCCAGGACAGTTCTTCAGAAGTTATTTGTGATTTGTATTGTTCTCTCAGGGGCAGAAGTTCGTGAGTAGTCAGTTTCAGAGGACTGAATTCTATTTCTGAGCGATTCTGATAGCTGTCAATTGGTCACAAAGAAGGGAAAAAAATTGCTTTAAAGAACAGTGCGGAGGAGTATCACTAGTCCTTAAATAGAAAATTTCTGGTTGGATACTGTTTTAAGAGTCAAATCATTGATCTTTGGCCATATTTAACCATGTTTACTCATGTCAACCTATGATTAGGGTTATTCAATTGTCTTGAAAAATAAAACAATTAGAAAATTGGAGTGTTCTAGAAAAAATTAAAGGTAAATATTGAAATTAGTCAAGGTAAAGTTTTGTGTTTTTTTGTTTTTTTTTTACAATAATGAACAAATTTGGAATGCTTTTTTTCATGCCAGTTATTTCAGCTTTTTGTGTTTCATAATTAGATAAGAGTGGTTAAGGACTAAAGCAGTGAAATTCATGGTGCTGTTACCTTGTTAACTTTCTTTTATTTTTGTTTTCCCTGCTCTCTGCCTTGGTCCTCATCTTCACCTACAGGTGTATTTTATTGTCGGCTTCCAAAGATTACTAACTTTTATCTATAACTTTAAAATTGAACTACCTTGGCTATCCTGCTGTTCCTATTTGCTGCTTCCATTATTGCCTTCTTCAGAGAACACCCAAAGAATAACAAAAGACAAACACCATTTTTAAGTCTTTTCACAATGAAACTTAAGCTAAATGTGCTTACAATAATTTTATTCCCTATCCACTTGCTAATATACATATATAGTGCCCTTATATTTATTCCGTGGTATTTTTTTACCAATGCCAAGAAGAAAAACACTATGGCAAAACGAATAAAAGCTAAACCCACCTCAAACAAGCCTGGGAGTCCATATCGAGCTGTCACCCACTTCGCCTCACTTGCCGTGATTGACATCCCTGGAGCAGACACCCTGGACAAACTGTTCGATCATGCTGTGACCAAATTTGGGAAAAAGGACTGCCTTGGGACCAGGGAACTGTTAAGTGAAGAAAATGAAATGCAACCAAATGGAAAAGTCTTTAAAAAGGTAAATTCCTATTTTTTTGCTTATAAAAGATGCATTTCCTTAGCTTTTAAGCTTGCTGCTATTTTGTTCCAGAACTTTGTTCCTCTTCCCTTTTTAGAAATGTTAGTAGTGTTTATACTTTAACTGGAGAGTGGTTTTTAAATATTCCTCACTTTGAATTGTTTTTATTTTGCTTGCCTGAATGAGTGTGCCAATATAAGAGTTTTGCTTCAACAGTTAATCCTAGGAAACTATAAATGGATGAACTATGTCGAAGTGAACCAGAGAGTGAATAATTTTGGCAACGGACTTACCACATTAGGCCTGAAACCAAAGAGCACAATTGCCATCTTCTGCGAGACCAGGGCAGAATGGATGATTGCAGCACAGACCTGCTTTAAGTATAACTTCCCTCGTGAGTGTTTTGGCCTCTTTTTGAAAATTATTAATTCTATTAAAATCACATTGGTTTAACAGCATTAAATTGTTGGTTAAAGAATCCATGAATTCCCTAGAAGTCCCTTAAGACTAAAGTCTCTGTCCTCAATTGGCTTAGAACCTTTACCTGAATTCTTTTACTAAGTTGTAATTGGAATAGTTGTTTCATTTTGTTAAGTATTCTGGATAATTTTATACAGTGCCTGGCATACAGGAAGCACTAATATTGATTATGGATTTCATTTGAATCTTTCAGAAGACTTCATCATGTATTTGGTAGGAAGTTTTAAAAAAAATGTTGTGATCCTTAAATATCTTATTGTAATGCATATAAGAAATGATTCTCTGGTGATCACTAGTTTATATTACAGAGAAGTCATGATCCCTAAACTGTTAGGTATTTCTAAACCTGCCATGGAGTTGACTCCTGAGCAAGATAGCCCCAGGAAGTTAGTACAGTCTTTCCTTCCATCTTCAGCCTTCACACAGATCCTCCTCTGGGCTGAAAATGGACTCCTTTTTGACTTGACTCTACCTTTTAGAATCCCTGGCTTGCCTCAAAACTCAATTGGTGTCTCCTTCAGAAGGCCTCTCCTGGTCTCCCCACGGCTGGTCCTTAGCACAAGTTGATTTCCTTCCCCAATCCCATTTTGTCCCTCCTCCTGCTGCTAGAATACACATCAATCTGGTCATTCTTGGCTCCTGATGACCTTAAAGCTTTATACTTAATGGTATCCTGCATTTTTGCAATTCCTTGTCTCATTCCAAGCCTTTACTAGCACTGCCTTTCAACCTTTTGAATCCCTGTTCTAACTTTTAAAGCCTCCACATGAATGTTCCTTTTCAAAAGCTGTTTGTTGATTAAAATCCTTCTTTACAGTATTCTGATTGTTGTTTATTCCCCCCCCCCATGTTTATCCGTCAGTTGTAACTCTATATGCAACTCTTGGCAAAGAGGCTGTAATACATGGACTGAATGAATCAGAAGCATCCTATCTGATTACTAGTGTTGAACTTCTAGAAAGTAAACTTAAGGTAAGTGGGAAATCTCCTTATTCTTTCCCAATGTTTATTCTGGGTAATAATTTTTGCCTCCACAGAAGCCTTCTGATCAATCCTGTATTCTCAAAGTCTATGCCAGTGACCCCATGTTTGGCAACACCAATTGCCCGTGGGAAAGGCTTTATGTTGGGGTCCACTCTGGACTAGCCTGGCTAGAGACTTATCCCCAGGGTGGCCACACACTGAAGTTTTTGTTCCCAGCAATTCTTGAAGATCATTGGTTGTAAGTCATAGGGGCTGTGATTTGTGGTATTGAAGGAAAGCAGCCACACCATCAAAATCACAGTATAAGAATTATCTAATATTATGTAGTGTTTAATTTTTAATGTCTAATTCATATGATCAAATACAGATTTAGAGCTAGGAAGGAGAGCATCTGGTCTAATCACCTCATTTGACAGGTAAGAAAATGGAGGCTGAAAGTGAATAACTTGTGTAGGGTCATAAAAGTAACGACTAATGGGTTTTTAATAATGTGCAAAGCATCTTGTATTTTGTCATCCCCATTTTCCACATGGGAAAACTGAGGTTCATAGACATTAAGTTAGACTTTAATTCTTTACATGCCTTCTCATTTTTATTCCTGTTTACAGATGGGGAAACTGAGGTTCATAGAGGTTAAGAGACCTGTTGAGGGTTACTCGGTTAGTAAATGTCTGAGACAAGTCAAAAGACTTGTACCTAAAGTAATATCTAGTTTCTTTCCATTTCATAGACCGCACTTGTAGACATCAACTGTGTTCGGCATATCATCTACGTGGACAATAAAATGATTGATAAATCAGAATATCCTAAAGGCTTTGAAATCCACAGTATGCACTCAGTAGAAGACTTGGGATCCAAGCCGGAAAATAGTAAGTAAATCAAGTTAATGGGACTTTTCACAGCCTATGATTTGTACAAAATACACAGAAAGTGGTATAAAATACATAGAAAGTGGTCTGATGTTAAACTGGCAACTGGATTTTCCCCCTCCTTTTTAGTATTTATTAGTTATTTAACTTTCTTTTAAAATTAAGTTTTGAATTCTCTCCTTTTCCCCCACTCCCCTACCCCCTGAGAAGGAAAATAATAGAAAACATTTCCAGATCAGCCATATTGCAGAACAAGAAAAATAAACTAAGAAAATTATACTTCAGGCCATACTTAGTCCCTCTATCTGGAGGTGGAGACCATTTTTCATCATGGGTCCTTGAAATATTGTCTCTGATCATTGTCTTGATCAGTTCCTCCTCTTTTAAAATTGATGTAACACAAGACTGTTGGAATATCCAAAAAGATAACTGCCCTTTCCTTAAAGGAAAAAAAAAACTTAAAAAAGACTTAAAAAAAAAAAAACTTAGCTTTTGTTTCTTAAACAAATTCTTTTGGCCGAGAAATTCTTTATACAAATGAAATTGCTTCTTCCAACCCCATTACCCAAAGTTTAAGCAACCTATATTCCCGATGTTATAATCAACTATCATTAAGATTTTTTTTCTCTTCAGTAACAATGGTTTTTTTCTTTTTCCTTTGCATCCCTTTTTTATAAAAATTTTTCTTCAAACCTTTTCTTTCCAATAGAAAATAATTCCAAAACTGGGGTGGCCAATTTCATCAGGATTTTCCAAATTTGGGAAAAGTTCCGAACTTCCATTCGGCCTTTTCTGCTACTAATTAGAAAAAGTTTCAGAAGCATTTTCCTTTTTAGGCCAAAAAGATTAAAGGTTTTGTTCTTTTATTGACCACAAGATTTAGTAACCTTGGAACATAGGTCTTTATTATTCATCAAACAGCAGTTGAACCTCTTTCACACTCCTCAACAACAATGAACCCTCCCCCCTCACAAATTTAACACTTAACATCCACCCTGGCCATCCACTTTCCAAACCCTTAATAGCCCTCTCTCCATTCCGAAATTCGATCCGGACCAAAGAACTGATCTCTAGAATCTGCTAGTCTTCCTCTTTGTCATTTTCCCTTTAATACCTTTTCTGTTTCAGGAACTGAGCTCGGATTTGAAGAGGATTTTTTGACGGGATTTTTCCCTTCTAGGGACTTTCCCCAAATATCCGACCCCGAAAATCTCCCCTTTCCCCTTTCTTTCTTTTTCCTTTCCTTTTTTTCCTTCCTTCGCCCTACTTGTCCCCTTTTTTGCTGTTTTCCTTTCTGCTTCGCCCCGTTTAGTCGGTTTCCTTGGTCTTCGTCCTGTCCGTTTTTCCTTTCGTTTTCCCATTCTATTCTCACTATTTCTTTCGGGTTCCGTTTGATCTTTCCTTCTCTTCTTTTGGCCGGATCTTCTCCGCTTCCTCGCTTGTCGGTCGCCAACCCATTTCCCCCTTTTCCCTTGATTCGCCATCCGTCGAACTTTGATCGTCTTTCCCCGATTTCTTCTTGTTTTTTTCCTTTCTGCCTTTTTCTTTATTTTCAAGCTTTTCTTTCCCTTTTCTCCGTTTTATTCCTTTTCCCTCGTTTTTCTCCTTCCTTTCCTTTTTCCCCTCTTCGACCTCGTGAACCCCGGTCTCGCTTTCCGCTGTTCTTCATCTTTTTTCTCGTCTGTTTCTCTTCCCCCCCTTTTTCTTTCCTTTTCCCGGTTCGGATTTATCTGCTAATTTGATTCATTTTTTTGTCCCCCTTCCTTTGAACGTTTCCTTTCCCTTTTCCTTCGACTTCTCGTGCCCTTTTCCCATTTGGTTTTCCCAATTTTCTTCCCGACTTCCTTTTCTACCCGCCATTCTGATCTTTCTTCTCCTTGTGATCGTCTTTATATTTTTTTTTTTTTCCCTTTTTATTTTCCTTTTTGTTTTCGGCGTTATTTTCTTTTTTTCTTTATTTTTCCTTTTGCCGCTTTTGTCCCCTTTTCGATTTTTTCTTTTTTTCGCCATTTTGTCTTTCTATCCTTCCTGGCCTATTTCGATTTTTCCCTTTCCTCTGTTCCTTTTCTTCTCGTTTCCCTTCCGATCTTTCGATTCCTCCCCCTTTTTCTCCGGTTCTTTTCTTTGTCTCCCTTCCTCTTCCAATTTCTTCCTTTCTCTTCTTTTTTATTTTTGGCCGCCTCTTTGTTCCCCTTTTCGAGTTTCTTTTTTCCCCTTTATTCTTTTGTTTGTTCCTTTTTGGATTTTGGCCTTTGGGTTTCTTCTTTGCCCCCCTTCCGATCCTTTTCCTTTCTGATTCCTTCGCCGATCCAAAACCTTTATCGGTCGTCTTTCTGATTTGGGATTCCGTTTTCGGTGGTCCCTTCCCCCGGATCTTTTTTCTCCCCCTTGTTTTCTCTGGTTGGATCTGAATTTTTTTTTGCCGGTCCCCTTTTCTTTTGCCCTTCTGCCTTCATTTCTGCCTCTCTGTGTACCCCTCTGGATCTCCTTTCTCCTCTTCTCTGTTTATTTTTCGGCTTTATTTCTATCGGTCGTCCTCCGAGTTCCCCCCTTTTCCTGTTCCTTCTCCCTATCCGCATTTCGTTTTCTTCTTCCCTTTTCCCGTCGGCAATCCCTCTGTTTCTCCCTTCTCCGACTTAGTCTTTCCTCGCCTTTCCCAATCTTCGGTTTTTCCCCCTCATGTTTTAATTCCCTTCAGCCTCCTCGTCCTCTTCTGATCTTCTTTTCCCCTTTCCGTCTTTCTTTTTCTCTTCCTTTCGGTTCCCCTCTATTCACGTTTTTTTTCCTGTTTTATTTTCAGCTGTCCTGCTTCGGGATCTTTCCTTTTTTCCTTTGTTCATTTTATAAAAATTAATCTTTATCTAATTAAATTATTTAAAAAATATTTTAAAATATAAAGGATCATAAAAAAAAATTTTTATTTATATTTTATTTCTTTTTTTTTCCTGACATCCAAATCTTCCATTCGTCCCCGGTTTCGACTTTTTTCGGTCTTTCTTTTCGTGCTTGACTTTTCTTCCTCCTTCGTCATTCGCGACTTTTCCAATTTTGTTCTTTTTTTTCGTTGTTCCTTCTTTGACTTTTCTTTCTTTTTGGCTTCCTCTGATCTTGATTTCCTATTTTATCTTTGGGTTTTTTCTTGATTTTTTCCCGTCTTCCCTTTTTCCTTCCCTGTCGATTCCTTCTTCGCAGCGACTCTCATCCCTCCCTATTTCCCGGCTTTCTATTATCCCACCTTGCCCTTCCTGATCTTTCCCTGTCCTTTTTCCCTCGTTTCTGTTTTATATTCCTTCGATTTTCTTTCGTCTGGTTTCGGATTCCTTTTGATGCCCCTTTTTTCCGCCTGTTTTTTTCTCCTTTTGTTTCTTGCTTTTCCACGCTTTTCTGTTCTGTTGCTGTTTGTAAGGCGCCTTTATCGACGATCTTAATATTCTTTTCTAGTTCTCTCCGTTCTTCGTCGGGCTCCGATCTGATTTTTCGTCTGATCCTCTAACATCCTTGACTCCTTCTTTTATTCCTATCTTTGTTCTAATGTAAGCGATTCCTTTGGTTCCTGATCTTTGATCCTTTCTTCCTTCCATTTTCTTCTGAAATTTGTTTTCTTTCTTCCGATTTTCTGGTCCTTTTTGTCTTGATCTTCGTCAATTTTTCCCCTTCGTTTTTCCCCCTTCGTTCTTGTCTCTATTCCTGATTTTTTTTTCTTCTCCCAAAACCGTTTTCCTTCCCCCTCCTTTTTCCCTTTTTTAATTTGCCTCCCTCTCCTTCGCTTTCTTTTGCCCTATTTTCTCAGCACTTCCGGCCTCTTTGAAATTGTCCAAATCTTTTTTGTTCCCTCTTTCGATCTTTTCCTTCCCTCTGTTCACTTTTCTCTTGGGTCCCTGATTTCTTTTTTCTATTCTTCCGTTCTGTTCCTCCTTTCTGTTCCCCTTCTTCTGGGTCATTCCCATCTATCTCTTTCCCTTTTCGATCTTCTCTGTTTCTTTCCTTTTTCTCTCTGCCGTCCCTTCGCTTGTTGCCCTTTTTCCTTTGTCCTTTCTCCGGCATTTCCCTTTCTTTTTTCTCCCCATGCTTCCGGCTTTCTGTTCCCGATCTTTTTTCGCCGATTTTTTATTTCCCTTCTCTTTTCCCGATCTGCTCTTCAGCTTTTCTGCCCTTTCCCAAATTTTCGTTTTTCATTCATTTCTGTTTCCTTTTCTTCCGGTTTTTACCATTTTTCTCTCATATCTCTTCAATTGGCCTGTTCGTTATCTTTTTTTCCTCCTCTGACTTCGTTTCCTTTCCTGATTCCTTCGGAATTTCTCGATTTTTCTTCCCTCCCTCGATCTCCATTCTATTTTTGGCCTGCATTCTTTCTTCCATTCCTACTTCCGCAGATCTATCTTTGTGCTCCCTTCTCCTCTCGATTTCCTTAAGGAAATTCATTTTGCGTTCTTTCTATCTTTCCAACGTCCGAACTTTATCCTTCCGCTTTTCCGGTCTTATTCTGTCCTTCTTTTTCTGTTCGTTCTTTGATCTCAATTTCCCAATCTTTTGGGCCCTCCGTTTCTTCATTTCTCGGATCTTTTTCCCTGTTTTTTTTCCCAATTCTCCTTTCTGCCTGTAATTTTTCCCTGCTGGTCTCTCTTTCTTATTCTCCTTTCTCCTTTCGGAATCCATTTTCCGTTCATCCTGTTCCTCGTCTCCAACTGTCTTCTTTCCCTTTGGCCCTCTCCGTCCTTCCTTCTATTTGTCTTTCAGTGAATTTCCTGTTTTTTTTCTAGGTCTCCTGCCCCATCTTTTCGAAGGTTTTAATTTTAACTTCCCCTTTTTTTCGGTCTATCTCGGTTATCTCTAATTTTCTCCCCATTCTCGGATTTTAGCCCCCTTTATCTCAATTCTTCATGATCTTTTATTTTCTCGTCCTTCGTTTGTCCTGTCTCTTGTTCTCTTTCTTTTGCCCATTTCTTTTCGTAACCTATCTCTGTTATCCTATCTTTCCCATTCTTCTGCGCCCTATCTCCCTTTTCCTTCTTTGAACCATTTCTGTTTTTTTTTCCTATGTCTTTGTCTACCATCTTTCGTTCTTTCCTACGATTTTCCCATTCCTTTCTTTTTGCATGGACTTTAGACCTCTCTCTTCTCTATCCGAATTTCGATCTCCCCTAGTTTCTCCAAATTCGAATTCTTTCTTCTTTTTCCGTCTCTTTGCTCTTTCTCTCCATCCGTCTTTCCCCTTTCCCAATTTGAACGAATTTTTTCCTTTCCTGATTTTGCGATCGTCGATTTTCCTCCTTTGTCTCTTTTTCTTTGTCCCTATGCTTTGTGGTTCCGATCTCCCTATCCTACCCGACTTCGTCTTTTCGCTTTGTCTCACCGCTCTTTTATCCTCCTCTTGAAATTTTTTTCATTCTTCTCGTCCCTCTGATTTTCTCGTTTTATCCCATTTCGGTCCCTTCTTTTTGATTTCCTTTTAGCGCTCTATTTACTTCGCCCCTCTTTTTCTTGTTTCTAGAAATTTCTTCCCGCCATTTTCTTTCTCTTTGCCTTTTCTGCAAACTTCGGTCTGTTTCTTTTCCTGCTTGTCTCGAATTTTTTCGATTTCTGCTTTTTTCTTGATTTCCTCCGCCTTTTCGATTTCCCCCAGGAATATTCTGAGTTCCCGGCCCTTCGTTTTCCTTATCCCGATTGCTTTACCCTTTTGACTTTTTCTGAGGATTTTATTTCTCTTCTGTCTTTTGCCAGTCCCTTCCTTGATCCTTTCTCCTCCTCTTAACATTGATTCTTGGTTTAAAAAGTTGGTTTCCCTTTCTGCTTTTCCTTTTTTCCCCTTTTTCCCAATTTTTCTGCTTCGTTTCTTGCCTTTATTCTCCAGACTTCCTCTTTTATTGTCCCTTTCCTTCTCCACCCTCTTTGTTCTTCTCGCTTTCAGACTTCCTTTCGCCTCTTGCCCTTTCTGTTTTCTTGTTAAATGTTCCTTCTTTCCCTACTTTCTTTTTTTACTTCTCTTTATAATTCTGGGTTATTTTATACTTTAAATTTTGGTTCTCTTAACAAAACCTTCTTTCTCCCTTTCCCCATTCCCCCCTTTTGCTTTCCCCTTTTTACTTTAAATTCCTTGGGTTTTCCCAAATTCACGTTTCTTTTACGTACCCTTCCACCTACCCCTTTGCCTTTTTGGTTTCTTTCTTTCCCTTATGTTGGGCTTTCCAATCCCGCTCTTTTTGGCCAATTTACTCACAAATTTTATTTTGCATCCTTTTTTTTCAAAAATTTCCCTTCCTTTTTTTTTGCCATCGACTTTTTTCCTTTTTCTTACCTTTTATTTTTCTAAATAAATGCCAAGATAGCTTTCAGTATTCATCCTTGCAAAAACCTTCGGGTTCCAAAATTTTCACCCTCCTCCCCCATCCACCCCCTGACAGGTTAAACTTGAAATGAAGATGTCTTGTTGACTCCAGCTCTGAGCCCGCCTAGCCATCCACCTTGTAATGAGATGCAGTTGAATTAATTTCAACATTATCACAATGTACACATTGTAAGCTACTTACTTTTGCCACCTTCCTCCCTTTTCAGAGGAAGCATACTTAATTCTTCCAAGTTACTTGTGCCATAAGGACATATATCAAAGGGAAACCATTCTGCACCTGCCTTGTATCATTTTTTTATGGCCTATGCCCCCTGAGAATGGGCTCCAATGGCCTGTCTTCTCCCTTGAGCCATCAGTTAGTTGTAGGGTCTGCTTCCATGGTGGTGTTTGTTAATGTTGTTTTGCTTTTATTTTGGCGGTATCCAAAAACAGATGGTGAAAATAATTGTAGGAAAGCCGGAACAAAAAAGAAGCCAGTTGTTACAGATTATAAACCCAGCTAGAAGAAAAGTTCACATGTGCAGGACTTTCTCAGTCCTCTCTAAAGGGAGGATCTGACCTTTGTGGGTTACAATGGATATCTTGTGGTATTTTTGAGACTGGTCTGGGCCAGTTGAGCTGCTGTCTCATCAGCAGATGCCACTTAGAACTTGTTCTTCCTGTTGCTATTAGCATGCTAATCGGTTTCAGCTGAAGACAATGTGATTCTTTTACTCTTTTCTAGTCAACATCATTCCCAACAGACCAAATCCCAATGATCTTGCTATTGTCATGTATACCAGCGGCTCTACTGGCAGACCTAAAGGCGTAATGATGCATCACAGCAACCTGATAGCTGGAATGACTGGCCAGTGTGAAAGGATTCCTGGATTGGGGTAAGGACTTTCAGCTCTCTCTCTCTCTGGGTGACCAAGAGCACTGCAGTTAGCACTAGGCCAGGGACTTGATTTCAAAATTTTGTTAATATTTTTAATAATGATATTATACCAGTATTATAGTGATACTTCATTCCCTTCCTAATTTGAAATGCCTTGAAAGAAATTGTAATTCAAGTATTTTTTTCCTTTTAGACCAAAGGATACCTACATTGGCTACTTGCCTCTTGCTCATGTTCTAGAATTGACAGCAGAAATATCATGTTTTACCTATGGCTGCAGAATTGGATATTCTTCTCCTCTTACATTATCAGATCAGGTACCAAACTTTTCAGTTCATTAACTTAATTATCGTGTGCTGGTTTGTTTCACTAATAGCACAGTAGGTTCTTTAGTTCCACAATAACTTTTTCTGTGCATTTTGGGGTCTGCAGTGGCTTAAGTTCCTTATGAAAGCACGATTTTCCCCATGAATGTTTTAATCACTAATTCACTTTTCTTTTTCTGAAATAATGGAGCCTAATAAAGCCTATATTGGCTTTCGGGGTTGCCATTTTACACACATGGTGAACTAACAGTTCACTAAGTGCCTCAGATCTTTTTCAGAAGAACTGCCATCATCACTGGTTTTGCCTAGGATAGTACATTTTTGGCCCAACAATTCTTGATGGCTATTCCCTTATAGAATGATTACAGAAGTAATGGTTGGAATAGGAAAATGTACCTACACTGACAAAAGGATAGGCCACGGAAGAATTTCAGGGCAGGTTACTTTATGACAAGGTATCTAACCTGCCTTTCAATGGGAAAATCTATTCCGACTTTGAATTAGCATACTTACAAGTGAACTTTTAGAATAGAACCTGTGTATAAATTAGGGACTAACATATTGCAGATGCACTATTAAGTTAAAAGATCAAATTTAAAACCTGTTCCAATATTAATGGCAAGCAAGACAGATTAGTTTCATTATGGAAATTATCAAGCAAAACTTAACTTCATCTGGTGAAACTTCAAGTGGATTAGTCTGGGAGTCAAGTTGTTGATGACCAAATGTTTTCCTTGGGATTTTTCTTAATAAAATTCTTCCCAGTTTTAAGCTTGAATTGTAACTGCATGTAAAGGGAATAATGTTTTACAGTGTGAAAGGAAAAAAAGTTTGCAGCAGGCTGAGCATAGGAAGTTTGGAAACCAGCCACAAGCAACCCATTTCTTCTGTTCCTTCCTGGAAACAATAGCTCCAGTCTGGGGAATGCAACAAAATTTGAGATTGTTGATGGCCTGGCTTTTTCCATTCAGTAATTTAAGTATGACAATAGATGTCTTATATAAAGAAGACTTCAAGGGACTTAGACCTGTCTTACTGGTTGACTTTGTGAATCCCTGATCCTTGTAGAAAGTTCCTCAGGAAATAAAACTGGAGGGAGGCAGCTCCCTCCCTCTCATTCCTCCTCTCAACCCTTAAGAAGTATTACTGGGCCTGACCTTGGTCAGTGTGTGCTGCTCTGCTGGCAAACTGAGTAGTACTTTAACTATGCAAAAGTAAATAAGATGAATGAATCCCTGATCCTTTTAGAAAGTTCCCCAGGAAATAAAACTGCAGCTCCCTCTCTTTCATTCCTCCTTCTCTCCCTTAAGAAATATTACTGGGCCTGACCTTGGTCAGTGTGTGCTGCTCTGCTGGCAAACCGAGTAGTACTTTAACTATGCAAAAGTAAATAAGATGAAAAATTAGTGATACTTGGAATAACAACAGAGCCAGGCGGCTGTGCCTGACAGAAGCTGGAGTTCTCATGGTCAATAGCAGTAGCAGCTGCTGCTCCAAAGCAGTCCTCAAGCTCTGGGGGAAGCAGACAGGCAGCCCAAATGACCATTTTCTGGTCAGATTTATTTCTTTTTCTCCCTCCAGAGGACCTTCCCCCCCACTCTTACCCTCACCATCCTTCTGAAGCTAGATGCCCCAAGTGTCACAACATCTTCCGTGACAGAGATTCTAGAAACGGCAGTCCTTGAAAGGAATCTGTCTGCCTGCATTTCCTGTTTACCTTATTAGCCACTAGTTAATGGGAAATGTCCGTAGCTACAGAATAACAAGCTTTTTTTATGACGGGCAAACCTGAAAGCCAGCTAAGCCAGATTGGAGATTATTTGTAGATGGTAACAAGCCCATCTACTCATGTTTCTATTAGCAACAGTCGTGAAAGCACCAAATTCGCCCTTGGCTCCTACCATATAATAGTTAGTGTACCACATGTACACCAGTAATGGTAATGGTGGAATCAAGGTAGAGTCGGGAAATAGAATTTCTGCAGGTCAGACTTTGTATCGGTTCTTAGGCTAGTTCAACGAGGAAAGATTTCAGAAGTCATTCCTCATGATTTTCACCCTACTAATATGTATCCAACACCCTGCTAGCATAATCTGTGTTGAGGGGGTGTTGGCACCCTGCTGGGATAATCTGTGTTGAGGGGGTGTTCTTCATGAAAACATTAGAAGGGAGAAAGGTGCTTTAGTATATCATATTCTAGGATCAGCTGATACTAGATGGCTTTCAATCAAGGAATCCCATGATCTCAGAAAAATATGACCTACAAATAATGGGAAGGACAATGATAATATGCACGATAGGTAGATATATTGCCAGTATGATTTATACCTGAGAAGACTGGTAAAAGACAATATCGTTATGGGGCACTTAACTAATCAGAATCAGAAATCTGAGATATTCAGAGAATCCTTGCACACAAAATGGCGGCTAGTGATGGAGTTCTTCATGTCCTACCCAAAGCAGATTTCTTGAGCACTTACATGTTGTGCCCCAGGGATACAAAAACAGTAGTGAAACAGTACCTGCTCTCAAGGTGTTTACATTCTACTGGAAGAACTAGCTATTGGGTGGGTTGTACTTGAAAGGAAGCCAGGGATTCTAAGACAAGGAAGAAAGAAGAGAGTCCATTCCTTTGGCCTGTGCAAAGGCACAGGGATGGTTGGAATGTTGTATGTGAGAAAGAGCAAGAAGGCCAGACTGGCTTTAGATGCCAAAAAGGAAAGGTTTGTATTTGATCTTTAGAGTTAATAGGGAGCCATTGAACTTCTAATGAATAGGGAAGTCACATAGTCCCAACTATGCTTTGGCAGCTGCGTGGAGAGAGCTTAAAGAAGGCAGACCAAGTTGGAGGCAGTTCTGATAGTCCACTCAAGAAGTAATTAAGGGCAGAACTAGCCACGTGAATGGAGTAAAAGAGCCAGATATGAGACATGATGTATAGAATCATGAAGGTAGAATCAAGAAGTCTAGGAAATTAATTGGATATAAGTGAGATAGAAGAGTTGAGAATGAACCTAGGTTATTGAGAGGATGGTGGGGCCCTTCAACATAAAGAAGAAATCCAGAAATTAGTTGTAGGTTTAGAGCAGGGGTCCTCAAACTATGGCCCATGGGCCAGATGCGGCAGCTGAGGACGTTTATCCCCCTCACCCAGGACTATGAAGTTTCTTTATTTAAAGGCCCACAAAAACAAGTTTTTGTTTTTACTATAGTCCGGCCCTCCAACAGTCTGAGACACAGTGAACTGGCCCCCTATTTAAAAAGTTTGAGGACCACTGGTTTAGAGGATAACAATTTTGGCATATGATATGCATACTAAGAAATCCAGTTGGAAATATCTACTAGATAGGTGATTCAGAAAAGCTATATATATTATAGATATGTGGGAATCAATCATCTTTATGGAGAGGGGAATTGAGCCATAGGAGCGGATTGAGATCATAGAAAAGAGAAAGGGAGTCTTGGACAGAATCTTGGGGAACAATAGATCTCTAGAGAGGATTTGGGGAAAGATACAACTAAAAACTCAACAAGAAGGCACCTGAGAAATCCCAAGTCCATCAACATAGAACTAGCTCGGTAACATTTTGAATTATAATTCTTGTTGGAGTTCAGCTAATACTTGAATGATTTTTCACTAAGATAGACTAGTAAGTTACTTTAAATGTTTTTTGATTTGTTTATATAACACGTTCAACTTTTTCTTTGTTATAGTCCAGCAAAATTAAGAAAGGGAGCAAAGGCGACTGTAGTGTTCTGAAGCCTACACTTATGGCAGCTGTCCCGGTAAGTAGAGGATAACATCAGCAGTGAATAATAATGGTTCACATTTCTGTAGTCCTTCAGTTTTACAGAGCATTTTCCTCAAAACAGCCCTTTCTGTGCAGCATATAGGAAACTAGAACTCCAAAGGGTGTTTGACTTTCTCAAGACCATTCAGCTAGTCCAGGTGTAAGAGACTGGGCTCAGACCCAGGCCTCTTGACTCCAAATTGAACAGAATTTCTAATGCAAAACAATTTGTTTCTACATTGTTGTACAAACAATTTGCAATGTAGAAACCACGTGCCTTTTTAAAAATAGCCTTTATGGATGTTTCAGTCATTTCCATGGCTTGGTTTTTTATTTAGTGCCTAAGACTAAGTTTCTCAGTCGAAATGTTTAAAGCCATTCAAACTTATATGTCCCTTAAAAGTAGAAAAAAAAAAAAAGGTTAGCCCAGTGAGGAGACTTTGCCATAGCAATAGCCAGTATTCAGACAGGCCCTGCACAGCCACCTTATTGGGGAATGGGGCAGGAGTTGGACCTAGGCAGCCCCTTCTAACTCAAGCATTCAGATCTTCTAGACCAGGACTTTGAAACTTGTTCTGTTCACAAACCCTTTTTGCCCAAGAAAAGGATATATCTGTCTTTATAACAATTAACTGATAATAAATCATAATTAAACCCTCATCTACTATTCCAAGAATTTTCTCTTCTCTCTTCAACGTTAGTTAGCTGATGCAAATCTTATTCTCCCCATTTTACAACTGAGGAAACTGAGGTTTGGAGAGGACACACAGTTCATGACTCATATCAGAGTGCCAAGGCTCTAAATCCTCCTGACTTCAAGTTCTGGGTTCTTAATCTTACCAGCTTTTTAAAAAAAATTTCTTTGACAATATGGAAATGGGAAAGTCTTCAATTTCCAAAAAGAAGTACGGTTATCTCAGTTACAATCCATAGCAAATATAATCTTGTTATTTCTCAACTATTTTTCTCTTCTATGAAAAAAAACCACATAAAATCTTATTCCCACTAAGTGAGGATTCAGACTACAGCCAGTGATTGTGAACAATTAGTAATGCTCACATTAGTTAGTAGCCCAGGACCACATCATCTCTAAAGCTAGAAGGGACCTGACTACTGTCTTGCTTCTTTTCCCCCTGATTTTTCAGAGGGAAGTAACTGAGGTTCAGGATTATGGAATGAAGGTGAATGAAGCTAGTAAGCAAAACTCTGGTAGTTCAAGGCCTTGTACCGGGGTCATTCCTTTGAATCACTGGGATATAGCAGGGTTTGTATCTATTTGGATGACACACAAAAAAAACAAAAGGTTTATTTGTTCTACCTCACAGAACTTGTGTGTGACTCCACAAGGGTTGCCTAATTTTGTTCAGTGAAAAGCTTAATTCACAATTATACCCAGTAATATTTGCTGGTTTTTGGACCCTGTGCCTTTTTTTTTGAAACATTAGATATAATTATTCCAAAGTTTTGTGGCTTGTAGTTTTCCCTTATTAGGCTTTGAACAGCCAGATAAATGGGGAGAGGGCAGAATCATAAAAATGGAGAGGTGAGACAGTTTCAAATTCTGTTGAGGGAGACATTGTAAAGGAGGAAAACTGTGAAAAGGACATTAGACTTGGCAATTTGACTGGATATGAAAGATAAGCAAGAAAGAACAATCTGAGATTTCCCCAGCTTTCAAACATGGGTGACCCATGTTGCTGTTATAAAAGTTTGAAGCTTGAGGAATGTTTAGAACTGTCTAGTCCAAGAATATATATAAATGCAGATGAGAGGAATGAAAAGTTTAAACTTTGATTATTATTTTGGGCATAAGAGGGTTAACTTCCATATCATACCTTAGTCATTTAAAAATAGTTAATTATTACCTGTAATTGAACAAAGTCAGTAAAATGAATTACATATTAAAGAAAATAAGTATGTATGATATGCCAAAATATTTCACCAAGTATGTCAACAAACTGTTGTTAGCAAAGTGTGTGTGTGTGTGTGTGTGTGTGTGTGTGTGTGTGTGTGTTGCATACAAGTTATTTTAATATTTTCTTCACCTTTAGGAAATCATGGATAGAATTTATAAGAATGTCATGAGTAAAGTTCAAGAAATGAACTATTTTCAGAAAACTCTTTTCAAGATAGGCTATGACTACAAGCTGGAACAGATTAAAAAAGGATATGATGCTCCGCTGTGCAATTTGTAAGTACATTTATTGGTTCCAAAACTATTCTAGATCATCTTGAAATCTTATATTTCCAGAACTCTTTATGATGTATAGAAAGAGCCCCAGATTTAGATGTCTATTGAGCAACTGACCTCCCTTTTGGGAACTTTATTTTCTTGTGAAAAGGCTCCCATTTCTTCTACATTCTAAGCTCTAGATACTATGATCCAGAGTATTCGGGCAGAAGGAGCAAACTAACTTTATTTGGATTACTGTCATGATAGCCCTTTTAGCCATTTTTTCCTAGTGTGAAATTATTAAAATTCTTTGACTTTATTAAAACATGGAAAAATACATTTGGGAAGTGAATTTGGGCTCAAATTTTTCTTATAATAATGGATGAATTTCAAGCCAGTTCTGTATGCCTTGGGTATCAGAAATGTCCTCATCTGAGAACTCATAGCTAATAATTAGGTAAATCCTTTTTCATGGGGAATCGGAAAATGACTTGGCACGTGGAGTTTTGACTTTTTTCTTAGACTTTTCCTCATGGAAACTTCTAATTCACTTGGAAAAACAGTAAATTTAATTGCCTTATCTGAGATTTCATGCCATAGAAAGTAATTTTTAAACCTGTAATCTTGGTTGTCATTTCCAGGCATACATTGGCTAGACAATAGTCAAGTGTTTGCCTTTCTAGATATAGCTTTAAATCTGACTTTTGTTGTTTTGTTGGTGCTAAGATCATGAAATCTAACATAGCTTTTTGAAAGGAAGATTGCCTTTTGACTCTCGTAATCCTGAGGTTTTAGTGCTTTAGCAAAGCAGAGAAATCCTTTGGGGAGCAGTTCCCTGTAATTTGTTCTTTAGATAACTCGGCAAAAATTAAAATGTTTCTCCTTCCCTTTCCTCACCTTGCCTTTATCAAGCCTGCTGTTTAAAAAGGTGAAAGCTCTATTAGGCGGGAATGTCCGTATGATGCTTTCTGGAGGAGCACCCCTTTCACCACAGACGCACCGCTTTATGAATGTCTGTTTCTGCTGCCCAATTGGCCAAGGTTATGGATTAACCGAATCTTGTGGAGCTGGCACAGTTACTGAAGGTCAGTGTTGCTTTTGTATGATTAATGATGCCAAGTATGTATCTTGACCTTCTAGGGGTTTCCATTGATGCATAAACTTGGAAAACTCAGGGAGGAAATTGTACCTCATTATTACCTCCTGTATGATTGGAATTAGATCTTTTTTTTTTTTTTTTTTTTTTTTTTTTTTTTTTAATAGCCTTTTATTTACAGGATATATACATGGGTAACTTTACAGCATTAACAATTGCCAAACCTCTTGTTCCAATTTTTCACCTCTTACCCCCCCACCCCCTCCCCTAAATGTCAGGATGACCAGTAGATGTTAAAATATATTAAAATATAACTTAGATACACAATAGGTATACATGACCAAAACATTATTTTGCTGTACAAAAAGAATCAGACTCTGAATTATTGTACAATTAGCTTGTGAAGGAAATCAAAAATGCAGGTGGGCATAACTATAGGGATTGGGAATTCAATGTAATGGTTTTTAGTCATCTCCCAGAGTTCTTTTTCTGGGCATAGCTAGTTCAGTTCATTACTGCTCCATTAGAAATGATTTGGTTGATCTTGTTGCTGAGGATTACGGCTCCATTAGAAATGATTTGGTTGATCTCGTTGCTGAGGATGGCCTGATCCATCAGAACTGTTGGAATTAGATCTTAAAGCTCCTGAGCTAGAGAGATGGAAAATAGCCCCTTCCCTTGCCAGATTTTAAAATCTCTGAATTGGAGTTTCATGTTTCTAGCCAGGACCTGTGGGAGATAATGAAGGTTCTACTTCTTCCAGGGATCCCACCGGCTGGGCCATTTCCCTTAATTTGCCCAGCTGTAAAATGAGAAGGTCGAACCAAGTTGCTTTTGAGCTCTAAATGGATATTTTTCCTGGCCCACATTCTAGTCTCATGTCTGCAACCTCTAGTAACAACATTGCCACCTGGTTATATTGCTATACTATATGGTAGAACGATAAAAATCAAATTTGTGATCCATCACCAACAGCTCCTTTCTTTCTCTCTTCTGCCAACAGTACTCCTATCTTCAAGTTTCCCAGGCTAGAAACCTTCAAATTCCCTTTGATTGTTCACTCTCTACCATCAGGTCCTCTCATTTCTTCCTTGGGAATTCTCTCTCGTGTTTTCTCATTCTTTTCTGCTGCACCTACCTTAGGCTAAATTACTAGACCTTTCCAGTCTCCTGACTAGTCTCTCCTTCCCACTGCCCAAAGCTTCCTGAGACATTAAATTAATTAAAAGGCCCTTCCTTCCAAGACAGGTGTTCACTCTTTTTGACCTATGTTTACACAAATTCTTCTAGATGCATATAAAAATATGTTCTTGAAAGCTTTCATTTTGTCTTTTAATATTTTAATTTAGGAGTTTTTTCAGTTTTTACTATTTTTTTCAATTACAATTAAATTCCCAGGTGTGTTGATTATTTTTATGGTGTAAATGATCTTTTCTTGTAAAATCATTTTTTTTCTTGATCTTCCTTATGCTTGACTTCTCAGTTTATGAGAGTCAGGCTGTGACACTTATCATTCTCCTCCCTGTCTTACCACTCCTCAGCTTCATTTGTTAGGACATGCTCCAACAACCGTCCCTGATGACTAAATGTGGGCCTTCCCCTAGGTCTCTAGCCTGGCTCCCTTCTCTCTCTTGGTGACAGTTCAGTTGTCATCTCCATTCAACAACGCCCACAACTTGGCCCTCTTATCACCAACTGTCCATTGGGCATCTTTATCTGGATACCTCACGGGTATCGCGAACTCAGCATACCCAAAATGTAACTTTCACCCACTCTTCCTGATAGTTTCTCTGCTGCCGTTGTGGATCTTTGTTGATTCTGTTCCCAAACTTGGAGCTTTCCTTTCTGCTTTCCTCCTTCCTCTCCTCCGGGCCTGTCATGTGCTAAGTCTCTTTGTTTTTACATCCTTGACAACTTCTCTTTCATCGGTGCCCTCCCCCAGTTACATGACCTCTGCCATTTTTTGATTAACTTTGAGCGGGACTAGTGCAATAACTTTAATCTGCTGTCCACCCCACACAGCTACCAAATGGATATTCCTAAAAATCGGCCCTATTGAGCTCCTCCTCCAATATCTCCATTAGCTCCCTGTAGGACTCCAGGATGAAACACCTCTTACTCAGGTTTCCACAACCTACCCAGGTTGATTTCAGATCCCCTCCATATCCATTTCTACCTGTGTGCTTGGAACCCTCTCCCTTGTAGAATCGGTAGCTTTTGGCAGAGCCCAGCTCAAGTGGTGGGTGCGTCCTGTCCCCACACCGAGTGAGTTGCATACATATTATACCACATATTATACCCTTGCCAAAGCGACTTTCACGTTTACCCCTGGATCTGCAGCACCTGGCACAGGGCCTAGCACAGAGCAGACACTCCCTTTACTTTTTTCTTCCCCGACCCTCCAGCTCATGCCATTCCTTCTATCTGTTTAGAATGTCAGTGCCGGTTCTTTTTTTCCTCTCTCTCTCACAGTTACTGACTATAGCACTGGACGAGTTGGAGCCCCTCTTATTTGCTGTGAAATTAAACTCAAGGACTGGCAAGAAGGTAAGACTTTCATACTGTTCTAATACTCACTGAGCAGCACCCCCTGAAGGCCACTCAGAGGGTCAGTCTTGACCTTTGAGCTATTGGATAAATGGGTCCATGACATTCCTCTTCCACCTACTATGTCCCCCATTTCTGGAAGGCCCCATTTCTTCCTTGCCTCTCAAGCCTGCCTTCAAGGCAAAACTTGGACCTCTCAGGGCATGAGTCCTTTGCTCTGTGCCCCATGTAGATGCCGAGTCCCTCTCCCCTAATAGAATGTAAACTGCTTGCGGGCCAGACCCTTTTTGTGTCCCCAAGATGGGGCGGGCTTGGCCACTAAGTGCTTCTTGTCACTGTATCACTGCACCTGTCCATTTTCACACTTTGCTTCCACTGGTTTTGCTTCTGTTACCCTACTTCCTGTAACTGTAAATCAGGCAGCCAATTCCCATTGAAAACACTCTACCCATGCTATGTGCAAGGACATCTTGTACATCAGACTTCAGGTTAACTCCAAACTGTTTCTCCTACGTCTGTCCTCTGGTGCTGCTCATGTCTTCTCCAGGTTAAACACCCATAGCTCCTTCACCTGCTTCTGAATGGGCCAATCTCAGGGCCCATTACAGATCACATCATACATGTGAACATAAGGCTATGGCACATTATATTTTAGCATGATATATACTAGGTTGGATTGCCAGCATTTTAATGATCAGCAAGAGTCCACTGTATTCTCAGAGCTTAGCCAGTTTGCCTTTATGATTTTCAGGAGGCTATACCATTCATGACAAACCAAACCCCAGAGGGGAAATTGTAATCGGTGGACAAAATATTTCTATGGGTTATTTTAAAAATGAAGAGAAAACAGCTGAGGATTATTCTGTGGATGAAAATGGACAAAGATGGTTTTGTACTGGAGATATTGGTGAATTCCACCCTGACGGATGCTTACAGATTATAGGTCAGTATTTTTTTACTTTCTGCAGGTTTAATATGCTTTTGGTCTGTGTCTATAAAGTGTCTGTAAAGGTAATATTTAAATGGAAAAATAAGCCATTTAAAAAGTTTCTACCTGTGCATAGAGCTGGTATAGGGTGAAAATAGTGTGTGTGTGCGTGCATGCGGGTGTGCCCAGGTACCAATGTGCATCTCTCCCCCCACCACATCTCTCCTTTCCCCTTGTCTGGTACTATCTCTATTGTCAAATAGGATTGCAGCTTCTGTAGCTTTGACCCAATTTAGTCATTGGGAAATGTCAGCATCAATAGCAGACATTATGTTCTTCCTGCTTTAACCCCAGTTCAGAAAACTGGGAAGGTGAATTCAGATGGCAAGTTCTGAACTGCTTGGGAGGGTTTCACAGGAACATAACTTCGAGCCTTTCTAAATCCTCTTTGGAGGAGATTGCTTAGCCTTTCAATACTGCTTTCAAGTGGTTCCAGCCCATGTCTGGGCCTTTGGGCATAAGTGTACTGGTTGTTAAGTCTCTACTGGTCCATTTTCTGTGGTCTGACAGCCTGCTATCTATAGCTACTACAGTGGTTAAATACTTAAAGCCACAGGCTCCCTGGACTGTTCAAATTTGTTTTATCCAATTTATCCAATAGGAGGTAATTTAATCACATTTTCAGGGGTC
Organism: Sarcophilus harrisii; assembly: GCF_902635505.1. NCBI lineage: Eukaryota > Metazoa > Chordata > Mammalia > Dasyuromorphia > Dasyuridae > Sarcophilus > Sarcophilus harrisii. The sequence goes on along the minus strand of NC_045432.1, from coordinate 17,713,805 downwards.
TGAGATTCAAATATGCCTACATAGAATGAAATAGTTGTGTTCCTAAATGGTCTTAAAATAAAGGTCAAGTACAATGATGTGTGGCAAAGTATGAAGTGTAGAAAAGCAATCCGATTTTTAAGGATTATCTCTGTCTTTAAAAGAAATTGAAGGAAAATATAGACTTTAGCTAAACAACTGAGTCCAATTCTGGGTTCTTCTCCATGGTTTTCTAGATCGCAAGAAAGATTTGGTGAAACTACAAGCTGGAGAATACGTGTCTCTAGGCAAAGTGGAGGCTGCCTTGAAAAACTGCCCACTCATCGACAACATCTGCGCCTACGCCAAAAGGTCAGTCACTCTATGTCTGAACTTCTATTTGAGAGGAGCATAGGTAATTAGGGAAAGGATCTGCCTAATTCTCTGTGTGTGTGTGTGTGTGTGTGTGTGTGTGTGTGTGCGCGCGCGCGCGCACACATTTCAGAGTTAGAGAATGCTATAGAATAAAGGAACCTCAGTTAATAGTCCAGTCATTTCATTTTTTTTGATATTTTTGTTTGATTCAAGCACTTCCCAAGAATCACCCCAATAGGATCCTCTCATTAGAAAAAAACAAAAACAAGCAAAATTCTAAAAGCTAGAGATGGCAGCTGACAAAATATATTTTCCCCTTCTTACGGTTATTCTTAAGGAAATATGTTTCTCATGGTATAATAGTTGAATATGTTAATATTTTATTCACATCAATATATTAATATATAATTAATATGATTTTTTCAGCAATTACTCAGTTGTTGGGCACATAATTTGCTTCTTTTTCCTACTCGTAAAAAATTCTGCACTGAATGCCTTAATACCAGTGGGACCCCCCCCTGAGGGTATAATAACCCAGTTGTGCAATTTCTTCAGAAGAGTACACTAGGAGGAAGTTCACCCAGTTGGTTCCTGGCAGACCAGAACTGAGCCTGAGCTCTTATATATATTCCAAGATTTTTTTTTTTTTTTTTGGCAGTATCATGGTGCCCTTGAAATCTTTATTTAGCATCAGAATTTTACATAAAGTTTTATTTAAAACAGAGGCATTGGAAGCCATCCTGAAATTGTCAGCTTAATAATGTATAGTCTTGAGATATAGAAAATTGTGACCTTGAGCTTTGTAACTTATTTACATGGGTCAGTATGTTTTCTTTTTGTGGAGCTCAATTAAATTAGGCCATTAATAACTAGGCAAAGTACATTTTGGGGAATGTTTTGACCACTTTTTCATTTGTCATCATTTATGACTAACTGCTTCTTAATATGACATGTACTTTTCCAATCTTTTAGTGACCAGTCATATGTGATCAGTTTTGTGGTTCCTAATCAGAAAAGGCTGATGGCCTTGGCCCAGCAGAAAGGGGTAGAGGGATCATGGGTAGATATCTGCAACGACCCTACCATGGAAACTGAGATACTTAAGGAAATTAAAGAAGCTGCAAATACCAGTAAGTATGACAAGTATTGGCATCTGGCCTGCTTTCATCAGAAGCCATTATTAATCTTCCTCATTGGGGGGCAAGAGGGGTCAATTCATTTAAATATGTGGGATAGCAATCCAGTTCTTAAATTCTCCTACCTTTAGAGGAGAAAATAGGTGTTTTCCTCCTAAATCTTTCTAGATTCATCTTCTATGTTCCCTTATGTCTCTGTTCTCCAGGGTTCTATCCTGATCCTTTTTTTCTTTGTATATTCTCTTTGTTCTTAGCAGCTCTCACAAGGTAGGAGAGACACTGTTGTAGTCCTCTAGTATTTGAATTGCTGTTTTGGCCGAAGAGGTAGCACTGGCACCCTTGAGAAGGTACAGAGAGGCCTGTTTGGATTATTGGGAAGGACTATTTTCCCCCTACCCAGAAAGTAGAAAGAGCTGATTTAGAAAGTAGATCCTTAGGGAAAAGCTTATTGATCATTTGTGGGATGCTGTTGTGGGCAGATTGGATAGCTTCATTTTCCAATGGGATCACACTAGGTCACCTTAGAGGTCCCTTCCAGCCCTGAGATCCTTTGTTCCTGCCTTAGCTCAGATTGCTGATTCATGTTTCTGAAACTGTGCTAGCACAGCTGGGGAATTGGGGAAAATAGGTGGCAATATTTAGCACAGCTGGGGAATTGGGGGAAATAGGTGGCAGTATTGCAAAGGCTTATTTTCTGTATGGGCTAAAAATGTCATTAGACACTAGTTAGGTAGTCCATGGGTATCTGGAGTGCAACTAGGTGGTGCCGTAATTAATGCATAGAGAGCCAGAAAAACATTTTGGGAAAATCACTTCACCATCAGCCTTAGGTTCCTTAATTGTAAAATGGGAATAATAACAGCACCTACATCCTAGGATTGTTGAGGCTCAAATAAGATCCTGTATGCAAAATGCTTTGCAAACCTTAAAGGATTACATAAATTATTGTTGTTACTACTATATTGCCAGAGGAGATGCTCTTTTGTACTTTGCCTTTATTGTGTTTTAAAACTGGGATTTTTTTCGGAAAGCTAATTTAAAATAATTTTAGAAGTGTACTTCACTCTCTTTGTTTTTCCCCCATTTGATAAGATGACAAAAATGACAAAGAACTAAAGTGAAAGAGTTTAAAGAATTTTCCATGTTTTTGTTACTAAAACAAAAGGGTTTACGTAGTGATTTCTCAAGTTACCTTTAAAATAGAGCTATTTACTATGGCTTTTGTTATTTATGTATGTTATTTAAAATGGCAATATATAAAATTTGAGTCACTACCAATTAATACGAATAAATCTTTAGAGCTTTAGTCATTAAAAAAAGCAGTTTGAGGTTTTGTCCAAGTGTAAATAGCAATTGTTGTTTCTGTTTTGACCATGAGGATCTTCCTCTTGCAGTTAAAAAAAATTTTTTTTTGGACCAAGTTTAAAAAGACCTTTCTTACCTAACCTTAATCACTGAATGGGCCTTAGTCAAACTGAGACCTGTTAAAGCTTAAAAAGGCCAATGTCACTGCATCCAGGGTCATTTCCAGTCATCTTATCCCTGGACCCAGATGGTTCCAGAGGGTGGGACTGTTAAGGTGTCCATAAATATTTTTTGCCCTCTGGGCCAAAATCCATCCAAAAAAGGAAACAGACATGTGAAAAACTCCCTAGTGAAATAGCATTAGCCAAAACATATGATAGAATTAATATTCCCATCTAGTCCATTTCTCCTGAATTCATCTGATAATCCAGTGTGAAGTGCAACATTCTGCCTGGTTTGTTTTTTTTCTTAGTCTTGAGAAGTTCAGAAACATTTTAATGGACTCTCTTTTCCTTTTTAGTGAAATTGGAGCGTTTTGAAATTCCAATCAAGGTCCGCCTAAGCCCAGAACCCTGGACTCCTGAAACCGGTTTGGTAACTGATGCTTTCAAGTTGAAAAGGAAGGAGCTCAGGAACCACTATCTCAATGACATTGAGAGAATGTATGGAGGCAAATAAAAGTCGGGCCTGTTCTCAACAGAGGGCCCCATACTCTCAATAATGCAAAATGTTGGTGTTTTACCTTTGCCTCTGGTTATTAAAACTGCATTTAGCTATTACAATCTTAAGTTAAATCGAAGGGAAATGAAAAACCAATTCAAATGCCGGTTGAGTCTTCTCTTTCTCTCTCTTTTTTTTTTTTTTTTTTTTTTTTTTTTTTGTATTCTAATGAAACCTAGATGGAAGTCATTTGCCTCTAGGTATTTTTATTGAATTTTGATTCTTAACTTATCTGAGTTACAAAACAAAAATTGAACTCCCAGAATCCTCCTAAGGTTCATTTCTGGTTCCTTGAGCCTGGCAAAGTTGAAGCAAAATAAATAGGGGAGTAGAGTAGAGGATAAAATTTGAACCTTCCAGGTTCAATGTATTTCTAATTTAGAAGCTTCCTTACTTGTCAGGCTCAACAAACAGATCTTTGATCTTAAGGACTCTGTGAAGCACTGCCTGGGGGCTTTGACATTCTTTTCCAACTGTTTATATATGTTATGTAGTTATCAAAAAACAAATCATGATTATAGCATCATAGACAGATAGAAACAAAACGCCTTGGAAAAAATCTTTACGAGAAAGATTACATCGGCCATACGTTAAATAGATGGTGGTTCATCTGTACATCATTATAATATTGTGAATATTTACAGTGCCTGAAGTTTGAATTAAGACAAAAAAATGCTACTGAGTAAAATATTTAAAGGGGAACTGGATTGTTTTTTATTACTGTTTGAGATCCGAATTCAATAACCACATTCCTTTGACATTTACAAATAGCAGGTACATGTTTTAAGGTTCCTGGTAAAATGCTTGCCAACACATTTACTCTGAAAACACAGGATCAAACGCAAAATGGAGAAAGGTTAAATCTCACGTGAAAGACAATGCCGAAATAATAAATTTTTGTTTTGATGGCTCTGAAGAACTGATATCAATATGTCCTTCCATTAAAACATATTTTTTGGGGGGGTTCTTAAAGGTTTTTCTGTTGCTGGTTTGGATTCTTACAGTTTTAATTTTGGAAAGTCTTACAGTTCACCCTAATTCTATTACAAACAAATACAACATTTCCTTAGCTATCTCGTCTGTGTCCTAGGTGAATAAAATTGGTTCTGTTTTTTGGAAGTTGTTTTAAGAAGGGAAGAAAGCACTGTCATCCTATTTTTTTCCTCTTTGTGGAAGAAGTTAGAAACTGGAAATTCTAGGTGTGGACTTGGGACTGTCAATAAGGATTCATCTAATGTTTGTGCTGTAACTTGTTATGAGTGTGCTTTTTGTTTTATGTACTCTTAAAAAAAATTGCGCCCTTTTCCCTGCTGGCTATTCACACTTGAACTATAGTTATTATTTTTTTAAAAAGTGAACATTCTTAATACTGTTATACTTTGCACTTTTTTTTCCCTTAAATCATTTTATGTTGTGTGCGTGCATATTGCTTGCATTTCTTTTTATTTTAAAATGTTGGCCACCACTACAAGATGATTTTCCTTGCTCTAAAATATTTATATTATAAAGAAAAGAGATTCTTCTATTCATAAATATTTAAATGTTATGTATATGATGGTAAAAAGGAAAATAATCTGGAATGAAGGTTTTTTGTAAAGATTTATCTGTTTAGTGTTCAGGGATGTAAAATGCTGGGCAAATTGTTCGTGCAATGGTAAGTGTATGTGGATATTCTCCCTATCCTCGGCTCTCCTTTGATCTGTAAAAATCGACCGTCTTTACTAAGTGGACAACTCGGCAACCTTGACTGTTCATGGCTCATTGTTTTAAGATTGGCCTTTAGGGACTCTTTTCTTAAGTCTTTTTAACTTAATGATTTTTCTTTCCATTTTAAAGCTACCTTTGGAAAGGTGACTTGGACTAAATGTGTTTGATGTTTCCTCTCAGATTTTCATTTCCCTAATTCTCATCTCCCTAAAGCTAGAACACTGCCAACTGATCTATTGTGTCGACCCTTTAGATTGACTAAATCAACACTTTAGGTGCTGCTAATTCTTTATGAAATCCAAATATCTTTTAAGGGACCAGGGAGATGCCACTATGACCCACTTTTTTTTTTTTTTAATCTAAATGTATATTTGTTTACATACACAGAAAAGTCTTCTCCATACGAATGGTGGCTTTTCAGAGATTTGATCTTAGAGATTGACCCCACCTATTTTTTTATACTTGTTTCACTTGCTTATTGTTGATTTTTATGTCAGCCATTTCACAAAAGCTGTAAATTTTTTAAAAACCCAATTCCATAGACATGATTCTAAATTGAACCTTTTTGATTCTTGCTTTCTACGCCTGAAATATCTCATCTTGCCTCAGTTCTACTTGTTTGTTGTCATGCCCTCCATCATATGTGGAAGTATAATTGCATATTTTCCAGAGACTAAATATAGTTAAATGGTTCATAAAATCCGAGTGTTTGTTCCTTTGATCACAGAGATGGGTTAGAATACTTAGCTGATATTGTCTCCGTAGAATATGTGTTTCTGAATTAGAAAAATAGGAACAGAAAGAGGAGTGTGTTGTTTTCTTGGGAAATGTTTCATTTTCAAATATGCGCCTATTTGTACTTTCTGTTAAAATGCATGATTGCAAAATCATTATTGGGTGTGGTGTGTTGATTCCTAACGGAAAGTTTTATTGTATTTTTAAAGTTTGCACTCAGATCTTAAGAAATAAACCCATCCATAGTACCAAACCCATTTGCGTGTAGTTTTGTTAATAAAATACAGCTTACGTGGATGAGGGGGTTACCAGGAAACACGAGGGTTTTCCTTTTCAAACCCTATAAAACTAGTTTCCATAAGCCCCCGTTCATTTTGTTCAGCTTCCACTTGGGACACCCAGGTTCATTTGAATCTAGATGATTGCTTTTTAAATGGTTGGAATGGGTGGGACCCCTTTCTGGTGTGAGATCAAACCGACTCCCATATTATCTCGGCCTAATGGGTTAGATCACCCTGGCCTGGAAGTTCTTTTGTCTGTACTATATCTGACTCCTGCATCCAGGAGTATGTTTTTGAAAATAGCAGAGGATCCAGTACACTGAGTGATACAGATAGGACCTCCTAAAGCTTAAAGGGAAAGGTCATGTACCTAGGAGGAAGGGGAGTCCCTGCTCCGTCAGGTGAGGCCTCCTCTTCCTTTGCACTTCACAAGGGGTCACATTAAATGGATTATTTCAACTCAAAAGCTCTTCCCGAGGCTTTCATGAAATTGCCTATAAATATGAGTGTTTTCTACCTATATATCTCCCAAATATAGATATATATGGCATACACACACACACACACGCATTTAAATTTAGGATATTTAGGATTTAGGATAGCTCTCTCCTGAGATAGTTCCTTCCTAAGGTAAATTATCCATTATAACTTAACACGTAATAGCTGAAGTGCTAAGCCCCGATTTCCTGGAAATTTTGGAGCTACTGGGGAAAAATAGCCAGGACAGTGCAAGGGCAGAGACAAAGGTTAAATATAGTTCCATAGTTGTCATGTCATACAAGTAAAATCAGACAAAAAGAAAACAAAAAGGTGAAAATCCTATCATTCAATCCACATTCAGTCTCCATGCTTCTCTCTGGCATTTTCTACCCCAAGTCTATCTTGAATCATAGCATTACTGAGAAGTCACAATCTTGTTACTGTATACAGTATTCCCTTGATTCCACTCACTTCACTCAGCATCAGTTCATGTAAGTCTGAAATCCTCCTGCTGGTCATTTCTTACAGAACAATAATATTCCCTAACATTCATATACCATCACTTATTCAGCCATTCTCCAACTGATGGGCACCCACTCAGTTTCTAATTCTTTGCCACTACAAAAAGAACTGCCACAAACATCTTTGCATACGATTCCTTTTCTTTTTCTTTGGGATACAGACTCAATAGAGACACTGCTGGATCGAAGGGTATGCACATTTTGACAGCCCTTTGGGGCTATATAATTCCATATTGCTCTCCAGATTGGTTGGATAAGTTCGCAACTCCACCAACAATGCATTAGTGTCCCCATTTTCCCACATCCCTAACAACATTTATCTTTTCCTCCCAGTTGTCTTCATTTGAATAATTGTGTTAACTGTTTTTAGCTCTCCCAACACACAACTGATGTTAAGCTTGTAGCCCAGTAAAATCCAGTTAAAAAAAAAAAAAAGCTGCTGCCCATCTTGTACTGGTGAAATTGTGTTTCTGAACCTGAATGTAAGTGAATTGAAAATCACTAGATTTATACTTTCTTTAATGCAGAGAGCTCCCAGTAGGGAATTTCTTCTATAAATGCAGTTGCTTTGCAAATTATAGCCTTAGAGAAGGGCCTTTGAGAAGGTGTCCTTCAGTCAGTCAGCTAGCATTTGTTAAGCACTGGTGATAAAAAGAAAGGCGAAAACCTGCTCACGCAAAAAACCTTGTTTGCTGATGGAAATAGAAGACCCCCTGGCGGGGAACTCCCAGAAAAGGTTTCTTGCAGAAGAAAGCTGGAAGTTAGGTGGTGAGGAGGAGGAAGGAGGACATTCCATGCACAGAACCTTAGCCAGTATAAAGTCAGAGCAGAGGGCAATGGGATATTGTGGGTAAGGGAGGCTGAATGGAGGAGTTCAGAGAAGGGGAGGAAAGTACAAGAAGACTGAAAAAGTAGGACAGAGCCAGCTTGTGAAGTATAAAAGAAGAAACGAGGCCCCAAAAGAACACGGGAAATGCTGGCAAGCATTGGCCGAGGTCCCACAGCTAGGCCGGGTCAGAGGCAGACCTGAATCCAGGTCCTCCTGATTCCAAGCCAAGCTTTTTAAACCTTTCTGACAGGCCGCTTCCTGAGAGTTGACATTTTTTCTCCATATAACATCATCTCATTAGATCCCTCTCAGTGTTCCAGCTCTCAGACCCTTTCGCTGCCCACCACGCCCTCCCAGTCTGGTGCCACGTGCAGATCCCCGAGCGTGACATCTGGAGCTTTGTATCCAAGTTACTGCTAAGGATGAGCTTGTTTTTTTTAATTTATGGGACAAAGCGAGCATTTACATAACAGTTCAGGAAAAAAGGTGATTGCACGTGAAACTGTACAGCTTACTCTTCCTCTCCAATATATAACAAGGAATCCTGTAAGTTCCTTTTTTATTCTCCCCACTTCCTTCCCTAGAAAGAGCTACCATCGGACAAATAGGTAGACGCAGAAAAATCTGTACATACTGATATTTCTCTGGATGCAGAGACGTGTCATCCTATGTCCTTACAATTACTTTATAATAGTCAAAATTCATTCAATGAGTGGGCCAAGCCCTAGAACCGTGTCACCCTACGTCCTGTAGCTGGTGGGCAATGGAAGGGAGAGATGGTAAATCGGCTTGGGAGAATCCCAGCCTTCCTTCTGCTCTTAAGATCTGACGAGTCCCAGAGGCAAGGAGATCGTCCCCTGCAGGGCCTGCTTCTACTTGTCCCAACTTACTCTCTCAACCCTCAAACCTGTTCCACCTTACTCCACCCTTTATGTGCCATTCACCATACTTGGAACCTCAGCCTCTTCCCTCCACAGTCTGGCACAATCTCTCCTTCCCCACCCACTCCTCCACTTCGGGTGTATGTCCAGTCCTTTCCCAGACTTGCTCAAGCTCTGCTTTCTCCTGGCCTGTGCCCACTATCTACTCCTAGAAATCCCACCCCTCCATCAATATCCATACCCAGTGCCAGTTCCGCCTACCTTTTCTAGACTCCCTCTCCTCACTCATGGATCTAGAGCTGGTCTCGAGGGTAACCCTATGGTTGTACAGAGGGGAGAAACAGGCCCAAGGTCACATATAGGATAACAGATTGAGTGGACTAAATGGACTAAGGCCAGCAGATCATTTTCTAAAAGAACCAAGGTCACACATAGACTCCTGGATCTAGAAGTGCCAGGGTTCTCAAAAGTCACCTAGTCCAACCCCTCATTTTCCAGAACAGGAAACTGAGGCCCGGAAAGAAATAGCTTAACCAAGATCACACCTGAATCTAGAGCTGGAAGAGGCTATCTGGTCCAACCCCCTTGCTATACAGGTGAAGAAACTGAATGAAATCAGGGAGGGGAAGCAATTTATCCAGTCACACAAGTAGCTTCAGCATCAGAAGTAGGATTTGAAGCCAGCTTCTTTGACAGAGCCAGTATACCAAGCTGCCACTCTGTCAGAACTGATCATCCCTTCCTCAGACCTCCCATTGCACTGTGGGTCTCTTCCATTTTGCATTTTGTCTGCTTTGGTCTCCCACTGGGGCACATGTACATCTATGCCCTATGCCCTCAAATCAAGGCCCAACCAAGTTGTTGCCTCTCTAAGCCTCTGTATGAGCTTCTCTGGGTGGCGAAATCCCATCTTTCTGAAAGAGTGGCCATGGGGCAGCACTGCCTCCTTATTCAGGAAGGGAAAAGGGAAAAACCTCTCAGAGGAGACTCTCTGAGGTGATTCATTAAAGGAGAGTAGATGGCAGATCCTCTCTCTGTACAGGAAAAATCCCACTGCTGCCTCCTTTTAGAAAGTTCCAGGATGGTGACTGGTGACATCTGGAGCAAAAGCATGAACATATTCCCAGGCCAAGGGAATCTTTTTGCATATTCCAACCAGCTGAAGCTCTCTCAGTGGGGAAGCAGAAGTTCCTAGGAGAGTTTCAGGGATGCCAGCAAAAGAGGGCAAGAAATAAGGAAAACTCCTTTGTATACAGACAATGAATAAGGGCCCAAGTCTTCCCAGGGAATAACATGAGATTGGCCTTGGGTTACGACTTTAGGTTATTCTCCCAAGGGAGGGTCAAAGTCCTCTCCTAGAGAAATTTCTAGTTTTTCCCCTGGAGATTATGCTACATATGAATGAAATTGGAATTCTGTAGGGGGCACAGGGATCCAAACAGGCAGAAAAGGCCCCAGTTCTGAGCCTGGGTCAACACGAACTTATGGGCACACCGTATATCGTCTGTAGCAAGCCTTCCCCCCAAAGACACACGGGAACTTGCAGTTCCCAAATTCTAAGAAGCAAACATCTTTAGAAAGGCTATCAATCAGTAACCATGTAATAAATAGGTGCCCTTTTACCCGGGAAGCTAGAGACATTAGAAGGGGGCAGTCCTATAATCTAGGATAAAGACTAAATGGAGGGAGGGCCTGGACAGGGATTGCATAAAATGAGAAGGCAGAAAGGGGGCGGTATGTTCAGGTGAGCTGAACATCTGTGCGCTAACACAGCTGGAGGGGCCCTCCAAGACCAGATAGTTCAACTCCTTCATTTTAGAGAAGAAGCTGAGGGAAGAAGGCGAAGAGAGCGATATAGGTGGTAAGTAGGTCAGAGCATAGGTCTGACTCCATGAGTCCAAGTTCGGAAAAGCAAGTTACCAGGGATTTCTTTTTGTTTTGAGTTTTTTTTTTTTCCTCAATAGTATTTTTGTTTTTTCCAAATACATGTAAAGGGGGCAGCTAGATGGTGCTGCAGTAAATAGAGCACTGGCTCTGGAGTCAGGAGGACCTGATTCAAATGTGACTGCAGATACTTACTAGCTGTGTGTTGCCCCCCAACAAAAATAAAGCCAAATATACGTAAAGATAGGTTTTAACACTCATTTTTGGAAGATTTGTGTTCCAGATTTTTCTCTCTCCCTCCCTTACCTTCCCCCTCCCCAAGACAGCAAGTAATCTGCTATAGGTTAAATATGTGCAATCCTCTTAAAACCCATTTCCATATTTGCCATGTTGTACAAGAGAAATCCATCCAAAAGGGGAAGAACCACAAGAAAGGAAAAGCAAACAAACAAAAAGGTGAAAATCCTATGCTTGGATCCACATTCAGTCTCCCACGGTCGTCTCTCTGCATGTGGATGGCACTTGCCATTCCAAGTCTGGTGGCATTGCCGACATTGCCGAGAAGAACCGAGTCCGTCACAGTTGATCACGGTGATTTCTTTGGACGCTCTCCATTAACCTCTATTCCTTGTTTCTTCTCGTTCTTCTCTCTGGGTTTTTAAGCTCTCTCTGTCCCCCTTCTACCTATCTGCCTATGCCTTCTCTATCTCCTCGGCCGGGCCTTCCTCCAGATCACATCTGCTGACGTGACTGGTTTCCAATCTCTGTTCTGGGCCCTCTTCCCTCTTCTGTGCGACTTCACAGCCATAGTTGTCCAGCCCCGATCTCTCTGCTGACCTTTTGTCTTGGGGTAACTCTGGCTTTCAGACGGGAGAAACTGAATCTTAAACTCAGCATGTTTAAACTGAACTCATTATCTTTCTTCCTGCCATCTCCCTTTCTGAACTTCCCCATTACTGTCTGAGGGTCCCACCTTCCTCCCAACCCCTCAGGCTTCGAACCTAGAGGAGGAACTGGTTTCCTTGCTGTCTCTCCCCCCTTCTCCCCAGATCTTAGCTGGTGCCAGTGCCTAGGGATTTCACCTTTGCAGTATCCTTCCCTCCTCTGCCTTCTCATTTATGCAATCCCAGTCCAGGCCCTCCCTCTATTCAGTCTGTATCCTAGATTATCTCCTGTGGTGCAGGCCCTTACACCTCACCCTTGAATTATTGCGGTAGCTGCTGATGGCTCTGTCTGCCTTGAGTTTCTCCCCACTCCAGTCCATCCTCTCTGTTGAGTCCTTTCTCAATATATTCTAGTGGCTCTATATTGCCTCCAGAAACAAATACAAAATGTTCTGTTTGGCATTCAAAGCTACTGTAATGCTGGAGAAACTCTGGAAAGATAGAGATTAGAGAGTTTTTAATATTTTATTTATTGGACAGCTCAATTGGTTGACTGGATCGGACTCTCGTCTCAAAGTATCCAGCATTGAATGTGAGACTCCGAGGTTTTTTTTTATAGGACTCTAGTGAGAAGAGAAACAAAGGCAGGAAGCAAAGAGCAGGAATTTTCAGGGATGGACCATAAATTGGTTCTGGCAGGGTGGGGGTGAGAACTATAAATTCTTACTAACTGGGAGGTGAGGAGGTGTCTGACTAAAGACGGGACGTCTGAAAAAAATGGAAGTAAAGATGTCAGTTAAGTATCTGAGATAGTTTTATCTTTTGGAATGTTCAGAGGGGGTAGTACAGCCCTAATGGACAGGAAAAAGGTGGGGGTTGCATACTAACTCAGGACAATGGAGATATAATTCAGGGAAACTAATGCAGGGAAACTGAGGGAGAACAGTTCAAGGAGACTGCGGCGTAACACTATCTTTCCAAGTCTTCTCACACTTTATTCCCCAACATGTACTCTTTTGCCCATTGACTCTGGCCTCTTGGCTGTTCCATAAACAAAGCTCTCAGCTTTGGGCATTCCCTGTGGCTATCTCCCATACCCAGAATGCTCTCCTTTCTCTGCTTTGCCTCCTGGCTTCCTTCAAGTGCCGGGTAAAGTTCACCTTTTATAGGAAGTCTTTTCTGATCCCCCTTAATTCCAGTGCCTTCCCTCTGGTTTCTCCATAGTTGTTCTCATGTTATCTCCCCGGGAGCTTCTTGAGGGCAGGGACTATCTTGTGCTCCCAGTGCCCAGCACAGAACCTGGCACGTACAGGTACATCGTCAGTGTTCATTTACTCAAGTTCGAGATCAGGACGTACCCTTTCCACCGAAGAAGGTTAACATGTTCATCTTTGGTACTTAGAACATCCTCTGTTGGCTAACAATCATAATAACACTGACTTATACCAATAGTGCTTTACTGAATGCAAACCTCTTTCATACAACATTTTACAGAAGAGGAAACTGAGGCATAGGGAGGGAAAGGATTTAGGATCATAAATCTAAACTCAGAAAAGACTTCGGAGGCCCTGGAGTCCAATTTTCTCATTTAATAGGGAGAAAACTGAAGCTCAGGGAAGGGAACAGCTTAGCCCAAGATCACAAAACAGGAAACATCCAATGGGATTTGAAATTGAGTCCCTGGACTCCATAGTCACTAACTTATTTCACTGTACCACACTACCTCTTCACTAGGACCCTTTAGGTGGCTGGGAGGGAGGGCTAAGCATTTAGATCTGTTCCCTTCACCTCCCCAAGACCCAGATAGGCTAGAAGTAGGCTTCTGAGACTGCAGCACTGACACTACTACATTTTGCTACCTTTAACAAAGTGGAGGTTGCTATGAGGCCCCATAATGTATAGAATGCTGGACTTGGGGTCAGGAAGACCAGAGTTCAAATTCTATCTCAGACACTTACTAGTTATATGACCCTGGACAGGTCACTTTCACCTCTGTTTGCCTCAGCATTCTCATCTGCAAAATGGGAGCAGGGTGGCTATAAGGATCAAATGAGACAGTCACTGTAAAAAACAAAACAAAACAAAACAGGAAACTGAAGCAAACAGGATGAAGTGACTTGCCCAGGGTCATACAGTTAGGAAGTATCCAATGCCATGCCAGATGTGAACTCAGAAAGATGTCTTCTTGACTCCAGTTCCTGCAGCGCTACCTATCTACCTCTAAATGTTAGCAATTATTATTATTATTGTTATTATTATTATTATTATCTCTGTAATTATATGGCAGGTACCAGGAATGGGGAAAGGGATGGCCAATCACAGGGACTGTTAGATAATTTTTCAATAGTCAGGAGCAATAGTTTATTTCCATATTCCTAGATCTATATTAAAGCTCTGCTAAGGAGGCCTACCTTACTGGTTAATTAATAAACTAATAAGCTGCTTAAGTCATTGCTGCAGTTGTATGTCAAGGATTCCCTGGCCTATACCACTATATCTATCTAAATCTATCTATTTATCTGTCTGTCTGAAGAAGGTTGTGGCCCCCTTGAGAAACTGTATTTCCTATTGATCTGTCATCCCTTTCGGAGTCTCAGCCCCTCCTGGGGGCAGACAAGTTCTCTTTCTGGGATCCCAGGGCCTTTGATTCAATTAGAAATCCTGGTCAAAAAGCCCCCCTTTGAAGTGTTGGGAATTCCAATAGGAGATCCGGGCTGAAAACTAATGAGTCTAAGGCCGGGAACAGCCCCCCACTGAGATACCCAATATAAAAACCTCCCTCTTTGCAGATAGCCCTAAAGAGGGAACCCCAAACCTGAAAATCCTTAAAGGAGAAAACCTCCTTCGACTCTGCCTCAGTGAGGGGACTTCACCCCAAGCACAAACAGCTTCGTCTTTGTTATCTGAGTAGGGAAGGCTCAGTCCCGAAACCCATTGAATTCAATTCAAATTCTAGCCCTGGCTGAAACCCAGCAAGGAGCCAACCTGGGACTCCACCCACAGGCCCCCTTCAGCTTGTAGCCAAAGCCCCCTATTATAAAAGAGCCAGCCTGGAGCTCTCTCTTTGCGGAGGATCTAAACATGGCAGCTATACCATGCCTGGCACCCTGCCTGGCACCCCAAGGACTCTCTGCCCACTGGAATGTTTCCAGTGTCCTCTTCTCTTTATCCTCACCTATTTCCTTAACTAGACTTTAACCTTACTTCCAATGCCCATAAGAAACCTCTTTTATCAATCTAGGTTTTCGGGTCTGTAAACTCCTTTACAGAGAACTGTTTGCACCACCACTAGACCTCATTTTCATTTGGGGACCCCAAATCTAAACCTCATCAGGCCTAGGCAGCTCGCTCGGCTGCCAGGACCTTCTGCCCCATGAGAAAGCCTTGTCGGCGCCCAAACTCCATTTCCCGCTAGGACTGATTTCTAGCCAATAATAAACTTTCATTCTGCAACTAATAATTCGGGAACGAGTGAATCCTTTCACTCTAAACCTGTGGCCGATTTAAAGGGGATTCTTAAAGACTCTTATATCCACTAACGCCTAGACCACCAGGAATCGAGACCCCTCAAACCGCATCATATTGATGGTTCCCTGACTGGGAAATCCCCAGAGATCTGGACACTCAGAATCACGTTGGGTTTTGAGCCTTTGGAGCAGTATTCTCCCCGGGAGAATTTTCTGACAAAGGGCCTCCTCTTGTCATGCTGTCTCTAGATACAGTGAGACTGGGACAAACACCTCTGCTTCTAAAATTCCTTCCTTGACCAGACATGTGGCTTGAGAAAAATCCCCTAACTGGAAATCTTACGATGCTTAGGTTTTGCTGGAAGGGAATGAAACTCCCTCTGCCCAGCCCCTCCAGAGACAAAGAACCTTCCTTTACATCTCAAGGCTTCTGAACTCCCTTTTCCTCTCACCAGACCTGAATCCTGGGCCTTCCAGCTTTCCCAGGATTCTGATTTTGAAGCCCTGCCCTCAGGCAGAAACTCCGAGACACAAGAGGAAGTGTCTCTGTCAGAAAGCTGAACCCCCCAGACCAAGGAGACACCTGGCCATTCTGGGGACCCCTGTGGGGGGTCCAAGGCCAGCACTCTCTTTGATCTGTCCTTGGGAGAAACCTTGAGAAGCCATGCTTGAGCCTTTCTCCCACTTCGATGCTACATACAGCTCCTGGGGTCTTTAATGATCAGGGAGTAGCCACGAGGAGAAAGGTCACGGAGTTCAAGCGAGCTTTGGAGAAATCTCTCTACCCTTGGGGACTACAGGGGTTGAGCCATCTCCCCAATGTTCTGCCCTCCGGCAAGATTTTGGGGTTTGGTCAGCTCCCACTCCCTCAAGTTCCAACGTGGAATCAACAGAGGGACCCTCACTATTAGGGACGTGCCGGATAAGTTCTCCCCGTGCACCTCTGGCTTTTCCTCCCCCTCCCCCATGAAGTGGGGATCACAGAGGAACTCAAGGCCTGTTTCAGACCCCTCCCGTATGGCTTGGCAACCTGTCGTTTAAATGCTTGTCTCCTGTCCCCTTCTTGGGGTATAGTGGGGAGACTGGGACTCAATCTTATCTTCTCAAATCTCTGGAAAAGTTTCCCATCCACTTTTAAATGAACAGAAGTCTCCCGGCAAGCTGGACAAGTGGGCCACACCCCTCCCAGACCCCTTGCCTGGCTCTCAAAGGAGCAGCAGCTTCCAGCCCTCTCAGGAAGCACGGCTTGTCCCATACATTTTAAAACGGGACTCGGTTTCCCCGATTTGGTTATCCTGCCTTAGAGCAGGGCCTCCCGCCACAGCCTTTAACTGAAGAAGCCTGCAAACTATGCTTTCGCATGCTCACGGGGCTCTTTACAAAGACAGGGGATCCCAAACTGTTCTCGGGGTTTTCCTAGCCTCGGAGCACCTGCTTAAACCTTCCCTAGCTCCTTGTGGAGACATGAGCAGCCTCGCTTTGGAAATGAGCCCTCCGGGGAAAGCAGCCTAAGTCCTTTCTCTCACTCCCCTACCCAACTTTACAAGTGGGAACTTTCCACTCCTAACTTTCTCAGTCCCAAGACCTTTTGTTTTTAGCATATTCTCTCCTATTTTTCTGGATTGGCATTCTGTGCTCCTGCCAGCAATGAAAGCTTTCTTTCCTGTGAGCTCCAACTCTGGCCAAAGTTGCAGCTTTAGGAAAATCTGTTGGAATAATGGTTGGGGGAAATTAAAACACCAATTAAATTGTGAAGGGGTTTTCTCCTTTTTCTCCTTCCCTGACTGCCCACAGGAGTCAGAGGGGCAAAAACCAAAACTCCTTCTCCTTCAGCTAGGGGAGCTCTGGGGGTTGGGTGTTGTTGGGGGTTAGCATTCTTATCACCACAGATGGATTTGTCATTTCCTGCAAAAAGGCCCCATTCCCAAAGTCATCATTTCCACCCTGGAGGACACCCCACTTTTAATCTGCTCCCAAGCTCTGTTTTCTCTAGGCTTCAAGTTGTGCATTTCCAGCTGCCCTCCAGCCTGCACATGGGGACTGATTGGGACACACAAACATGAAGATGCTCTGCTTGTTTAGTTCCCACCCCTCTGGGAACCCCCAAATCTCTGCGACCCTTGTTAGTTTCAAGCATTAGGTTGGATCTTCGTCCTGTTTCCCCAAATAATTTAGGTTTTTGCTGGTGGGGAATGGAAGCAGGTTGTGGTCCCTTTAAGAAATTGTATTTCCTATTGATCTGTGATCCCTTTCAGATTCTCAGCTCCTCCTGGGGAGCATATCCTCCCTAGACAAGTTCTCTTTCCAGGATCCCAGGGCCTTTGATTCAATTAGAAATCCTGCTCAAAAAGCCCCCCTTTGAAGTGTTGGGAATTCCAATAGGAGATCCGGGCTGATAAGAACCTAAGCCTGGAACCGGGCTGCCCAGCCCCCACCTGGTCTGATCAGCTCAGGCTGTCCCAGCCCCCACCAAGTTACCCAATATAACAGCCTCCCTCAACTAAGGTCTTTGCAGATGGCCTAGCTAGCTCGCTCGGCTGCCAGGACCTTCTGCCTGCTGAGAAAGCCTTCTTGGTGCCCAAACTCCATTTCCCACTAGGACTGATTTCTAGCCAACAATAAACTTTCATTCTGCAACTAATAATTCGGGAACGAGTGAATCCTTTCACTCTAAACCTGCGGCCAATTTAAAGGGGATTCTTAACGACTCTCTTACAGCCACTAACCCCTAGATTACCAGGAATCAAGACCCCTCAAACCGCATCATATTCATCCATCTTTCTCTATGTCTATATACCATTGATATAGCTGATATATATATATATCAGATACATACATTTATTTTTATGTATATGCATATATGTGGCTATGTACATGTGTGTATGTCTATATATGCTCTATACAGATAAATAGGAAAAAATCAAACTAGTAAATAAATGGACAATTATTCATATACTCTAAAGTTCACGGGTACATGCTTTTCATTGGTAGAAGGAAGGGTAGAGGATAAATCACTTTATCCATTTGGGCTGCACTCGATTCATCCGTGAAATAAAAAGCGCATTGCAAAACTTGGGAACCCTACGAAAATGTGAATTGCTAATATTGTTTGTCTTTGTAATTAAATTTTATAGCTACAGATACATTACCCAGATAAAGATCTGGGGCAAATTGTCTGCACAAAGTCTTCACTGCCTGGAGACTCTGTTAGGGTGGGAGGTGGAGAATGAGGGGGTGGGGAGAAGGCAGAATTGGGGTGTCTCTGCTCCAGATGCCAGATCCCTGGATGCTGTTGGGCTTGATTTACAAATAGTAGCTTACTGCCTCTGGGGCCTGATGCAAACAGATTGCTGTAACCTTAAGTAGTCTCTGAAGTTCCAACCTCCAGCCATTTCTTTGGCTTTCTTGCTTTCTCTTTATCTCTTCTCATTGCCAGGCAAAGATGGCATTTTAAAAATCTTATTAAATATTTTATTTTTCCTCAATGACATCTAAAAACAATTTTAACATTCTGGTTTTTTTTTTTTCAAATTTTGAGTTCCAAATTCTTTCCCTCCCTCCTCTTCCTGCCCCCATTGAGAAGTCAAGCAATTATGTACAACACATTTCCATGCAATACATTCTATGAAAGAAAACAAAGAAAAGCCAAGAAAAGATTAAAAAGTAGAGGAAAAGTGTCTGATCCACAATCAGGCTCTACTAGTTCTTTCTCTGGAGCTGCACAGCACCTTTCATTTTAAGTCCTTGGGAGCTATTTCTGCTTATTGTATTTCTGAGAATGACTAAGTCATCCACAGTTAATCATTGTAGTGTTGTTGTTACCGACCAGTGTTCTCCTGGTTCTGCTCCTTTCACTCTGTATCAGTTCATGTAAGTCTTTTCCAGGTCTTTTCGGCAAGCACCTCCCTTGTCATTAAAGACAGCAGTTTGATTGCCCTGTTCCCACTGCTTTCATGCTGGGCAGCAGGCTTGCTAAAATGTGGAACCCAGGACAAAATAAGCGACTTTGGGTAAGGGCTGATGTGTTTCTGGAGCAAAATTCTCTACATCAAAGTCTAGGCTGCTCATAGCTCACTTGGTGCAAGGGAAAGGCGTTTAAGGAAAAACAGACACACAATACTCCCTCCATACATGCATGTGCCACCCCCCCACCCCCCCCACCACACATATACTGCATCATTGTGAGGATGGCTTATCTGTTTCCCCCCTGCTTAATTATCTTCTTTTTTTTGGAGATAGTCAGGATTAAGTGCCTTACCCAGAGTCTAAAGTCAGATTCGACAGATTCAAACTCAGGTCTTAAGGCAAACAACCTCAGCACCTGAGTAGGATTTTTGACATCATTCTTATAAGGTGCAAGCACTGCCTATCATTCACCTAGGACCACAAAACTTTTTTTGATAATGGTTTTTCATTTTTCAAAATATATGCAAAAAGAAAGATCACTGGGAACTGAGTGTGGACCACAACCCAGCATTTCCACTCTTTCTGTTATTATCTGCTTGCATTTTTGTTTTCCTTTCCAGGTTATTTTTACCTTCTTTCTAAATCCGATTTTCTTGTACAGCAAGGCAACTGTATAAATATGTATACATATATTGGATTTAACATATACTTTAACATATTTAACATGTATGGGACTACCTGCCATCTGGGGAGGGGGTGGGGGGAAGGAGAGGAAAATTTGGAACAGAAAATTTTGCAAGGGTCAATGTTAAAAAATTACCCATGCATATGTTCTGTCAATAAAAAGCTATAATAAAAATATATACATATGCAAAAATAGCTTTCAACACTCACCCTTGAAGAACCTTGTGTTCCAAATTTTCCATCCTCCTTTCTCCTTCCCTACCCCCTCTTCTAGACAGTAATACAATGTTAAAACTTGCAATTCTTTTTTTTTCGAAAGAGGAAAAAAATCAGCTTTTTTATTAGCACCTTTCAGGGTGGTTAAGGTTTGCAGACATTATCTTCATCCTCACAACAACCCTGTGAGGTAGGTAAGCCACTATTTTGTAACAACTAGCAGCAAGTGTTTATTTTAAATAAAGTACAAAGTATTGAGTAAAATTTATGGGCAATTCTTCTAGACATAGTTCCACATTTATCATGCTGCACAAGAAAAATCAGATCAAAAAGGAAAAAAATGTGGGGGAAAGCAAGCAAACAACAAAAAAGGTGAAAATACTACGTTGTGATCCACATTCAGTCCCCCCAGCTCCCTTTCTGCATGTAGATGGCTCTCTCCATCACAAGTCTATTGGAACTGGCCTGGAAATTGTTGAAGAGAGCCATATCCATCAGAATTGATCATCACATAATCATGTTGTTTCCATGTACAATGTTCTCCTGGTTCTGCTCATTTCACTCAGCATCAGTTCCTGTAAGTCTCTCCAGGTTTCTCTGAAATCATCCTGCTCATCATTTCTTACAGATCAATAATATTCCATAACATTCATATACCACCACTTATTCAGCCATTCTCCAGCTGATGGGCGTCCACTCAGCTTCCAGTTTCTTGCTACTACAAAGAGGGCTGCCACAAACATTTTTGCACATGTGTCCTTTTCCCTTTTTTATGATTTCTTTAGAATACAGGAACAGTAGAGACACTGCTAGAGATCACAAAACTTTTTTATCCTCATCAGCAGTTACCTGCCCTGACTCCTATCCTTGTTTAGTTTAAAATCTGAGTTTAACTCTCAAGTAATCATATTGGTCTCTTTCGACTCTCCTTCTTCCATCTCCCTTTTCATCAGAAATTGTGTTTTCTCTGTCAGGATTTTGTTCTTGTAAGCCCTACTATTCTTTGTCTTAAGGAATATTTAGGCATAATGAGCATTTTTTTTCAGATATGGGCTGAATGAGGTGGCCTTTAAATCCTTCCAAGCTGAAATTCTGGGATCTACATGCTTCTTCTAGATTATTGTGCTATCATGGATGAACCTTCCCTTGACAGGAGAAAGCACTTGGGGTCACTTAAGAGTTAACCTCCTTCCTCAGATTTCAGTACACATAACCCAACAGAGCACAAGGTCATGGATCCCATCCCTTGTGATTTCCTGGGTCTGAGGCCCAGTTTGTGCAGATTCCTCTGATTTCATTCCAGGAACTTGGAAGGATCCAAGAATTTCCTTTGCTGCATCTCTGCTGCAAGTTCACAATGCTAGTTTCTGGTTTGGCCCAACAGTTCCTTGCCAGTTTCCCATTGGCTCCATCTTTAGGGCTATATGGTGTTCTGGATGGTCTTCATGCTGCATGGCTTCCCTCCATTCTAATGGGGAGATGTATCATGCCAAAAAAGTGTACATATATCACATATGGAGTGCAAATGAAAGAACATTTCAGAGGGACTAGTATGTGAACATTTTCCTGGAAGCAGCCTTAGTCTCAGTTGAAATAAATAATTACTCCAAAATCACAGCCAGCTGGTAAAAATGCAAACGTTTATTTCTTCTTCCAAATTAGCCTGGTTAGTTGAGGCCTATCTCTCATGTTCCAGAGAAATTCTTCCTAGCTCCAAGAGCTTCCTCCATATATATCATCTCCCAAAGGGTAACTCCTCCTTCTCGAGGCAGGGATTATGGGTTATCTCCAAGAGTGCTCTCTGGTCCTAAGAACTTCAAGGGAGGTGTGAATTCAGACTAAGCCCTACACGTGTGAACTCCATTGAGTACTTAGATACTTATGAGCTCTCTAAAGGTGTGAACACAAGCACTGTTCTATCAGTTCCACTTAGTACTTTGTTTCAAGTTCTGGCCCAAAATATCTCTTTCTAAGTTCAAATCAACTCCAATGTTTTAACACTTTGTAAAGATTCCAACACTAGTATCCGCCTTGGGCAAGGGGTTCAAGGTGAGACAGAAGAGACAGACCATTGGAAAGGTCCCATACAAAATAAGCAATCTAAATGTAGACTGGAAGCCAAGAGAGTGAGATAAGGAAGGAGGGCCTGCCAAAAGGCACAGAGCACTTTTATAATTACTATCTCATTGGATCCTCACAACAATCTTAGGAAGTAGATGCTATTATTAGTCCCACTTTACAGCTGAGGAAACTGAGGCAAACCTTGCTTAGGGTCACCCAGCTAGTGTCTAAGGTCATACTTGAACTCAGGTCTTCTTTACTCTAGACCAAGCCAGTGCTCTCTCCACTTTCCCGCTACTGTCTCAGTATACAAATTGGGGAAGCAAAGAGCCTTCTATATGCTAGGTGTTTGTTTTAGGTCTGAGGTAATTCCAATTGGTTGTAACAAACTGGAACAGGGCTTTAGTGAACTGGGTCACTTGCCCTCTCCCTCTCCCTCTGGACACAAGCATATGGACCAGGTTCAGTCCTGAGGGTGATGGCAGGATGAAAATTTCTCTAGGTCCCTGCATAACAAAGAGTATATGGAACTTCTCCAAAGCTTCCAACCCAGTGTTCTAGATCCAGAGCTCTCACCCTGGGACCCATAGAGAGATTTCAGGGGAGCCTATTAACTCAGAGAAGAACAAATTGTACTTTTATGTTCACTAATCTCTATTTGAAATTTAACCTTTCCTTCCATTGTGAACTTTTTTTTTTACAAGTACATATTTCTGAGAAGAGGTCTATAAACTTCCCTAGACTGTCAAGGGGGTCTGTAACTTCCAAGAGAATTTAAGACCCCCTGCTGTAGCCTATCATCTCTATCATCTAGCATTTGAGCTCTCCCTTTCAGCTTTGTGTCACCTGTCAAGTTGTTGGGGACACTGTCTATGGCTTTCTTTAAGTCATTAATAGAAATGGTGACTAGCATGGAGCTAAGCACAGAGGACTGGGGGACTCCACTGGAAATCCCCTTTCTAGTTTATATTGAATTAATAAATTAGGACTCAGAGTTCAACCATTTAACCAGTTTGACTCCATCTAATTCTCTTCACTTCTCACTAGGCTCACTGGCTTTTAGTTTTTTGAAAATTGAAACATTTGGGTAAGGGAGAAAGAGGCCAGGAATTTATTATGTGCCAGGTACTGTGCTAAGTACTTTAGAAATATTATTTTATTTGATCCTCACAATCACCCTGTAAGGTGATCATTATACTATTATTATTCCTATTTTATAGTTGAGGAAATTGAGGTAGATAGAAGTTAAGTGAATTGCCCAAAGTTACAGGGTTAGTAGGTATCTGAGGTCAGATTTGAACTCAGGTCTTCCTGTCTCCAGGTCTAATGTCTTCTCCAGAGACTCATTTGACCTTTTCCAATTCCATGTCGTTGTTTGGTCATTTTTCAGTTGTGATTGACTCTTTGTGATTCCATTTGGGATTTTCTTGGCAAAGATACTAAAGTAGTTTGCCATTAATTTGCAAATAAGGAAATTAAGGCAAACAGAATTAAGCGACTTGTCCAGGGTCACACAGCTAGTAAATGTCTGAGGCCAGATTTTGAACTCAGGAAGAGGAATCCTCCTGACTCCAGGCCCAATGTTCTATCTACTGCAGTGCTACCTACCTGTGTGGGACCCTCAGCCTAATTAACCTCTCTGCCCTTATCAACTCTCTTAAGAGACTAGCAGTTGAAGAGAAGGAGCTGACTTACATTGATGAAGGGAATTCCCTCATCAGGGAGAACCTTTTTCCATTTTTATTTTTTTTTTATTTTTACCCTTGTCCAATGACATCTGTAGCCTGTCATTCCTCATAGATCTTCATCACACCATTGTTTGCATTTCTAGTCACAGAATCACAGAATTTGAGAGCTGGTAGGGAACTCAATGGTAGTCTAGTACAACTAATACCTACAGAGACTTCTCACCCAACTGTTCCTGTAGTCACTGATCCTCGGCTTGGAGACTTCCAAACGAGGGAATCTGCTCCCTTCCATAGCAGCCCATTCCATATGGGAACAGCTCCAAGTGTTAGGAAATCCCCCCTAACATCAAATCTAAATCAGCTTTTCTCTGACTTCCTTCCCTCAGATCCCCTGCTGCCATTGCTCTTGGATCTACCCTCTAGGGTCAAACAGAATAAGTCTCTTTCCTTTTATACAAGGCAGCCCTTCAGATACCCATAGACAATTGTCATGTCCTCCCTGAGTCGTATCTTCTCTGGCCCAAACACCTCTAGTCCCTTCTTCCTCTCTTCTTATAACACATAATGAAGGGTCTTTGCTGTCTTGATTGGCCTCCTCTGGAGCTTTTTCCCAGTTCATCAATGTTCTCATTGAACTGTAGTCCCAGAATTGAACACAAGACTCCAGATGAGATCTAAACTGAGCAGTAAAAAAACCTCTTTGTTCTTCCTTTCTCTCATAATGCATTCCAAGTATATAAGAGGTTGTTTGGTGGGGGGGCAGAGCCAACATGGCAGAGAGCAGACACAACTTTCTGTGATCTCCTCTGACCTTTCTCTCAAACTAACAGCAGATAAAGCCTCTAAACTAGTTTTGAAGTGACAGAACCCACAAATATTTGGAGAACAGCACATTCCCAGAAGAATATACCTTGGAAGAACTTCAGAACAGCTCTGTTTCAGTCAGACAGGGGGACAGTCTACCAAGCCCAAGCCGCAGCACAGGGAGTCCGGGGCAAGGAGCAGGGGTGGGGAACCAGAGCTTTGCTGTGATCAGGGAACCTTCTGTGAATCTCTTAGGTTATTCTACCCTGGTTGCAGGTGGGTGGCTTATTAGATTTGCTGCAAGATACCCAAAAGCCAATACAAAAGGCAAATTATAAGCTGCTGAGCCCTGAAACACATTATCCAACACCTGAAGACAGTCAGAAACACCGGCCCCAGGGCAGACTAAAGCAGCTGCCCCTCCTTTGCCTTAAGAGCAGACCTCAACCCTTAAAAATGAGCAAAAAAGTAAAAACAACTCTGATCATAGATAACTTTTATGAAGATAGAGAGCAGACCTCAAATCCTAAGGTTCCTAAAGGAAAATCAACTCCAGATGACGCCTCAAAGGGAGATATGAGCTGGTCCCCATTTGACAAGGCCTTCTTAGAAGATCTCAAAAAGGATCTTAGAAGAAAAATGGGGGAAGGAAATAAGATCTTTGCAAAAGGGTATGGAAAAGGAAAAACATAAATTATCTGAAGAAAACACCTTTAAAAATAGATTTGATGAAATGGGAAAAGCATATACCTCCCTAAAAAATAATGGAAAAAGAATAAAACTCCTAACAAAATGGATATGAAAAAGATACCAATTTGAGAATTTGTGAAATGGAAAAAAGATCTAATAAACAAAACAATTCAATTGGCCAAATGCAAAAGGAGCTAAAAAAGGTAACTGAAGAAAATATGCTAAAAATTACAATTGAACAAATGAAGTAAAAGACTTCAAGAATCAGTCAAATAGAACCAAAAAAAAAAATGAAAAAAAAATAGAAGAAAATATGAAATACCTCCTAGGAAAAACAACTAATCTGGAAAACAGAACTAGAAGAGAAAATCTAAGTATTACTGGATTCCTGAAATCCATGATGAAAAAAGAACCTAGACATTATCCTTCAGAAAATCATTAAAGAAAACTGCCCTGATGTCCTAGAATCAGAGGGCAAAATAGCCATTGAAAGAATTCACCGATCACCTCCTGAAAGAGACCCCAAATTAAAAACCCCAAGGAATATCATGGCTAAATTTCAGAACTATTAGACCAAGGAAAAAATATTGCAAGCATCCAAAAAGAAACAATTCAAATACTGAGGGGCCACAATCAGGATTACCCTGGACCTAGCAGCCTCCACCTTAAAGGATCTAAGGGCATGGAATATGATATTCTCAAAGGCAAAGGAACTTGGATTACAGCCAAGAATAAGCTACCCAGCTAAAATGGGCATTATCTTTCAGGGAAGAAGATGGACATTCAATGATACAGGTGAATTTCATCTATTTCTGATGAAAAGACTTGAGCTGAAAAAAACTGCTCTCCAAATACAAAAACTCAAGAGAAGCATAAAAAGGTAAAAAAGAAAGAACTCTTGAGAACTATATTTCTGTTATGGGTATACTTAGAGAGTGCAGGTATAATTTGATTTTATTATGATAATATGAAAAAGTAACAAGAGGTGGAAAGGGGATTGTACTGGAAAAAGGGAGAAATGGAGGTAAAATGAGGAATGTTACATCTCATGAAGAGACAAACAAGATCTATTATAAATAAGGGAAAGAAGGGAGGAGGGTGAGCATTGGGTGAATCTTATTCTTATCAGATTTGGCTCAAAGAGAGAATATCGGACATATTTGATTTCACAGAGAAACTTGTCTCACTTTATAGAGAAGTGGGAGAGGAAAGTGGAAAAGAAAGGGAAAGGCTAATAGAAGGGAAAACAGCAGTGGCAGGAAAAAGCTATAAGATGGGGGAGGGGCTCTAAAGGGAGAGTGCTCTTTGAGGGAGGTGGTGATGAGAAGCAAAATATTGGGGAGGTGGGAAGGGGGAAAGGAAAGAGAAAAGCATAACTTGGGGTAAATAAGATGGCAGGAAATACAGAATTAGTCACTTTAACTGTGAATGTGAATTCACATTCTCCCATAAAATGGAAGGAAATAGCAGACTGAGTTCAAAGCCAGAATCCCAAAATATATTGTTTACAAGAAACATATTTAAAGCAGAGTGATACATAGAGTACAGATAAAAGGCTGGCACAGAATTTATTATGCTTCAGGTGAAGTAAAAAACAAAACAAAACAAAAAAAGCAGGGGTAGCAATCCTGATCTTAGGTCAAGTAAAAGCAAAAATAGATCTAATTAAAAGAGATAAGGAAGGAAACTATATCTTGCTAAAGGGCACTATAGATAATGAAGCAATATCAATACTAAACATATATGCACCAAATGGGATAGTATCCAAATTCTTAGAGAAGTGAAAAGAGCTGCAAGAAAAAATAGAGAGCAAAACTATCCTACTGGGGGATCTTAACTTTGCTCTCTCAGAGCTAGATAAATTAAACTGCAAAATAAATAAGAAGTTAAAAAGCTAAACAGAATGTTAGAAGAGTTAGGTATAATAGATCTTTGGAAAAAATTGAATAAAGACAGAAAGGAGTATACTTTTTTCTTGGCAGTTCACGAAATCTATACAAAAATTGACCATGTATTAGGACATAAAAAAACCTCAAAATAAAATGCAGAAAAGCAGATGCATTTTTTCCAGATCACAATGCAATAAAAATCACATGCAATAACAGGTCAAGGGAAAATAAACCAAAAACCAATTGGAAACTATATAATCTAATCCTAAAGAATGAATAGGAGAAACAACAAATCATATAACAATCAATAAGTTCATCCAAGAGAATGACAATAATGAGACAACATACCAGAATTTGTGGGATACAATCAAAGTGATTATTAGGGGAAAATTTATATCTGTAGATTCTTACTTGCACAAAATAAAGAGAAGATCGGTGAATTGGGCTCACAACATAAAAAGCTAGAAAAAGAACAAATTTTAAACTCTTAATTAAATACCAAATTTGAAATTCTGAAAATAAAAAGGGAGATTAATAAAACTGAAAGAAAACTATTGAATTAAAAAATAAAACTAAGAGTTGGTTTTATGAAAAAACCAACAAAATCGATAAATCTTTAGTTAACTTGATTAGAAAAAAGAAAGAAGAAAATCAAATTGTTAGTCTCAAAAGTGAAAAGGGAGAACTTTTCACCAATGAAGAAGAAATTAGAGCAATAATTAGGAGTTATTTTGCCCAACTATATGTCAATAAATTTGATAATCTAAGTGAAAAGGAGGAATATCTTCAAAAATATAGATTGCCCAGGTTAACAGAAGAGGAAATAAATTATTTAAATAGTCCCATTTTAGAAAAAGGAATAGAACAAGCTATTAATCAACTCCCTAAGAAAAAATGGGCCAGATGGATTTACATGTGAATTCTACCAAATATTTAAAGAACAAATAATTCCAATACTATATAAACTATTTGAAAAAATAGGGAAAGAAATTCCTTTTATGACACAGATATGGTGGGGATAGCTAAACCAGGTAGGGTGAAAACAGAGAAAGAAAATTATAGGCCAATTTCCCTAAAGAATAGTAATGCAAAAATCTTAAATAAAATATTATCAAAGAGATTACAGAAAGTCACCCCCAGGATAATACACTATGACCAAGTAGGCTTTATACCAGGAATGCAAAGCTGGTTCAATATTAGGAAAACTATCAGCATAATCGACTATATCAATAACTAAACTAACAAAAATCGAATGATTATCTCAATAGATGCAGAAAAAGCATTTCATAAAATCTAACACCTATTCCTTTTAAAAATACTATAGAGTATAGTAGTAAATGGACTTTTCCTTAAAATGATCAGTAGTATCTATTTAAAACCATCAGCAAGCATTATATGTAATAAGGACAAATTAGAATCATTCCCAGTAAGATCAGGGGTGAAACAAGATTGCTCACTATCTCCATTAGTATTCAATACTGTATTAGAAATGTTAGCTTTGGCAATAAGAGAAGAAAAAGAGATTAAAGGAATTAGAGTAGGTAATAAGGAAACCAAATTATCATTCTTTATAGATGATATGATGGTATACTTAGAGAACCCCAGAAATTCTACTAAAAAGCTATTAGAAATAATCCACACCTTTAGCAAAGTTGCAGGATACAAAATAAATCCACATAAGTCATCAGCATTCTTATATATCACTAACAAAACCCAACAGTTAGAGATACAAAGAGAAATTACATTTAAGATAACTGTTGGTAATATAAAATATTTGGGAGTCTATCTGCCAAGGGAAAGTCAGGAAGTATAGAAATTATAGGCCGCTAGAAAACTGGAAAACATTTTCTACACAAATAAAGTCAGATCTAAACAATTAGAAAAATATCAAGTGCTCATGGTTAGGCCAAGTGAACATAATAAAAATGACAATATTACCTAAATGCAACTTATTTAGTGCCATACCAATCAAATTCTCAAGAAATTATTTTACAGATCTAGAAAAAAAAATAACAAAGTTCATCTGGAAGAACAAAGGTCAAGAATTTCAACGGAATTAATGAAAAAAATGCTAATGAAGGTGGCCTAGCTGTGCCAGACCCAAAACTATATTATAAAGCAGTGGTCATCAAAACCATTTGGTATTGGCTAAGAAATAGAGTGGTAGATCAGTGGAACAGGTTAGGTTTACAGGACAAACTAATCAATAATTATATAGTAATCTAGTGTTTGACAAATCCAAAGACCCCAGCTGTTGGAATAAGAACTCACTATCTGACAAAAACTGCTGGGAAAATTGAAAATTAGTGTGGCAGAAACTAGGCATTGACCTACACTTAACACCGTATAATAAGATAAGGTCGAAATAGGTCCATGATTTAGACTTAAAGAATTATAAGCAAATTAGAAGAACATAGTATCCTATTTTACCTCTCAGATATGTGAAGGAAGGAATTTGTGACCAAAGAAGAACTGGAACTCATTATTGAACACCAAATAGATAAGTTAACAAGTTTTTTGTACCAACAAAACTAATGCAGACAAAATTAGAAGGGAAGCAATAAATTGGGAAAACATTTTTACATTTAAGGGTTCTGATAAAGGCCTCATTTCTAAAATATATAGAGTATTGACTCAAATATATAAAAATTCAAGCCATTCTCCAATTAATAAATGGCCAAAATATATGAACAGACAATTTTCAGATGAAGAAACTGAAACTATTTTTAGTCCTATGAAAAGGTGCTCTAAATAACTATTGATCAGAGAAATGCAAATTAAGACAACTGACATACCACTACATACCTCTCAGATTGGCTAAGATGACAGGAAAAGATAATGACGAATGTTGGAGGGGATGTGGGAAAACTGGGGTTGGTTTTGTTGGTGGAATTGTGAATGGAGCCAGCCATTCTGGAGAGCAATTTGGAACTATACTCAAAAAGTTATCAAACTGTGCATACCCTTTCACCCAACAGTATTTCTACTGGGCTTATATCCTAGAGAGATCCTTAAAGAAAGGAAAGGGACCCACATGTGCCAAAATGTTTGTGGCGGCTCTTTTTGTAGTGGCCAGAAACTGGAAAATGAGTGGATGCCCATCAATTGGAGAATGGCTGAATAAGTTATGGTATGTGAATGTTATAGAATATTATTGTTCTATGAGAAATGATGAGCAGGATGATTTCAGAGAGGCCTGGAGAGACTTACATGAACTGATGCTGAGTGAAATGAGCAGAACCAGGAGATCATTGTACATGGCAACAACAAGATTATATGATGATCAATTCTGATGAACGTAACTTTTTCCAACAATGAGATGATTAATGCCAGTTCCAATGATCTTGTGATGATGAGAGCCTTCTGCACCTAGAGAGAGGACTCTGGGAACTCAGTGTGGACCACAACTTAGCATTTTCACTCTTTCTATTATTGTTTGCTTGCATTTTGTTTTCTTTCTCAGTTTTTTCTTTCTTGATCTGATTTTTCTTGTGCAGCAAGATAACTGTATAAATATGCATACATATATTGCATTTAACATATATTTTAACATATTTGACATGTATCTGACTACCTGCCAGGTAGGGGAGGGGATGGATGGAAGGAGGGGAAATTTTGGAACATAAGGTTTTGCAAGGGTCAATGTTGACAAATTTCCCATGCATATGTTTTGTAAATAAAAAGTTTTAATAAAAAAAAAGAAAAAGAAATATAGAGATTCTTTAGCTGCCGCATGACACTTCTCACATTGAGTTTGTGGTCTACTATAACCTTCGTATCTTTTTTCAGTGAAACTGCTTTTTTTCAATGAAACTTCATTCTCCTATCCCATTCTGTACTTGTTAAGTTGACTTTTTGCACCCATTTATAACTTGACATTTCTCTTTACTGAATTTCATCTAGATTCAGCCCACTACTCCCTTTTTGGATCCCAGCTCTGGCATCTACTATATTAAATCTTCCTCCCAGCTTTGGCATCTCAAAATTGATGGGCATCTGTGACTTTATCCAAGTCATCAATAAAACTATTAATTACCACAAGGTCAAGTAGAGATCCCTGGAGCATTGTACTAGAGACCTCCTTCCAAGTTTAAACAATACTGAGTATTATTCAACTATTTCTAAATCTTTTTCTAGAAACATCTAGCCTATGTCTCTCCCTCTTTCTCACCAAAATAGTGTGAGATATATTACCAAAAGCTTTGATAAGATCTAGGTTAATTGCATTTACAACATTTCCTGATTAACCAGTTTAGTCACCTGATCAAAAAAAATTTTTTTAAGGAAATAAGTTTAGTCTGGTATAACTTGTTCTTGAGCCTGAGATCTGATTGTTCTCTGCCATCTCAGATTCTCTTTCTAAGTATTCACTATTTCTTTAATGATCTATCTGCTCTAGGATTTCCCAAGGAACCAGAGCCTGTAGTTTATAAATTCTGTTCTTTCTCCTTTCTTTTCAAAATTGAGACATTTGAAGTTCTCTGGTCCCGTTTTCCACAATCTTACAAATATAGGACCATCCCCTCCTGAGGAAGCTTCATAACCATTCCGGTGGAAAGAGACCACCTTAGAAGCTTGCAAACCATCCTGCTTCCCAGCCATGCACAACTATCGGGAAGCTTACAGTAAAAGATGAGAGAAAGCCCTTCATTGGCTGATAATCTGAAGAGCTGATGATCCAATGGGCCTTTTAAAGGAGAAGATTTTTGCTTGGCTCTCTAGGCTATGGCTGTCTGAACAATAAGGTCTGACTATAGAGAGGGATGGGGAAGAATAGGATCATTCTTTAACTCACTGTCATGGCAATTCAACTCACATGGTGGCTAATGAGGGAGGGAGCCATCAGGTGTTGTTATTGTTTGTTCTTTGTCCTAGGAGAGGACCATAAGGGAGGTGATCTCATGACTTGCACGTGAATTGGATTTAAGTGAGGAAGGGCTGGGCAACACCTGCTTCACTTTCCCTTCCAGAGCCATCTGGGTCCAGTGGCCAGAGACAGATCAGAATGACTGGAGATGGCCCTGGATGCAGGGGAAGACCTTGTAAGGTCTTCAATAGGTCTCGGTTTGACTGAAGCAACACCCATTCAGTGATTAAGGCTAGGTAGCAATGGAGGCAAAGAATCTCCCCCTTTACCTAGTCAAAAAACAAACAAACAAACAAAACCCAATTAGGTAACAAATCTGGAAGGGGAAGACTCTCAGGGTTTCTGGCCAAAGCAGAGGTGGTTGCTATTTATATTCAATGTGAATATAATGATGACCGAATGGGGTTTGGTCTGGGACCTATTAGTGGCTACTCAATGAGAATTAGAGGGGTTTGGGGTTTAAGGCATGGTCCTTAAGAAAGAAATCTAGCCATTAAACCCCAAGATATTTTGGGAGGAGTCAGAGATCCAAAAGAAAAGTTAAAAATGCTTTTAAGAGCATATGTATGTAGGTAAGATTTAAGTCACACTGAAGACCTTACAAGGTCTCCCAGTTCATCTGGGGCCATCTCCAGTCATCCTGATCTATATCTGGCCATGGATCTAGATGACTCTGGAAGGGAAATTGAGGCAAGTGATCTTGCCCAGCCCCAAGTTCCTCGCTTAAATCCAGTTCACATGCATATATCATGATATCACCTCCCTGAAGTCACCATCTTCTTCCAGAATTAAGGACACACACCAACTCAGTGAGGAACCAGGTGGATCTGTGCTAGAAATCCCAAGCTGCCTTTGCCTTTCTTTTGTTATTCCTTATCTTTAGTTGATGATGTACTTTCCTGCCCAAGGAGTAGGGGTCTTGTCTCAGACCTCGGACCACAAACTAACAACGTGACCTACAGCAGCACAGCAATGTTGTGCTCAAATGAGTCAACTGTATCCACATCGAAGATCCTTTCCCTGGTGTGGCTAATTAGACCTCTTTTTGTTAACTGCCCAATATCTCATTTCATTCCAATTCTGAACTTGAGTAAATATCTCAGGAAGGTTTTGAACTCAGCACTTGCTGACTCTAAGTCATGTATGCTATTCACTGTGCTATCTAACATAGTCTGGTCTAATCCCATCCCAAGTACCTAGCAGTTTGATGGACCTGTCAAGCTAGGGCTGGGAGGGGTTATTTATGGGCTTGGAAGAGGTGAGCATTAGCAGGACCTCCACAGCGGCAGCTGGGTCAAGAAAGAGCAGGATTTAGAGTCAGGAAGACCAAAGTTCAAATTCATTTTTATAATAGCACCTGCCTTTCGGGATTGTTGTGAGAATAAGATGAGAAAAGGTCTATGTGCCAGTAGCTCTGAGAGCCTCAAAGCACTACAGTCATACTGTTGCCATAATCTACCCCCAGTCTACCTTCCATTTCCGAGACTTTGCCACTTAATCCATAAGCTGGTGCTCAAGCATCAGATGCACGCTTTGGCCACGTGCCCTTCTCCTACCTGTCCCATGACAATCGTTCTAAGCCGTAGTTCAGTCCTTTGGCATTGCCTCCTTGGGCCCTGGTCGTGCCATTCCATTCCATTTGCTACATTAAGTGCCGCCGAATTCTAGGTTTATTACTGAGTCATACTGAGTCAAACCATCAATAAAGCCAATGGAGGCTTGTTTATTTGGGGAGAGTGAAACCTGTTGGGCTAATCAGAATAACTGGTCTGAGGGGTCTATTCTAGGACCGCTTTCTAAGATTGGGGGAGCAAAACAGCATGGTATATTGTTGGGGCCAAGAAAAACTGGATTCAAATATTGCCTTAGACTAACTGTGATACAGGCAAGTAATTAACCGCATGCTTCGATTTCCTCAAGGGTACCTCACTCAGGTCACTTCAAACTCTAAAATGTCTTCCTTCTCATGGAAGAACCAGATTTTACTAATGTTCTGTTCTTCACGTAATAGTGACTAGATTAAAAGTCACATTCAGCTCGTTGAATGAATCATTCAATATCCATGGCATTATTGGGATCAAGAGCTGGAATTAAACCGGGTTGCCTTGCATGTGGCATTCTGTCTCAACTAAAGCCTATTAGTGGGCCAATAACTGCTTTTCAAGCTAGGTATGTATACATGCAGCTACACAGATAGCTAATTGTGTGCTCTGAATCCCAGAGGTCTCTTAATAGGGTTCCCCTCTGGTGTTTGCCACAGACCCCATAGGGGCAGCGTGGCCTGTGTGGATACTTATGGAATGAACGATAAGGTCATGCTAGATAGTGCGGAGGCAGGAAGTCTTGAGTTCAAAATCCTCCTCAGACATTTCCTAATTGTGTGACTAAGTAAATCACTTCTTTGTGCCTCAGCTTTCCCATCTGTAAAATGAGGATCTCTCATAAGATTATTGTGAAGAGCCAATGAGTTATTATAAAGATGTGATGGACAGCCCTTTCCCAATGTTTAAAGCACTGGGATGTCTAGTTCTCACGTCAAGTTGGGCCTTTACTGATTGATTCGGGCCTCATGTCATTTGAGAGTTAGTTCCACCCTCTCTCTCACTCCTATCCATATAAGTAGCCAGTCTGTCAAAAACAACTTCCTTCTCATTTCCTCCCATCAGTATGTGACCTAGATACTGCTTTTCTGACATCTGCTGGAAATTTGGGATAGTGCAGTTGAGCTACTGCCCAAAGGGATTGGGAATTTGCGTTTGGGGGATTTTGAGGGAAGGGAGGAGGGTCGTTTGCTTCATCAATATGGGTGACTTCTGGCATGAAAACTCCCTCCCCCCCCAGTCCAAATGAACAATTCTTCCCCAGCTTGTACTTAGAGAATTTCAGGAAGCCCCTGAGAGGTTCTGGGACCTACAGTAACATAGATAGTGGGTATCAGAGGCAGGACCTGAATTCAAGTTTTCCTGATTCTGAGACTGTTTACCCTCTCCAATGAGCCACTTTGTCTCTCCTGGACCTTAATTTGCCACATATGGAAAGAAACTGAGGGGGCTCAAAGGAAATACAGGATCTGATCGTTCCTGGTGCCCTTAGCAGTCCAGCTGTTGGCTAACATCACTACATCTGTAACCGCTGTCCCATAGGAGACTCTGTAATACACAGTCGCAAGCCAAAAGTCATCCATGGGTTTGGTTTTTTTTTTTTTGGCTTTTTGTCACCACCAGTGGAATGGAAAGGAATGGAGACTTAGTGGCCCTGAGAACTTCAATTTTTTCTACATTTTTCTACATCCTTACCCACTTCTTGGGATCCTGTATTATATTAAAGTTATCATTTTCAAAGCCAGTGGCAGCTGCAGGAGTTTATTATTGTCTTTTTTATTTATAAGAATTATTCTATTGGCTTTATCCACTCATATGGGGATGGCATAGAGACTGGCGTTGTGACTTCATTGACATAGGAAATTGTAGAGGGCCAGAACTCTGGAAAAGTATACTTGAAACAAGGATATTTACAGCAGGGTGTTTACTCAATGTGATTGATAAGATATGTAGGTATTTAAGGGCTGAGAGGACTGGAAATAGAGGCATTCCATCTTTGACCATCCTCCTGGTGGCTGTCCTGCCTCCTGCACTCCTCCACTAAGATCAAAGCTGGTAGCTAGTCCGGACACTACATTTTGGTGCTCGAAAAAGGGAACTCCAGAAGGACACTACAGGAAACTATTGAGGAAATTCTTCCCACCAATGCTAGTCAATACCTACTCTGCAATGGATAGCAAATATTTAATAGTTGACTATTCATTTGGATAATTTTATTAATTGAGTTTAATAGTTAAAATTTAATATTAAATCATCCCCTTTTCTGTCATCCAAAATATATATGGAATTGATACAGAGATATAGGAAGAAGAGTCATTCTCCAATAAATTAAGGAGTCAAAGGATGTGAACAGGCAGTTTTCAAAAGAAGAAATGCAACAACCATATGAAAGAATTCTGCAAATTACTAATAAGATGTAATTACTGCAAATTAAAAGAACTCTGAGATTTCACCTCACAGACTGACAAACAAAAAAATGTCAAGTACCTGGATAGGTTATAAGGACAGGCAATTAACCTGTCAATCAACAAATATTTATTAAACTTTTACTATGTTCTAGGTACATAAAGATGCCCTATAAAAGGAGAGATTAAATGTAGATATATAGTTGTATACATGATATCTACAGAGTAGAAAGAAGGTAACATTGGAAGGGAAGGCACTAGAAATTGAGGGACCAGGAAAAATGGACTTTCAGCTGACTCTTGAAGGAAGTCAGAGATTCCTTCTAAAAGATCAAGGGAAGAAGGGAAGGCATTTCAGGCATGGAGGACTATGTGTATGAGGAACAGAAACTAGGCCAGGATGGTTGAACAGTGGATTTAATTCCTAAGAAAACTAGAAAGAGGAGAAGTCAGTTTGTGAAAAGTTTAAATGTCCAACAAAGGACTTTGTGATTATAGTAGTAAGAGGCTCTTTGGAGTTTGAGTAGAGGAAAAGGGTAAGTGAACAAGCACTTCGTAAGCATCTGATACATGCCATACACTGTGATAATCATGTTACAGATATTATCTTGTTTGATAAGTGGTAGGAAGATGACATGCTGAGCAGAGAATGGCCTGGAGGGAGAGGAGAAGAAGACACTTAAGCTAATCAAAAGGCTCTTTTGGTAATACAGGTAAAAAGTGATGAAGGCCCAAGCTAGGGTGGCAGCTGTGAGAGGAAAGAAGGAAAAAGAAAGAAAAGGTGTTTGGAGAAGTGACAAGATTTGGCAACCAACTGTCTATGCGGGGTGAGAAAGAAGCACATAGAATCAAAAACACCTTGATCACAGGCCTGGAGACCTAGGAACAAGTCAAGGCCTCCACAGTGATAAGGGAGATCATAAAGAGGGAAGGTTTGGAGGAAGGATGAATGTGTTACATTTGAGATGTCTATGAAACAACCAGTTTGAATATGGAGGTAGTTAGTGGTTTATGGCTCTTGCTCAAGAAGGATAGGGTGAGATGTGACCTCTGAGCTTATTTCCAGTTCTAGATCTATGTTCTATGAATGAAGCTCCATTCATTGAGGGTGGATAGGATACCCTGAAAAGTGCCTTCCAGGTCTAGCTTCTTAATCTTTTGATCCATCTACTTGAGCGAAGTAGGCCCCCTCTCTCCAGTAAGTTTTCTCCTCTCCATCTAGTTGCAGAAGCACCTTCTCCCTGAGTGCTTTTCCTTCTTCCACAGGCATCTGGACACCCAGTCCAATCGTCTCGTTTTTTACAGAGGAAACTGAGGCCCAGGGAAGGTGACTTAGAGGAGTAGATATAAAACTGGAAGGGACCTCAGAAGCCATTGAATGAATCCCTTCATTTTACAGAGAAGGAAACTGAGGTGTGGTGAGGGGAAAGGATTTGCCCAATGTCATATAGGTAGTAAGTGACAGAGCTAGGTTTTGAATGCAGCTATTCTGACTCCAGAGACCAAAGTAAGGGTATTGGAAATTCAATTAACTTAGCATCTAGTGCTTTGGCCCTGTACTTTCAAAGGCTTTTGTAAAATTGTTTGGGTCAAGTTCCCCTGATCTTGTGATCAAGAGAGCCATCTATACCCAGAGAGAGGACTGTGGGAACTGAATGTGGATCACGACATAATATTGTCACTCTTTTTGTTGTTGTTTGCTTTCATTTTATTTTCTTTCTCATTTTTTTCCTTTTTGATTTGATTTTTCTTGTGCAGCAAGAGAATTGTATAAATAAGTATGCATATATTGAATTTAACACATATTTTTACCACGTTTACTTGCCATCTAAGGGAGGGAGTGGGGGGGGAAAGGGAGAAAATTGGAACCCAAGGTTTTGCAAGGGTTAATGTTGAAAAATTATCCATGCATAGGTTTTGAAAATAAAAAGCTTTAGTAAAAAATAAAAAAAATTTATTTGGGTCAATCCCCTCATTTTATTCTCTTCCTATATGTTGTATAATTTCTCTTTAATTAATCAATTTCTCAAGTACTTTGAGTAACAATCAGGGGAAACTTTTTTTGCCCATTTTTCAGTTTATAATTAGCCCATTGCCCCATCAGAGTCAGTGGACCATTTCCTTTTGTCCTCATGCCCAGGTTCGATGACCTAGGAAAGTCCCTTGCCATGAAATACCACTTCTTAGTTTCTGACCTACATATACAGAATATTCATTATTTTCTTCTTCCCCTGTTTCCTTGCATATTTTTTAAATGTTCATTCCAGTAATGAAATATTAATGCACTACAAGAAATGACGAAAGGGACTGATTCCGAGAAATCTGGAATCATTATATTACATTACGTAGACTGATGCAAAGCAAAGCAGGAAGGACCAGGAGGATACTTTATACAATGGATGCGACATTGTCATGGAAAACAATCTTGTAAGACTTCAAAATTCTGATCAATGCAATGACCAAACACAACTCCAAAGAACCAATTAAAATTGACAATAATGTTAACAATCATGTCAACATTTATAAAACATTTTAAGGTTTGCAAAGCACACGTGCTATCTCACATTACCCACCTCCTGTCTAAAAGGTGATGAACTCAGGGTGCTGAATGAGACGTTCTCAGATGTGACTAATGTGGGGATTACTAAGATACAAGTCTTACTTGACTATGTTTATTTGTTGCAAGGGAGGGATTTTAAAAATTGTGGAGGAAGGAGGGCTAGTGATAGAGAATCCTCAAAAATAAAAGAAGAAAAGAGAGTCAATACAATTTCTTAAAATGCCCAGAAGAGAACAGAAGGAAGTTCAGAGGGAGACACAGACAAGCAGGATAGCTTTGAAACTAGAATGTTGAATTTTATATACTTAAAAAAAACAAGCCATAAGTAATAAATAATCATGGTTTTGTATATTTTGTTGTTAAGTCATTTTCGGTTATGTCTGACTCTTTCTGACCCCATTTGAGTGGTTTACTTCTCAACAGCAACAACAGCAATTATATTTGGAAATACTCATATCTATTGGTTTTTGTCAGGTTCAGAGTAACAAAAAAATTAAGTCTATACACTTTTCTGGTCTTAAAATCCCACTTGACACCAATGGTCTTGGTTGGGTTATAGATACTGTCCAATAGAACATAAACTCAGTTAAAAGCAAAATTAATCATCAATAATTGCTCAAATTCCAGACAAAGTATGTTTTTGCATCACTTCTTGTCCCTGAATAGGATTTGGACTGGGATCATATTATCCACTGATCATCTTATACTAATACAAAGGACCCCAAAGAAAAGGCTTGTTAACACATGAAATGGAACCCCAGCTGAGCTGAGAAGAAAACTAGGTACTCTTGAAGGTCTAGAAAAGCCAAGGTATGTGTTCTAAGCATGAAGAAAAACCTGCAGAGAGGCAGAAAGTAGACCACAGAGTTCAACCAAGAGTCCACAGACCAGCATGGCTGGTCTAAGGGAGGGGACTCTATGATAAGGTCTCAAAAGGTGGGGCCATAGCTTAAAGAGCTAGGCAGGAGACACTACAGATGTCAGAGGAAAATGAGGTCCAAGAAGACAATTGATTTCCTCAAAGGTCACAGAGGCAGAAGAGTAGTAAGTGGCCAAGCTGGGAATTAAATCCAGGTCCTTAAACCTCAACTCTAACATTCTTTCCACTATACCATGTTGTATCCTGGTAGATGGGAGGTAGATTGTGGAGATTCTTGAAAGCCAGGCTATAGAGATTGTATTTCATTCCAGAGGCATTAGGAAGCCACCAGATTTTGGGGGAGCGA
The DNA here is from genome assembly GCF_902635505.1 of Sarcophilus harrisii. Lineage (NCBI taxonomy): Eukaryota > Metazoa > Chordata > Mammalia > Dasyuromorphia > Dasyuridae > Sarcophilus > Sarcophilus harrisii. The sequence continues at coordinate 17,674,045 of NC_045432.1, read as the reverse complement.
CATGTTCAGACTGGAATATTAATTTGTTTAGAGTCCAGCTTCTTAAACAATGGTTTGCGATGCCACATGGGGTCTTTTAACTGAATGTGGGGGTCGTGAAATTATGATTCATCATCATTAAACGTTTGATTTGTATGCCTATTTTATATACCTAGAGACCTAGGGTCAAATAAAAATTTTAGGGGCAAAAAGGTGTCACGAGTGGAAAAATTTTAAGAAGCCCTGGCATGGAGGATGGACGAGACGGGAAGAGAATGGAAGTGAGTACTGTGCCATTTAATATTCTTGTCAATCCCTTGACTAGAGCCATGGATTGTATGGTCCAGGGACCACAATTATCAAACACAATGATAAGCTAGAGAGAATCGTAAGGAGAGCAATCAGGATGGTAAAGAAGCTTGAGTTCAGGACATAAGAGGATTCATCGAAGGAACTGAGGATATTACTGGGGGATATGCTGCCTGCAGAAGACTCAAATATCTGAAGGGCTATCACGGGAAAGGGGGATTAGCCATGCTCTGCTTGACCCTAAAGAGTAGAATCTGGATCGGGGGGTAGAATTGCAGAGAAGCAAAACTTTTTTTTTTTTGGTTTGGTTCATTACCTCCCCTACCTCAACAAATTGCTTATGGCCTTGGTTGTGGGTCATGTCTAGTGTTTTCCTACTAGTAGCCCACTAGCGCTAGGTGGCGCTTGCAGTGGTTAGGGCCCTGGGCAGGAAGATCTGAATTCAAACCTAGCCTCAGACACTTTTTAGCCGTATGCCTTTGGTCAAGTCACTTAACCTCCGTTTCAGTTTCCTCCATTGTTAGAAAGTAGGGGAGAATTTCCGAAAAACAAAGCAAACAAAAAACCGCAATCCACCATCAACAACAACAACAATCAAGAAAGGGAAAGTATCCAGGAAGAGGGAAAGGTAAAGAGTATTCAAAGCAGAAATAAAGTTAAGGATGAAGAAGCAAGCAAAGGCCAGCGGGACCGACCACTAGTAGTTAAGGGCTCACTATTATCCTCAGAGAAAGCACTGAGAAGTGAGTGGGAAAATGAGGGCCAGGAGCTTGGCTTTCTAGAAGCCTGACTCTGAAAGGTAGAAGAGCTTGGAGGGGGGTGGTATAAGAAGCCAGGAAGAGCCCAGGCCATAAGGAGAGATCGAAGACGAAAGAAGAAACTTCTAGAGAAGATGGGAGGGGATGGAACAGGAACAGAAACAGGAGGCTCTCTTTCTCTGAGACCGGGACAAAGAAGGAAAAGAGTGAGGAGCACAAAAAAGAAATAAAGTGCAGAGTAAGAGGAAAGACTGACCTTAAAAAGAGTCTCATTTTCCTTGGTCAAATAGGACCCCAAAATACCACAGAGAATGGGAAGGAGGTGATATAAGGGACTTATGGAAGGAACAGTATGGAATAACCTCAGGGTGGAAGGTAATAAAGAGTTAATCAGGGAATTCGAGGACCAAGTATGACTGAAGGGCTGGAGGTGAGGTATACCTTCCAACCCTAATTACCTATGCGAACTGGGGCAAATCAGTTAACCTCTCCTGGGTCTCAGTTTACTCAACTGTAAAAGAAATGAGTCACAGGCTATATGGTCCCTTCCAGCTGCAGAATCCCCTGAGTGAGCCTGAACAAGTCATTTCTCTTCCCTGGGCCTCGGTTTACTCATCTGTAAAATGAATGAGTCGGACTGGATGGTCCCTTCCAGCTCTAGAATCCCCTGTGTGAACTTGACCAAGTCATTTCCCTTCTCTGGGTCTCAATCTCCCCTCCTATAAAATGAGGGGGGTCAGGCTAGATAGTCTATGAAATCTGTGCTAGCTCTAGTGTTCCATGCCGAAGCCCTGGAGGATGTCCAATCTTTGAGGACAGAACAATTTAGGTTGAAGGGAAAGTGAGAAGTAATGGAGAAGGGGTTCCAAAAAGCAAGGCAGGAAGGATGGAAGAGGAACGGATCCATTCTAGAGAATTAGGAGACGTAGGAGGAGGAAGGAGTTCTTGCCTCAGTGGTTTCTGGACAACAGTCAATAGGGAAAAGAACTGGAAATCTGCTCACCCAAGGATGAGGAAAAATATGGTTACTTAGGGCCCTGCCCATGGAGGCCAGGGAAGACTGAGCATGGGGAGGGGGCCAGTGCCATTAGCTCCTACCACCATCACTCAGCAAGCCGGGGAGCTGCAGCTGGGACTGGAGTGGAGAGGAGGCCTTCTGTGTGGGCCGGCCGTTCCAGGTTTGGTTCTAGAAGCAGTGGGGACCAGGCACAGCCCCTGCTGGGCTATGGTATCCAGCAAGAGTAAATAGAACCCAATTTTCCAGGGAGGATCCAATTCCAAGCTCCCAGTTTAACAAGCAAACACAATGGAGGGGTAAAGAGGAGCCTCTCCGTCTGCCCTGACTACAGCACACCTTTTGGGAGCACACGCAGAGCTGAGCCGTGCTCCCTTGGCCACTGCTGGCGAGTCATGTGGCTCAGCGCTGTCCCCATGACACAAGCACGTATTGAGCGCTCGCCGTTGACCAGACACTGGGATGAGTGCCTTAAGTGGAAGCTTTTTCAGGACAACTAGACGGCACGGTGGATGGAGCGCCATTCTGGAGACAGGAGGACCCCAGTTCAAATCTGGCCTCAGATACTCAACATACTTCTCAGCTGTGTGACTTGGGACAAGTCACTTAACCTCAATTGCCTCACACAAAAGAAAGAAGAGGAAGTTTTTTCAATCATCTGTGATGGACTTGGCTCTTCTTACAACACAGTGGTCCAATAGACTTGGGATGGAATATGCCACCTTTTTTGTTGGCTTTTTTCTCTTTTGTTCTGCTTTTTCTTGCACAACATGACAAATATGGAAACATGCTTTAAATGATTGTACATGTATAGTCTCTATCGGATTGCTTGCAGTCTTGGGGAAGAAAGAAGAGGGAGGAAAAAATTGGAACTTAAAATCTTACAAAAATGAATATGGAAAACGATCTTTACATGTCACTGGAAAAATAAAATACTATTGAATTTTTTTTTTCCTTGAGGCAATTGGGGTTAAGTGACTTGCCCAGAGTCTGTGGAAGTGCTAAGTGACCAGAATTGAAGTCAGTTCCTCCTGACTCCAGGACTGGTGCTCTAGTCACTGCGCCACCTAGCGGCCCCTAGAATTTTTTAAGAAAAGAAAAAAGTAAGTTCTTTCTTTGCATGTATACATCCCTTCTGCCTAGTACAGTGCCTGGACTCAGAGGAGATGCTTAATACTGTTGGTCAGGGATATATGGATGTTCAGAAGACTAACACTTTGGAGGGAGGGCTTGCCGAGTCCTTTTCTGCTCTTCCACCTTCAGTGTCCCTAGGTGGCAGGTCTATACCTGGAGTCAAGAAGAACCGATTGTGCCTCAGCTGTGGGCCTCTGCGTAAGTCACATGCCATTTCTAAGTCTCAGATGCCTTATCTGTAAAATGGGGGCAATCATAGCACCTGCTTCCCAGGTTTACTGGGAGAATCAAGTGAGATTATTTTGGTAAAGCAATTGGTGCCCTAAGAATTACTCAATCTTCACAACCACCCAGCTAGGAAAGGACTATAATTGCTCTCATTTCGCAGATGTGGAAACTGAGGCTAAGACACAGCCGGTGGTTTACCCGGGGTAAATATTGGAGGTGGATATTAATGGAGGTTTTCATGATTCCAAGCACAGCCCCTTCTACACTGTCTCCTAGTACCTCTCTGGCAGCATCAGCAGCTGGAGCTCACAGGGACTTCCCAGGGAATCTGGCAGGCCAGGTGATGCTGAACACAGAAGAGCCTCTCATTTGGATATTTAAGGGAGGCCCACACGGCCTCATTGGGGCTACCCAAGGGAATGGGGCCAAGGAAGAGCCCCGAAATGCCCCCCCACACACACACACATACCCCTTACTGGGGCCCGGACTGATTCCTCAAAACCTCCTTCCCTGGGTCTAAGGCCCAGCCAGGAAAGGGCCAGATAGCCTCTGGCCCAGTGGGATTCAGACGAGAGGCTGGTCACAGGACCTATATCCAACTTCCACTGAGTGTCTGCGTCCAAGTCTTAGGCCCTCCTGGGGCCAAGACCACTCGGGGATCAGAGCTATGCATTTTATAGGGAGAAGAAAGGGACTTGCTCAAATAGGTCTAACTGGTTCCTCACCTCAGAGGTCACACGGAAAGAGACGGCAGTCCGACAAGGAAACGGGACATTTCTAGCTTAGACTATCCCGAGTGCCGTGGGGGCCATACTTCTCCCACTCCCAGCACCACAGGGGCATTCGGGATTCCCCGCATTAACCCAGCGTAGAAGCTTCCAGATGTGGGGGAGCTAGTGCCAAACTGCTTCAGGCTCTGCTATTTGGGAATATAACAGTAGTCAATGTTGCTGGTTTAAGTCTTTCTCTAAATGCACCCTTCAGAGCTTTTCGAGTGGGAAAAATTTAATCCTTGTCCTATTCCAACTTTACCTATTAGACATAAAATGCTTTCCTATTCCCTGTCGCACTTTAAGAAGACCCTAAAGCCTTATGTAATTTTCCCTGTGGTACTGGGGGGTTGAGGTATAAGATAGGGCAGAGTTCAGGAAAAGGAGTCTAACATCCTAGGCCACAAGGTGGCACCATAGTACAGAGGATGCTGGACTTGGAGCCAATAAAAATTCAAATTCAGCTTCAGACTGTGTTATCTTGGGCCTGTCACTTGACCTCTGCCTGTCTCAGTTTCCCCAAACTATAAAATGAGGAAAATAATAATAGTGCTCCTTCCAATTACATTATGTTGCCTCACCGAGCTCCCCGTTAACTCCCGTTATTTTTCTGTCCTTGGATAAAGCCAGTCAGCATATTGGCGGATAAATCCTCCAGCAAGCAGAGTTCCTCACTCTTCCTCTGTCAGCTCTGTGCTAGAAAGGGTGACTCAGGAGTCCTTAATTTATTCCTTCAAAGGATTTCCTCACATTCTAGGTGCAAATATCAGTCAATAAGCATTTCTATTATGTCTCAGAGGTGGTTCCAGAGGTGCTGACATTTTTTTTTTATATGAAGTCAGGATAGTAATTCCTTTTTTTATTTGTTTATGTATACTCCTTTTTCAAATTTTTATTTGTTTTTAATACACATTTTTTCATGAATCATGTCAAGAGAGAAAGGAGTTTGAAAGAATTCATTAATGGAATATGCCATGAGGTGGAAGTAATCCCATTGACAGGCAGGTTAGATCCATAGAAGAGTTTAGCAGACTAACCAGAATTAGCTAGAGTAAGGAGAAAGATGCCATGGGAGACAGAGACAGAGACAGAGACAGAGACAGAGACAGAGACAGAGACAGAGAGAGAGAGAGAAGGAAGGAATAACCTATGGCAGGTTTAGTCCTAGAAAGAACTTAGAAAAGATCTTCATCATGAGCAGATCCTTTATAAGGGAAATATGGCCTTGGGGGCTTCTCAGGGAAACCAGGGAAGTAAAGGCAGGAACTCAGAGGGAGAAGGGATCAAGGAGGAGCCAGATGGAACACACCTGGCAGACCCAGGCCCAGACCTGTCTAAAGATATAATATCAATATCTCAAAGGTTGCCTAAAGATGCCCAGAGGTTGGGGGATAGACAGTGGAGGTTGATAAAGAGTTCTATCCTTAAACTCGCTCGATACAAACAGAATAGTCTGGGAACTGGTTATGCCAGGTACACTTCTTCCTGATGAGGAAGAGAGCAAGGCCACATCTGCTTCACTGCCTTGGTCCTCAATTTTCCAGTCCATGATGATCCCCAAACCAATCACATTCAAATTCACCGTCTCGCCTCCTGTGGTGGTAGGATGCAGTTTCTCGATCCAAGAGAATCCATCAGGAATACCACTGGATTTAGAATCAAGAGATTTGGACACCAAAGCTCATGTCGATGTGGTTGATGCAGCAAATGATGTAACGCCAGAGGACGTGCTTTCAAAGAGCACCAAACGTTGAGGTTCGGTCATGTGAAGAATTAATTCCTTTTTTTCCTCTCTTATCCAGCACACATTATCCAGAAAAGGACAACAAAGCAAAATTAACCAAAATAAAATAAACGAAATAAAATTGCTCAACCTTGCCTACAGTCATCAAAACTTCCTTTTGCTTCCTGAGTCTAGTTTTATTGGGAGTTATCTCCTCTTCTCACCAAGGATGGGAAAATATTTAAAGAAACATTTTTGAACATACACTTGTGTTGACATTCTCACTCTTGTATATGCAAACATAAACTCTTACTCATCAATTAGCTAAACCTAATTGGCTCCATGTCAGGTCCAACTTTCTTTGCTCCTTTACCTACTACAGTAAACAGGTGATAGAGAAAGGAGGAGAAAGGGCATCTTCAAAAAATTTTATGTATATTTTCAACTTTATTACATATTTATTTTTAACATTCATTTAAAAAAATTTTGAGTTCTAAATTCTCTCTCCCTCTTGTCCCTTTTCTACCCATCGAGAAAGCTAGAAATTTGTGCAGGTGAAATCACACAAACCCTATTTCCATATTAGTCATGTTGCCAAAAAGTGAAAAACATTATGCTTCAATCTGTACTCAGACTCTATCAATTCTTTTGCTAGAGGTGGACAGCATTTTTTAAAATTGGATCATTGTATTGATAAGAATAGCTAAGTAATTCATAGTTGATCGAAATACAATATTGCTGTTACTATGTACAATATTCTCCTGATTCTACTCAATTCACTTCGCAAGAGTTCATATAAATCTTCTCATGTTTGCTCATCATTTCTTATAGCACAATAGTATTTCATCACAATCATATGCCACAATTTGTTCAGTTACTCACCAATCGACAGACAACTTCTCAATTTCCAATTTTTTGCCACCACAAAAATAAATGCTATAGATATTTTTGTACCTATAGGTCCTTTTTCTTTTTTTAATCTCTTGGGATATAGACCTAGTAATGGTACCGTGGATAAAAGGGTATTCATAGTTTTATAGCTCTTTGGCCAGAGTTTCAAGTTTTCTCCACAGAATGGTTGGATGAGTCCACGACTTCCCCAACAATGCATTAATGTTCCAATTTTTCCTCATTCTCTCCAACATTTGTAATCTACCTTTTCTGTTATATTAGCAAATCTGATAGGTGTGAGGTGGTACCTCAGAGTTGTTTTAATTTGCATTTCTCTACTTCATAGAGAATTAGATCATGTTTTCATGACTATTGATAGCTTTTATTTTTATTTCTGAAAACTGCCTGTTCATATCCTTTGGCCATTTATCAATTGAAGAATTACACGTATTCTTATAATTTGCTTAGTTTTCTACATATTTGAGAAATGAGGCTTTTATCAGAGAAACTTGCTATAATTTTCCCCAATTTCTTGCTTTCCTTCCAATCTTGGCTGCAATAGTTTTTGTTTGTACAAAACCTTTTTAATTTAATGTCTTCAAGATCGTTTATTTTACTTTTCATGATCTTCTCTTTCTCTTATTTGGTTGTAAATTCTTCCTCTATCCATAGATCTGACAGGTAAAATTGTCCATGCTCCTTTAATTTGCTCATGACCTCACCTTTTATGTCTAAATCATGTACTCTTCTTGGTAAACAGTATGAAATATTGGTATATATCTAGTTTCTGCCAAACTGCTTTGAAGTTTTCCCAGCAATCTTTGCCAAATAATGAGTTCTTGTGCCAAAAGCTTTAATCTTTGGGTTTATCAAAGATTATTGTGGTCTCTTACGACTATATATTATGTTCTTAATCTATTCCACTGAACCCCCACTCTATTTCTTAGCCAGTACCAGTTTGTTTTCACGATTATTTCTTTGAAATACAGTTTGAGATCTGCTATAGCTAGGTTGCCTTCCTTTACATTTTTTCATTGCTTCCCTCGATATTCTTGACCTTTTGTTCTTCCAGATGAATTTTGTTGTTATTTCTCTAGCTCTGTAAAATAATTTTTGGTTGTTTGATAGGTATGGACCTGACTAAGTAAATTAATTTAGGTAGGATTGTCATTTTTATTACATTGGCTCTGCCTACACACAGGCAATTTATATTTCTCCAATTGCTTCGATTTGACTTTATGTGAAAAGTGTTTTGTAATCATTCATATTATTCCACGATTTGTCTTTTCACAAATAAACTCCCAAATATTTTATCTTGTCCTGTTATTTTAAATGGAATTTCTTTTTCTATTTTGTTTTTCCAGACTTTTGTCAGTAATATATAGAAATGTTGATGATTTATGTGGGTTTATTTTATATCCTACAACTTTGCTAAATTTAATTGTTTCAACTAGATTTTTAGTTGATTCTCTAGAATTCTTTAAGCATATTATCATATCATCTGCAAAGAGTCATACTTTTTCCCCTCATTTTCTAATTCAGGGGTCCTCAAACTTTTTAAATAGGGGGCCAGTTCACTGTCCCTCAGACTGTTGGAGGGCCCGACGATAGTAAAAATAAATCAAAACTTTCTTTTGTGGGTCTTCAAAGAAACTTCCTAGCCCTGGGGGAGGGGGATAATCATCCTCAGCTGCTGCATTTGGCCCGAAGGCTGTAGTTTAAGGACCCCTGGACTCTAATTCCTTCAATTGTCTTTGTTGTTTTTTATTGCTATAGCTAGTATCTCTGATACAATATTGAATAGTAGTGATGATAATGGACATCTTTGCTTCACTCCTGATCTTATTGTAAAGACTCTAGCTTATATTCCCCTTATAGATACTGTTTACTAATGGTTTTTAGAGAAACTACTTCTTAGTTTAAGGAAAACTACTTAATCCTATGCTTCCAGTGTTTTTCAAAGGAATGAATGTTGTATTTTTGTCAAAAGTTTTTTTTTTTGCCTTTAGCTTTTTTTTAGTGTTTCTGTTACTGACATGGTCAAGTATGCTGATAATTTTCCTAATATTGAACAAGTCTTTGTAGAGGGCTGAAACTCTTGAGTTGATGTACCGAGGTCAGGACAGCCGAACACTTGAGGCTAACTACTGATTGGACAATACTCTATGGGCATATGCTTGGAAAATGGCCCTTCCCACTATTCTGTGCTGGTTCAATGATTAGTGTATACAGAGGATTATAGGAGGGACTAGGGGGTGGAGTAAGACGAGCCAGGGTCACTTTAGTGGTAGATGAGGAAGAAGACGGTTGCAAAGATTCTGCTTCCATCCTGTTCGCTTCTATCCCTAAAGACCAAGAATAAAGACTAGGAACCTTTGCTTATCCTGACTCTGGCTGATTCTGGGGTGTCCTGGGTGCTAGCGTAGTTGTCACAAGTCTTGAATTTCTGATTACCAATATGATTGCTTTCTTTAAATTCATCCTTCACTTTTTAATGCTTGAATTATTCTGCTTCAGAAATCTTTTAACTCTCCAACCCTTTACTCACAGACTTGGTTGCTTCATGCGTGGGACTTAATACTACTCTGTCTGAGGCCTTCATGATTTATTAGATGAAGGCATAGGGTTCCCCAGTTCAATGAACCCTCCAACTTATGAATCAATAACAAGACTGATAGTATTTCCTTCCAAGCACCACAACCACAGAAAATAACAAATCTGCTCTGAGAATCATGTAATTAAAGTGCTGACCAAGAATTGAAAGGAGATTCTTGTCTCCAAACCTCTATTCATTGCCCTTGACTCTGGAAGCAAGGAGAGGGACACATTTTCACAAAGTCCTCTCTGTTGCTACAATTTAAAGCCTTGAAAATAAGGTGACTAAACAAAACAAAACAAATGAGAACAGAAAGAAGACCAGAAGGAATCACAGGACAGTTTGAAAAATTAGCACAATTGATTTAGAGAACTCCCTGAGGAGGAAACTTCCTCCACCCATACAAGTGGTGCCTTTATTCAGGGTCACATAGCCAATATATTTTACAGACAGAATTTGAATCCAGGTCTTCCTGCCTCCAAGGTCAGCTCTCTACCTTCTATGCCACTGATGATGATGATGAGGCTGCTGCTGTTTCTAATGCTGAAGTTTCCCTAAGCACAGTTATTAAGGAGTAAATTAGCAGATGTCAAAAAGAATGGTTAAATATAGAGTAGAACCTGATGAGATGTTCTTCCCAACAGAATGAGAAGAACTAAAAGGACATTTTTTAAAAGAGCATGCTGAAGAAAATCACAGGCTTTTTTACATTTTCAAAAACAAATCCTTGTCACTTTCCCTGTTCAACTGGATCTCTAAAAATCGAACCCCTCTCTGGAAAGAATCAGACATCCAACAAGCATTTAATGCCTCCTAGGTTCTAGGTGCTGCTGGATAGTCTTTGCCTTGAAAAATCTTACAATCTGCTGGGGCAACCATATCTTCAGAGCTAAGTAAATAGTTACCCTTCTACATGGCAACTTTCCCCATTGAGGTCTCAGTATATTGTGGCTCAGCTTAAGAAATTAAATGGGAATTTGAGAGGAGTTTTATGGAAGCCACGGATGACACAGGAAGGCCAGCAGATGACACGGAACCTATGACCAAATACAGTACTTTATAGTAAAATTTGGGTTAAGTAACTGATGTGATTGGGGCTCAGCATCCAATGCTGAGATGCAGGAGAACAACTGCTACCAAATGTTAGGGATCAGTCATGTGACAAAATCACAATGGCTTTCTCTTGGTTACAGACAAAAGGAAGAGGTGAAATAGACACCAGGAGTGGTAAATATGAAATGGAACTGGGAGAGCATATAGTTAGTGAGGAAAGGGGTTTTTAACAATTAGCAAGGGAAAAGACAAATTCTAAGGTAAACTCACAATTGACCAGGCAAGTCATGGGGTGGGAGTAGGCCCTTAAGTGGTAGGCTAAATCTCTAGAGGAGTCTGGTACTGTAAAGGAATCAGTTAGCTATAACAAGGAGAAAGAAAGACACCATGAGGCAGGGGGGAGAGGTGAGAAGAAAGACACCTCAAGGCAGAACTCCTTGGAGGACTAATCCAAAAGGGATTCAGCAAAGATGGCATGGGCCACGGGCAGAGTTATATGGGGAAATTACCTCAGTTGTTTGACATAACTTGGCTTTCTGATAGGATACAGTAAGGTGTGTGTGTGGGGGGGGTTATTCAAGACCTCCACAGGGGGTAGACCTGTAAGGTTGATCTGATGCCCATCGGTTCCCTTCCCTGCTTGCCTTTTATCAGTACTCCCGGCTTTCTCTGCCAAACCTAGCTAGTGACCCAGGACCTCATATAATACCCATGAAAGAAACAAAAATTCAGACTTCTTCTCTGGTATGAAGGGAGAGTCAAAAAATTTTGCATGGATTTGCCAACTTGGAGAAGGGGGGGAGCCAATTAGGCATCTGAGATAGAACATCTGGAGTTTTATCTTTTGGAATGTCAGATCTTCACAGCCCTAATTATCTCAGTCCTAATGAGCAGAAAAGGAGGGCTGCAACCAAAGGGATTGAGACAGAACAATTCAAGGAACTGAGGCAGAACAATTCAGGGAAACTAAGGCAGGACCATTAGGGAAAGTGAGGCGAGACCATTTAGGGAAACCAAGGCAGGACCATTAGGGAAACTGGGGCAGGACAATAAAAGGGAACTGTGGCATAACATTAGGAGGTTGATATTTAACCCTCAGAACATGAAGTGGTTTGTGGATCCATTGAATAGGTTTTCCACATTTCATCAGCAACTTGTGATACACATTTTCTGGCCCAACCCACCCTCAGATTGTCATCTTCTCCAAGATTACGGGAAAAATTGTCAGGGTTATCTTCCTGGGGTACCGGCTCTGACCAAAAGTACCTCTGGGCCACTGAGTTACAAAAGTAGGGCGATGCAGAAGCAAGAAGAATGACTTGGGGGCATAGCCAGAGATGGGCCATCTCTCATAGTTATCTAGAATAGCAAGTAGATTGGTGTGGCTGGAGTTTAGCATGTGGGGGGAAATGTAAAGAGAAATTAGCCTGAACAGGATGGGCTAGAGGCAGAGAAGTATATTACAAGTATTCTGCTCTGGAGGCAAAGGAGACCATTAGAATTTCTTGAGCAGACTTGGTCAGACCTGGAACATGTGAACTAGATTGGAGAGGGGAGAGTGTACATGCAGACATGGCAGAGTTAAGAAACTATGATCTAGCCCCTAACTCTCTAGATCTTCCATGAAAACAGCAAGAGGAACTTTGTCAGATGCATGGTTAAAATCTAGGTATGCATCATCTAGAGCATTTCTGTCATGTAGCACTCACAAAATGTAATGAGGGTAGTCCAGCATTACCTATTCTTGAACCCATGCTGGATCTTTGTGTCACTACTTTTTCTTTTTTTTTTTTTTAAATGTTTTCTTAGGCCTGGAAAGACTTACATGAACTGATGCTGAGTGAAATGAGCAGGACCAGGAGATCATTATATACTTCAACAACAAGACTATATGATGATCAATTCTGATGGATGTGGCCATCTTCAACAATGAGATGATTCAAACCAGTTCCAATAGAGCAGCAATGAATTGAACCAGCTACAGCCAGCAAAAGAACTCTGGGAGATGACTATGAACCACTATGTAGAATTCCCATTCCCTCTATTTTTGTCTTTTGATTTCCTTCACAGGCTAATTGTACGTTATTTCAAAGTCTGATTCTTTTTGTGCAGCAAAATAACTGTATGGACATGTATACATATATTGCATTTAACTTATACTTTAACATATTTAACATGTATTGGTCAACATACCATCTGGGGGAGAGGGTGGGGGGAAGGAGGGGAAAAGTTGGAACAAAAGGTTTTGCAATTGTCAGTGCTGGAAAATTACCCATGCATATGTCTTGTAAATAAAAAGCTATAATAAAAAAATTCCCTCAAAAATGTTTTCTTGCTACTTATTTTTTACATTGTAGTGACTTCCAGTTTCTTTCTTTCCCTCTTCCTCTCCCAGTGAGTCTACTCTCGAAACAGAGAAAGAAGTTTAAAAAACCAACAGATACATCCATTTGTTGATTACATCTGACTGTACGTGTGGGTAGCATTCAGAAAGATACATTTCCTCATCTCTTTCCTAGGATCAAGCTCAGAAATTATAATTCCATGGCATTCATGGTAGTATTCTTTTCTTCTAACCAAGCTTCCTTTTCAAGATATTCACTAGCCATCCTCATTAATATGTTTCTAGAACCTTACGAGAAATTGAAATCAAGCTCACTTACCTGTAGTTAGCAGACTAATATCGTCTTTTCTTAAAAACTGGGATGTTTGCTTTTCTTCAGTCCTAGGAGAACAAGAGAGTTTTCAAAATCTTTCAATAACTTCTAGGAGCTCAATCAATCCCCAGTTCTGATAATGATTTTGGATCTGAAAACATGGAACCAAAATAATGAAGTGGCAGTTACCAACTGCCCAAGATAAGTAAGGATACAATAAGTACCAAGATGTCCTCACAATTAATTCAAGTCACTTTGCCCAAATGAACTATATTCTAAAGTACTGAGGAATGGCAGTGGTGTTTGTCAGTCTATGAAGCTCGGTGGAGAAAGAAAGGGGGAAACATCAAAGGAAACAAAAGGACTTGAATTTCCTAATTTCCCCAATTTTCTAAAAAGGGATTTTGCCACTGATTCCCAGGAAAAATTCTAGAAGTATCAGTGAAAAGATGGTTATTGAACAAAAGGAAAAAAAAGTGATGATCACCAACAGCCAGCTAGCAAGGCGACATCAAGACAAAGCATGACATATCAGCCTCATTTCCATTATTGGCATGGTTACTTAACTGGTAGATCTTGGGAATGGGGCTTCTGTAGATTTCAACACAGCATTTGCTGAAAGTCTTTTGTGTTATTTTTGTGGAAAAGATGAAAAGATATAGAATATAAGGAATTCAGAGAACTTGAGAAGATCTCTTTGAACTGATGCATAATGTAATAAATAGATCTGGGAGAATAATAAACACAACAATAACAATAATGTTATAGGTTAAATGTGTACAGTTCTTCTAAACATATTTCCCTCTTCATCGTTCTGAGAAAAAAATCAGATCAAAAAGAAAAAAAAATGAGAAAGGGAAAAAACAAGCAAATAAACAACAACAATAAAAAAGGTAAGAATAATATTCTTTGATCCACATTAACTTTCATAGCTTTCTCTCTGGATGCAGATGACTCTCTTGATAAAGAGAGTCTATTGGAATTGCTTTGGATCACCTCACTGTTGAAAAGAGCCACATTCATCACAATTGATCATCACATCATCTTATTGTTAGTGTGTACAATGCTGTCTTGGTTCTACTTACTTCACTCAGCATCAGTTCATGTAAATATTCCCAGGCTTTTCTGAAATCGGCCTGCTCATCATTTTTCATAGAACAATAATATTCCATAATACTCATATATCACAATTTATTCATTCTCCAATTGATGGGCATCCACATCCAGTTCTTTCTCATCAATTCCACTGAGTTAATATCTTGTTGTAAGAGGACATCAATCATACTGAATCTTAAGTATACCTTTTTAGAGTTCCTGCCCTCTATGGTAGAGCCCCACCTTAGTTAACAATTTTTAACCACCACAAAAAGACGTACTCGATTCTAGAACATGTAGGTACTTCTTTCTTTGATCTCTTTCTGGTACAGCTGGATCAAAGGATATGCTCAGTTTAATTAACGGCCTTCCAGAAGGGTTGGACCAATTCACAGCCTAAACAGTCGACATCTCCACCAACATCTGTCATTTTCCTCTTTTTGTCATTTTTGCTGAACTTTGTTGAAAGTTATTATTTCAACTGATTTTAGATGACTCTCCAGAGATCTCAGAGTAGTACCATGCAAAAGGCTACAACTGTGCTTCTTCTTCCCCACCTAAGTTCATTCCTTTAATTTCTCTTTCTTGTCTTAAAGGCTCAAGACATTCTTGCTGCAATTCAGTGACCCTTAGAAATTCCAATAAACTTGGCTTTTTAAAATTTTTTGTTTTTCTTCTTATTTTTCCTAAATAATAATATCTTTTTTAATCATCTGAACTCACCTAGAAGCATTTTGCCTCATTGAATCTTTCCTTGTAATAAAAAAAAACAAGTAAAATTGAATTGAGAGACTGAATGTCTGACCATCCTTCACTGCTTACGTCACAGTGCTGCGACAAATATATTCCTATATATGAATGCATAAAAATTCTAATAAACTTTAAAAGGAAAATGTCATCTGCATCTACTATGGAGACTGAATGCGGATTAAGCATATTATTTTCAGCTATTTTCTTTTGTTTTGTTTTTTTCTTTCTTGTGGTTTTCCCCTTTTGTTCTGATTTTTCTTTCTCAACATGATTCATATGGAAGGAAATATGTTAAAAATGAATGTATACATATAACCTATATCAGATTGCTTGCTAGTGTGGGGAAGGGAGAGGTCAGGGGAGAAAAAAAATTGGAATCCCAAATCTTACAAAAATGAACGTTGAAAACTACCTTTACATGTAATTAGAAAAATAACATTATTAAAATAAAAATTTTAAATAGAAAAGGACATCCTTGTCTCCTGACTGATGTAATGTTGCTTCCTTTACTCCTCAGTGATCCACAGTGATAACTGCAGAATTCAGTAAACCCCAGTATGTCCTTCTTCCCTATGCTCTCTAAACACCTTATGGACTTTTTTTCCCCCACCAACTAACAGGTAAGCTGTCCCTTTCTGAGATGAAAAAACTTATTTTTTTTTTTTTCTCATTACCTACTATAATTCCTTTAATTTCTTTTTTTTTTTTTTATTTAATAGCCTTTAATTTACAGGATATATACATGGGTAACTTTACAGCATTAACAATTGCCAAACCTCTTGTTCCGAGATGAAAAAACTTAGGTGAACATCAGAAGTCTCTCCTAGACCTGTGATTATGGGACTCATCCGTCTAACAGACCTTAATTTCTATTTGCATTCATATTTATTCTCCACCTACCCCCAGCATAGTGTTGCTTTAGACTTCTCTGTATAAGTGACAGTTCAGGAATATTTCAGCTTTGCATACATGGACTCATTTTTCAACATAAGTCAATCCAATAAGTGTTAAGCAGGCACTGGGTGCTAGACACAAAATAAAAATGAAAGATACTGGTCTCAGGATGTATACATTTGACCGAGAAGGATGTAGCATGCACACAGAAAAGTAAACATAGAGTAGAAATTTTGTTAATATCAAAAGAGATTCAAGAGCGTGAGAGTGAGAGCATTTGGGGCTTGAAGGAAGGTGGGGATTCTAGGAGGTGGGAGGAGGAGTCTCCCAGACACAATCTGGGAAGGCCTCCCCTCTGCCATGAACAAGCGGACCATCAGTGCGGAGAGTGGTGGGGCCTCCAGATGCCCATCTCGTGGGGGAAGCAGCACAGTGGCCGGAAAGCTGTGGCCTTCCTGAAGCTCGCAGAAGGCTGCGGCTTTCCACGGTGATGGCCGGCCTTGTTATCCCGATGTCTGGACCGGTTGCGTGGCCTCTAACGGGCTGCCGTGGGGTCTAGGCCACAGGGATTGGGGGAATGTCAGCTGTTGTGGACGGGACTGACTGCGGCCTCCCCCTCCAGGGGCCAGGCCTGTTATGTTTTATAATCCCACAGGATCCTACCCGGCTGAGGGAATCCCTCCTCTATGGCACTGGCTCGAGCCCCCACTGACTGTGTCCTCCCATTTTCACGGGCCCTATGGCTAGGTCCCAGTTCCAGGTCACCTGGCGCCTGACGTGCGACCAGCTTTTACAAGGGGATATTGACCACATTTAGCGAGAACTAACACATACACACTCCCCTGGTGCCTCCGGGACACGACTCCCCCCACCAGACCACCTCAGTCTCTGAAGGGGGCAGGGGGATTAGGCTCACATCTTAGACTAGTTCCTTTAGCCCCAACGCTGTGGCGGGCCTTTCTCCTCGGCCCCCTCGATGAGGCAGGAAGCGGGGCACAACGTGCGGCCTGGCCGGCCTTCTGGATTTCTGGGTTCCCAGACTCTACTTCCTGTATCTAGAACGGTAAAGGACAAAGGGGAATGGCCAAGTGGCCAAGCCTGCTTCTTGGCCTCCTTGTGCTTTTTTCTCCCTTACTCCGAGGTCTGCAACCTTCACTTACAGAGGAAAATGCAGTAAAGGCTCCTGGTGCTCAGAGTCAGGCCGTTTTAAAGACATCGATATTCCCAGCTACACAGACAATGGAAAATGACTCTTTCCGGTCATGTGATCGCACAATGCCTACGCATGCGCCAGTCCTCCAGTATCCCGGAAGCACTTCTTCCGGCTTCTTCTGCATAGATGACCCCAATTCACACAGTCTGGATATGCGTTAAGCCGCATTACATTCTAAATGAATTTTTTTCAATTTTACCTGGCCTTTTTTTTTGGGGGGGGGCGGTGCTATTAAAAAACTGTTGTCATAATGAACATGTGGGAATCGTGTAATTGACAATAAAATGGTTTGGTCTCTCGAGTAAGAAATTCAAAGGGACCAGGAGATCGTGAACATTCATTTGGGTGCCCTGAGGCAAAAGAGGCTGCAAAAGCTTAAGAGCAGCCGAGGGAACTTCACTGGACAAACAGAGGAACCTGACAAGCCCACCTCGTTAGGTCCAATTGACGTATCTAGGGGAGATAACAATGATTTTGTGGTCCCCTGATTCGAGGGGGGCTTCTGTTCTAACAAGTCAGTCTTCCTAAAGCTTCTGGCTTCCCAGTCTGCCTCAGGAAATTCCTCCGCCCAATCTGTCTGATTCTGAATAGACCACTCCTCAATTCATTGATGATTGATAATCTGCTCAGCGAGAACCGAACTCTGAAGACTACTCCCTGGCCATATCTATGGGCCATAGAATTAGCACGTTAATGATAGAAAGCTGGATAAATGTGTCTCCTTGCTTCTATTTCTCTGTGGAATTTGGCACGCTTGTAATGGCCTTACAATTGCAATAAAAACTTGCCCCTTGGGGCCGCTAGGTGGCGCAGTGGATAGAGCAGCAGCCCTGAAGGAGGACCAGAGTTCAAATCTAGCCTCAGACACTTAACACTTCCTAGCTATGGGACCAAGGGCAAATCACCCCAATTGCCTCAGAAAAAAAAAAATGCCCCTTGACCCGAAAATGAATTCAAACCTGAAAATTCTTTTGAGATATCTTGCAACGCTTGTCTATGACTCCAAACTTTTGGGGTCCCCTTCCCAACCTTGGCACAATACAAACCTTAATGTCACAGCAGATGAAAATGAGACCCATTCAGACAGGAAGAAGCCCCAGGTCTCATAACTAACAAGCATTGAACCCCAGATCTATTATTGAGGTCTGGTGGTCAGAAATAGCAGCTGGATTCCAGGTACAGATGCATCATGGTTTGGGAAGGATCACATTATGTACAGGATAGAGAGTGGGCCTGCCTGTGGTTTCATTGGCATTAGATGTAGGACTGGCAACCATAAAGTCTTCAATTGCAAGTTACCCTCAGAGCTTATTAGCTTCGCATTCCCAGGCAAGTCACTTAACCTTGTTAGCCTTGGTTTTCTCATCTGCAAAGTGGGGATAATAAGAGCACCTTCCTTCCAGGGTTATTCTAAGGACACAGCCCAGCAATACCTGTAAAACACAGTATAAACCCTAAAAATGCTATGTAAATGCTTACTGTTTTCTTAACCTTATCTTTGTACTCCATCCCCTAATCTCTGATCCAGACACAATGACCTGGTCCAGAAACAATCTCCCAGCATTCTCTCTGGCTGTCCCCCATGCCTGGAATGGTCACCCTCCTCTGACTACTAACCTTCCTGGCTTCTTTAAATCCCAACTAAAATCTCACTTTCAATAGAAAGCCTCCCCCAAGGCCTCTTAATTCCAATGTCGTCCTTCCATTACCTGTGTCCAGTTCATTTTCTATAAAGCTTGCTCCAGTACAGTATATTTGACTGAATGTTGTCTCACCCATTAGATTGAAAGCTTCTTGGGGACAGGGCCTCCTTCCTCTTTTTGTATTTCCCAAGCTCAGTACAGTGCTTAGCAAATGTTGATTAACTGACAAAATAATCCTAGATACCAGATGCTAGGGCTCTGAAGTTCCAAGCCTTCCTTTTAAAGAGGCCTTCCTCAGTTTGTTAATTGAGGCTCCAGGTGAGAAAATGAAAAGCCCAAGCAGGGGTCCTCAAACTACGGCCCCAAGGACCAGATGCAGCAGCTGAGGACGTTTATCCCCCTCCCCCAGGGCTAGGAAGTTTCTTTATTTAAAGGCCCACAAAACAAAGGTTTTGTTTTTACTCTAATCCGGCCCTCCAACAGTCTGAGGGACAGTGAACTGGCCCCCTAGTTAAAAAGTTTGAGGACCCCTGCCTTGTGAGAGAGCACACAGCCCAGTGAATTAAAGGTAGGGCCTGAATTTGTCCTTTCAAGGCCTAATCACTACTTTTTAAATATTTTATTTTCCCAAATACATGTAAAGATGGCTTTCAACATGAAGAATTTTTTTCTACTTTTTAAATAATATTTTATTTCCCCCAATACATGTAAAGATAGCTTTGAACATTCATTTCTGTAAGACTTTGTGTCTCTCCCTTATCTCCCCCCTCCCCCCAGACAGCAAACAATGGATAAGTTAAATATGGCAATTCTTTTAAACATATTTCCTTTTTAGTCAGATTGTGCAAGAGAAATCATATCAAAAGGGGGGAAAAAAACTCGAGAAAGAAAAAACAAATAACCGCCAAAAAGGTGAAAACACTAATACAGATGGTTTTCAATGGGCCTTTCGAATGTCCGTTGCCAGGATTGACACTTGGCAACCACGTGCACCCGGGAGCCGCATGTCGGCTAAGTAAAAGAGACGAGCATTCCTCCTAGTCGGCCTAGAGAGGCCCTGCGCGCCTTCTCCGGGACGGCACCGGAAGTCTTGCTAAGACTTCCTGTTAGGTTTTGGTTCGTTTCCGTTTAATTCCGGTAGGGAGCTCGTTCCTCTGCCGGCTTTTAATGAGCGGTAAGGAGAGAAAGGGAGTTTTGTTTAGTTGCTTGTTTCGTTGTTGGAGGGGAAGGGAGCGGGTCGGGCGGTTGAACGACAGTTAAGTCTATTTGGGCCGCTCCTGCTTCTGGAGTCGGAGCGTTTTCGGGTCGGACACCGAAGGCCAGAGGGAGGTTCTATTGGATTCATTGAATATTTGTATTCCAGCAGGTGCTCTTCCGACCCTGGCTAGGTGTCCCGGGGACGCGCTGGATTCTGGGAGACAGACCCATTGCAACACAGGAGTAGTGCTGGTGTGGGATGGTCTGAGGATAACGGGCCCAAAAGTACACGGCCAGGTCTTCAACTCTCACAAGATCCCGTACTCAGAGGTGAAAATGCTAGTTGAGTTCCTTTATTTTACAGATAGGAAAACTTTTGTTTCTCAGTGAGGTGGTTCAGTGGATAGAGCGCTAAGCCTGGAATCAGAAAGACCCGAGTTAAAGTCCAAACTCAGACACTTGTTAGCTGTGTGCCCCTGGGCAAGTCTCTATTTGCCTCAGTTTCCTCATCTGTAAAATTGGGGTAATAGCAGCATCTACCTCCCAGGGTGTTTGTGGGGATCAGGTACAAATAAAATAATCTCACATATCCAATCAATGGCCAGATCTTGTCCTTTATTTCACCACAATATTTGTCAATCACTTAGTACGATTCCTGGCATATAGTAAGTGCCTAATAAATGTTAACTGTTACTAGTTATTATTTTATGGGGAGGGAGAACTTTTTGTTTCCCTATGCCACCCTGGGAGGGGAGAGACTTGCCCAGTGTCACACAGGTGGTAGCGAGATGGGATTTGATTTCAAACCTCCTATCTCCAAATACATACCATGGGTGCCCCTTTTCTGGTTCCATCTATCACAGAAGTCTGGAGAAAATTAGAGAAAATAGACTTTTCTCCTGAGGTTATTGACGTAGGCGACTAGGGATGTGAAATGGGATTGCTAAAGATTTTTCTCTTTCTCTTTTGCATCTTTTTCTTAAGGGATAGTTCCCAGGATATGAGAAACGAAGGTGATAGAAAAACCAGAGATCAACCAATCAACAGTCAAATCAACAAGCTTTTATTATAAATACTGGCTGTGCATTAGGCACTCTGCTCAGAACTGGAGATATAAAGATGAAAGTATACAAATCCCTGTTTTGAAGGAGCATATCTTCTAATGGGGGGATAATGTACACATATGAGTATTGAAGAGTACACACAAAATGAATACCGGGTACCGGGTAGTTTGGGGTCAGGGTGCTCTAAACAACTGTAGGGCCCAGGAAAGGTCTGGGACTTCGGAGAAGATGGCCTGTGGGCTGGTCCTTGAAGGCAGGAAACCAAAGCATTCCAAGGAAGGAGGTGAGGATGAAGTAGATTATAGGCATGCAGGCAGAAGATACAGTATTGATAGTGCGGAACATCCAATAGGACAGCATGGCTAGACTGGAGTTGGAAAAGAGAAGCAAGGATTAAGTAGACTGGAAAAGGAAGAGAGGCCCAGACTGGGAAGAGATTTATATGTGAAACAGAAGTTTCTATTTTATCCTCAAAGTAATAGGAAGCTACTAGACTTTGTTGAATTGGGATAGGAGAGTCACCTGATCAAACTTGTGCTTTAGGTGGTTTGGAATGGAGAGAGAATTGAAACAGTGACACCTAGTAGGCGATTGTAGTAATCCAGACAAGAAGTTGGGGACTTTAATGAGGGTTGTGGTTGTTACCCTAGGAGGCGACTACGGAGGAAATGTGGAGATAGAAAGGACAAGATTTGGCCACTGATTGGATATGTGGGATGAATGCAGAGTTAAAGTAATACTGAGTTTACAAACTTTGGTGACTGAAAGTAGGACGGTGCCCTTGACAGTAATAGGGAAGTTTGATTCAAGTGTGGGTTTGGGGTTTGATTTTGTTGCCCATGCAGTGTTTATGGTGGAAATATTCAAAAGGCAATTGGTAATAGAGGACTAGAGCTTGAGAGAGAAGGACTGGAAATGTCGGTCTGGGAGTTATATAGAGAGATAGTCATTGCATCCATGGGAACTGATAAGGTCACTCAGAGAAAAAATGAAAGGAAGGTCTGGGACAGAGCTTTGGAACGTACTCATAGTTTAGACTAGACATGATATGCATGATGAATCCTTAAAGGAGGCTGAGATGGAGCATCTGAAAAGAAGAATAGAATGAGGAGAGTGTCTTGAAAACTCAGGGAGGCAATATTATCCAGGAGAGAGGCAATCAGCAGTGCCAAATGCAGCAGAGAGGTCAGTAGTTACAGTAGTAACTTTGGAGAGAAAAAGACCAATTGAATGATAAGATTGGAAGCTAGATTGCAGGAGATTAAGTTGGTAAAAGTATGGGAAGTGGAGACCATAGTATATAGATGGCTTTCTCAAAGAGTTTGGATGAAGAAAGGAAGGGTTAGTAATTGGCAGGGATGATAGAATGTAAAGAGTTTTTCAAAGATAGAAGAGATTTGTTTATAGGCAGCATGGAGAGAACAAAGATTAGAGTAGGATTTGATAGTGGTGGCAATCTACAGGAGTTGGGAGGGAATGATCAAGGGGGCCTGGAGAAGAGGAGAGCTCTCTTTTCAGCAATTAAAAAAAGCTTTTGGAAAAGCCTTGTCCTTTCAGGGGATATATGGTGTTCCCCGTGAGGAAGCTTCCTCCATCCACACAGGTCCACAGTTGCTGTTCACCTCCTAGTTTTAGAAAGCTGACTGGGACACTGAGAGGTTGTGGGATTTGTCCAAGGTCACACAGCCAGAATGGGTCAGAGCAGAGGAAGGAGGAAGAGAAAGAAAGAACTAATAGGGAGTAAGAACCCCAGATACTGGAGGAAATTTTAGCCGTGCTAAACTGGAGTCAAGTCACATGACTGTTTGCTTTGCTTTTAAGAGCCATTTACAAGCAAAACCCTTTAAAGGCCTTTCTACTCCTGACATCTTGATGATTTTTTTTTTCATGACTTCAAGACCCAAAATAACAACCTGTAAGGCGGTAATAACCACAAACATTTATTAAACATGAACTGTGGTAGGGAAAATCCAGACAGTCTCTTCCTACAAGGAAAGGCCAATCTACTGGGAGGCTCTCTTGCTCTCAGTTTCTTCATTTGTCACATGAAGGAGATTGCATTAAGAGGTCCTTAGGATCCTTTCTCACAATGGCTGTGATTGTACTCTTAATGTCTGGTAATTCACAAAATACATGACAAAAAAAAAACTTCTGTGAGTTCAGTAATGCTTTGAAGTGAAATTGCATTTTATTAATGACAACAGCATTCACATTCATTTTGGGGGAAAGAAAAGGAGGATGTTTGTGCCAGATATTATTCTTCCTTCAGCTCCTCAAGCTCCTTGACTATCTCAGTTGCCCATGCTGTGGAGCAGGGGTCCTCAAACTTTTTAAACAGGGAGCCAGTTCACTGTCCCTCAGACTGTTGGAGGGCCGGATTATAGTAAAAACAGAAACTTTGTTTTGTGGGCCTTTAAATAAAGAAACTTCATAGCCCTGGGTGAGGGGAATAATCGTCCTCAGCTGCCCCATCTGGCCCGCAGCCCTAGTTTGAGGAACCCTGCTCTGGAGGCTCTAGTTTATCAATGCATCTCCTAAAATGTTATGTCCAAAACTCAAACCAGTACAACTTGTGAGACTCGACTGAGGATTTTCAACTCCCTCCTTCTGAGGCACTAGGATTTCCAAGATGGTGTTAACTTTTTGGTGGCTCTCTCATGCTGTTGAAGCTTGAGTTCCATGATGCCCCCCCAGAGCTTTTTCCCAGGAACTATAACTTTAATTATGTGCTACCCATCTTGTACTTAAAAACTGGATTTTTTGAGGTCAAAAATCTTATGGGGCAGCTAGGTGGTGCTGTGGTGAATAGAGCACTGGGTCTGGAGTCAGGAAGAACAGTTCAAATACGATCTCATATACCTATTAGTTGTGTAACACTTGACCCTTTTTCCCTTAGTTTCCTCTATAAAATGAGCTGGAGTAGGATGCAACAAATGCCTTTTTAGGAAGGTCTTTGCCAAGACGACCCCAACTGGGTCAGGAAGCATTTTAATATGTCTGGCCCAGCATTTCTCAAATTTGGAGCTGGAAGTCATCTAGTCCAGCTTCTTGGTCTAGGTCTCGCTGCTGCTAAAACCAAGCTAGGATTTGAACCTAGCTCCACTGGCACCTAACCCAGCATCCTTTGCCCAATATCATTTAGTCTCTAGCCTGCTGACATCATCTTGAATTCTTCTCAGTCAGCATGTTCCACTCTTCCTCACAACTTTCTGTCATCCCCAAATGGCATGGCATGTCCTTTTTTAAATCATCGTGGAGCTCATTGAACATCACAGGGACAAATGTAGATTCCTGGGGTACTCCCCTAGAGACCTCCTTCTGAGCTGGCCCCAAACCAGCAAATCTGTCTGGGTTTGTTGTCATTTCACCATTCAGTTCTACTGAAGCATATTATCATCTAGGATAATGGCATGAGAGACTTTGTCAAATGCTTCTTAAAATCTTGGTAACTTGTACCCCCAGAACTTTTTGAATCCTGCTAGTCTAGTACCTCGTTTCAAAGAGAAAATAAGGTTAGTCTGGCACAGCCTGGTCTTTGCAGAGCTGAGCTGGCTTTGTGATGACCACTTCAAATGTTCCCTAAGCATTCCTTTAATAATATGTTCTAGAATTTTTCCAGGAACTGAAGTCAAGCTCACTGGGGAGTCTGTTATTCCTTTTTTATAAACCCTGGCCTGCTCTTTTTTTTTCCTTCAAAATTGAGCTATTTATCTTTCGCTGATCCTGTGGAGAATGGGAGAAGTGCCATGATTTCTCAGTGAGGGTCAGCAGCTACATCTGCCAACTGGTTTCAGTGCCCTGGGCCAAGCGACTCAAATCTTCTAGGCTAGTTAAGTACTTTCTTATTGTATCCCTAATTTTCTGGGGTGTCAACTCCCTATTAAATGTTTTTCTTCTGTCCTTACCATCCCAAAGATCATTCTCCTTGGCTAGGAAAATCAGCAAAATAAATGAAGCAGCTCTGCCTTTTGGCTCCTTCTTCTATGCGTTGTTCTTCTTGGACCCAGGTCTTCTGGATCTGAGGTCCTTGCACCCTTGGACATGATCTTCTTCATTCTTCCTTTCTTTTTCAAAACATGTCTTACTGATGTCTCTCTGTTTTGATATTATGATCCTTTCTGGATAGACACTTTCCTACCTTCTCTTGTAACAAAGAAAGCCAAGTGCTTCAGTAACCTCATTTGACAATGTATGTGTCGTTCTCCCAGTTGGGGGCTTCTGTTTCCTTCTTTGGGATCATCATTGGTTTTCTAGGTGCTTAGAGTTCAGTGCCATTAAAATGTGCTTCTGATTCTGCTTATTTCATTCACTTTAGCTTCTATCTTTTTTCCCGTAGGCCTTGAGATTCCTTGTAGTTATCATTTCTTACTGCTGGGCTCTCAGAATGTGGACAAGGCCCAGAAAGTGGTTTAGAAGCACCAGTGACAAGTGCCCCCACCCCCAGCTTGGTGACCAGTTGGACAAGGGATATCAGGTCATGGGTATAGAGTTGCCCTGGGAATCAGAAAGCCCCAAAGGCAGGTCTCTCCTGGGGCACTTGGTTCTGTGGCAAAAACAGCCAAGTCTCTTGGCCTCTCGGTGCCCTAATCTAAGACGAGGGAAGCTGCAGATCTGCCTAGATAGAGGGAATGGCCTAATGAAATTACAGGACCACCTTGTCCCCAATCATGAGTGAGCAGAGAGGCATGGCCACCATGGCCACTGAAGGCCAAAGATTAGGTGTCCTGGCACTCCCCTTGTTGATGATACTGGAAAGAGAAATTTGGAGTCAGAAGGCCAGCATTGTCATTTACAGTCAGAGGGACCCCGGATAAATCTTTGAGCCACTCTAAGTTTGTGGAGTTACTTTCTACTTGATGGCAGGAAAAACTGGCCAGCACTTCCAGCTGTCCCGAAGTGGAGTGGGTGCTCAGAGAGGCCTTTGGGCTTAGGCCAGATGGGCAGTACCTGCCATGTTCCACGTCTAGAAGAGGAGGGGGCCTAGATGATTTCCAAAGGTTTTGCCTGGCCCTGTGGTCAGTGGGATAAGATGAGGACATTGGGGGTCATCCTAGTCGGGTGGAGCTCAAACTGGTTGAATGGGAGGTGAGTGTGTGATTCAACAATGTTCCCAATGATTTGGGGGAGGGCAGGGATGGCGCACTTAGTCAGTTTGCAGGTGACATGAAGCCGAGGAGCTTGGCTGATAATTGAAAAGGACCTTGACAGACTGGAACAAGGGGCTGATCTAACAAAATAGGATTCAGTGAGGAAAGATCCAACTGTGAGGAGAGGGTGGCAACACAGAGAGTCAAGTGTGTTAGTGGCCCCCACACAGGGTGACAGGGAGGCTCCTGAAGCTCTTGCAACCTTGGGATTAGATTGCTGGTGGAGCAGGGGCCGGAAGAAGGCGGTGATATCCTCCAGGCAGTTCTGTCCTAGCCAGACCCCATCTAGAGTAGTCTGTCTCCCCTGGGTGCCACATTCAGAGAGTAGACAAGCTGGAGAACAGCAACCAGGATTTTGATGGGACTTGAAATTCATTGTGGATCATTCAGATGAGATGAGGAAGCAGTGGAGGCCCATTTTAAGTATGCTTGGCCCCCCAAAACGGACCAGGTCCAGAATAGCCAAGAGGCAAATTTGGGCCATGTGTAAGGAAAGTCAATATAGAAGGAGTTCCTGAACGTTTTTGTTTCCTTTTCCCACCCAGCCCCCTTTACTCCCTTGTCCCCTAACAGTTCTGCTCATCTGAGCTCATTTCCCAAGACACTGGTCTTTTTACTGCCCTGTCCCCTGTGATTATCATAGGGGAGGCGTCCATCCCATCCCAGCCACCACCACCCTCCCTCTGGGCAGCCGCTTGTAGAATCATAGAATGGGCCAAAAGTTACCCAAGGAGTTTCAACTCTGGAAGAAAATGGATCGCTGGGCATGCATTAAAGCACCTACTGTGTGTGAGGGAGGCACTGTGCTAGCTGCCTGGGTCGGGAGACTTGATGGAGGGTGCCACTTAAGGTTGCAGATGACCCAGAGCTGGAGACGCTAGCCAGTACCCTGGATAACGAGACATCATGCATTAAGGGCCTGACAATTAGTACCTTGGGCTGAGGATGCTCAGTAAAGATAACATGTAATATCTTACACTGGAGGACCAGAAGTCAATCTCCCAGGTACAAGTGGAACTGAAAAGTATTCTGGGCCTTTTCAGTGACTTTGAGGGCACTCTACATCAAGTATGATAGGGCCAACAAGTGAGCTACTGAGAATAGAGGCCAGGAATAAGGAGGTGAGGACCCACTGTTCTGTCTCTTCAACAGAACACTTCTGGAGTCCTCTGCTCGCTTCTAGGTCCATGGCTTAAGAAGGCCATCGAAGAAGTTTTGGAGGAAGGCCGCCAGGACAGTGAAGGGACTTGGGTCCATGCTGTGTGAACATTGACTGAAGGAGCTGGGGCATTTAGCCTGTAGGAGAAAAGCCTCATTGGGACATTATAACCTTGAGCAGGTATTTGGAGGGCTTCCACGGGAGGAGGCATTGCAGTTGTTCTGATCGGCCCCTGAGAGCAGGAATGAGCACTTGTAAGTTGGGGGGGGGGGGTCAGTCTCTGCTTGATGACAAGAAAAACCCACCAGCAGTTCCAGCTGTCCTGAAGTGGTATGGGTGCTCAGAGAGGCCTTCGGGCTTAAACCAGATGGGCAGTACCTACTATGTATCAATAACTGCTAAAGGCAGTCCCTGCCTTCGAGAAGCTTACAGTCCAATGGAGGAGACAACTTGCAAACAAATCTATACAAAGCAAACTACATACAAGTAAAGCAAAGATAACAGGGAATGCACTGATACTCACGGGGATCAGGAAAGGCTGCCTGGAGAACTTGCGCAAATACGAGGGAGGGGATTTCAGGCAGGGAAAATGGCTGAAGTCAGGAGATAGATTGGTGTGGGAGAGAGGCAGCAAGTAGGCCCGTGTCACTGGGTGGCAGATCTGTGGGCATGAGTAAGGGACGAGAATGGAAGCTTAGAGGAGCCAGATTCTGAAGGGAATTGGGGTTTGATCCTGGAGGGAATAAGGAACCAGCCCTGGAGTTGAGGGGAAGGGAGAGTGGAAGTGCCATGTGCTTTAGGAAAATCACTTTGACAGCCGAGTGGAGGATGGTCTACACTGGGGAAGCACTTGAAGCAGAAGAGCCCAATGGGAAAGCCATTGCAGTAGTCCAGATATGGAGAGATGAAGGCCTGCCCCAGAGCAGTGGCAACATCCTAGATGTTTCCAAGGCATCGGATCAGATCTGTGGGGAAGGAGATAGGTGGGAGTTGAGGATGACTTCTAGGTGTGTGAGGGGCTGTGAGGATGGTGGCGCCCTCAACAAGAATAAGAAAGTTAAGAAGATGGAGGGTTTGGGATTAGGACTAGCAGTGGGAAGGCATCAAAGAGCCGGTAGTAGCAAGGATCAAGAGAACGTTGCTGTGTTTAATCTGGGTGAGGATGGGAGCTGGAGGCTGGACTGAATTTCCTCCTGAAGACCCCCCAGGTTGTGATCCAAGGGGCATACGGTGCAAGTAGGAACTGGGACAGGGCAAAAACTCAGTAGGGCTGCTATGCTACAAGACTGCTTTTTCTCCTTTTCAGGGAAACTTCCTCTATCCCTCTGTCAGGGACACAGATTGAATCGGAGGCCCAGGGGACTGTCGGTTGGGTGTAGAACAAATCAGCGTAAGTAGGAGGCCACCGGGACCAAGAGGGATGTGAGCCCCCTATTGTGAGGAGGATTTCTCAGTTGCAGGCTCTGTTGCTTCTAAATGGGTTGTGTGAGGAGGTACCTAGTGGTTTGGGGTGAATGAGCCAAGCTTATTAATGGAAAAAAGAAATCTTAATTCTTCTGTTTGCTTCCTAGATTCCCAATCTTTTCCCTTAAGGATCCACAGGAGACTAGCTGATGGCAGCTACCCTTCTGATGGCTAGGCCCCAGGTGAGATACACTTCTGTTGTTCTCCCCAAGCTCATGGCCCTACAGGCTCATCTTTCCCCTCAGCTTCTCTTTGTCTTTTAAAAACAAGTTATTACAAATAATATTAAACATCACTTTAAGCAGACATACTTGCCTTGCAGTTATTTCTAGTTTGATGAATGAAATTTGACCCATAAAATTTTCACTCATCTTTTCATCGTTTCTTTTCTTAACATTGCTGCTACTGTGTAATCATCCCCTTTCTCATTTGGGTTCTGCTCATGTCATTTTGTTTCCATTCATATAAGCCCTCCCAGGTTTCTCGAAAACCATCCTGCTGCTTAATTCTTACAGCACAGTTATATAGCACAGCTTGTTCAGCCATTCCCCAGTGGGTGAGCATCCCCTCAGTTCCAATTCTTTGCCATCACAGAAAGAGCTGCTATAAATATTTCTGCACTTATTGGTCCTTTCCTTTTTTCCTCGGATCTCTTTGGGATACAGACTCAGTAGAGACACTGCTGGATCATGGGATATACAGTTTGATAGCCCTTTGGGCATAGTTCCAAACTGCTCTCCAGAATGGTCGGTCCAGTTCACAATTGCGTCCACAACACATTAGTGTGGACCTGCTTTTCCACATCCCCTTCCACATTTGGCATTTTCCTTTGCTGTCATGTGAGCCAATTTGATAGGAGTGAGGTGGAATCTCAGAGTTGCTCTAATTTGCGCTTCTCTAATTATTAGTAATTTGGAGTATTTTTTCATGTGACTACTGATTTCTTCCTTTAATAATCCCATAACCTTTGATGACTTATCTGGTGGGGAATGGCTCTCAATCCTACAAATTTGAAGCAATTCCTTTACTAGAGAAACCTCACTGAGCTCCTGTTTTTAGCAGCTTCCATCAGCGATGCTTTTGTCCTGTTCCCTGCCTGGGTACCAGCTGCCTGGTACCTGTGCTTCCACAGCAATAGCTAACAAAAGAGACCCAGGATGAGCTGTTCTGGAGAGACAGCCTGGCCATAGGGAAGGCGCACCAGGGTTGGAAACAGTCCTATCTCCAGTTAATGGTCACGTGTTTCTGGACGAGTTTCCTCCTCCCTCTGAGCCCATTTCTTCGTCTGTAAAATGGGGATCGAGTCCTCCTTGTTCCTGCTGATTAGGAGGCCCAAATGCTGAAACATCACCAAATCGTTATAGAAAATTGACTGTTAATACCTTCTCTCCTCCCCTACCCACACTGTACAGTAAGGAAACAAGAACAGAGATCGAAGTAAGTGATCTAATCATGATCACATGGTTCATTGATGACGACCCTGCTCGTTATTTTTTCCATTCCTATTGTGATTTTCCCTCATAACACAGATGGGGAAACTAAGGCTGGCCCCTTGAGGTTAAAGGACTTGTCTCAGTTTAGACTTCAAGCTCATGGCAGAGGCAAGGCTGGAAGGTCCTGAGTCCTGCCAGAGCTGGCAATAGCACTGCCTCTTTCTAGGAACATGGGGAGCCTTCTCCTTCACTGTTTCCCCTGCCCACTAGCCACCATTGTCAGAGTTTCTAAGCGCTTTCAACATTCATCTTGAGGTAAAATTATGGAATTCCCTTTGCATCAGCAGACACCTGTTGTTCTAGGAACTGGTGACATTCAATGACGTGGCGGTGTATCTCTCGAAGGAGGAATGGGGCCAACTGGACCCTTCTCAGAGAGCCCTCTACAAAGATGTGATGCTGGAGAATTATGGGAATGTGGTCTCCCTTGGTAAGGACCTTTTGCCTCTTGCACATTTTTCGTGCTAGGTCCCAGAATCAGTCCTCACTTCTTAAATATGGGGAGATAAGTTGTGTTCTGTGGGCCCAAGCCTGCTCTGGACTCTCTTTCTCACACACACGCATACGCCTACACATATACATGTATGCGCACACACACGCACACACAAACGTACACAAGCAGTCTGCTGCCTGGTCCCTTATTTGAAGCCTTTGCACTTGCTGTAGCACCTTTCTTTCTTGTTATTGGGCCAGCTCAGCTTCTCAGCCCCCAGAATCCCTGCTTTACTTGGTTGAGGCTCTAATGGAGGATATTAGATGTAGCCCCTGCAGTCATGGATTTGGGGTAGGAGGTGAGGCTGAAAGAACCAGAAAGAACTGGGACCACAAAGGTAGATGAGCCACAATTTGGATCCAGGTCTTCTGACCGCAAATTGAGTGTGCTCCAGATGGTGTCTCCTTGTTTAAAAGTCAGGCTAACATTGAATTGAATTGGAGTTGTCTTCTAGTAGAAATAGCAAGACAGAGTGGCTAGTAAGCTCACCGGGCACCGGGAGGGCCTGCACTTGGCAGCTCCTGTGCACCAACTGATGGCCTGAGCAATCATTGGCTCCCTCCCTCCCCCTGCTCCCTCAATAATGGATTTGGGGTTCAGTGCTCATTATGTATGAGACCTGGGGCCTTTTCCTGTCTCATTTTCATCTGCTGGGACATTAAGATTTTCATTGGACCTAACGAGGTGGGCTTGGCAGGTTCCTCTGTTTGTCCCGTGGAGTGCCCTCAGCTGCTCCTAAGCTTTTGCAGCCTCTTTTGGCTCAGGGCACCCAAATGAATGTTCACGACCTCCCAGTCCGTCCCTCTGAATTTCTTCCTTGAGAGACCCAGCCATTTTGTCTGTCATGTGATACCTGCGTGGTGACTGTGAAAATGAACCAATTCCTTAAAGTAGAAAAGCAAAGTAAAATTGGGAAAATTCATTAGCAGCAAACTGCTAATATTCCCAGTTACCACGGACCAGGCCAAACCACATCCCAGACCCTGACCCCCATTAGAGGTCAAGAACCCAGTCCAAACTTTGGGATAACAAGCTTGGCCATCACTGTAGGAGAGCTGCAGCTTCCTTGCATGAAAGTTTTTGCTTGCCTCAGGAAAGTTGCAACTTTCCTATCCAATTATTCTGCTGCTCTCCCCAGGACCGCCCCTGGAGGCCCCACCATTCCCCATACAGATGGTGCCCCTGTTCATGGCAGAGAGAGGTCTTCCCAGAATGGATGGGTGGGCAGACTGTTCCCCAGGGCATGAGGGCTCCCCCTCTTAGAATCCCCAGCTTCTATATCCAGCTAAGGAGCTGCCTCCTACAAGAGACTTTTCCTCATTTTCCCAAATGTTCTCACCTCACTCTCTTGACCTTCCTTAATTTTACAGGACTGATCCTCTGTGTTTACTTGTTTTTGTGTACATGCATCTT
Organism: Sarcophilus harrisii; assembly: GCF_902635505.1. Lineage (NCBI taxonomy): Eukaryota > Metazoa > Chordata > Mammalia > Dasyuromorphia > Dasyuridae > Sarcophilus > Sarcophilus harrisii. Next base: position 17,641,907 of record NC_045432.1, on the reverse strand, counting down.
TCTCAATAAAATGTAAGCTCCCTGAGACCAGGGTCTCTTTCGTTTTTGTTTCCATATGCCTACATGACAGTGTCTGGCACACAGTAAGCACTTAATAATTGCTCGTTGGATTGAATTAAGTTGACAAATGCATTCATATATGCAAAGCTGAAACATTCCCCAGACGTCACTCCTACGGAGGGCACTTTGCCTAAAGCAATATCATGGCCATGGTAGGTGTCCAATAAATGTGAGTGTAATGGCATTGAATTCTGTAGGTCTGTGAGGTGGATGAGTCCTGTGATCCCAGGCCTAGGAGACACACATTTGAGGCCTGCCTGAAAGGAGCAATTCTCCCGTTAGTTGGTGGGAAGGAGGATGTCCAGGGCATTGGTGACAGTCAGATATAGAAGGCACAGTAAACTGCTTTACTGACTTCTGCGGTGCTAGAGACACTGGCTCATGGAGTCAAGGAAGCAGCGTTAGCTCAGTCAAACAGCCAGCGCACCTCGAGCCTTTAGGACAAGAAAGAGAAACCGAGGGAATGAATGGAGGCTGGGAAGAAGCCCGATTGTAACCTTTGCAGATGGTCACCCAGTCAGCCAGCCAGTAAACATTAAGTGCCTACTATGTGCCAGGCAGTATGCTAAGTCCTGAGAATTCAGATAAAGAGAAAAAGAGGCCATACTCTCAAGGAGCTTCCAGGCTGACTGGGAGAGCTGCCACATACAAATAGCTTTATGTAAACAAGGTGTTCACAAAGCGAAAAGTGGAAAGAATTAAGAGAGAAGGCGCTAGAATTAAGAAGGGTTGGGAAAGGCTTCCAGCCAGGAGGCCGCTGTCACTCAACCATAGAGTACAAGGAGAGAGGGAAGTCGAAGAAAACTGGAAAGTGGGGAGGAGTGTGTGTTAGGAAGGGCTTTGAACACCAAGCGGAGGATTTTATACTTGTTCCATAAAGTGATAGGGAGCCACTGGAGTTCGATGAGCAGGGACTTATGCTTTAATGCCACTTGGGCAGCTGGGGTGGGGAGAGACTGAGACAGGCAGACCAAGCAGCAGCTGTTGCCATTGTATGGACGTGAGGTGACGAGGGCCTGCACCGGCACGGGGCCAGTGTCCGAGGAGAGGAACAGATCCACACAAGGGATGATCCCAACATAGGATCGTTGGCAACCAATTGGGCGTGTTAGGGGAGCCAGAGCAAGATAGACTAAGCGATCTCTTTGAAATAGCAGTTTGTGAAGAAGCTGTGTCAGACGGACCAAGTGTTGTATGGGTGACAGTCTCGTTAGACTCGGTCCTACCCCCCCAACCCCACATCCATCTTCACTGCCAAGGTCATGTTCTGCTACTCTGTCTTTACTCAGTGCTGGCTGTCCGTTAGGCTCGCACACAGTCCAACTTTTGGAGCGGGATGGGATGCTCTCCAGGGGATCCATGCAATCCTTTCTCAGAGAAGTTTATCTTCTAATGTACACATTTCCCCCAGATGGAACCCATTATAAGATCCCTGACTCAATACCTCCCCCACCTTCTCATTCCTAATTACCCTGGCTCCTTTCCCTCTGGCCTGCTCTCCCCTTTCTTAGGTTCTGTTCTCCCACAGTCTCTGCTCCTGTGGAAGGGCTGGAGGAAATTCTTAGCTGTTGATCTTTGGAATTGGTCAGGGTGTGTCACCAGTTTCCCCTGTCATTCATCTCCTTCCTTCATTCCACCAACTTCTCACTTAGTAGTTCCCTCCTGTAAAAGGGATTCTTCTTTTTGCTGAGGCAAATGGGGTTAAGTGACTTGCCCAGGAAGTGTAAAGTGTCTGAGGCCACATTTGAACTCAGGTCCTCCTGACTTCAAAGCTGGTGCTCTATCCACTGCACCACCTAGCTGCCCTCTGTATCAATTCTTTTTGAGGGAATTGGGGATTTCATCCATGGAGTATTATCATTTCAACTTTCTTACTTCTCTTCTGATTTTTTAAGATCTCCTGAAACAATCTTGAGTCCCTTAGGTCTATTCTGGGTACCCTTGCTGATTTGCTTTTGTCTTTTATTCCATACTTCTTTTTTTTTTCCAAGCAAAAGTTTACCAGTGACAGAACTTAGCCTTCTCTTGATAATTATATCTTTTTACTTACTTTCTTGAGTTTCTTTTGTTTGGCACATTGGCAAGTGGAACTACTCCCCTCTGGAAGGTGGTGCTGCTGCTCTGCAGAAATGCCTAAAATGAGCCTATGTTCATTTGGGTTGCAACTTGAGCCCCTTTTTATAATATGCTATTATTCCCTTCTCTGATTTCTCTTCCAAACAGAATGATCTTGGGTTCTCCCAAAGGTCTTTCTTTCATATTTCAAGAGCTGTCTTCAGGCTGTTTCATTATTGAAATTGTGAAACAGAACCATTATGTGCCCTGAAGGAAATGTGAGTTCCCCATAAATCTTTGGATCTGACCAACTAATAGTTATCTCTATTCAGAAGTTCTGTACATAACTTTTTATATTATATACTGCAAAATAATACTCAGCTCTTTTTATTTTTCTTTCTGGGATGCTCATGATTCTTGTTATCTCCGCATGTCCTTTTGGAAAACAGGGTATTCAGCTGGAGGGAGGAGGATTTGAAACTCAAAATTTGAAAAAAAGAATGTTAAAAATATGTGATACATATTTTGTTTATTTTATAATAGCTTTTTATCTTTCCAAATACATGCAAACATAGTTTTCAACATCCACCCTTGAAAACCTTGTGTTCCATAATTTTCTCTCTCCCTCCCCATCTTCCCCCTCCCCTACGTAGCAAATAATCCAGTATAGATCAAACATGTGCAATTATTCTAAACATATTTCCACATTTATCATGCTGCACAAGAAAAATCAGATCAAAAAGGAAAAAAATGAGAGAGAAATAAACAAGAAAACAACAACAACAAAAAGGTGAAAATCACAACTATGTTGTAATCCACACTCAATCCCCACAGTCCTCTCTGGGTGCAGACGGCTCTCTCCATCATAAGTCTATTGGAATTGGCCTGAATTATCTCATTGTTGAAAAGAGCTGCATCCATCAGAATTGATCATTGTATATAATCTTGTTATTGCCATGTATAATGATCTCCTGGTTCTGTTCATTTGCTCAGTATCAGTTCACGTAAGTCTCTCCAGGCCTCTCTGAAATCATCCTGCTGATCATTTCTTATAGAACAATAATATTCCATAACATTCATGTACCATAACTTATTCAGCCATTCCCTAACTGATGGGCATCCACTCAGTTTCCAATTTCTTGCCATTACAAAAAGGGCTGCCACAAACATTTTGGCACATGTGGGTCCCTTTCCCTCCTTCAAGTTCTCTTTGGGATACGAGCTCAGTAGAAACATTTCTGGATCAAAGGATATGCACAGTTTGATAGTCCTTTGGACATAGTTCCAAACTGCTCTTCAGAATGGCTGGATCAGTTCACAATTCCACCAAGAATGTCCCAGTTTTCCCACATCCCCTCCAGTATTTATCATTATCCTTTCCTATCATCTTAACCAACCTGAGAGATGTGAAGTGGTATCCCAGAGTTGTCTTAATTTGCATTTCTCTAATCAGTAGTGATTTAGAGCATTTTTTTCATATGAATAGAAAAAGCTTTAATTTCTTTGTCTGAAAATTGTTCATATCCTTTTGACTTTTTATCAGTTGGAGAATGGCTTGTATTCTTATACATTTGAGTCAATTATCTCTATATTTTAGAAATGAGGTCTTTATCAGAAACCTTGGATGTAAAATTTTCCCCCAGTTTTCTGATTCCTTTCTAATCATGGCTGCATTGGTTTTGATTCTACAAAATCTTTTTAATTTAATATAATCAAAATTATCCATTTTGCATTTCATAATGTTCTCTAGTTCTTCTTTGGCCATAAATTCCTTCCTTCGCCACAAATCTGAGAATTAAATTATCCTTTGTTCTCCTAATTTCATAGTATCACTCTGAGTAAATCACGAACCCATTTCTACCTGATTTTGTTATAGGATGTTAGGTGTGGGTCAGTGTCTAATTTCTGCCATACTAGTTTCCAATTTTTCCAGTAATTTTTGTCAAACAGTGAGTTCTTATCCCAAAAGCTGGGGTCTTTGGGTTTGTCAGACACTAGATTACTATAGTCATTGCCTATCATATTTTGTGACTAACCTCTTTCACTGATCCACTACTTTATTTCTTAGCCAATACCAAATGGTTTTGGTGACTACTGCTTTATAATATGGTTTTAAGTCTAGGCCACTTTCATTTGCATTTTTTCATTAATTCCCTTGAAATTCTTGACCTTTTGTTTTTCCAGGTGAGTTTTGATATTATTTTTTTCTAGCTCTGTAAAGTCATTTCTTGGCAGTTTGATTGTATGGCACTGAATAAGTAGATTAATTTAAGTAGAACTGTCATTTTTATTATATAAGCTGGGTCTACTCATGAACTCTTGATATTCTTCCAAATGTTTAGAAATGATATGTATTTTAAAAAGAAAGATAACAGTGAAATCACTTTGGCTAACGTGAGGTTCTTGTGTTCTAATGTTGTTGGATCTTCTCTTCTATCAGTTTTCTCCCATTAAGTATTTTTTGTGGTACAAATCTGTTTTTCTTTCTCTTCCAGCCTTTCTTTCTTTAGCGAGAGCCATGGCCACCTGCTAATTTGTAGACGAAGGAATAACATCCAGTGAGGTTGGAAAGATAGGTTCTGTCTAGTTTGTAAAGGGATTTCAAGACCAGAGAAGTTTCCATTTCATCCCAGAGGCAATAGGAAGCTGCTTTATTTACTTGAGTAATCGAGTCATGGATAGATCTGTGATCCAGCACTTAGTACCTGGCCCATAGTAGGTACTTAATAAATGTCTCTTGTCTGACTGAATCCAAGGAAAATCCTTTTGGCGTCAGTGTGAACAACGGACTGGCATTGAGAAACCTATGGCATAGGCCAGTGAGGAGGCTATTGCCCCAATTTAGGGCAACAGTGACAAGGGCTTGCACTGGGAGAAGGAGTAAACTGTGTGCCATGGTTCCTGCTTCAAAGCTTTCAGTGGCTCCCCATTACTTGTAGAATAAATGGTAACTCAGTTCCCCAACTGCCACAGGCTTCTTTCACTCATTTTACACTATTTCCTTTGATGCACTTTATGGTCCGGTCACACTAAATCACTCTCTGTTCCCTGATCGTATTTTCTTTGTACACTTGTGTAAACAGTCCCCTTTGCCTCGAAGAGAGACACAAACTTCCATCTTTTCAAGATCACTTTCTTCTTTCAGAAAGAGTTTTTAAGTACAACTTACCCACTATCCCCCCAACCAGAAGTTGACCTTATCCTCACTGGTCGCTCAGCTGTCACTGAGTGTCTGACACTTAAGAGAGATGCAGAGGACTGGGGCTCGGACAAAGGTAGTCATTAAGTCACTTGACAAGGATTTATTAATTGCTTACTATGTGCCAGGCACAGTGCAGACTGCTTCAGATACAGAGAAAGGCAAAAATACGGTCCTCACCCACAGAGAGCTCACAGTCTGTCAGGGAGACACTTGGGATCACTGCCCGTGATTTCCAGGGGGATCTCCTCCTGATCTCCTCTCTACCTCTTGGGATAGTTGACCTGCTCTTCCTGGGGGTTCTGCCTGCCTGACCCGGATCTCTATGGGGGGTCTTTCAGCCCTATTTCACTGTGGGGGGGACTGCCAGTGAACTCCATGGGGATGTCTCCCAGTAATCTTCATGGGGGGTCTATGCCCCTCATCTACATGGAGGTGTCTCTCTTCCTATAACCTTGCCAGATTTTTTTCCTTACATGTTTCTTTTATCTTCCTGGGACCTCCTACTCTTTCCCCCCCATTTCCCTGAACATCTTTGCCCCGTATCTCCCCACACATGGGTGTCCCCTTCCACATTCTCTGCTCTTCCGTGAGTCTACTGCTATCTATCCCTCATATGTTCCCAAACTCGTCCCGTGATCTCCCTGGAGGGTTTGGCTCTGATGTCCACAAGGTGTCTCTGACCCTGAGCTCCATAAAGGGTCTGTTTCTGTTCTCCAGGGGGTCTTTGACCCTAATCTCCATAGGAAAGTCTTTGACCTAAATCTATATGGGGGGGGGGTCTCTCTTCCCTATGTCCCTGGTGGGACTGCTAGGGAACTCCATGGGGGATTTGCTACTAAATGCCATGAGGGATCTGCGACTCTGATTTCCAGTGGGGTTCCCCCTTGATCTCCAAGTGGGAGTCTTATCTCTAGTCTCCATGGAGTGGCTGTGACATTGAACTCCATAGAGATCTCCCTCGATATCCATCGGGGTGGGGGGTGGGGGATTCTACTTGTGATGTCCATTGAAGGTCTCCCTCTGATCTTCATGTGGTATTTCTGACCCAGATCTCCATGGAGGTCTCTAAACTTGATTTCCATGGAGGGGTCTCCCACTAATTTCCACGAGGGATCTCTGACCATGATTTCTCAAGGAATCTCCTGTTCTCCATGGAGGGGTCTGCCTCTCATCTCCATGGGTGTCTGGCACTGATGCCCATGGGGCTTCTCTCAATGATGTCCATGGGGGGGGTGTCTGTCCTTGATCTCTGAGGGGATCTACCTCTGATGTCCCCGGGGAGTCTCTGACCCGGATCACCGTACGGGGGGGGGGGTTGGTCTCACCCAATGATCTTTGTGGGGGGTTCTATGCCCTTCATCTCCATGGAGGTGTCTCTCTTCAAATAATTTTGCCACCTGTTTCTCCTTACACATTTCTCTTCCCTTCCTGGAACATCCTGATGTTTTCCCCCATATTTCCCTAAATATATTTGCCCTATGTCTCCACACATGCAGGTGCCCTTTTCCATCTTCTCTTGTCTTTCCTGAGTCTGTAGTTCTCCATCCCTCTTTTGTTTCCCTAATCTCCATGGGGGTTCTGGCTCTGATGTCCCCAGGGTGCCTCTGACCCAGATCTCCAGGGAGGTGAAGTGCTTGTATTCTCCATGGGGAGGGTCTTCCCCAATCTCCACAGGGGTTCTTTAACACAGATTTCCATGGGATGTCTAATTCTTCTCTATGAGGGGTCCCTGATCTGATTTCCAGGAGGTTCTTTCCCTGATCTCCATGGGAGTCTAGCTCTTATATCCATGGGGTAGCTTGACCCAGATCTCCATGGGGGTGGGGAGGTCTTCCATTATCTCCATAGGGGTTCTTTGACACACATTTCCATGGGGTGTCTATCTCTTCTCTATGAGGGGTCCCTGATCTACACGGGAGTCGCGCTCTTATGTCCATAGGGTAGCTCTGACCTAGATCTCTATGGGGGAGGGGGAAATGCTTCTGTTCTACATGGCGAGGGGTCTTCTCTAATCTCCACAAGGGTTCTTTGACACAGATTTCCATGGGGTGTCTAACTCTTCTCTATGAGGGTCCCTGACCTGATTTCCAAGAGGACATCCCCCTGATCTCCATGGGAGTCTAGCTCTTATGTCCATCATTTAGCTCTGACCTAGATCTCCATAGCGGGGGGAACTGCTTGTGTTCCCCATGGGGGGGTCTTCCCTAATCTCCCCAGCTGTTCTTTGACACAGATTTCCATGGGGTGTTTATCTCTTCTCTATGAGGGGTCTCTGACCAGATTTCTAGGAGGATCTACCCCTGATCTCCATGGGAATCTAGCTCTTATGTCCATGGGGTAGCTCTGACCTAGATCTCCATGGGGAGGGGGGACTGCTTGTGTTCTTCTTGGGGGGGGTGTTCCCGAATCTCCACAGGGGTTTTTTGACACAGATTTCCATGGGGTGTCTATTCTCTATGAGGGCTCCCTGACCAGATTTCCAGGAGGATCTCCCCCTGATGTCCAGGGGAGTCTAGCTCTCAAGTCCATGGGGTAGCTCTGACCTAGATCTCCATGGGGGGGGGAACTGCTTGGATTCTCCATGGGGAGGTGGCTCTTCCCCAATGTACACAGGGGTTCTTTGACACAGATTTCCATGTGTTTTCTAACTCTTCTCTATGAGGGGTCCCTGACCTGATTTCTGGGGGGATCTCCCCCTGATCTCCATGGGAGTCTAGCTCTTATGTCCATGGTGTAGCTCTGACCCCGATCTTCATGGGGGGGCATCTGCTTGTGTTCTCCATGGGGAGGTGTGTGTAACTCTTTTCTATGAGGGGTCCCTGACCAGATTTCCAGGAGGATCTCCCCCTGATCTCCATGGGAGTCTAGCTCTTTTGTCCATGGGATAGCTCTGACCCAGATCTTCATGGGGGCGGGATCTGCTTGTGTTCTCCATGGGGGGGGGCGTCTTCCCAATCTCCACAGGGGTTCTTTGACACAGATTTCCATGGGGTGTCTAACTCTTTTCTATGAGGGGTCCCTGACCTGACTTCCAGGAGCATCTCCCCCTGATCTCCGTGGTAGTCTAGCTCTTATGTCCATGGGGTAGCTTGACTCAGATCTCCATGGGATGGGGTGGGGGGAAAACTGTTTGTCTTCTCCATGTGGGGGTCTTCCCTAATTTCCACAGGGATTCTTTATCACCAATTTCCTTGGGGTTTCTAACTCTTCTCTATGAGGGTCCCTGACTAGATTTCCAGGAGGATCTACCCCTGATATCCATGGGAATCCAGCTCTTATGTCCATGGGGTAGCTCTGACCTAGTTCTCCATGGGGGGGGGACTGCTTGTGTTCTTCTTGGGGGGGGGTCTTCCCTAATCTCCACAGGGGTTCTTTGACACAGATTTCCATGGGGTGTCTATCTCTTCTCTGTGAGGGCTCCCTGACCAGATTTCTAGGAGGATCTCCCCCTGATCTCCATGGTAGTCTAGCTCTCATGTCCATAGGGTAGCTTGACCCAGATATGCATGGCGGCGGGGAGGGGGAAACTGCTTGTGTTCTCCCTGGGGGGGGGTCTTCCATAATTTCCACTGGGATTCTTTAACACAGATTTCCATGGGGTGTCTAATTCTTCTAAGAGGGATCTTTGACCAGATTTCCAGGAGGATCTCCCCCTGATCACCATGGGAGTCTAGCTCTTGTGTCCATGGGTTGGCTCTGACCCAGATCTCCATGGAGGGGGGACTGCGTGTGTTATCTAATGGGGAGGGTCTTCCCCAATTCCACAGGGGTCCTTTGACACAGATTTCCATGGGGTGTCTAACTGTTCTTTATGAGGGCTCCCTGATCAGATTTCCAGCAGGATCTCCCCCAGATCTTCATGGTACTCTAGTTCTTTTGTCCATGGGGTAACTCTGACCCAGATATCATGGAGGGGGGCATCTGCTTGTGTTCTCCATGGGGGCGGGTATCTAACTCTTCTCTATGAGGGGTCCCTGATCAGATTTCCAGGAGGATCTCCCCCTGATCTCCATGGGAGTCTAGCTCTTATGTCCATTGGATAGCCTGACCCAGATCTCCTTGTGGAGGGGGGAAACTGCTTATGTTCTCCATGGGGCAGGGTCTTCCCTGATCTCCACAGGGGTTCCTTGACACTGATTTCCATGGGGTGTCTAACTCTTCTCTATGAGTGCTCCCTGACCTGATTTCTGGAAGGATCTCACCCTGATCTTCATGGGAGTCTAGCTCTTATGTACATCATTTAGCTCTGACCTAGATCTCCATAGCGGGGGGAACTGCTTGTGTTTCCCATGGGGGGGGGGTCTTCCCTAATCTCCCCAGCTGTTCTTTGACACAGGTTTCCATGGGGTGTCTATCTCTTCTCTATGAGTGGTCCCTGACCAGATTTCTAGTAGAATCTCCCCCGATCTCCATGGGAGTCTCGCTGTTATGTCCATGGGGGAGCTCTGACCTAGATCTCCATATGGGGAAGGGGGAAACTGCTTGTGTTCTCCCTGGCGGGAGTCTTCCCTAATCTCCACAGGGGTTCCTTGACACTGATTTCCATGGGGTGTCTAACTCTTCCCTATGAGCACTCCCTGACCAGATTTCTAGGAGGATCTCCCCCTGATCTCCATGGTAGTCTAGCTCTCATGTCCATGGGGTAGCTTGACCCAGATCTCCATGGGGGGGGGTCTTCCCTAATCTCCACCGGGGTCTTTGACACAGATTTCCAGGGGTGACTATCTCTTATCTGTGAGCAGTCCCTGACCTGATTTCTGGGAGGATCTCCCCCTAATCTCTATGAGAGTCTAGCTCTTATGCCCATTGAATAGCTTGACCCAGATCTCCTTGGGTAGGGGGAGAACTGCTTATGTTCTTCATGGGGTGGGATCTTCGCTGATCTCCACAGGGGTTCTTTGACATAGATTTCCATGGGGTGTCTATCTCTTCTCCATGAGGGGTCACTGACTTGATTTCTGGGAGGATCTTCCCCTGATCTCCGTGGGAGTCTAGCTCTTATGTCCATGGCGTAGCTCTGACTTAGATCTCCATGGGGGAGGGGAACTGCTTGTGTTCTCCTGGTGGGGTGTTCCCTAATCTCCACAGGGGTTCTTTGACACAGATTTCCATGGAGTGTCTAACTCTTCTTTATGAGGGGTCCCTGACCTGATTTCCAAGAGGATATCCCCCTGATCTCCATGGGAGTCTAGCTCTTATGTCCATCATTTAGCTCTGACCTAGATCTCCATAGCGGGGGGAACTGCTTGTGTTCCCCATGGGGGGGTCTTCCCTAATCTCCCCAGCTGTTCTTTGACACAGATTTCCATGGGGTGTTTATCTCTTCTCTATGAGGGGTCTCTGACCAGATTTCTAGGAGGATCTCCCCCTGATCTCCATGGGAGTCTAGCTCTCATGTCCATGGGGTAGCTCTGACCTCGATCTCCATGGGGGGGGGGAACTGCTTGTATTCTCCATGGGGGGGTGGCTCTTCCCCAATGTACACTGGGGTTCTTTGACACAGATTTCCATGTGGTTTCTAACTCTTCTCTATGAGGGGTCCCTGACCTGATTTCTGGGGGGATCTCCCCCTGATCTCCATGGGAGTCTAGCTCTCATATCCATAGGTTAGCTTGACCCAGATATCCATGGTGGCAGGGGGGGGGGTCTTCCATAATTTCCACCAGGGTTCTTTAACACAGATTTCCATGGGGTGTCTATCTCTTCTCTCTGAGGGGTCCTTGATCTGATTTCTAGGAGGATCTCTCCCTTATCTCCATGGGAGTCTAGCTCTTATATCCATGGGGTAGCACTGAACTAGATCTCCATGGGGGGAGGGAACTGCTTGTATTCTCCATGGGGGTAACTCTTCCTCAATCTACCCAGGGGTTCTTTGACACAGATTTCCATGGGGTGTCTAAATCTTCTTTATGAGGGGTCCCTGACCTGATTTCCAGGAGGATCTCCCCCGATCTCCATTGGAGTCTAGCTCTTATGTCCATGGGGTAGCTTGACCCAGATCTCCATGGAGGGGAGGGCTGTTCCCTAATCTCCACAGGGGTTCTTTGACACAGATTTCCATGGGGTGTCTGTCTGTTCTCTATGAGGGTGCCTGACCTGATTTCCAGGAGGATCTCCCCCTGGTCTCCATGGGAGTCTAGCTCTTATGTCCATGGCGTAGCTCTGACTTAGATCTCCATGGGGGAGGGGAACTGCTTGTGTTCTCCTGGTGGGGTGTTCCCTAATCTCCACAGGGGTTCTTTGACACAGATTTCCATGGAGTGTCTAACTCTTCTTTATGAGGGGTCCCTGAGCAGATTTCCAGGAGGATCTCCCCCTGATCTCCATGGGAGTCTAGCTCTTTTGTCCATGGGATAGCTCTGACCCAGATCTTCATGGGGGCAGGATCTGCTTGTGTTCTCCATGGGGGGGGGCGTCTTCCCAATCTCCACAGGGGTTCTTTGACACAGATTTCCATGGGGTGTCTAAGTCTTCTATTTGGGATCTTTGACCAGATTTCCAAGTGGATCTCCCCCTGGTCTCCATGGGAGTCTAGCTCCTATGTCCATGGGGTAGCTTGACCCAGATCTCCATTGGGGGGGGCTGTGTTCCTTAATCTCCACAGGGGTTCTTTGACACAGATTTCCAATGGGGTGTCTATCTCTTCTGTATGAGGGTCCCTGACCTGATTTCCAGGAGGATCTTCTCCTGATCTCCATGGGAGTCTAGCTCCTATGTCCATGGGGTAGCTTGACCCAAATTTCATGGGGGTGGAAGGGGAAATGTTTGTGTTCTCCATGGGTGTGGGTTCTTCCCTAAAGTCCACAGGGGTTCTTTGACACAGATTTCCATGTGGTGTATAACTCTTCTATGAGGGATCCTTGACCAGGTTTCCAGGAGAATCTCCCTCTGATTTCCATGGGAGTCTAGCTCTTATGTCCATGGGTTGGGTCTGACCCAGATCTCCATCGAGGGGGCACTGCTTTTGTTATCTAATCGGAGGGTCTTCCCCAATTCCACAGGGGTCCTTTGACACAGATTTCCATGGGGTGTCTAACTGTTCTTTATGAGGGCTCCCTGACCAGATTTCCAGCAGGATTTCCCCCTGATCTCCATGGGAGTCTAGCTCTTATGTCCATGGGGTAATTCTGACTCAGATCATCATGGGGGGGATCTGCTTGTGTTCTCCATGGGGGGTGTCTAACTCTTCTCTTTGAGGGGTCCCTGAGCAGATTTCCAGGAGGATCTCCCCCTGATCTCCATGGGAGTCTAGCTCTCATGTCCATGCAGTAGCTCTGACCTAGATCTCCATGGGGAGGGGAACTTCTTATGTTCTCAATGGAGGGGGGTGGCTCTTCCCCAATCTACACAGGGGTTCTTTGACACAGATTTCCATGGGGTGTCTAAACTTTTCTCTTTGAGGGGTCCCTGACCTGATTTCCAGGAGGATCTCCCCCTCATCTCCATGGGAGTCTAGCTCTTATGTCCATGGGGTAGATTCACCCAGATCTCCATGGGGGGGGAACTGCTTGTGTTCTCCATGGGGGGGGGGGACTTCCTCAGTCTCCACAGGGATTCTTTGACACAGATTTCCATGGCGTGTCTAACTCTTCTCTATGAGGGTCCCTGACCTGACTTCAGGAGCATCTCCCCTGATCTCCTTGGGAGTCTAGCTCTTATGTCCATGGGGTAGCTTGACCCAGATTCTCCATGGGGGGGGGAACTGTTTGTTTTCTCCATGGGGGAGGTCTTCCCTAATCTCCACAGGGGTTCTTTATAACAGATTTCCTTGTGGTGTCTATCTCTTCTCTATGAGGGTCCCTGACCTGATTTCCAGGAGGATCTCCCCCTGATCTCCATGGGAACCTAGCTCTTATGTCCATGGGGTAGCTCTTACCCAGATCTTCATGGGGGAGGGATCTGCTTGTGTTCTCCATGGGGGGGGGCGTCTTCCCAATCTCCACTAGGGTTCTTTGACACAGATTTCCAATGGGGATGTCTATGTCTTCTGTTTGAGGTGCCTGATCTGATTTCAGGATGAACTCTCCCTGATCTCCATGGGAGTCTAGCTCTTATGTCCATGGGGTAGCTTGATCCAGATCTCCATGGGGGCGGGAAACTGGTTGTGTTCTCCATGGGAGTCTTCCTAATCTCCACAGGGGTTCTTTATCATCGATTTCCTTGGGGTGTCTAACTCTTCTCTATGAGGTCACTGACCTGATTTCTAGGAGGATCTCCCCCTGATCTCCATGGGAGTCTAGCTCTTATGTCCATGGTGTAGCTCTGACCCCGATCTTCATGGGGGGGCATCTGCTTGTGTTCTCCATGGGGGGTGTCTAATTCTTCTCTTTGAGGGGTCCCTGAGCAGATTTCCAGGAGGGTCTCCCCCTGATCTCCATGGGAGTCTAGCTCTCATGTCCATGCAGTAGCTCTGACCTAGATCTCCATGGGGAGGGGAACTTCTTATGTTCTCAATGGAGGGGGGTGGCTCTTCCCCAATCTACACAGGGGTTCTTTGACACAGATTTCCATGGGGTGTCTAACTTTTCTCTTTGAGGGGTCCCTGACCTGATTTCAGGAGGATCTCCCCCTCATCTCCATGGGAGTCTAGCTCTTATGTCCATGGGGTAGATTCACCCAGATCTCCATGGGGGGGGGGAACTGCTTGTGTTCTCCATGAGGGGGGGGGAACTTCCTCAGTCTCCACAGGGATTCTTTGACACAGATTTCCATGGCGTGTCTAACTCTTCTCTATGAGGGGTCCCTGACCTGACTTCCAGGAGCATCTCCCCCTGATCTCCTTGGGAGTCTAGCTCTTATGTCCATGGGGTAGCTTGACCCAGATTCTCCATGGGGGGGGGAACTGTTTGTTTTCTCCATGGGGGAGGTCTTCCCTAATCTCCACAGGGGTTCTTTATAACAGATTTCCTTGTGGTGTCTATCTCTTCTCTATGAGGGTCCCTGACCTGATTTCCAGGAGGATCTCCCCCTGATCTCCATGGGAACCTAGCTCTTATGTCCATGGGGTAGCTCTTACCCAGATCTTCATGGGGGAGGGATCTGCTTGTGTTCTCCATGGGGGGGGGCGTCTTCCCAATCTCCACTAGGGTTCTTTGACACAGATTTCCAATGGGGTGTCTATGTCTTCTGTTTGAGGGTGCCTGATCTGATTTCCAGGATGAACTCTCCCTGATCTCCATGGGAGTCTAGCTCTTATGTCCATGGGGTAGCTTGATCCAGATCTCCATGGGGGCGGGAAACTGGTTGTGTTCTCCATGGGGGGGAGTCTTCCCTACTCTCCACAGGGGTTCTTTATCATCGATTTCCTTGGGGTGTCTAACTCTTCTCTATGAGGTCACTGACCTGATTTCTAGGAGGATCTCCCCCTGATCTCCATGGGAGTCTAGCTCTTATGTCCATGGTGTAGCTCTGACCCCGATCTTCATGGGGGGGCATCTGCTTGTGTTCTCCATGGGGGTGTGTGTGTAACTCTTTTCTATGAGGGGTCCCTGAGCAGATTTCCAGGAGGATCTCCCCCTGATCTCCATGGGAGTCTAGCTCTTTTGTCCATGGGATAGCTCTGACCCAGATCTTCATGGGGGCAGGATCTGCTTGTGTTCTCCATGGGGGGGGGGCGTCTTCCCAATCTCCACAGGGGTTCTTTGACACAGATTTCCATGGGGTGTCTAACTCTTCTCTATGAGGGGTCCCTGACCTGACTTCCAGGAGCATCTCCCCCTGATCTCCATGGCAGTCTAGCTCTTATGTCCATGGGGTAGCTTGACTCAGATCTCCATGGGGTGGGGGGAAAACTGTTTGTCTTCTCCATGTGGGGGTCTTCCCTAATTTCCACAGGGATTCTTTATCACCAATTTCCTTGGGGTTTCTAACTCTTCTCTATGAGGGTCCCTGACCTGATTTCTAGCAGGATCTCCCCCTGATATCCATGGGAACCTAGCTCTTATGTCCATGGGGTAGCTTTACCCAGATCTCCATTGGGGGGCAAAATTGTTTGTGTTCTCCAGGGGACGTTCTTCCCCAATCTCTACAGGGGTTCTTTATCATAGATTTCCATGGGGTGTCTAACTCTTCTATGACAAGTCCCTGACCAGATTTCCAAGAGGATCTCCCCCTGATCTCCAAAAAGAGTGATCTTATGGATCTCTCCATAAGAGTGTCTAGCTCTTATGTCCATGGGGTAGTTCTGACCCAGATCTCCATGGGGGCTACCTCTGATACCCATGGGATATCTCCCTGTGATCTCTATGGGTGGGCTGCCTTTTTCTCCATGGGTGTCTCTGACCCTGATCTCCATAGGAGTCTATGACTGATGCCACAGGGTGTCTCCCCCTGATATCTATGGGTGGTCTACCTCTCATGTCTATGGGGTCTATTTGATTTGGATGTACATTGCTGATTCCTCTGAATCCCTGTTGTGGGTCTATGCCCCTCATTTCCATGGAGGTGTCTCCTTAAAGAACTTTGACAACTTTTTTCCTTATACATGCTTCGTCCCTTCCTTGGACCTCCTGATCCATATTTTCTGTAACATCTTTGTCCCACATCTCCACACACCTGCTGCCCCTTCCACCTTCTCTTGCCATCCCTGGCTCTACAGCTCTCTATTGCTCCTGTGTTCCTTGATTTCATCCTATGATCTCCGTGGGGAATCTGCCTGTGATCTCCATGGGGTTTCTGTCTCCGATTTCTGTCTCAACTGGGAGTCACTGCCTCTCGTCTCCATGTGGGGTCTTCCTGTGATCGCCATTGGAGGCCTTTGACCCTGATCTCCATAGGAAGTCATCCTCTGATCTCCATAGAGGGTCTCGGACCCTAATCTACATGGCATTCTTGGGATCTTCTTGTGCGTTCTCTGCTCCTAGGGATCTTTCACCCAGATCTCTATGGGACTCCTCTGACTGTAATCTGTATTGGGGGAAGGTCTGTCTCTGATCAAACTGGGGGCCTCCCCCTGATCTCCATGGTGGGTCTCTGACCCTTATCAATATGGGGGGGTCGATCTGTGATCTCCATTGGGGAAGGTTGCTCCCGGATCTTCATAGGGGGTCTTTTACCTGGGTCTCCATGTGGGACTGTGTCCCCAATCCTCATGGAGGGGTCTCAGCCCAGATAACCTTGCCAACTTTTCTTCCTTACACATTTCCTGGGACCTTGTGATCTTTCCCCCCATATTTTCTGGAACATCTTTGCCCCACATCTCCCCACACCCTGCTGCCCCTTCCACCTTTTGTCTTCTGTAGCTCTATATCTCAGTATTGCTCATGTGTTCCTCGATCTTATCCCATGATCTTCATGCAGGGTCTGACTCTGATCTCCACGGGGGAACTGCCTGTGTTCTCCATGGGGGAGTTTCTGTCCCTGATTTCTGTTGGAAATTTTTAAACTTGGTTTCCATGGGAAGGGTCTGGGTTTCATCTCCTTTGTGGGGCTTCCTTGATCTCCATGGCATTTTTTTGACCCGTACATCCATGGAGTGTTCTGCATGTGATCTCCATGGAGGGGTGTCTGTTCTTATCACCATGGGGGATCTGCATGTGATCTCATGGGGGTATTCTCCTAATCTCTGGGGGAGGTCTTTGGCCTGCATCTCCATGAAGGGATCTCTGCCCACGTACCCTCGCCAACTTTTCTTCCTTTCACATCTCCCTTCCCTTCCTTGTGACCTCCTCAACTTTCCTGCCATATTTTCCTGAAAACTTTTGCCCCACTTATCCACACACCCTACTACCTACCCCCTTGCACCTTCTCTTCTCTTCCCTGGTCTACCTCTGTCTATCACTCATGTCCTCCTAGATCTCACCCCGGGAAGTCCACAGGGGTCTACCTCTGAGCTCCATGGAGGGGAGATCTCTTTCCTGATCTCCATGGTGGGGGAGTCCACCTTTGATTTGCATGCTGGGTATTTTCCCCTGATCTTCATGGAGTTCTCTGACCTTGATCTCCATGGGGAGTCTCTTCCTAGACTTTCATTGAAGGTCTGTAATCTTAGGATATTTGACCCTGATCTCCATGGGGGGCTCTCTGCCCCTGATGTCCATGGGGTATCTCCCACAATGCTCTATTTCTCCGGTCTTTATAGAGAATCTCTTTCTTTCCTCGGCTTGTATTGGACCCTGGTCTCTTTGGAGGGTCTCTGACCTTCATCACCATGGGGATTCTCCATCCCATCTTCACTGAGGGACTGTACCTTTTGGGATATTTGACCAGGTCTTTCTAAGCTTTTTGCCTGTGATCTCCACACAGTTTCTCTCTCTGATCTCCTTTAGATGTCTGCCCCTGATCTACACAGGTGGTTTCTAACCCTGAACTCCATAGCAGGTCCCTACACTTGACCTTCATGGGAGGCCTATTGTTAAGGACCGTGCCTAGGTGAAGGGGCAGGTCAATTCTCCGAGAGCCTCCACAGCTGTGAATCATGAACTTGAAGGAGTTGCAAAGCAGCTTTTACTAACGCAGATGTTCTTTGTGGATTGGGAATGAAATAAATTGGAGGGAAGAGGAGAGAGGTCAGAGAACACAACTGCCTCTTGGTTTCCTTGTATCATCATCATCCTCTCACAGGAAGAGAGCCATTCTACAGGCCCAGGTTCGACCTCCAGCAGCCACTGGCAGGAGGCTCCCGTATCACAACATATGGTGCCCGAATGTGGGACACAAGAAACAGAAGAAATCCCACATTTCTTCTTTTTATTAGTTTTCAGCTCTTCAGAACTCATCTCTCCATAAATCTCATACCGGGATCTCTAAGTGGGTTTTTGTTGTCCTTGATGTCCATAGAAGGTATCTGCCCCCAGGATGTCTGTGAACCTGATTCCAATGGAGAGGTCTGGTGGGATTTCTGACACTAATCTCGATAGGGGTCTGTCTCTAAAGCTGATCTTCAAGGGGGGGGGCTCTGTCTCTAATTTCAATTTGGGGTCTTTGCCACTGATTTCCATGGGGTGTTTCTACCTCTGATTTCTATGTGTGGGTCTTCCTTGATCTCCACAAGGGGTCTCTGAACTTGATCTCTCTGAGTCTGTCTGAGATCAAAATTGGGCATCTTTGCCCCTGATCTCCGTGTGGGCCCAAGCCTGCTCTGGGCTCTCTTTCTCGCACACATGCCCCCACGTATACATGTATGCACACACATACACAGTGCTAGCTTATAATAGGCCATGAATCAACGTTAATCAGTAGCTGTTTTCTATTGGCCCCATTCACTGGAAGGGAACATATTCGGTTCTCCCAGGTTCCCGGTACAGGCCTTATCATCCCTTTGATTTGGGCTTTCTCTGAGCTGGACAAACAAACTGATTATCTTACGGTGCCCAGCACACACCCCTCTAGAAGCCTCTTTCCTTTTAGTTTTAATTGGCTGATCCAAAAATCCTTGAGATGGTCTCTTGGGAGCAACCTCGGTCCTTCTACCCATCCGCTTTGTCCACTGTAACAGGAGGAGGGATGCCACGAATGGGGAAACAGTAGCCAGGCTAGGGGCTAGACCACAGAGGCTTAGAGTGTGGCTACCTGGGAAGGCAGACCCAAAACAGAGTGGGAAGGGCTTGGGAGTTCCAAACATAGGGATTTCTTTCCAGACACTGGCAACAGGAGAGCCCCTGGAGCCTCTTGAGCAGAGGGGTGACACGGTCGGAAACCCGAGGAAAATCACATTGGGGGACAAATGGAGGCTGGACGAGAGAAGGGAGAGATCAGACTTGAGACTCCTCTTAGGATGCTGCTGGCAATAGGCCAGGCAAGAGACAATGGGGCTGTAATGAATATGGTCCTGGTATGAGTAGAGACAAGTGGATGGACACAAGAGATGGTAGAGTCTGATTGAATGGGGGTAGAGGGGAGCAAGCTGAAGTGAAGAGTCAAGGGTTGCTCCTGGGTTGTGAGCTTTGTTGACTTCAAGAATGTGGGGAGCTGGGGAAGCTAGGTGGCATAATGGTTAGAGCAGCAGCCCTGAAGTCAGGAGGACCCAAGTTCAAATCTGGTCTCAGACATTTAACACTTCCTAGCTGTGTGACCCTGGGCAAGTCACTTAACCCCAATTGCCTCAGCAAAAAAACGTGGGGTGCTTTAAGGGAGAAAGCTCATGAGTTCAAGATCAGACATGTTATGTTTGAGATGTCTCTGGATGCACACGTGGCAAGTAGGCGATGTGGAAGCAGGGTTTGGGAGTCAGGTCAGGGTGTGAGATGTGTGAGTGTGGGTGTCATCTGCAGAGAAGTGAGAGTTGAAACCTTGGGAACTTGGTTATCGCCAAGAAAGAAGAGTAAAAGACCTAGGAGGGAGCCCTGAAGTCCCCCCATGCATAGGAGGAGACTAGAGCCGGGGGACCTGTCAAGAAGACCAAGGATCGCCTTGCCAGATAAGGGAGAACCACAGCAGCCCAAGGCCACGCAGACTCAGGGAGGAGAAAGGAGCCAGGGTGAGCAGTAGAAATGTCAGCAAGGCCATTCGACTTACCCACAAAACCCAGCAGCGCTTTCTTGGTGGCTTTCTTGGGAGATTTGCGGTCTGTGGTGTGAGGGACAGGTGGCTTAGGAAAGTGATTTTGCCTATGAATGTTTTCATTGGAAGGAGCAATTTCAGTTGAGTGGAAAACCATTTTTGGAAACCAAACTGCAGGGGGTTAATTGAGTGGGAGGTGAGAAAGAGGAGCAGTAAATGTGTGCGTGTGTGTAGGCCTTCCCCCATTAGGACGATAGATATAAGCTCCCTGTGGACAGGACTGCCTTCCTCAGTGTCCCCCTCCTGTAGTATAGGGCCTGGTATGTAGCAAGTGCCTACAAAAGCTGTGTTTCCTTCCTTTCTTTTCCAGAAGTTTGACTGGGATGGGGAGGAAAGCTCTAAGGCCATCCCCTAAGTGGTGGTGAGGGCTTTCATGTTTTTCTTCTTTTCACATGAGCAGGTTTTTCTGTTTGCAAGCCTGAAATGATCTCACGGCTGGAGCAAGGAAAGATGCCCTGGGTCTCGGAACTGCAGAGAACAGATGATCGGACCACCTGGCCCGGTGAGTGAGGCCGTGACGGCAATCCATGAGTGCCCAGAGGCTTCCCAGTGGCAGCTGCTATGGCATACAGAACAACAAGGAACCTGGCCCAAGCAGCCAGAGAGCTCCGAGTTCTAATTAAAAAGACAAGGCAAATAAATGTGAAACTGGGTGAGGAAGGGAGGGAGCTCCGGGGCTCACTCTTATCATCTTTAGAATAAGCCAGTTGAACTACATGGTTTCTTAAGTCTCTTTTAGCCCTACTAGTTTATAAGAGCCATTTCCCTCCCTCTCACCTAAGAAGAAGCACCATTGATATAGTGTATGGAAAGCTGGCAGCAGACTTAGGAACGTCTGGGTCTGAGGGCCTCCTCTGACCTGTGCTGGCTGTGTGACCCTGGGCCAGTCTCTTCATTTCTCAGGGCCCCAGAAGAGGAGCTGCCTTACATTGGTAGAAGTCCTTTCTGAGGACTCGGTTCCCTACACTGATGAAACCACAGATCTGGGCCAAATAAATAAATACAAAAAACCACCACGGGTCAGAGAACAGAACACTTTATACAAAGCTATGTGTTAAAAGAAGGTTTCAAAGTGCTCTCTGTGTGTGGACTGGAGTCCCTGAGGGGTTCCTGTTGAGGGGGGACTTCAGCTGGGTCTCAAAGAGTAGATCCAGTCTAGCTCTGGAAGTTGCCAGAAGACCAGTGTGGACATCGAGTAGGCCACCCTAGACATGGGGCAATCTCCATAATTCCCTTCTCGAGGACACCTCTCCCCCACTTCTACAGGGTCAGTTTTTTCTAACTTCCTATAGGAAGACATGCCTCTTTCCAATCACTGCCAAGTAGTTATTCTTTCCCCCGCACCCCCAATCTCTAAGCAGGATCTCTGAGCAGACTTCCTGTCCCTACTGATGGGCAGGAAGGTAAGCTTGTACCAGCTTTACCTATTACCTTATTCTATTGCCCTTCCCTGTTCCTCTTCCTTCTTCACTTCCAGTTCTCCCTCTGGCTTGAGAGGTCACTAGAGACACATCAGCTTAGATATGGTGCGGAGGCTCTTAAAGCTGTTTCCAGGGAATATCACCCACCTCCACCCCACTCTGTCTCCTTGAATTCTGCCTTCTGGCCCAGTGCTGAACCATGGGATACCAGGAGAAGCAGCAGCAGTTTCACAACCGAAGGAATACCGTACAGTAACTTTTGATCCCTGGAATTAAGAGGACACATAAGAAATGTTCACTTGGGCAGTCCGAACTAGGAGTCAGGTGTTAGAAACTGGAGGCAGGTTTCTTAGGAGAAAAATAGAAGCTCCTTCTTAAAGTAACCTAAGTAAGGAAAATCAAGGTTTGCTTCAGGACTGATGAGCAAATTGGTGAATTTAAGTGGAAAGATCCAGATATTTATAGTTCTTCAAATTTGACTCTAAAATGTTTCTTACCATTGAAAGTACTAAGATCTGTGACAGTTCTGTACTTATCAAACTAATTTAAGAAGAGAAGCTTTTATTGATTACTGCCTTGGGGGAGAGGGAGGGAGAAAACTGGAAATCAAACTCTTTTAAAAGTAAATGTCAATATTTAACATGTATTGTTCTACCTGCCATCTGGGGGAGGGGATGGGGGGAAGGAGGGGAAAAGTTGGAACAGAAGGTTTTGCAATGGTCAGTGCTGAAAAATTACTCATGCATATGTCTTGTAAATAAAAAGCTATAATAATAAAAAAAGGAAAAAAGACATATGCACGTAGACTAATACATGTTAAATATGTTAAAGTATAAGTTAAATACTATATATATATATATATATATATATATATATATGTCCATAAAGTTAATTTGCTATCTAAAAAGAATCAGACTTTGAAATAGTGTACAATTTGTACAATTAACCTGTGAAGGAAATCAAAAATGCAGGTGGACAAAAATAGAGGGATTGGGAATTCTATGTAGTGGTTCATACTCATTTCCCAGAATCCTTTTGCTGGGTGTAGCTGGTTCTCTTCATTATTGAACAATTGGAACTGATTTGGTTCATCTCATTGCTGAAGAGGGCCACATCCATCAGAATTGATCCTCATATAGTATTGTTGGTGAAGTACATAATGATCTCCTGGTCCTGCTCATTTCACTCAGCATCAGTTCCTGTAAGTCTCTCCAGACCTTTCTGAAATCATCCTGCTGGTCATTTCTTACAGAACAATAATATTCCATAACATTCATATACCACAATTTATTCAGCTATTCTCCAGTTGATGGGCATCCACTCACTTTCCAGTTTCTGGCCACTACAAAAAGGCTGCCACAAACATTTTAGCACCTGTGGGTCCCTTTCCTTCCTTTAAGATCTCTTTGGGATAGCCCATTAGTAACACTCCATGCATATGTCTTGTAAATAAAAAGCTATAATAAAAATTTTTTTAAAAAGTAAATGTAAAAAAATAAATAAGTTTTGAGAGACAGAGACTTTTGTTTAGGGTTGAAGAAAGAGCAGAAGTGAATTGCAGGAAGAAGGGTCTGGCTTTGGTCTTCCAGCATCCTGCCTACCTTCTTCTTGAAATCCTACAGTAATACATTTCCCCCCTTCCTGAAGCAATCCTTTCAGTCTGTAGAATTTCTTTCTCACTAGGCCTCTTACATCCTCTGCTCTTGCAGTTGTTTTTTTTTAATTCAAGTTAAATATTTCACATTTATCCTTAATTGATCTTTATCTTCTTAGATTAAGCTCACTGTTTTAACCTGCCAAGAGCTTTTTGGACCCTGGGTCTTTCCTTCTGTTTGGCTATGTATGGTTTCTGGCTTTGTGTCATCTCCCAATTTCACAAACCTTCATGAAATTCACTGATAATAACATTGAACAGAATTGTGCTGAGGCTAGATCCCTGTGGCACTGCATCAGAGACATCCCCCCCCCCCCGCCTCCATTATCATCTGACCTTCTGACATCAATTCAGTAATCAACATCCTCTAGTTCTGGACACTTAGCCAGGTCCCTGTGCATTTAACAGCATTACCGTCCAGTCCATACATTTCTATGTTGGCCACAATCACGTCATGACATAATCTCTCAGATGCCCTGCTGAAACCCAGGTAATCTAGATCAACTAGTGAATGAAGATACTTTAAGTAGGAAACTTTTGTAGATTTTCTCCACAGTATCCCTGCTGGAAAAGAAAATGCAGTGAGAAGAAAGGCTAAACCAGCTGACCCGTGTAACCATAACTCAAGGTACCACAAATCAGTCTAACTGAGGGAATGGAGGCATGGACGTAAAAAAAAAATTCACTTCCATGTGGTTGGACAGTGTGATGTGACTTAGTCCAATTAAAAAATCATTTAGTAAGCAGCTCCTCTGTAAGGCATTCTGCTGGTTACTGAGCAAGTGAAGATCTAAAATCAAGATCATCTGAGGAGGAGGAGGAAGAGGAGGAGGAGGAAGCACAAATTCAGGAAAAGCTTCCCTTAGGAAATAACCCCGAGCTGTTCTTGAATCTAAGGATCCAAAGAGGATGAAGTATGTGTATTCCAAGAAATAAGGCACAACCTGTTCAAAGACTTGGAGATGGGATGGAAAGCTGAGTACAGAGGATGCACAAGTCAGTTTGGCTAGAAGATAGAATGTATGAAAGAGGAAAATGTGAAACTAATCTAGAAAAGGCCTAGAGCCAGATTATAGAAAAGGCAATGAATGGCCTAGGAATCCAAAAGCCTTGGTTCTAATGCTGGCTTTGCCATTTGCTGGTCTTGTAATCTTGAGCCAACACTACTAACCTTTAAGATGCCCTAGGCTCCTTATCTTTAAAATGAAGGTAATAAGGCCACAGGGAAAGTTATGAGGATCAAATGAGATAATGGATGTCAAGTATCTTAGAAATGAGAAGTTGCTATATCCAAGTGTAAAGTAGAATTTGAGGATTTGTGGACTTAAATCTGGAGCAGCTAGGTGGTGCAGTGTAGAGAGTTCTGGCCCTGGAGTCAAAAACACTTATCTTCCCGAGTTCAAATCTGGCCTCAGACACTTACTATCTGTGTGACCCTGGGCAGGTCACTTCCCCTCTATTTGCCTCAGTTTTCTCATCTGTAAACCCAAGACCAGTATCTTGATCAAGAAAATTCCAGATGGGGGGTCACAAAGAGTCAGCCATGACGGAACAACAAACAACAAACTCAGATCTGTAAAGCAGCAGCAAATGTCACCCAAGCACTAATTTCGTTCTTTGGCTTCAAATTAAGTTTCTTTGCTCTCACTACAGAGAACAGATGACATTAGTGTTTTGTTCTTATCATTTCAGATGATGGACCGGAGGAGGGCAACATGGAATCTCTTCATAATCAGGAAATATCTAAAGATGAATCTGGGTGGATTTTGTTAGCGGGGATCCCCAGGGAGCAAGGCAGCAAACCTGTAGAACCCTCTGCCTGTCTTAGTAAGTTAAAGGGGTCCCAGCAAAACCCAGCAGAGAAGAGACCCAGGTACTCCCTTTCAAAGCCCCCAAATTCCAAGCTTATTATGACCCTCAGCCCCAGGAAGAGGGTTACAGAGAACAACCATGCGTCCCATGGACGAGAGTGGAGCTGTGAGCCGATCCACCATCTGATTCCCCATGAGGGAGAGCTGATGAGAGAGCAGTCCCAGAGTTATGATTCGTTTAACCGTCCCCTCAAGCAAAATTCAGAATTCGTGAGACACATGAGAAATCGCAGGACTGAGAAACCATATAAATGCACTGAATGTGGGAAAGCTTTCAGCAGGAGTTCACACCTCATTCGACATCAGAGTATTCACAACGCAGAAAAGCCCTATGAGTGTAACGAATGTGGAAAAGCCTTCAGTCAGAGATCATCCCTTATTGGACATCAAAAAGTTCACAGTGGAGAGAAGCCCTATAAGTGTAATGAGTGTGGGATTGCCTTCATCTGGAGTTCACACCTCATTCAACATCAAAAAATTCATAGTGGAGAAAAACCCTATGAATGTACTGAATGTGGGAAAGCCTTCAGTAGAAGCTCATACCTGATTGGACACCAAAGAATCCATAGTGGCGAGAAACCTTATGAGTGTAACGAGTGTGGGAAAACTTTCAGGTGGAGATCAGCCCTTAATGATCATCATAGTATTCATAATGGAGAAAAACCCTATGAATGCAACGAGTGTGGGAAAGCCTTTGGGGGGAGATCACACCTGATTCGGCATCATAGAATCCATAGTGGAGAGAAACCCTATGAATGTAATGAGTGTGAAAAAGCCTTCAGTAGGAACTCGCATCTTATTAGACATCAGAAAGTTCATAGTGGAGAGAAATTCTGTGAATTTAATTAATGCAGGAGAGACATCCCTCAAGTGGTAGACTTTATGGCGTCTGCTCTTATTCTTAGTGGAGAGAAATCCTGTCTGTCATTGAAAAGTGCTTCAGGTAGAACTCATCCTTTAATCATTGTTAGAATAGGCTTCTTGGAGAGAAACATCCTGAACAAAAGAGACTTCAGGGAACCGGCTCTCCCCAGCTCCCCAAAACAAAACCTGTAGGGACAAAATTAATCCCTCAAAATAAGAAGAGGAAGCCTGAAACCACTACTGGGAAGGAGACAGAGAAGGGAGCAAGGCCTGAGGCTACTCCCCTGAGACTAGGACCAAAGGGTCTGAATAGGAGATGGAGCTTTTTTGCCCAGGCCTGCCATGTAGGTAGGCCAAGAAGCAAGAGAAGAATGAAAGGAAGGGCCCCCTTTAGGGCGATGGTGGGTCACAAGCTGGTAGCATCTGGCAGCGACTGTGGTAACTAGCTTCTGAGCTGGGGCTGGAATTGGGGAATCATAGATGGAGTTGGAGTAGAATATTGTCCTCATTTTATAGATGAGGAGACTGAGATTCCAAGAAAATTGAAGGATTTTCCCTAGGTTACTTATAGCTAGCTTTGGAACCCCAAGGACTCTTACTCCAGATCCATTGATCAAATTCCCTCTATTCTGACTCTAGCTTCAGGGATGACCCAGCCCCACCACTGAAGGAGAGGGAAAGAGGGTCACCTTAAGTATCAGTTTATTCAAGGTGGGAAAATTGAATCAACAAAGAGACAGAATACCGTTCAATAGATGGTTGCCAAGTCAAAGGACTGGATTTGTTTGTAAATTTTTCAATAAGAACCAAGGGACAAAATGAAACCCAAATGCCAGCAGAATCAGTCCCACAAATACTAGGAAAATAAATTGGATGATCACATTAAAGACAGAGGGTAATTCAGCTACCAAAAAGCCAAGGAAGAGATAGAGGAAAAATGTAAAGCAAAGAGAGAGACCAGCCTTGAGACTTTGTTGGTATAGGTCAGGAAACTCCTTCCACCAATGCAGGTTGAATGGGTAAATTCCTTCTCTGCAACTTAAGTCCTAGGGACTTGCTTGGAGTACTTGCCCAGCTGTTATTCTGTATCAGAGATAGGATTTAAATATACATCTTTCTGGCCCTGACACCATCTTTCCATAAAAATGGTTCTCAAATTGTTTGGTCTCAGGACCCCTTTTTACACTTATAAAAATGATTGAGGATCCTTTTTCCAAAGAGCTTTTGTTTATGTGAATTATATCTATCAGATCTGACCATATTAGAAATTAAAACGTTTCGGTATTATTGTGAAACTAGTTTGGCCTCATGTATACCCTGAAATGGTTTCAGAGACACCCAGGTTCTCCTTTGAGAACCATTGCTGCCTCTCAATGCAGAACACAGAAAATCAAAATGACAGTAGAAGCAAAAATTAAGTATCAGAGCAAAGTTCAGTGAATTATAATATTTAATACTTGTCTAGTAATTTCTGTCATAGATCCCACTTTATCCTCAACACACCTTTCGAGGCAATGTGAGTGGGTAAAAAGGATTGGATTTTGGTCACCTGAGCTTAATTTTTCTACTAGTCATCTAACTGATATATACAACATGTCCGATACGGTTACAAGAAGTGTGTCCATGTTTCCTTCTAATATAACTGGACAAATCTTGAAAGTCACAGAATGCCAAAAAGTACTTAAAAGGCTTAAAGACTCTCAAACCATGTACTACTTAGGATCCCAGAAGTGATCACAAAAAAAAAAACTACATTTGTGTAGAAATAATTGGAGAACACAGAATAGACTCAAACTGGGAATTGGGGGACTCTGGCATAAAAACGTCCCACGTTCACATCTAGAAGAGATGTAATTTTACAATAGAGAAGAAAAAAGTACTTCAAGTACAGATCAAAATCTCTCCAAATTTCTCAGCCATGGCAAGGGGACATTGGCAAAATTTTAAAAGAATAGGCTTGGCTCTGAAAGTCACATTTCCTACATCTACTACAAATTTGGACATTTAACTTGAAGGCATAAAAATAATGTTGAGCAACCAGGATAACTTCAAGGAATCTGGCAAAAGTTCAGCATTGAAAAGTCCAAATAAATAGTTGGTATAATTGAATTTAAACCTGTGGTTACCTGTAATTGATTGCAGAGCAAAATGATTAGACTTTGTGAAAGAAATATAAACGTTTCCATTTGACATTTTTAAAAATGTAATGAAAGAGAGGAGGGTTAAAATGTAAATGTTAAGGATATGAATTATTTTATTAAAAGGGATAATGTTACAGAATGGATAAAAAAATACATAGCTTTTGGGAATCAATGCACAAAAAGAGAAGGAGACTCAAATTTGAAATCTTGGTTTAAAATATGTTGTGCAACTTCAAATTTAAGAATAGGAAAGTGGTAATGATAAGATAAAATACATTTTAATTTCATTTGGAATACCTTGAAACAGGCCAGAATGCTATATAATGATGAAAGTGACATAGTTACCAATTCAGAAAATTAGATTTGGTTTTTTTTTAAATTTTCAATATAAAAGAACCAAAGGACAAAATGAGAACAATAATAGGAAGCCAAGTTTTAAAGGTTTTCAACATCACAAGGATCACATGTAGTATTTAATTGGCAACTTTGATATTCCATTATTATATTAGACTGATTAATCTAAAACTAAGAAATCATGGGTCCAAACTACTTATTTAAATTATCTTGTATATAGTATGAAAGAAACAGAAAATATACAGTTTTTTTTCAAGTTGCAAATAAAATTCACAAAGTAATCATTTATTTTGATACTAAGTCCTATGTAAATGAATAAACACAGAAATGACATATACACACAGTATTTTCAACCACAGTTGCAAGAAAATCAAAAATAATTGCAGTGTTATGGGGACAAGCTGAGTAGGGCAACCGAGATTATATCTTAGAAGTAAGGTCTTATTATGCCCTGAGGGTGAGTCCAAGAAGGGATTCAGAAAGCAGTTTTAGGATTACCCTTGCCAAAAAATTCCTGGGCAAACCAAGCATGTAGGCATAGTGGAACTTTGCTAGACCTCTAACCCTTTTTTCACAATATTATCTGGGACAAGAGTTCAGAGAGTCCCATAGCTCCACACGATCTCCAAGTTGGGAAGAACCTTGCAGTTGTTCATTTAGGATCCTATGTGTGATCTCATACAAGTACCTTTCACCTCAGTTGGGGAGGTGCTTATTTTTCTCTGCAAAATGAAGAGGTTCTACTAGCTGGCCCCTGAGGGCCCTTCAACCTATAGAATTATAATGTATGTACCAACTAAACAGGGGTCCTCAAACTTTTTAAATAGGGGGCCAGTTCACTGTCCCTCAGACTGTTGGAGGGCCAGAGTATAGTAAAAACAAAAACTTTGTTTTGTGGGCCTTTAAATAAAGAAACTTTATAGCCCTGGGTGAGGGGAATAAACGTCCTCAGCTGCTGCATCTGGCCCCCGGGCCGTAGTTTGAGGACCCCTGAAAGACTTCATGATAAATATTTCCATTCTGTGCTTTAGTTCTCCTGACTCTCCACCCTTGAGAGTTTTTTTTATTCATTTAGCCAATCAGATGGCATGAACTCCACTCTTTTCACCATCTTGTTTGTCCTCTGGATAATCATCCGAGTCCTACCTAAAATGTGGTGCCTAGAACTAACCAGAACTCCAGATGTAATCTCCCTAGTCTTCCACACTGGGTCTCTCCATTGGAATAGAAACTCCTTTTCTGTTCCCTTCCCTGTCTTTGTATACCTAGCACTTAGCTCAGTGTCTGATACACACCAGATGCTTTATAAATGTTTCTTAAATCTTAGCTTACTCTTTAATTTTGTCAGCTGCCATATCATACTGTTGAACATGTGTGTAGCCTGCTAAAATCCCAAGATTCTTCAGACAAACCTTTGTCTAGCTATTCCACCTTCATCTTGTGCTTGTGTTGCTGATTTTTTGAATATAAGAATGTGACTTTGCATTTCTCCCCATGTAGTTTCATCTTACTCGTTTTAGCACAATAACGTCGCCTATTGAGACCTTTTTGGGCCCTGGCACTTGCCATTCATTGTGTTGTACTTATTTCTCCCAGCTTTGTGTTATATACAGATTTGACAAGCGTACCTTATTTATTCCTTAATCTCAGATCTTTGATTAAAATGTTAGACATCACAGAAACTACCATAGATCTTTGAGGCACTTCCCTAGAGACATCTTACCAAATCGACATGGAACCATCGATAATTACCATGAACCATCTACATATTCCACATTCATCTATACTAGCAGCCAGCTCACTTATCTTTTCCACAAAGTAACATGAGATACATTGTCAATTGAATTAGATTGGTTAGAATCTAGGAAAATCATATTGTATTCTCCGATCAGCTAATCTAGTAACCTGTTAAAAAATGACGTCTGGCATGACCTTTATTTTATTTTATTTTACTTAATAGTATTTTGGGTTTTTTTCCAAACATGTAAAGATAGTTTTCAGCATTCATCTTTGTTAGATTTTGAGCTCCAAATTTTTCTTCTGTTCTTTCCTTCCCCCCGCCCCAAGACAGCAAGCAATCTGATATAGGCTATACATGTACAATCATGTTAAATGTATTTCCACATTAGTCACATTGTAAGAGAAGACTCGGAACAAAAGGGAAAAACCATGAGAAAGAAAAAAATTTTAAAGAGAAAATAGTGTGCTTTGATCTGTATTCAAACTCTGGATGTGTCAGCATTTTCCATCACGAGTCCCTTGGAATTGCCTTGGATCATTTCATTGCTGAGAAGAGCTAAGTCTATCATAGTTGATCACCACACAATGTTGCTTACTTTGTACAATGTTCTCCTGGTTCTGCTCACT
This sequence comes from Sarcophilus harrisii, assembly GCF_902635505.1. NCBI lineage: Eukaryota > Metazoa > Chordata > Mammalia > Dasyuromorphia > Dasyuridae > Sarcophilus > Sarcophilus harrisii. The sequence goes on along the minus strand of NC_045432.1, from coordinate 17,611,419 downwards.
TAATTCAGCATCAGTAGATGGAAGTTTTTCCAGGTTTTTCCAAAATTTGCCGGCTCATCATATACAACAATAGTATTTCATTATATTTATAATATACCAAAGCTTGTTCAGCCATTCCCCAGTTGATGGGCATCCCTTCAATTTCCAATTTTTTGGCATAACCTATTCTTGAGAAAAACATTCTGGCTCTTTGTAATGACTTGCTTCCATCACCAACCATTCCTTTACTCCTACTACTAATAATAATATTAAAACCTTTTCCAGAGTTCAAAGTCAAATTTGGCTTACAATTTGCAAACTGTCCTTTTTCCATTTTTGTAAATCAGGACATTTCAATCCTTCAGCAACTCTCTTGTTTTCTCTCATGATTCAGGTATCCTTGATGATATCTCAGGCACTTCATCTGCAAGTTCTTTCAATCCTGGAGAATGTGGTTCATCTGGGCAAAATGCTTTAGACTTAGTAGTTAGGGGCTCATTTACTATCTCCTTACTTTGCTTGCCTTTACTAATCCTATTTGGTTTGCCCTCAATCCAGAGAAGTCAGAAACAAATGAATAATCAAGCAACTCTTGTCTTTTCTCCAATGTCTATCATTATCTCATCATCTCTGAGCACCAATTCTGTCCGTTCTTCATTCATCTTTTCCCAATAAAGCATTGAAAAAAATAAGCCCCAAATCTTATTCTCTGTGATTTCAGGATGACCACCTCTGACCAGCCTTCTTACTGGACTGGGACATATTTTTGTATTTATCCTCTGCTAGTTGCTTTTGTTTTCATCTTTTATACAAGCCTTTTAAGAAATCTATTGGCTGATCAGTTTCCCTATGCATCCACATTAGGCTGTTTAGATTGCTCCCCCTTTTCTTTCCTGGAATTGTTTCTGTTTGGGTCTTTCAAAAATTTCATTTTTGAGAGCTGACTTACCATATCAAATTTTAGGCCATAGGATTTTACCTAACCTTTCTCTGGATCCTTTGAAATCACTCCTGTAAATGTACAGTATGCCAGTCTAGAATACATGTCTGTGCCTGGCACAGATTCTAGGATGGGATAGTCATTCCCCTTTTCTCTCCCTACCTCCCAGCAACCAGATTCTGATTAGTGAGAGTTGTGTCCAAAAAGAGAAGGTTTTTTCCCCCTCATAGATTCTCCTACCTTTTGTGGTATGAAATTATCACTAAGGTATGGCAAGAAATCATTATTTACCCCGATTTTCATGAAGTATTCCAGTCTGTTTGAAAAATTGGCCCCTTTACTTCTATAATTGGGGCATTTGGATGGCACAGTGGATAGAGCACTGGGCTTGGAACCAGAAACACTCCTCTTCCTGATAGCCTCAGATATATACTAGCTGTGTGACCCTGAGAAAGTAAATTCACCCTCTTTGCCTCAGTTTCTTCATTTGTAAAATGAACTGGAGAAGGAAATGGCAAACCACTTCAATATCCTTGCCAAAGAAATCCCAAATCCAGACACAACTGAAAAAATGGCTGAACGACATTTCTATAGCTTGCCTGTGCTAGGTTTGTTTCTGGTGGTCAGTCTGTAGTATAGAGTATGACAATATTAAGTCTGTTTCTTTGTCTGCTAATAATCCAAATGCTCTCCACCATCTCTTCTTCCCCTCTAGTAACATTTCTTCCACAACCTTTAATCCTTATTCTATTTTCTGTCTTGGAATTAGACTTTATTTGCTGTGGTCTTTGTGGCAAGGGTGCAACTTTGCTGTCATTGCCACCATAGATTCTCTTTAGTAGTATAGAGCAGTAGTGATCCCCAAAGGCCACGGATTGACTAAGAAAACTATAAATTAGTATTATCTATGTTGCACTGTACTTTTGTTAAACGTGTCCCTCAATGTAATTTGAGTTTAGTTCAGGCAGCATGGCTGAGTTTGACACCTCTGGTGTAGAGAACAACAGCAGATATCCTTTATTATAGGGAAGAATTGGTTTCAGTTACTTTTTAACCACCTTCTCTAGAATCCAGTCTGAGATCTAGTTGTAGTAGCGAGAATTCAGAAGACCTGAATTCGTATCCCATTGGCTAAAAGCAGCCATGTGGCCATGGGCAAAGTCTACCTGGATATTTGCTTGTTTTCTCCCAAATAGGGATAGTAATTTCTCAGTACCAACCTCCCTGACTGATTGTGAAGATGAAATGAGAGCAATGTAAAAGACTATGTTTCTGCTGGGGATGGGAGGAAGGGAAGCCTATTGAAGCCTGAAGATATTCTGACACTCAAGTGACCCAAGTTCCAACCAACAGTCCTGGGTGCCCACAGACTCTTGTTTCCAGCCAGAACTGAACCTCGCTAATAGATAGCCCTAACGAGAAAGCTCCTGACATTTAGCAAATATTAATCCAACAGAACCCACTTCTGCTACCCTGCCAAATAATACATATTTTAGGAGACTGGGAAAGGCAGAAATGAGACTAGAACAGGCTAAGTCAGAACTCATTTATCATCAGAGAGCTAAATGAAACAATGTCCCCTCTGTAGCTAAAAGCCCTTTGCAGCTGGATCTATCTCATCTCTGCCAGAGATAGCAATAACGATATAGGAGAGGTTGGGAATTGGATCCAGAGCGACTTTCTGTCCTTTCTGACGGGAAAGCTTTGGGTGTTTCCCAATGCCTAGGGGATGTGCCTGAGAGGGAGTCAGGAAAGCAAGATGAAAAGAATTCCCAAACCACTTCATGGCTTGTTTGGATGAAGCTTGCATGTTATGCTAAGTATGACATACAGAACCCATGCTCTTCCTGTCAGAGGTTAACATCCACCGATGGATATGATGAAATGTTTTCCTTCCAAATGCTAAAATAGGAAAACCACTTAAGCTAGAAATAAGAGCTGGAGGTGCTTTGGGATAATTCTGACCTTATTTGTTGCTTTAAGAGAATAGGCTGTAATTGAAATCGTTAGAGAAAGTTTTGAGAAAATGAGGAACCTAAGAAAAATATAAATAGAAAGGTAAATCTATTGCAAAACAGAAAGCCGTGTGTTAAATTTAAAGGTTAATTATATATGTATGTGTTTTTAAGAAGACATGTAATCTGTGTCTCACACATAGTCTTACTTTCCTCATAATAACTCTTGTGAGGTAAAAAAAAAAATCTTATTTCATAGATGAATGAACTGAGAATAAGTGATTTATCTAGGTTATCAAGATAGAGATTAGCATTAAACTTGGAATTTCATTGCTATAGCGAAATCCTGGTGAGGAAACTCTCTCTACCAAGGCAAGTTGAGATTTTTCTCTTTAGTTTACAGTCTCATAGTGTTGCCTTGAAGTCCTCAAGTGAAAGTCACTCGCCCAGGGTCATGTGGGTAGTTAGTATGTGTCAGAAGCTGGCCTTTGACCCAGGCGTTCCTGGCTTGGAGTCCAGGTCTCTAGCAACTACCTACCTATAGGGTCCATAGAATTAATCATTGTCAGGGTTAGGATTGGAAACTGGATTTTCTGATCTGTGTTCTTTTCACCACTACCAGCACCGCCACTACTACTAATGCCTTTTCCTGTTGTTTTGTCCTTCATTCTCTAAGAGGACCGTGATATCAGGGATGTGATGTCATAACATGCAAGTGAATTGGAATGAAGTGAGGGAGGGCTTCTTCGCAAGGACCCCACCTCACTTTCCCCTCCAGAGCCATCTGGGTTCATTGGCAAGACACGGAGCAAGACAACTGGAGATGGTCCTGGATGCAATGGGAGACCTTGACCTTTTAAAGCTAAGCTTTTTAACAGGTCTCAATTTGACTCAGGCAGTGCCCAACCAATGATTAAATATATAACTGTGTTGATCCCTTAAAAGTAATCACCATAAGGCCCTTCCATCCTCCACTATCTCTTGACCTCTGTCCAAATTCATATTTGTTACTTCCATGACACATTCAATCTCATCCTCTGCCATTCACTTCTCCTTTTGCCTTTGATCAGGGACTTTTCCAGGGAGTCCCGTCTTCTCATTATATGGCCAAAGTATTTAAACTTCAGCTTCAGTATTTGACATTCCAGCAAATAGCTGAATTAATTTCTTTAAGTATTGACTAATCGGACCTTCTTACTGTCCAAGGGATTCTCAAAAGTCTTCTCCAGGACCACAATTTGAAGGTATCAGTTCTCCAGCCTTTCCTTATAGTCCAACTCTGAAAGCCAACACATTGCTGCTGTAAAAACTATAGCTTTGAATATAAGGGCATTTGTCAAGAACGTGATGTTTTTGCTTTTTAGTATGCTCTCCAGATTTTCCATAGCTTTCCTTATGAGAAGCAAGCATTTTAAAATTTCATGGCTGTAGTCACCATCTGCAGTGATCTTTGAGCCCAAGAATATAAAATCAACACTGCTTCTAGTTCTCCTTTCTCGGATTTGCCAGAAAAAGATGGGATCAATTGCCAAGACCTCAGGTTTTTTGTTAAGCGTCAAGCCGGCTTTTACATTACACTCTCGCCCCTCATCGAGAGGCTTCCAAATTCCTTTTCGCTTTCTGACATCTGAGTGGTCTCATAAGCATATCTGAATTTGTTGATATTATTCCAGCTTGGCATCTCCCTCTGCAATAAGTTATGTAAATTAGGGAACAATATGCATGTCTTGTCATATTCCTTTCCCAATCTTACACCAATCAATTGTTCCATGTTTTGTTCCAACTATTGGTTCTTGGCCCACACACAGGTTCTTCAGGAGAGAAGATGTTAGAATCCTAGTGATAACTCAATGGAGTTGACAGAAACAATGCTTATTGGTTCACACATTAGAGTGAATCCTTACAAAGTGTTAAGTCATTAGAGTTGACAGAAATAATGCTTAAGTTAACACTTTTGAGAGTTCACACATTAGTTCACACCTTTGGGAGATTTCAGGGTTCAGTATGAGATATCCAAATTCACACCTCCCATAATCCCACTCTCAGAGGAGGAGTCAATCTTTGAGTTTACACCTCTAAAAGAGCATAAAAAGAGCTTCAGTCAGTTAGTCAGTCAGTTCAGAAGATTGCCAGGTGTTGGAGTTGAGCTAGAGGCAGAAGCTGGAAGAGCTCTTGGAATCAAGCAGAGAGATAGGCCTCTAAGAAAGCTAACAGGGCTATTTTTGAAGAGACAATAAAAGACTGTACTTTAATCCCTGGCTGCATTTGAGGTGATTAGTACTTGAAACTGAAATTAAGGCTGCCTCCAGAAAACCTCCCCAAGAAACCTGCTCCCAGAGGATGATTATATTATAAAAAAGAAGAGAACACCACATTTTGGCGCCCAGAAAGTCAGGTGGTCTGGTCCTCCCATCTCTTTGAGAACCAGATACATTTTGCTGTGTTCCACAACTTCAGAGGCTTTAGTGTAGTTGATGAAGTAGAAATAGATGTTTTTTCTTCTAGAACTCCCTTGCTTCCTATATAATCCAGCAACTTTGGCAATTTGGTCAGAAAATCAGCCTGCTCTTCTGGTAATTCTCGGTTCATATATTGTTGAAGCCTACCTCGTAGAAACTTAAGGATAACCGTGCTGGCAGATGAAATGAGTACATTTGGTTGGGAATTTGAACATTCCTTGGCATTGCCTTTCTTTAGGATTGAGTCATAAACAGATCTTTGCCAATCTAGTGGCCACGGGTCAGTTTGCCAAATCTGCTGGTGTATTGAGTGCAACCCTTAAAGAACTTCAGTAGTTTGAAGTTGAATTTAAACTTTATTTTTTTATTATAGCTTTTTATTTACAAGATATATGCATGGATAATTTTTCAGCATTGACACTTGCAAAACCTTCTGTTCCAACTTTTCTCCTCCTTTCCCCCTCAGATGGCAGGTAGATCCATACATGTTAAATATGTTAAAGTATATGCTAAATACAATATATAGCTTATATATCCATACAGTTATTTTGCTGCACAAGAAAAATAGGACTTAGAAATAAGGTAAATATAACCTGAGAAGGAAATCAAATAATTTAAACTTGAAACTAAAATTTGAACTTTAATAGTTCAGCAGAAACTCCATCACTTCCATTAGCCTTATTGTTAGCAGTGCTTCGTAAAGCCCATCGACTTCATTTTCTAAGATGTTGCTTCACCAGAGGCAAATAATTTTGAATGGGACCAAAGGACTCTTTATAGAGTCCTAATTTCACATAGACAGCTATTTGATTATGTGTTCTGGGGTGGGGATTTAGCCCATTTATTTTATTTTAAACATGCATTTATTTTCTCTCTTTTCTCTTTTTCCTGTCTCTCATTAAACAATTACAAAGAGCAAACCATTACAATTGCAGTAACCTGTGTTTTCTTCTATGTTCATTCACTGTTCCTCCAAAAATGTTCAGTATCTAAAGATCACCATGAACTAACAAAGCTGTTGGACTAATCCTTCCTGGAGCAACGATTGATGTTTCTATGTTTGGTTTCTGCCAGGAAACCATCATCTGAGATCATGGGATCCTAGATGAAGAGCTAGAAGGGAACTGAGAGACCATCTATTGCTCACCCCATTTTATAGAGGAGGAAACTGAGGCCCATGGCAGGGAAGGGACTTAGCCAAGGTCACAAAGGTAGAATTGAGCTAAAATTTAAATCCAGGTCCTCTGATTCCAGAGTTGGCACTTTCCACACTAGCCCATGTTTTTGACATTTTTTCCTGCATTTTTAAAAAAACACCCCAGTAGGGACAGCTAGGTAGCACAGTGGATAAAGCACCAGCCCTGAAGTCAGGAGGACCCCAGTTCAAATCTGGCCTCAGATACTTAACCCTTCTAGCTGTGTGACCCTGGGCCAGTCACTTAACCCCAGTTGCCTCAGAAACCTCCCAAAAAAGACCAAAAACAAAACACCCCACTATTATTTACTTATTTTTCACATTCTTTTTTTTTCTGGTGTTATCTTGAATGGACTTGTTCAGCCATTCCCCGATTGGTGGGCATCCCTCAGTGTTCAATTCCTCTCTACCAAGAGGTGCCATAAATACTGTTGTATAAATAAATCCTTTTCCCTTTTCTTTGATCTCCTTGTAATATAAACCTAGTAGCAGCATTGCTGGGTCAAAGGACATGCACAATTTTATAGCCCTTTAGACGTAGTTGCAAGTTGTTCTCCAGAACGGTTGTTCCAGTTTGCAGCTCCACTAGTAGTGAATTCATGTCCCAGTTTTTCCAGATCTCTCCCAACATTTCTCATTTTCCCTTTCTGCAATGTATGCCAATTGGATAGGTTCCTGCATTTATTTTCAAAGACCATCATTACTTTATTTAAATAAACCTTAATGCTTTCATCAGATACCAGCTCCAATTTTGGCCAGCTCTCGTATAAAATATGGGACTCATGGGGAGACCGATGTCCAGAAAGAAAAATGACTCAAACTGCCAGATTTCTTCATTCTTTCTCTTTTTCCCCCTTCTCTTTTTCTGTCCTTTTCTCTTCTTTTATTCCTACCTTCCTTCTCTCCCTTCCTCACTTCTTCCCTTCATCTTTTCTTCCCTCCTTCCTTCTTTTCTTTTCTTTTTTTATTTTGTTGGAACAAGGAAAAGAGTTCCATATTTACCTTTGAAGGAATCATTTTATTCCTGGAGATTTTGAAATTTGACCCTGACTTCCAGATTGAGAGAAGAATTAACAATGATGGTAGTTGAAAATCAACACCACCTACCATGACTCCCTTCCATTTTCTATAATATTGATCTGCTTTAAAACAGATCTTTTTGAAAATTTTTAGGCAGAATGATCCAGATTATAAAAGTTTTCCAAAGATTTTGAAACAGTTTCCCTTGTTCCTAATTGGCAAAGAGAGTGAGATTTGCTTAAAGCACTTGAAGCATATGTTTCACAATGAACAAATAGTTGCAAAGGCAAAATTATTTGTAAATGTGAGGAGGCTTTTTCAGCAAGACCATTGCAAATTACTGGTTCTGCTCATCATTTTTTTTTCCTCCAAGCTCTTAGAACTGCCCTTCCATTCCTGTCCTTTTAAGATGTCCTTTCCTAAAGGGACCCATAGGTGCAAAAATGTTTGTGGCAGCCCTTTTTGTAGTGGCAAGAAACTGGAAACTGAGTGGATGCCCATCAATTGAAGAATGGCTGAATAAATTATGGTATATGAATGCTTTGGAATATTATTGATCTATACAAAATAACCTACAGATCAAACTGTGCATATCCTTTGATCCAGCAGTGTCACCACTGGGCTTATATCCCAAAGAGATCTTAAAAAAGGGAAAGGGACCTGTATGTACCAAAATGTTTGTGGCAGCCCTTTTTGTAGTGGCCAGAAACTGGACATTGAAGGGATGCTCATCAATTGGAGAATGTTGGGTAAACTGTGGTATATGAATGTTATGGAATATTATTGTTCCATAAGAAATGACAAGCAGGATGATTTCAGAAAGACCTGGAGAGACTCACATGAAGTGATGTTGAGTGAAATGAGCAGGAGCAGGAGATCATTATATACTTCAACAACAATACTTTATGATGATCAATTCTGATGGATGTGGCTCTCTTCAACAATGATATGAACCAGATCAGTTCCATTTGTTCAATAATGAAGAGAACCAGCTACACCCAGTGAAAGAACTCTGGGAAATGAGTGTGAACCACTATATAGCATTTCCAGTCCCTCTATTTTTGCCCGCCTGCATTTTTGATTTCCTTCAAGGTTAATTGTACATTATTTCAAAGTCTGATTCTTCTTGTACAGCAAAATAACTGTATGGATATGTATACATATATTGTATTTAACATATACTTTAACATATTTAACATGTATTGGTCATCCTGCCATCTCGGGGAGGGAGTGGGGGGAAGGAGGGGAAAAGTTGGAACAAAAGGTTTGGCAATTGTCAATGCTGTAAAGTTACCCATGCATATAACTTGTAAATAAAAAGCTATAATAATAAATAAATAAAAGAAATGATCAGCAGGATGATTTCAGAGAGACCTGGAGAGACTTACATGAACTGATGCTGAGTGAAATGAGCAGGACCAGGAGATCATTATATACTTCAACAACAATACTATACGAGGATCAATTCTGATGGATGGGAATCTCTTCAACAATGAAATGATTCAAACCAGTTCCAATTGTTCAGCGATGAAGAGAGCCATGTACACCCAGAGAGGATTGTGGGAACTGAATGTGGTTCACAACACAGCATTTTCACTCTTTTTGTTGTTGCCTGCATACATTTTATTTTACTTCTCTTTTTTTTCTGGTTTGATTTGATTTTTCTTGTGCAGCAAGACAATTGGATAAATTTGTATGCATATGTTGGATTTAACATATATCTCTACCATGTTTAACATATATTGAACTACTTGCCATCTAGGGGAGGGTGTGGGGGAAGGAAGGAAAATTGGAACACAAGGTTTTGCAAGGGCTCATGTTGAAGAATTGTCCACGCATATGTTTTGAAAAACAAAAAGCTTAAATTTTTAAAAAATGTCCTTTCCTAGATTCTGTGTTCAGAAGAAGTGTACCATTCACCAACTCTCCCTTCCTTCAAGGAGAAAAACATGAAAGCTGCCTAGACTGGACTTTTTCCCTTTTAAACTGTAGTTTTGCCAGTTCCCTTCCTAGCCTCTTTTCTTCTTACAGTCTCCCACTTCTGCATCTCATTGGCTGAAGGCCTTTCTTTGATGCAAGCTAACCAATCCACCAGGTCCTGACTGCAATGCAGCCTACCCAGACCCCCTCCTTTCCTGCATCCCACCCCAAAGTCATCTCTCCTCCCCATGTTTCTCACAGCACTTTGTTAAATGCTTTCTTTGCCCAAAGCCAGGAAAGCTACTAGAGAGGCTATGTGCCCAAGGTTATAGCTGGAGTAAATCAGCAGAGTAGGGATTTGAACTCAGATTCTCTTGCTCCTAAATCCACCATTCTTTCTTCCATGTTCTTCTGTCCTTTATCCAAAGAGACAGATCTGACAGGCCTCCTCTCCTCCCCGGGAACCTTGTTACCCAGCCTATAACACCTGAGGTGAATTCACCTGGTCCCTACAATGATGGCATCCTTATGCTGATGGTATGCTGGTGTTTAACAACCAGCTCTCCTCCCAGCAATATTCCCAACACTTTTCTCCATGACTTTCTTAAATCCAGGCAATCAACAAAACAATAAATCAGGCTCTGATTTGTAGCTGGCTCCAGAACAGTCCAGCAAAAGCTAATTAATGTTTCACTCTCACTAACTCTTCAGAGATGCGTTTCATTCATTCTGTGCTGATTTTTCCCTTTCCCTTACTTCCCAATCTCTTTCCTAATCACTGCTATCCAAAACTACTGCCTGGGGAAGAGCTTTTTTCCCTCCCCATCCACCTCTCCCCCTCATTCCAATTCTGCTTGACCTTGTCCTTGCCCAGCCCGGAGCCCCCCTCAACTGCCAGTGTGCACTTGGTATTTGGAACAAATTCCCCCTCCTCCACCAAAGGGCTTTGGTTCACACCTTCCCCCTTTTCTTTGAGGGGCCTACTCCCTTCTCTGGCACCTCTCCAGTCATGGCCATTCCTAGAATACATAACCCGTGATTCAGAGAGCCAGAGGCTAAGTGTGCAGTGAAGGGAATGCTGGGAATGTATTTTACTTCACTAAAAGACCCTGGAGGCCGTCAGTTCTTGGATTTTAGGAGGAAAAAAAGGGGAGAGGAGAGGAAAAAAGGAGAGGAAACTCAGGCCCAGGGAAGTCAAATTACCTGGCCAACGTCACCCAATAGGATCATAGATCTAAAGTTGGAGAGAATATCAGAGGCCATCTGTCAGGATTTATTAAATGCCTACTATATGCCAAGCACTGTGCTAAGTGGATAGTGGGTCCTCAGCCCTCTTCATTTTACAGAGGAGGAAACTGAGGCCAAAACAGTAAAGTGACTTGACCAGGATTTACACTGCTAGTGAATATCAGAGGCAGGATTTGAATACAGGTCCCCTTAACTCCCAAGGCCAGTATTCCATATACTGTGCCACTGGTGGGGGGGGTGTGATATTAGAAAATGACAAAGTAGGGAAGGAAATAAAATAAAATCTCAATATTTTTATATTAAAAAAGAACATTGGTCTTAGAATCTGAAAATATACAGTAAAAAGAATGCTGGATCTAGTCTCACAGGGTCCAGGTTCAAATCCTGCCTCTACCCATGTATCTGTGGGTCAGCTGCTTCCCTTCTCTGGGTCTCAGGTTCCTCCTTTGTTAAATGAAGCTGACCTCTGAGGTCTCTTCTAGCTATAAATCCAATTCCAATCCCCAATCCAGCATTTCTTTGCTTTGCTGCCTTGGACAAATCACTTGGCGTCATTACAACATCCTGCCCTTTCCCAAACACAGACCAGCTTGCTCTCCTCTTTTTGACTCTGGATCCAACTCCCAGTTCATTTGTAGTGTCTGTCCTAGATCTGCCGTACCGATAGAGAGACAATACGGGTGGTGGGTCTGTGCTCTGTATCCCGGACCCTTGTTCAGTTTCTCCTGAGATCACACTCTGGAGTCAGGATGGAGATCTTACCCAGCATGCCCCCAAAATACCAAGTGAATCAACCATAATGGTTTTTGATGTCACAACATCAAAATTCTTATATGTTTGTCAAACAAAAGAAATTATAAGAGACAAAATGGATGACTCTGATTAGTAAACATAAAAAAGCATTTGCAGAACAGAAATCAATGCACCCAGAAGAGAAGGAAAAAGAACCCTGGGAGGGAAATGTGTTGTCCTCAGATGTTCTCTCTGGGAGGTCAAAAAAGTTGAACGTTCACTTCTCAAAAGAAAAAAGTACAAATAACTACCTGAAAAACTCTTTAAAGGATCTAATCATCAGAAATACAAAAGAGGAGAAACCTGTCAAACCACCCAGCTCCCATTCACTTGGCAGAAACTGCTAAGGATGATAAACTTCAATGTTGGAGAGCTTGTTGGGGAGCCATCCCTCCTACCAAAGAAAGAGGGAAAAGCGATCATGAAGGTTGCGTTCAATATTCCATATCTGTAGTCTTCCATCTCTGCAAAAAGAGGATCTCCTGTTTTTTATTTTTCGGTTTTTTTTCTTTTCCATCATATTCCTTTTTGAATACTTACCTCCCCTCTCCTACTCAGGGAGTTGTTCCTTGTAATAAAGATTTAAAAAGGAAAAATGCAAGAATCAACCAATCAAGGAACATTTATTAAGCATCTGCCATGTTCCAGGCACTGTGCTAAGCACCTGAGAAAACGTCTAAGTCACAGGGGTCCTCAAACTTTTTAAATAGGGGCCCAGTTCACTGTCCCTCAGACTGTTGGAGGGCTGGACTATAGTAAAAACAAAAACTTTGTTTTGTGGGCCTTTCAATAAAGAAACTTCATAGCCCTGGGTGAGGGGGACTAATGTGCTCAGCTGCCGCATCTGGCCCACGGGCCATAGTTTGAGGACCCCTGGAAGAGGTGGAGGGTTTTGGTGAAACAGCCAGGAGGCAGGTGTCCCTGGATCAAAGAGTTCATAGTGGAGAGGAAGGAAGGTAGAAGGAGACTGGAGAGGTAGGGAAGGGCCGGGTGATGAATGACAGAGGCAATAGGGATCCACTGGAGTTTATTGAATATGGATAATGACATGATCTGACTTCCACTTTAGCAAAATCACTTTGGTAGCTGAATGGAGAATGGATTGAAGTGGGCCAAGACTCGAGGCAGGCAAATCCATTTTCAGGTTATTGACAATTTAGGGGTGACATGCCGAAGGCCTGCTCCAGAGGGATGAAAGGGTCAGAGGTGACAAGTGAAACTATTCAAGAGATGCTACAAAGTGAGACTGATAGACCTTGGCAACACTTTAAAAATTTTTTTTTAACAATAGCTTTTTATTTTCAAAATACATTCGAAGATAGTTTTCAGTTTTCACCCTTGTAAAATCTTAGGTTCCAAAATTTTCTCCTCCTTTTGCTTTGCTCTCTCCCCTACAGAGCAATATCTATTAAACATGTAAAATTCTTATATATATATATATATATATATATAATATATTTCTACATTTATCATTCTGCCCAAGGAAAATCAGATCAAAAAAGGAAAAAAATGAGAAAAAATAATAAAGCAAACAACAAAAAAGTGAAAATACTATGTTGAGATCCACATTCAGCCCCCATAGTCCTCTTTCTGGATGCAGATGGCTCTTTCCATCACAAGTCTAATAGAATTGGCCTGAATCAGCTTATTGCTGAAAAAAGCTACACCCATTAAAGTTGATCATCACATAATCTTGTTGTTTCTGTGTATAATGTTCCCTTGGTTCTACTGATTTCCCTCATGTATGGAATAGAGAGAGATAAGGTGAAGAACTTACAGGGATGTATGAATTCTTTTTCTGTATTTTATTTTCATTATTTCTGTGTTTCCCCTGTGACCCGTATAATATGTGCAGGCTCATATCTACTTGAGCCTTGGCCAGCTAGAAACATATTTACTTAACCTGAGCTGATGACATTTATTGGTATTTGACATTTATCGATATTTAGTCTATTAGCTGGACCACTATCTGCTTGATTAAGCCTGAAGGCCTGACTTTCTGTTTCCTTGAAATCAGGAGATTTCAGGGAAACAGAAACCTTCCATTCCAATCTCCCCAAATAGCAACAACCAATTAGATGCCTCCCCCTCCCCTTCTCAATGCTCTCTTACTTGTGATGTAATTTCTTGTATAAAAGCTATGTATCTTTACTACTTCTTTAGCCCTCCTACCGCAAGCTTTCTCTTTCTTATCTCGCAATGGGACGGCTCATCCTCTGGAGGTTTTCAATAAACAACTTTTCTGCCTTCTACTGAGTGATCTCTGAGTAGTCATTTTGGGTAAGGGTCTTCTACATCCCTCACAGTTGGGGGCTCATCCAGGATGGGGTCTTTGGGGGAGATGGCTATGTGCACCCCGAACAGGGACAGGCACCCACGGAGTAGTTTTCTCCATGGTCTCTGGCTCTGGGTGGGCAGCCTCCCTCCCCTCTTAGACAATGACCCGAGGCAGGGATACTCAGTGGAACGCAGAATTGAAGATTGAAGGAAGTAGAGTCCTGATGGCTGGCATTTGCAGCCTGAAAAGAAACATATGTTCTCAAGGTAAAGCTCTTGGGAAGTCTGGGGGTTTATTGGCTGGGTCGAGGGAGACTCTGAGGGATTAGCCCTCTTAAATTTATTTTTTCTGTGGACTGCTATTGACCCCAATGATAAAGGACTTTTCCTGAGGAGGCTCTTGGGTGGCTGTGGGGGCGTGAGGGTAATGTAGGGCCTCTGCCAACACCTGGATCGGGTCCAGGGTGGTATAGAAGCAGTCCAAAAATTTGTATCAAGATGTTAGCTAGGGAATTCAAGACTGGAATGAACTTCCCAGATATAAAAGGGAAGAAAACTGGGAGGATGTATATCCCAGGACTATTTGGGTATATCAGATTTAAATCTGTATGTAAAAGGTGAAAATGGAGTTTTGTGAATGTCTGTGTGTATGTCTTCTTTGCATTGCCTTTGTTCTGTGTTAAAAGTTAGAAAGCTCATAAGACATAAGAATTCAGCCTCTGTGTTACAGGTTTAGAAAAATATCAGACTGAATTGTTAGGAGTTGGAATTCATTCAGAGTAGTAATTCTTTCAGAGTGGCTCAGAATATATTGGTCTTAGAATTTGGGGACTAGTTTTGGGCTTCTCAAGAAAAGAAAATCTTTTTCTCTTTCTCTCCCTGTCTCTGGCAGTGACTTTGCAGGATGGGGTAAAGAAGGGGGAAAAAATAAAAACATAGATTGAAAGTTTTGAGAAAATGGAAGAACAGTGGCTATCACTCCTGTAAACAAGGAGCCTGTTATCAGGACTCAGCCAGAGAAAAGAATTCTCAAGGTAAAGCAAGGATTAGTGCTTAACTCTTTCCTGGTTACTAAAGAAAAGACATTTGAATGAAATATCTAGGTATATTTTAGGAAATTTTGCAAAGTAAAGTACTGGTTAATTTTAAAATAACTTTAAATTGGTGTGTGTGTTAAGATTGGAAATAAGAAACTGCAGATATTGGAAGGGAGGAATAAAAATAGCGTAAGAGAGGTAAATAGCTGAACACGAGGGCTCTCTGACCTGTTGGACCTGTGGGAAAACTAGGCATACTTCTAAAAAGAAACGGAAATTTTCCAGAAGAAAGAAAAATCATTATTAGTAAGTTTTCCTTCATGGAATTAGAGAACAGAAAGTTTAAGAAGACTAAACTGGGTAATTGTTTGTCTGCAATATTTGATTAAGAGTTTTGGGAATTTAAATGGAAATAAAATTGAAATTAGGGGAAATAATTTTACTGTTGCCTTGCACGTGTTAGATTTATTCTGTGTAAAATCTTAAGAATTTTTTGAATATTGTGGCCTTTACATCTGAAGAGAAAAACTTTTCTTTTTTTGTTATTTGGTCGGACTTCAAATTAGAAATATAGGTTGTTAAACAAATTGCCAGTGGCTTACCTTAGGGGAGGCTCGTGTTTGTATCTCCCTACTTAAATGATATGTTGCTTTTTAAAAGTATTGGGTAATTTGTAAACTATATTATGAGTTTTATGAAATTTGGTTCAAAATTAATTGTGAATCTTGAAGTTTAAAATTTTTTTAAAAAGGTGATTTAAAGACAAGAGAAAAGAGATTGATTTGCAAAAGCAATTAAGAGTTTAAATAGAGCATTTAGTTAGAAGTATTTCAGAGAAAGTTTGAGCAAATAGGCATTGGGAAGAGAGACACAGAGAGATGGGACAGGAGAATGAAGGTGATTTAAGAAGGATTGATTAGTAGGAGCAGATGATTTAAGAAGAAATCAGTGGGAAAAGGAAGGAACTGGTTGGAAAGGGTAGTCACAGAGAGACAGCTGTGAGACGGGATCTGTTTTTGCGGAGGGGGTGGGGGGAGCAGCAGAGTGGCAGTGGAAAGCGGCAGCCGCTTGGTTCCTTTGGCTGAAGAAAACAAACGGTTATTTAAAATGGATAAGCTGCTCTTACAAGATGTTAATTGACTGAATATTTGTTTCTTTAGATACATAATGGTTATGAATATTGAAGAATATGATCAGAAATGTGATCTATAGTTTGAAAAGGTTACTTCAAAAAGTTTAATTGATGTTTTCAAGAACTTTTCAGATTCTTTTTATGTGAAAATAGAAAGTTTTAATTAACTGTATTGATGCCAATTATCTGAAAGGGACTCCAAGGATAATAGTTTTTGCCTTCTTCCTTTTGAAAATGTTTTTGTTGTGAACAATATGTAGTTTGGGATTTTTCTGTGTATTGGGTATTTTAAATGCAAAATGATTGGTATAATATTCAATTTATTCAAGATGAAACATCTACTTAGGTATATAAGAATTGTGTGAATTTTCTGGGATAAATTTCTTACTGTTACTGGTAGAAGGTCATGGTAAATAACTGTTTGGGATTTATCTGAAACTTTGGAGATAAAATTCTTTGGGCTTATAATTAATTCTGTTTGGGAGTTTTAAAGCTCTGCTCTCTGATGTGCTGAAGATTTGAGTTTTAACTGCTTATATTATGTTATAGTTATGTTCTTGCATTTTTCCCTCCTGTGACTGATTTCTATGATCAGAACAATAGTTAATAAGAACCATTAATGAAATTCAAATATGTCATACCTCGCTGTTTCCAATCTGGTTATATGTAATCATTATATCCTAAATACTTAGGCAAATAAGTATTTAGCCTGGTCATCTGTCTGTTATTGGATATTTGTGTTTTGTTTTAAAAATGTTTCTAAATGATAAGAGGATAATTAACAATGGTCTGTGAAACCTAACTGCTATTTATTGGGACTATAACTGTCTGCTTGTCCTGTGAAGCAAACTTATTCCTTCACATAGGAACTGCTGGCCAGTCTATACTGGCCTCCCCACATATTGTTGCAGCTCCAGACTGTTCTAACCTTGTTAGATTTAGTATTTTGTTCTAGATTTTGGTCGAATTACAGATTATTGAACCTCTTCTGAGACATGGATCGGCCCTTGTGAAGCTTAGATTGACACCATGCCCATCCCCCTGCTTGAACTGAGCCAGTTCTTCGCCCATTTCTCAGCCCAAAGCAGCTAAGATTGAGACACCATCATCCATGCTTCTGATGTAATTTGAACTGATATGGGGAACTTGAGAATGGTTGATGAATGACTGTTAAACCCTGACTCCGTCATCTGTTACTATGTATTTAAGATTTGGGATGGAAATTGTTAAAATTGGTAACTGTTGCTGTTAAGGAAGTTAAAATGTGTTTATAATATCTATGTTCACTTCAGAATATGTAATTGTTTGAGGGATTTTATTTTATTTTTGTTTAGGAAACTCCTCCTGTAGTAGTCTGTTATGTATAGGAACTTTAATTCACTTTTGGGATTTATATGAGGATGGTTATTTGACTATTTCCTTTTTTTTTTTGGATGATTCCTTTCCATGAGGGGAAAAAAAGGAGAGGAAGAGATAGAGAACTAGGGAAACTGGCGGATTTTTCTTAAAATATTTAAAAGAGTAGGAACCCTTAGTTTTCTGTTCACTTTGCCTTAGGTACTCTGCCCCACCCCCTATCCCACCAGTTCAGATTGAATTGGAAGTCCTTAAGCAGTCCTTTTGGTTTTTACTATGCTTTAGCTTTGAAACCCCTTATTCTGTTGGAATTGCTCTGGCAGACTATTCTCTGATTGCCTGTTTTTAGGAAATCTCCAAGATAAAGAGTCTCCAACCCTGGAACCCCGGTTTCTTAATTGATATCTCAGCATTTTTAATAACATTGCAGTTTTGAGATCAAGCCTCTAAGGTTCGGGGTTTGCCTGCCTCATGGTCTAACTGTGCATGCTCTGATAGCTCTGCTCAGAAATCTGTATCCTAGTAGCAGCCCTGTCTGTCCTTCTGGGTGGGGACAGGTGGAGCTATTCCAGGCCTCACCCTTCTCCCCTGGAGTGGGGTGCCCTCTGAATGGGCAGCATGACTGTCTAGAGCCCTGCTACTCCCTATAGAAGCAGAAGCTGAGTTAAGTGCACAAATGACTGCAGACCACCTAACACAGTGAACTGTCCATCTCATACTGGATTCTCTGGCTGAGGTGAGGGGCTTTGTACTGCTGATAACTCTGGGGTTGTCAGGAAGAGACTTGCCCTTGCCATAAGTCCTTGCATTTTCTAGTTTCATTTTGATTTATTTGCCTCACGTTGGATTGGTCAAAATTACGGTGCTGAGACTTCCAAGTTATCTAGGGGAGGTGATTTAATAATTCAAATATTCAGAAGGAGAGTGTAATGTTGTGCCTCAGTTTCCCTACGTTGTCTTTTTTGTTTATTTATCTTTGTATTTTTATGTCTGCCAAATGCCAATCTGTTCTGTGATAACTGTTTCTAAGATAGTTGGCGGAAGCAATTATTTTCATGGTATGAATTTATTGCAATCAGTGGTTACCTGTTACCACTATGTCTACCCTGTATAATTACATTAGTAACCAGAATAGTTCAACGGTCCCTATCAAAATATTGCATACAGGAGATGCTATTAAAATGATGATTCTACAGAGAAAAGATTGGAATGTATTAGAGAGGCATGATCTTGATTGTCAACTTGATAAACAATGTATAGATATGTTAACTGATTTTGAACAGTGTGTAAGTTCTCCATAGAAATATGATAAAAAATCATTTACATATTACAAGGGGGGAATTGTATGGAATAGAGAGAGATAAGGTGAAGAACTTACAGGGATGTATGAATTCTTTTTCTGTATTTTATTTTCATTATTTCTGGGTTTCCCCTGTGACCCATATAATATGTGCAGGCTCATATCTACTTGAGCCTTGGCCAGCTAGAAACATATTTACTTAACCTGAGCTGATGACATTTATTGGTATTTGACATTTATCGATATTTAGTCTATTAGCTGGACCACTATCTGCTTGATTAAGCCTGAAGGCCTTTCTGTTTCCTTGAAATCAGGCGATTTCAGGGAAACAGAAATCTTCCATTCCAATCTCCCCAAATAGCAACAACCAATTAGATGCCTCATCCTCCACTACTCAATGCTCTCTTACTTGTGATGTCATTTCTTGCATAAAAGCTGTCTATCTTTACTACTTCTTTAGCCTCCTACCGCAAGCTTTCTCTTTCTTATCTCGCAATGGGACGGCTCAATCTCTGGAGGTTTTCCATAAACAACTTTTCTGCCTTCTACTGAGTGATCTCTGAGTAATCATTTTGGGTAAGGGTCTTCCACATCTCTCACACTCAGCATCAGTTCCTGTAAGTCTCTCCAGGCCTCTCTGAAATCATCTTGCTGATCATTTCTTATAGAACAATAATATTCCATAACCTTCATACACCATAACTTATTCAGCTACTCCCCAACTAATGGGCAGCCACTCAGTTTCCAGTTCCTTGCCATGACAAAAAGGGCTGCACAAACATTTTGGCATATGTGGGTTAAAAGGACAACTCTTAATAAGAATTTGCTTCCTTTGAAAGAATTAGAAGACAACTGCCTTAAATGATACTGAGAGAAAGGAAGGAAGGGACGAGAGGGAGGAAAGAAGGAAGGAAGGAAGGAAGGAAGGCAGGCAGGCAGGAAGGAAGGAAGGAAGGAAGGAAGGAAAGAAGGAAGGCAGGCAGGCAGGAAGGAAGGAGGGAGGGAAGAAGGCAGGAAGGAAGCAACACTTTCACTGGGGGGGGGGGGGGGGAAGGATGGAAAAGGAGAGAGATGAGAGATAGGGAAGAATCCAGGATGACTCTTAGCTTGTGAGCCTGAGGCCCCGGATGATGGGGCTGCTCTCACTAATAATAATAATAATAATAATACGAGTTCAGTTTTGATCACACGGAGTTTCTTTATTGGAATTCCACTTTGGGCTGTTTGAAAGGCAGCTGGAGATGGGGGACGGGCGCTCGGCAAAGAGGCTGGAGGCAGAAAAGGCCCATTTGGGAATTATTTGGATAGAGATGGGCATTAAATGGAGACGAGCTGCTGAGATCACCAAGCGAAGGAGCGAAAAGAGACCCAGAACAGAGAGCTGAGGGCCAGGCGTGATCTGGAGGAGGCTCCAGCGAAGGAGGTACAGAAGGAACAGTCCGGGAAGGAGTAGTGGACAATCAGCAGAGGGGAGTGTCCCGAGACACAGGCTGTATTCCCCAGCAACGGCTCCCCCGCGCTAGGCAGCGTACGCAACACTCCGCTCCCATCGTCCCCCACTTCCTTCAAGGCGCCCACAGGGGGCCAGGTGCGCGAGGGGAACGACGACCGAGACTCGGAGACCTCCGAGGCGTCCTAGAGAGGCAGCGGAAGTGGCGCCCCAGCGTTCGCAGCCCACAGAGGCGTTCTTTTGTAGGCGGGGCTGCGCTTCCGGCCTCTCCGTCGTCCGTTCGCTCAGGCCGGTCTCAGGTGAGTGCTGCGGGGCGAGCTTGCCGCCTCTGCCTTCCTCTTTCTTTTTCCCTACCTTCCTTCCCTCTCTTCCCTTCCTCCTTCTCCGCCTCTTCCTCCTTCTTCCCTTCTCCCTCTCCCTGTCCCCATTCCCCGGCCGAGAGCCCTGTAATCGTCACCGGCGGCCCCCCTCCTTTTGTCCCCTACCTTGTGTGGTAACGGTCTCGTTCTGGTATTCAGGCGCCTACTGTGTGCTAGCACTGGGCTCGGGCGGTACGAGGCGCGGGCGCGCGCCCTTCCTCTGCCGCCAGTGCTCCGTGTGACCTTGAACAACTCACTCTTCCTCCCTGGGCCTCAGTTTCCCTTTCTGTAAAAGGAGGGGATTAAATTGGATGGCCTGTGAGGGCTTTTCCAGCTTTAGATCTAGGTTCCTAGGTGTGACCTTAGCTAAATCACTTCCTTTCTCTGCGCCTCAGTTTCCTGCTGTAAAATGAGAGGGTAATCTCTGAGGTCACCTCTTGTAGCTTTAGATCTGTGACCCCACTGGGGATGGGGAGCAAATCACTTTCCTCATCTTAGGCCTCAGTTACCCCACTGTGTCAAATAAAGGAATTGTATTAACTGGTCCCCGAAAGCCCTGTCTAACTCTAGAGCTGTGGTAATAATGCCTCAGGTGTGCCCATGTGACTTAATCTCCCTGGGCCTCAGTTTCCTCCTCTGTAAAATGAATTGGACTAAGCTGGTCTCTGAGACCCCGTGTGGTTATGAGAGTCCGTGTTTCTATATTGGGTAAAAAAGCCTTTCCAATCTGGGAGGCTGTGATGAAGTTGAGGAACAGAGGAAGCAATGGCGGTTTAGGGAGAAGAAATCACGTACCTTTTCTCTGAAAACAGGAGACTATTCCTAATCTAAAAGATGTTAGGGTTTTGTTTTGTTTTTAATATTTCAAAGCCATTTATCTTATCTTTCCTTGTAGGACTCTGAGTTCACACACTCCATTGATCAAAGTGCCATGCAGCTTTCAGGCTACGAGTTTCAACCCACACTCCTACAGCCTTATTGCAACCCTCATTCCAGAACTATTTGTCAGGTGTTTGCTGTGCTGCTGCTGCTTTTTTTGGGTTCTGAAATTGAATATTTTCTTATGCATCTTGACCCCCCACTGAGTCCAGAAAATGGTTTTACTTCCAAAACTTAAAGTTTTTCCTTCCAAAAAAGCCTCCCTTTTATTTCCCATTACATCCCTTCCCCGCTCAGCCAGCCATTCCCTCTTGGGAAGTGGTGATTGGGGGGGGGGGGAGGCAGGGAGAAGAACTCCCCATTTTGCTCCAATCTCAACAGGTTTTTCTCTCGGGTTTGTTCCTGGTTCTCATAAACTGCTAAAAGCTAAAGGTTGAATTTCTGGCTTTATGTTAAAACTAAAATTAATGATTAAACTTCTAAATAAGACATTTAAAATTATCTGGATAAACTATTTTAAAAGACCAATCTCTTAAACGATCAAGTTTTTGTAAATCATTACCTCCGCTGAGGTACAGAAAGTACTAAACATTTTCAGTTTTCTTTGAATGAAGAGGCCTGTGGAACTTTGCCATGGCTGACAGTTTTGAGTAAATTTTACATTTTGGAGGTAAGGAGGGGAAGTCTTAGGTACTAGTTATGGGAGGAAGAGCCCTCTCAAAGCAGTGTCTCAGCTGACCACCCCCCCACCCCTCCACCCCCCCAGTGAGAGAATGGATCAGGTTGAGCCAGATGGCTCTTATGATATTGAACTTGAGAAGCAGGGACAAGGAAAATCAGTGCTTCCTTGGTATTCTGAGGGAACGGTGGGTTTAGATTTTGACAAAATGACCTGAGATCTTAAGTCTAGACCACCAAGTCAAGTTGTTAGGTAGGATCTCTTTTCTTTCTACATGGTCCAAAATAAACTGATTTCCACTTAGGCCCCTACCCTCCTACTTACCCAGAGGGCTTTGTTCTGGGCAGCAAGCTGTGGAAGCTGGCAAATGGATCCCATTCCTGGATGTTAGGAACTACCACTGAACAGAAACTGAAAGGCCCCAAACGGGCCTTGGCAAAACACAGGGATGGGCCCTTCCCCTCTGAAGTGAGAATTGTCTCCTCTCCCCTTTATTGAGTGGCAGATTGGATCAGTAAGTGCCTATCCTGTGTTAGACACTGGAGAGTGAAAGAGAGGAAATAGCCTTCCCTATTCTCCCTGGAATGTAAAGTACAATGGAGAGAGGAAGCAGCCCTGAATTCAAATCCAGCCTGACACTTATTACTGGCTGTGTGAACGATCCTGGGCAGGTCTAATCTCTGACTTTCCTTTTGTGTAAAATGGGGTGTAAAACCAATTATAACACTTCCAAGGTTGTTGTGAGGCCCAGATGAGAATATATTTGCGAAGTGTGTTGGAGACTTTAAGTGCTGTATAAATGTGTACTGCTGTTTTTTATTTATATAAATATAATTTTCTGGGTTACTAATAATAGTCATCTGGATAAGATAACCTAGTTTGACCTTAAGTAGAAAAAACATTGGCTCTAGAGTCACAGGACCCAGGTTTAAATCCTACCTCTGGTCCTTAGTAGCTGCATCACCTGGGCCTCAGTTTCCTCACCTATAAAAGGAAGGGACTGGGCTGGGTGGCTCTTGAGATCCCTTCAGGCTCTAGCTCTAGCATCCTATGAGGCTATGCCAGAGATCAGAGTGTAGTAGGGTAGAGATGGCAGGGTATAAAAGGGCAGTTTTTAGCTCCTGGCTGATTTTGGCCTAAGGCCAGCCCTGCCATTTTCCAGTTCAGTTCAGAAAATGAGGCTTGGAAAGGGTAGAGTCTTGTGACTCAGGCTGTTCCATCTTCCCATCTGGGAGCAGGGTCAGCTGAATATTTCTCTACTGGGACTCTGGCTGTCTGATGTTTGGTGTGGATCCTATGTTTTCTTTCTGTTCTGGTCTGCTGCTGATAGCACTGTTCCCTTCTCTTTTTACTCAGAGAGAAGTGTGAGGGAGGTTCCACAAGACTTACTGGGCTAAGTTCACCCGACTGTGTGCCAGGCTACGGGGGGCTACCCGTTGCCCCTTTTCCAAAGGTTACGGAACACATTCTGGCTGCTGAGCAAAGATGATTCCTGACCCGCCTGTGGTTGCCAGCAGTCCTCTGGATCTGCTCCCTTGTTCCCCATGAGAAGAATGTCACAGGCAGACCAAGCATTCAGTAGTAACTCCTATGGGTAGTTAGGTCACAACAGGCAAGGGGGGGACTTGCAGAGGGCTCTTCCTTGGTTGCCCAGAATCCTTTGATGGCAGAGGGGTATTCAGGGCTTCCCAGGGGCACCATAGGGCTGGGCTGCTCTAACTCTTGGCTCTTTTGTCTTTGCACAGTTTCTTTCCTTTCTACCCTGTCCAAGAGGGTTTAGGAAGAGAGGCGATGGCAGCTCCATTTCTGACATTCAAGTCTCAGGTGAATTGCGACTCCTTCTGTTTTTGGTTTTCCAGTTTGCCTTCACCTCTCATGTTGCTTCTAGGGACATGAGCCCCAGACCCCCCTCCCAGCAGCTTGGACAAAGTAACACCACTGACTAGCCTTCTTTTGGGAACGTCCCTTTGGAAATGGCTGTCTCCATTTTGCCCACGAGGTTCAGGATGTTGAATACCCTGCCTGAGACCAGACAGCAGAGGCGTGGTCAAGCAGAGATTTTGAAGGGGGACAGGCCTCCTGTCCTTGCCCGCCATGGCTTGCTGCCGCCACCCATACACTCAGTTGCATGTCCCTCTTTTGGCCCTTTCTGTGGGCTCACGGTTGGGATTATCTTTGATGTTCTAGGACTTGGTGACGTTTGAGGATGTGGCAGTATATTTCACTGAGGAGGAATGGAATCTTTTACACCCTGGTCAGAGGGCTCTCTACCGGGAAGTGATGCTGGAGAATTACACGAACATCCTCTCCCTCGGTAAGGACCATCTCTTTTCTGACTCTTCTGGGCTCCACGTAGGTTCATAGTTGTGAAGACGGCAGGCAGCGCACATTTCTGTACCAGCAGATGTTACAGAGCTTTGGCAGGACTTGGCATTTTAAAGATGAGCAACCCCTGGGGAGAGTATCCCTGGGAATTATGCTGCCCTTCAGAAAGTCCAAAGGGGCCTCTTCCCTGCTGGACTTATCAGAGGCCACGGGGCAGTGCAGAGACTTGGGTGCAGATGTGCTCTCTGACCCACCCCAGCCACGGAACCCTAAATGTCACTAAGTCATGCTGAGCCTCAGACTCCTCATCTGTAAAGTAGACATGAGACATTGTAGCATCTATTTCACAGGCTGGGTATGAGGCTCAAATGACATGTATAGCTGTTGGCCAAAACAAACAAACAAACACTATGTGTCAGTGTAAAGCAGTAATTGAGAATCTCACTGATGTGGGGGGGTGGGGGCGGTGTTCAAAAGATTAGTTACAAAGAAGCCAAAGTTAGAACCCACAAGTATCCAGTCAACCCATGGTTGAGAAATCCTAGATTCCACAACATTAGGAAAGAAGCTAAAAGCTGTGGACCCTGGAAAGTAGTGTGGCAAGGTGTTGAGTGGTATTAGATGTGCTTCTTGTACCATGGGCGATAAGCATACTCCAAATAGAGTAGTCAGTTAAATATTTTAAAAATGATTTGCAGTCTAAAAATATATAGCTTCACTAATTATGGAGAGGATAAGTTTTAGCAGTTCAGTAAATAAAGATGTCTGGGGAGTAAAAGGATAGATTTGATTATATAAATTAATTTTTTTTCTACAACAAAAAGCAGGGTGGCTATAATAGAAAGCCCTTTGAACACTTTGGATTCTGAAAAGCTTTCAAGGTAACCTCAGTTGCTCACGGGTTCCCAATCCCTTTGGGCTCTGTCGTTAGGTGACAGATTTAGTCTTTCCGGGGCTCAAATCTGCAGCTGATTTTATTGACTGGTCCCACTTTCCAGCTTCCTTCCAATCTGTTCTATTCCTGCCTCTTTTGCCTGCTCTGAGGAGGTCAAAGGCAAATGCATTTAAGAGTTCTATGCCCAGCCCAGCCTCTAGGTCTGGCACCAATTCCCCCTCACCACCCTCATCTGACATCCACGTACCTTTTAGATGGTTCCCCAGCCTCTCCTCTTTGAAACATCAGTGGGTATTTTCCTTTTGCCTCCTACCCTCCATGGAATTGTGCTTGGAGGAAGGGAGAATTCTGCATCCTGAGCTCACATCATCATGTCTTTCTACCTTTCCCTGTGAGTAGGGATTCCCATCAACAAGCCTGATGTGATTTACAAGCTGGAAGAAGGGGCAGTGCCATGGATCACTGACCTTCAGAATAAGGAGCATGAAAACGACCAGGACATGTGGGCAGGTGAGTCAGAGAGCAGTACACCTGCAGTTACTACTTTGGTCCTGCCCAGCTCCAGGCTGTAGAGCTTTTCCCCAGCCCTGGTTCTCCTCCTGAGTTCAGCAGTTTTTTCTCTCTATTAATCATACTTCCCTTACTTTCTGAAAGCATATTGCCTGCCTAGAATATCTTTCCCCATCATTTTAGTCATTCCCAGTTAAGTCATTTTTGGAATGAAGTCAAATTTTGTTTTTGTTTGTTTGTTTGTTTTTATTATTTATTTATTTTAATAATTATAACTTTTTATTGACAGAACCCATGCCTGGGTAATGAAGTCAAATTTTGTTTAAAAATTTTTTATTGAGTCATTTTGTTTTGACATGAGATACTCAGGCACTCAAACCATTGAACGCCACATGTACTCAAGGCTTTCTACCATCATCGTCTGCTTGTCAGTAGCCTTCTTCAGCCTTTGTGCCCAGCAGTGATCTCAGCACTTCAGGTGAGAGGACAGTTCAGTGGTACTGTCACCTCCCTATTCCTGGGGCTCTCTTGGGGCAGCTCCATACAGCATTAGGTTTTTTTTGGCTGCCCCAGCACACTGATGACACATTGAACTTGCAGTCTGCAGTCAAACTGATCCCCAATCATGCCTCCCTTGTCTTGTTTTGGTGAAGTTTGTGCCCAAGCAGAAGATCTCCTATTTATTCCATTTGAATTTCGTCTTGTTACATTCAGCCCAGCTCTGTGTCCCTTCTAGTGCTGTATCATCTTCAAATTTCCACTGCATTTTTCCTAGTGGTTGAGTAAAACAGTAAACCGCACAGCTTCTTGGGGCACCATGACAGAGACCTCCTTCCACATGGACAGTGACCCATTAACAACCATCCTTTCTTTGAGTCCAGCCCTCCAACCACTTCTGAGTGCATCTCACCGTATTAGCATCTAGCTCACTCCTTTCTTGTCTTCTCCATAAGAACAGTATATTTTATTAAAAAAAACAAACAAAAAAAAAACTTGGTTAAAATCTGGGGAAACTGTCCACAACATTCCCTTTATCTACTAATTGAATAATCATGTCAAAAAAGGAAATGAGGTTAGTCTGATGCAATTTTTTGGTGAAGTCAACATAGTTCTTTGAAGTCATGGCTAGCTATTTGCCAATCATAGTAATAACAGCAGCTGACATTTTTATTCCACTTACTATGAACCCAGTACTTTACTATTATTATCTCAGTTGATCCTCACAACATCCCTGAGCAGTAGATGCTATTATTATCCCTATTGAGTAGTTGAGGAAACCAAAGCAGACAGAGGTGAAGTGACTTGCCAGGGTCACACAATTAGAACTTGTCTGAGAAGGCTGGATTTGAAGTTGGATCTTCCTGATTCCAGGTTCTATCCACTGAGTCTAGAATGAACCTTGTCATCCCCTGTAACAAGTGACCATGTTGGCCATGGCTAAAAACTGTATGCCTCATCCTTCACGCCTTGTCCTCCACTTTGCCAAGGGATGAGGGCAATCAGTTTTCAAAGCCATCATTGGTCATTACGTTGATGAAAGTTCTGAAGTCTTCCAGTGTTTTTATTGGCCCTGTGGCTCCTGGCAGCTAACCAGGCTCCCTTTAGGTATCTATTCTTCTGGCCTTGTCCAGAATTCCCCGCTTCCAGTTCTAACTCCTGGCTTTGTGATCATAGCATGAGTTCTAATACCTTGGGCACTTAACAGTCTCAAAAGGGGACCAGAGTGAACACCTGTAATAGGATTAGAAAATATATCTGATGGGATTTACAATTACATTCAGATGTAAGTTCAGCAAACATTTAAATTTTTTAAAAATAATAGCTTTTTTTTTCTGTTTTAAAAATTTTTTTTAAAATAATAGCTTTTTATTTTCTGTTTTTTTAAATAATAGCTGTTTATTTTCAAAATACATGCAAAGATAGTTTTCAACACCCACCCTTGCAAACCTTGTGTTCCAAATTTTTCTTCCTCCTTTTCCCCACCCCCTTCCCCAGACAGCAAGTGACCCAATATTTGTTAAACCTGTGCAATTCTTCTATGCATATTTTCACATTTATCATGCTACACAAGAAAAATTAGATCAAAAAGGAGAAAAAATGAGAAAGAAAACAAAAAGAAAGCAAACCACCCCAAAAATAAAAATACTATGTTGTGATCCACACTTCGTTCCCACAATCCTCTTTCTGGATGTGGATGGCTCTCTCCATCAAAAAACCATCGGAACTGACCTGAATCACATTATTGTTTAAAAGAGCCACATCTATCAAAGTTGAAAATTATATAATCTTGTTGCCTTATATGATGTTGTCTTGGTTCTTCTCACTTAGCATCAGGTCATGTAAGCCTGTCCAGGCCTTTGTGAAATCCTCCTTGTGATCCTTTCTTATAGAACAATAATATTCACATACCATAACTTATTCAGCCATTCTCCAGCTGATGGGCATCCATTCACTTTCCAGTTCCTTGCCACTACGAAAAGGGCTGCAAACATCTTTGCACGTGTGGGTCTTTTCCTCTCCTTTAAGATCTCTTTGGGATACAGACCCAGTAGAAACACTGCTGGGTCAAAGGGTATGCACAGTTTGATAGCCCTTTCGGGCTATATAGTTCCATGTTGCTCTCCAGAATGGTTGGTTCAGTTCACAACTCCACCAGCCAAGTATGTATTAGTGTCCCAGTTTTCCCACATCCCCTCCAACATTCATCATTATCTTTTCCTGTCATCTTAGCCAATCAGATAGATGTGCAATGGTACCTCAGAGTTGTCTTAATTTGCATTTCTCTAATCAATAATGATTTAGAGCATTTTTTCATATGATTAGAAATGGTTTTAATTTCTTTACCTGAAAATTGTTCATGTCTTTTGACCATTTGTCAGTTGGAGAATGTCAGCAAACATTTATTAAACATCTTTTGGCTAGGCAGTTGGGATCTTTTGGAAAGAACATTGGAGATGGCATCAGGACACTTGGCTTTAAAATCCCTGCTGCCACTTCTTTCACACCATGGGCATTCCCACTTCTTTGTGGTTTTTGGCATTAGAACTAAGTTTTTTTTTGTTTTGTTTTGTTTTGTTTTTTTTTATTTTTTTTTTTTAAATAGCTTTTTATTTTCAAGTTATATGCATGGGTAATTTTACAGCATTGACAATTGCCAAACCTTTTGTTCCAATTTTCCCCCTCTTTCCCCCCATCCCCTACCCCTGATGGCAGGTTGACCAATACATGTTAAATATGTTAAAGTATAAATTAAATACAATATAAGCATCCATGTCCTAACAGTTATTTTGCTGTACAAAAAGAATCGGAGTTTGAAATGCAGACAGACAAAAATAGAGGGATTGGGAATTCTATGTAATAGTTCATAGTTTCGCTGGGGGTAGCTGGTTCAATTCATTACTGCTCTATTGGAGCTGATTTGGTTCATCTCATTGCTGAGATGGCCACGTCCATCAGAACTGATCATCATATAGTATTGTTGTTGTTGAAGTATATAATGACTCCTGGTCCTGTTCATTTCACTCAACATAGAGCTAAGTCTTAAGGGATGGATCAGTAAATTAACAGGTTTGAAGCTTGGATGTGAGACGTAGTAGGGGCTGTTTGGAGAGAAGCAGTGTGGCAGACTGGGGCAGAGAGGTTGAATCTCGAGTAGAGGGCCTTTGATGCCAGGCCAAAGAGTGTGACCCTTGGACGTTGCATCAGAATGCCACCGTGATTAGGTCTGAAAGTGCAGAAGACACTTTGGAGCTAGGAGTAGTGTTCAAACAAGGCTTCATGAGGGAAATGAGACAAGAATTTGACCTTTTCAGGTGGATAGAATTGGATTAGGGAAAGGAAGGGAGAAAAGTATTACAGGTGGCAGGATTCAACAAGAGGAAAAGGTAAGGGATGAGCACAATATGACAGGGTGACAGTAGTGAGACCAACCTGGTGGGACAAATAGGTTTGGGGAGAGATTAGTGGCAGATGAAAGGGCATAGATCTGGTGCGGTCCCATCGTACAGGCTCTTGAAGTCAATCAGTCAAGTTTGGAGCTAATACTTTATTTAGCCCATGTAAATCTAGTTGTTTGAGAACCAATTCAGTTTAATTCAATAAGCTTTTATTGAGCAACTACTATATACCAGGCACTTTGCTGAATGCTGGGAATACAAAAAGAGACAAAAGATAGTCTGCCCTTGAGGAGCTTACAATCAAATTAAATGGGGGAGACAACATGCAAATAATTACATACAGACAAGCTATATAAAATCTGAATAGGAAATAATTAACAGAGAGAGGGCCCTGAAATTGAGGGGTTAGAGAAAGTTTCCTGGAGAAGGTAGGATTTTATTTAGGACTTGAAGCCAGAGAGGTCAGTAGTTGGAGTGGAGGAAGGAGAGCATTCTAGGTATGGGGAACAGCCAAAGAATGCCTAAATTCAAGAGATGGGGTATCTTGTTCATAGAATAGCCAGCAAAGCCAGTGTCACTGGTTGGAGGAGTCTAGGAGTAAGATATAAGAAGACTGGAAGGGTAGGAGGGGGGCTGGTTTATGAAGGGGTTTAAATGACCAACAGAACCTTTAGTATTTGTTCCTAGAAGCCAGGAGAGCCACTTGAGTTTATTGAATAAGGAAAGTCAATTGGCCTGACCTGCTCCACTGTATGCCAAGTACTTTGATGCAGAGAAAGGCTGAAGATAAGGAGATTTATGAAGTTAAAAAGGAGAAATTTAGAAAGAACAATTGAATTGATCAATTAATTTTTTAAAAAAGTAATAAGTTGGCAACCATTGTAGCTCCCCTCACCCGAATGCTACCATTACCAGTCACACCTAATTCCCAGGCCAGATGATCTCTGGCCACTGTCTCTCAGTGGTTCTTTACCAATCTTACCTCAATCAGAGGTCTTCAGAGATCTCATGTTTAACAGAGCAGCCCTAGCTGACCTACTCACTCCTAGTGAACTCCCTGGTAAGACTCCTAGTAAATTCCATCTACTTCCTAGTCCCCACAGCTTATATAGGGTCAGTGAGGTCAGAGTCCCCACAGCCAGTTAGAGAAGGAGAAGTCTCCCATTGCAGACCGGATCTCAATGGGACCAGAGCTTCCGCCCACGAGGTGGTCCACACTGTTCACAGAGGCCACATCTGGGAATCTCAGGCTTCAAGGCCTTTGTACTTCCTTATTGCACTGTGGGAGCTTCCTCTTCAGACCCTTACAAACCATTAGCAAGTTAGAATACAAATTGGCAGAATTACAAAGAAAAAGATGAAATTTTGCAGGTACACAAAAGAAACGAAAGATGTTATTAAGGAATGTTGCATGTAGTTATGTTCTGATAGGGCATTCAAAGGAAATAGATGGGATCTACAAAAATAAGGTATCAAAATGGATGTTACAAGAGGAAATTATTCATTCCGATTTTTTAATCTCTGAGGAGTCATCAAAGAATTGCTTTGCAGAAAATCACCTGGCCTAGATGAAATCATAGTTGAATGGTTTCAAATGTTCCAAGAACAAATAATCATATGGAGAAAGATGGGATGCTGCCCCAGTACTCTCGGTGAGACCAATATGGTATTGATCTTAAAAGCTAGTAAGGTTTTAATTCAAATAATTACAGAGCAATTTCCTTAATGAATATAGAGACAGAAATACTCAAGTATTACTTAATAGCATATAGCTATATTACTTAAGTGTTTAAATAGGTGTTCGATCTACTGAGCAGATGACTGATTTCTGATCAAAATATAGTCACTTCCTCCATGGATGGAGATTGTGCCCCATTCTGTGCCATTTTTCCATGCCTTCATCTGAATTCTCCACCTGAGTTCCAGGCAAAATGCTGAGGCCTTTTTTAAAGCTCTCTTGACATCTTATGGATACTAGTGGAATGAGCCAAATAGACCTTTTCTGACCATACATTTCTCTGGTGGCATCCTTTATTATCCTCATATAATTCTTGATTGGTAATATATTTGTTTACTTATTCTGATCATATATCTCTCCACCACCCTGTGGGTGATGCTCAGCTGTGGAAGTGGTTATATTCTGTGTCTCAGCCATACAGCAACCGTGGAACAACATTGTTAAAAAGATAGACTGGGTTTCCTTAAAAACGTGGTGGTTTCCTCAAGGCAATATAACTTGCTTTCTGCTTTTTCAATTCTGGGACCAGGTGTCCATCATACTGCGCATCATAGTAAACAGTAAGCATTCTATCTGGGCTTTCCCTTAGTCAATAGTTAAGGCTTAACCTTTTCGAGTGATGAGGACTAGTTTAGGAAATGCTAAAATGTTCCAGAGCTTGAGTCCACACAGCATCATCCACAAACAGGAGCATCCAGAGGACTTGGCCAGACAGAGACTCTCTCTTTTATTGGACTCTGAGCTGAATGTCCTCTGTGGGAGCCGCACATCTGATAGGATCATAGATAGGTGTAAAACTTTGAGGTCAAATCCTCACCTTTCCCCCCACCTTCCACCTCACTTTCATAGATAAGGAAACTCAAGTTCTTGTGTACTTATTGTCCACTCTGCTGCTTCTTTCTCTTTTGTAAAGTGAGATTGCTCATAATCTCCCACCATTATCCTCTGAAGTGTTTTGCTAGTGTGTGGAAGATTTGGTTTTTGTTATTTAATTTTTATAATTTTTTATTCTAAACCAGTTTTAGCCTTGGCTGATGGATATAATTTGCTGGCAGCTGCTGTTTCTAAGATGTTTTTGCTTCTTGGTGACAGTTTGTTTATATTATTTAAACTTCTGTAGTAAATGCTAAACATCAGAATCAATATCTTTCTCTTTGGAGTACATTTAATATACCAACTATTAAGTTAATGTTTCTAGTCCAAAAAATATTGTTCTAAGCACCTTCCCTTTTTCTTCTATTCTTCTACTCTCATTGTGCTTCACAATTATGGCCAATTTATGCTTTCATTTGTGATGATGATTTCCAGGAAGTTCTTCACCCGGTAGTCCTCCTTACTGGGGAATGAACTTCTCCATACTCAGCTCAGTTACTTCTTGGACAGGGACATAGTCTGTGGTTGGCATTGAACTAGGACTATAGGATATCAACATTTATATAGCTCTTTAAAATTTACACAACTTAATGTAAAATCTGTTTTGTAGGTTAATTGAAGGGAAAGATTTGTAAGCTTGGGAAAAGGAAATAAGTCCTGAGACGTGAGTGGAGGTAGGAGGTAGGAAGATATTAGAGAAAAAGCTATTTTCCCGCCTTGGCTCTTTTTTTGTTTAATCTCGCCTCCCCTGTCAGTTCAGACCCTCCTCATTCTCTGTAAGCTTCTTACTATTTATTGTTCCTTTTGTTTTGTTTTTGATTTGGGCCTGTGATTTCACTGGTCTAGCAGCTCTTCCAGTGTAGATCTCATTTGTATTTTAGAATTTTGGAGAGTTAGCTAGGTGACTAAGAAGTTAAATGATCTAAGGATGGTAATGCACATCTAATTACAGTCAAAAATCAACTTCCTGATTTTGAAATCTGGTTTTCTAGCAGCTCTCATCCTGTGGCCTCTTACCCCTTCTGGAAACTGGTCTTCTTCATCCCTTCACCTTTATCTTCTCATTTTAAATGGGATTTTATTTATGTTTAACTTAAATTTAAATTCCTTATTATTGTTCTATAAGTAATGATCAGCAGGATGATTTCAGAGAGGCCTGGAGAGACTTACATGAACTGATGCTCAATGAAATGAGCAGAACCTGGAGATCATTATACACAGCAACAGAAAGATTATATGGTGATCAATTCTGATGTATTTGACTCTTTCCACCAATGCGATGATTGATGCCAGTTCCAATGATCTTGCGATGAAGAGAGCCATCTACACCCAGAGAGAGAACTGTGGGAACTGAGTGTGGTTCACAACATGACATTTTCACTCTTTTGTGGTGGTTTGCTTGCATTTTGTCTTCTTTCTCATTTTTTCCGTTTTTGATTTGATTTTTCTAGTGTAGCAAGACATTTGTGAAAACATGTATAGAAGAATTTCACATGTTTAACATATATTGGATTATTTGCCATCTAGGGAAGGGGGTAGAGGGAAGGGAGGGAAAAAATTTGGGACACAAGGTTTTGCAAGAGTGAATGCTGAAAATTATCTTTGCATGGATTTTGAAAATAAAAAGCCTTAATTAAAAAAATTTTAAATTCCTATACTCTCCTTTGATTAAAATTAGAGTAGCCATTTTATTTCAGCATAGGGAACAGGTGGCATTTATTCTGTATTTATGTTTTTTATTGATCATTTCAGATGATGGCATTAAGACTGAAAATGATGAAGAGCCTGATTCAGAGATGGAAGTGTCTGAAGAAGCTGCATCACCGTGGTCTTTGTTGACAGGATTCCAATTGGACATTCCTCAGGGGCTTGAGTTTGGAGATGCCTCTGCATATGAAAACAGGTTAGAGAGGCAGCAAGGTGACCCAGGGAATTGTACCCTATCCCAGGAGAGAGGTTTTAGCATAATGGGTATAAACCCCAATCATGTCTCTGTAGAGCAGAGAAATCATGAATATAGTGATTATAGGAGAAACTGTGGTTTGAGCTTCCCTTTACATATGGGACTAACGGTGCAGGATTTCCCTGTACCATATGAAGGAACTCCCACATTAGGGAGATCTCAGAGACATAATGAATATAATCATAACTTTAGCCTGAATCCAGATTCTGTAAGACAGAGAATACATAGTAGGGTAAAGCGATATGAATGTAATGAATGTGGGAATGCCTTTAGTAAGACCTCATATCTTATTGTACATCAAAGGTTTCATAGTGGAGAAAAACCCTATAAATGTAATGAATGTGGGAAAGCCTTCAGTCAGACCTCAAACCTTATTGTACATCAGAGAATTCATAGTGGAGAGAAACCTTATGAATGTAATGAATGTGGCAGAGCCTTTACAGCAAGGTCAGGCCTGAAGCAACATCAGAGAATCCATAGTGGAGAGAAACCATACAAATGTAATGAATGTGGGAAAGCCTTCAAAGAGACTGCACACCTCATTCAACACCAGAGAATTCATAGTGGGGAGAAACCCTATAAATGTAATGACTGTGGGAAAGCCTTCAGTCAGATTTCATCCCTTATTGGACATCAGAGAATTCATACTGGAGAGAAACCTTACAAATGCAATGAATGTGAAAAAAACTTTAGGTGTGCTTCACATCTCATTAGACATCAGAGAATTCATAGTGGAGAGGAACCTTATAAGTGTAGTGATTGTGGGAAAGCCTTCAATAAGATTTCAACCTTTATTCTTCATCAGAGAATCCATAGTGGAGAAAAGCCCTATAAATGTAATGAGTGTGGAAAAATCTTTAAGGGCACTACCCAGCTTATTCAACATCAGAGAATTCATAGTGGAGAGAAACCCTATGAATGTAATGAGTGTGGGAAAGCTTTTACTCAGATTTCAAACCTTATTATACATCAGGGAATTCACAGTGGGGAGAAACCATATAAATGTAATGAATGTGGGAAAGCATTCAGACTGCGCTCACATTTTATTACCCATCAGAGAGTTCATACTGGAGAAAAGCCCTATGAGTGCAATGAATGTGGGAAAGCCTTTAGTCAGACCTCAAACCTAATTGTACATCAGAGGATTCATAGGGGAGAGAAACCCTGTAAATGTAATGAATGTGGGAAAGCCTTCAGATGGAGCTCAGAGCTCATTTTACATAAAAGAATTCATTTTGGAGAGAAACCTTATAAATATGATGAACACGGTAAAGCCTTCAAACAGAACTCGGAGCTTATTTCACATGAGAAAATTCACACTAAAGAGTAACACTGGGTCTAGTAAATATTAGGAAAGCTTCAGCCACTCTTACAGCTTTTCAAGCCCCAGAAAATTCATGCTATGGCTAGACTCCATGTAGTATTATAAAAGTATTGGGGGTGAGCTTGTGTGTCCATCTATGACTTGCTTTGTTTTACCCCCAAACCAGTGTTATGTTGCTGATTGGCCTTCAGTCCTGTCACTTCAGATTCATGCCTTGCTACTACCAAGCTGTAGTTGAGGCCCTCAGAGGCTATGGAAAGCAGTTGCTTATTAATTCATCTTCTCTCCTCCAGGCTATACGCTTTTTTTTTTTTTTTTTAATCTCTCCTGCCTAAAGCTTTTGGATTAACCTTGCTAAATCATTACTTCGATCATGTCTTCTGCAACCCATGTTGTCACTGAATTGCGTAGGCCACCTCCTAGTGGACCCTTCTACCCCTACATACCTAACTGGATTTCTGGTTACTTCCAAATGCAAATACTTCACTCAGGCTGATTAGAAAACCCTCAGTTAGATCTACTGAGCTGGTGATATCCAGGGGTGTTTTAGAGAGACAAAGAGTATTTTTACAGATAGATAAAATATATCAAGAGAAATCTGCAATCAAGGACTAAACAAGAAAATGACTTTGAATTTGTTTTAATCTGAGGACAGAAAATGCAACAATTTGCCTTTTCCCTTTAGTAATAACAGCCACCAATGATATAATACTTTGAGCACTTTTATATATATTATCTCTTGAATTTCACAACAGCCCCTTTTGAAGTAGTTTTTAGATGTGTTAACTCAGTTTTACAAAGGAAATGAACTCACGAGCTTGTGATTTGTCCAGGGTCACATAGCAGTGTCAGACAAGAGTCGAGCTGAAGTCTCTTTTTTGTGCTTTCCTGTGGAAAGGAAAGAGAGCTCTTCACTTGAGCACCCTTTTTGGGTTCTAAACTAGAAAGTATTTTGCCCAGCAGAACCAACAGGAGCCAAGGTTTAGAGAAAGGACCTGTGTAGACTTGGGGTGGAGGATGGGGGTTTTCCTCGAGTGTCGCCTCTGAGAACCTTCTATTGTGCCATAAGAAGCTTAGCTGGATTTCAAGTGGAAGAGCCTAAATTCTAATCCTGGTGGTTCTGTGATTTTGAGCAAATCCCTTCAGCTCCAGTTTTATTTGACTTAGATGGCTTCAAAGGCCTCTTCCACTTGTAATTCGAGAAGCCTGTGATTCTAGAGCTTTTCATGTTCTTATTGACTGCTCACTGAAACGTGAATCTGTACCTGTCTGGTTTGCTTAGTAGTTGGACCTACAGTAGTTACTGGCTGTAACTGTGACTAATGCCTTTTGTGATACAATTTGTACTCCTAATTTTCTCACTTATCCAATCCAACTTTGTGTCTTCATACTTACAAATCAGTGTGATGCTGTTCCGTTCCAGACTGAGTAAATCCGGATGTCATAAGCTATCATAAAATGCCTTCAATAATCTGGCCCCTCTCTACCTCTGCCACCTTTCCTTCTGCCACTACACATAGGAGTATGTCTAGAAGAGGGTGAACAGGATGACAGGAGAAGTAGGGAGTGTATTATCTGAGGGCAGGTGTTCAGCCTGAAAGAGAAAAGAATTAGGAGGGACAAGATAGCTATTTTCAAGTATTTGAAGGATTATCTCGTAAAAGAGGGATTTCATTTGTTCTGCTTAGCCATGAAGGACAACTGGGAGGAGCAGGTAGATGTTGCAAAGGCCATTTTAGCTTTAATGTAAAGAAAAAGCTGCTCAGTGTTGGAAGGGCATCATCTACGGGTGATGGATTCTCCTCCTTGGAGGCCTTCTCAGAGGCGATTCTTATTTATTTACGTTTTGGACTAATGACCTCTGAATCTCTGTTTCTGGGATACTCTTTTATGTGAACCCTCTAACAAGCTGGCCTACCCATGATTTCCCAAGCAAAATCTCGCAGTATGGTGTGCTAGAAAGAGCACCGGCCTTGGAGGCAGAAGGCCTAGTTTCAAATCCCATCTACCTGCTAGCTTTGTCACATTATGTAATTCATTTCACTTCTCAGCCTCGGTCTCCTCATCTGTAAAATAGGGATTAGAATAATTTGCCCTGTCGTAATCAGGGATTTTTTTTTTTTTTTTGGGAGCATGTGAAAATGCTTTGTAAACTTGAAAGCACGATACAAATGGAAGCTATTTGAATTCCCGCCTCTGTGCCTTTGCCCATACTGTTTCTCTTACCTGAAATGCCTTTTCCCTTTTATTCAGTTTACTTAGATACTACCCTTCAAGGGCTAGTGCATCCTCTATTAAATCTTTCCCAACCACTCCCACACTTAGTATCCTCCTGAACTCCTGTGGCACTTACTGCAGACAAGTAGTAAGTCACCTGTTACTAAAGGTCTTCAAGTAAAGGCTAGGTGACTGCTCATCAGGGACATTGTAGGGGCAGTTCCTGTTCACGTATGGCTTAGATGAGGTTCTTACAGTTGTGAGAGTCTGTGTTTCTACTATTGTTTGTATTATTTATTCACCTAACATGCTACCTTGTATTTATGGATTTTTTTAATGTATGTGCCCTGGCCCTGCCGCTCACTAGCCGTGTAACCTTGGGTAAATATTCTCTGATCCTCAATTGTGTGTAAAATGGAGATAATGCCACCTGCCCTGCCTGTCCCTGGACTGATGTGAGGATCTCTGTGAAAACATCTCGTGACCTTTGAAGTGCTACCCAAATGTAAGGTGGTATTTGTATTGTCTTTCTAACTTGACTGTACGCCTCACAAAGGCAAAACATCTGCTCTTATCCCTTTCTCTATATCCCCAGGGTTTTGCACTGTGCCCCCCACACAGATGCACAATAAATGTTTCAATGCCAGTGCTGATGGCCAGTTTTGTCATTAGATCACACCATCAAGATGTCATCTTCCAAGGGGTTAATTGTGACCCCTGTGCATCTAGGCCGAGACACGTAGTTCTCATTGTCCAGATGGAATTCGTGCTCTGTTTCTGTGTGCTATAGATTGTAAGTTGCTAATAAGTTCAGTGGGCAAGAGAAGAAGAAACAAACCTAGAAGGCTACATCTAATTTGGCAAAAGCATTACAAGTCTGGAAAATGGTGTGAATGTGATAATGGATGGGGATTCCATTCTATTCTAGGCCTGGCACATCAATTCCACCTCCTCCATCAAGTTTCCACTGAAGGACACTTTAGTCTTGAGGAAAGAGATCTTAAGTAACAAATTAGGACTGAAGAGAATTTCCCAGAATCTTGGGATTCTGATATCTACTTAAATCATGTTTAAGTATCTGTGATGGGCAAGGCATTGTGAATACAAGAAGGAAATAGTCTCTACCTTAGAGGAGCTTATTGAGGGGATGCATTTGTATGTACAAGTAATTGAAGTATGTGCAAGGGGAATTTGGTCGTCAAGGTGGGGAAAGCACTAAAAAAGAGGAGTATCAGAAGAGGCTTCATTTAGAAGAAGCTTTATGAGGTGAGTTTTTTTTTTTTCCCCCCAGTACTTTATTTTTTCAAATGTGTGTAAAGAGTTTTCAGCATTCATTTTTGTAAGATGTATTCCAAATTTTTCTCCCTCCCTTACCTCTGCCTTCCCCAAGACGGCAAGCAATCTTATATAGGTTAAACGTATTTCCATATTTCTCATGTTGTGCAAGAAAAATACTTTTTTAAAGCTTTTTATTTTCACAACAAGTGCACAGATGATTTTTCAACATTGACTCTTGCTTAGTCTTGTGTTTCAGATTTTCCCCTTCTGCCCCCCACCTCCTCCCCTAAATGGTAAGCAATCCAATATATGCTATACATGTTAAAATATATGTTAAATCCAATGTGTGTAAAAATTTATATAATTCTCTGTGCACCTCACTCTGAGGTGAGTCTTGATAAGAGCTAAATAGTCTAAGAATCCAGGGCACAACCATTAGCATGGGTGTCCTTCAAAGCTCTGTCCTGGAGCCTCTCCTCTCTGTATACTTTTTCACTTGCTGAACTCATCAGCTCGTGTAGATTTAAGATTCTCTATGCAGATTATCCTTAGACCTTATTGAACTCTAACCTTTTTGCTAACTTCTGGTCTGTCTCCCTTGCCTGGAATTTTCTCTCTTTTATGTCTTCTGACTTCAAGTCCCAGCTAAAATCCCACCTATGAAAAGTCTTTCCCAATACTCCTTAATGCTGGTGCCTTCCTTCCGTCATTTATTTCAAGTATATCTTGTTTGGCCATAGTTATTTTCATGTATCTCCTCAATTAGACTTTGAACTCTTTACAAGCAGGGATTCATGTGGGATTTTTTTCCCCCTCCACTGGAAACACTCATAAAATGTTGATTGACT
Source organism: Sarcophilus harrisii (assembly GCF_902635505.1). Taxonomy (NCBI): domain Eukaryota; kingdom Metazoa; phylum Chordata; class Mammalia; order Dasyuromorphia; family Dasyuridae; genus Sarcophilus; species Sarcophilus harrisii. The sequence continues at coordinate 17,571,575 of NC_045432.1, read as the reverse complement.
TAAGTAGAGATAAAGGTGAGAATGCAGGCACAAGAAGCAAGAGGTGGAACATCACATAAGGAACGGTTCATAAAGAGCAGTCATGTGAAATGAGACTGGAAAGATGGATTGTAACTAGAGTATAAGGGATTTAAATTCTAAGCAAAGAAATTAATTCTTTGGGGGTGGTGAAGAGCTAGTGAATTTTGAGCAGGTCAGTGAGATGGTCAAGCTTGTACTTTAATTGGATCAGTTTGACAACCATGTTAGGGACAGATTAGAGAACAGATGAGAAGCCTTTTATGGTATTTCAGTGGTCTGATGGAAAAATGTAATAAAGACCTTAACTAGAGTAGAGGTCATGTTACTCGAGAGAAGCAGTTGGATGAGAATTGTGGAGGTAGATTTGTTAACTGATTGGCTATTACAGGATGGAAGAACTTGGATGAAAAACTTCAGCAGTATGAAACTATACACCTACAACAGTTTCTCACAAGGGAAACGGCAATATCCTGTCAGTGGTAGACATCATCATATTAAGTTACCAAAGGGTCAGAACTGACAGGTCACCATGAAACCAGAACAGGCAGGCAACACCTGGCTGCTGACTCTGACTAGGATGAAATGCCAAGCCATTATTTAACCACCAGGGAGTATGTGGTTGCTTCATCACCAAAGATCCTGAAATCAGAATTCAATTCTCATTCAAGAAGTACGGCATCTGTCAAGAACACTGGCCGATATGTGTTCTGTATTGCATTTTGTGTCAAGGCCCTCCATGAGCTGTTGGTAACTTTTTTTCTCATGATCCTTACTATCTTTGGGTAATCCCTTTGTTTTCCTATACTTTCTCCATGACATCTGAGAAAAGGGGGGAAAAAACCCCAGAACTTTGTTATCCTAACAATAGTACTCATAGTTTCCACTTTCTCATGCCCTTAGTTTCTCAACTCCTTGCAGTCTGGCTTCTTATGTTATCACTTAACTAAATCTAAACCCAATGGCCTTTTCTCAGTCTTTGGTGGGCTTTTTTTCTCTTCACTTTTTAAAAAAATTATTATTATAGCTTTTTATTTACAAGATACATGCATGGGTAATTTTTCAGCATTGACAGTTGCAAAACCTTTTGTTCCAATTTTCCCCCTCCCTACTTCCTCCCCCAGGTGGCAGGTTGACCAATATATGTTAAAGTATATGTTAAATACAACATATGTATACATATTAATAGTTATTTTGCTGCACAAGAAGAATCGGACTTTGAAATAATGTACAATTAACCTGTGAAGGAAATCAAAAATGCAGGTGGGCAAAAATAGAGGGATTGGGAATTCTATGTAGTGGTTCATACTCATCTCCTTGAGTTCTTTTGCTGGGTGTAGCTGGTTCAATTCGTTACTGCTCTATTGGAACTGATTTGGTTCATCTCATTGTTGAAGAGGGCCACGTCCATCAGAATTGATCATCATATGGTATTGTTGTTGAAGTATATAATGATCTTCTGGTCCTGCTCATTTCCCTCGGCATCAGTTCGTGTAAGTCTCGCCAATCCTCTCTGTATTCATCCTGCTGGTCGTTTCTTACAGAACAATATTATTTCATAATATTCATATACCACAATTTATTCAGCCATTCTCCAATTGATGGGCATCTACTCAGTTTCCAGTTTCTGGTCGCTACAAAGAGGGGTGCCACAAACATTTTTGCCCATGTGGGTCCCTTTCCCTTCTTTAAGATCTCTTTGGGATATAAGCCCAGTAGAAACACTGCTGGATCAAAGGATATGCAGTTTGATAACTTTTTGAGCATACTTCCAAATCGCTCTCCAGAATGGCTGGATGTATTCACAATTCCACCAACAATGTATTGGTGTCCCAGTTTTCCCACATCCCCTCCAACATTCCGCATTATCTTTCCCTGTCATTCTAGCCAGTCTGACAGGTGTATAGTGGTATCTCAGAGTTGTCTTAATTTGCATTTGTCTGATCAATAATGATTTGGAACATCTTTTCATATGGCTAGAAATAGTTTCAATTTCATCTGAAAATTAATCTGTTCATATCCTTTGACCATTTATCGATTGGAGAATGGCTTGATTTCTTATAAATTAGTCAATTCTCTATATATTTTGGAAATGAGGCCTTTATCAGAACCTTTGTCAGTCTTTGGTCTTTTTGAACTCAAGTGCTTTTGATACTGTTGATCATTCCCAATTCCTGGATCCTCTTTTCCATGGGTTTCCATGACATGTTCCTTCCTCTTCCTGATCTCTGACTGTTCCTTCTCACTCTCTTTGGATGGGGTGATCATCTTCATTCAGTCCCTTATGTGAGGATGTCCCCCAGGGCTTTCTCCTGAATCTTCATCTCTATACTTTCTTGGTGACTTCATTGGATCATAGTTCTCAAGCTGGAAGGAACCTCAGAGTCCACCTGGTTTAAGGTCCATGATGCTGTGGTTTAAGAAAAAATATTCTGATAACTCTATTTCAAGATAATTGGTTTCCTTTATAATCCACTATATTTTATTTGATGCATTTAAAAACATGATTCTAGGAAGAGATCCATAGACTTCCCTAGACTATCCAAAAGGGGTCCAGGACACAGAAGAGGTTCAGAAGCCCTGCTCAAGTCCAATCCCCACTTCTCATTTTTGAGGTGAAAAAACTGAGGTCCAGGGAAGTAAGCTGATTGGTCAAGGACATTCAGATAGTAAATATCAAAAGCAGGATTCGAACCTGAATCTTTGATCAGTATACTTTACTACTCATTGGCTCTTACAGGTCCAATTGTCATGTCAATGTAGATGAATCCCAAATCTAAATCAGCACATTCTCATCACCAAATGCTTACTGGATATTTCCACTTGAATACTCATAGCCACAAGGAATACTCTGAACCTATACAAAATGGAGCTTATTAACTAAGCTGCCTCCCTACCACTTCCCACCCCCTTAAAAATACCTAAGTTGGAGAAGCATCAGGAATAGTACAGAACTGGAATTAGTGTCTTAAGGACTTGACCTCAATATCTGCTTAGACAAGACACTTAACCTAGGATTTCGGACCTCAGTTCCTCACCTACAAAATTAAGAAGATTGGTTTCTTCTGTCTTCAAATCTATGAATCTACTTTCCATTAAGAGTACCATTAGCCTCTCAGTCACACAGACTTCTAATTTTGGAGTCATCCCTGACTATTTTTTCAGATAGTTATACTCTAGCCCCATCTCCAACTGAAAAAGCAAAAAGAACCAAAACTCCTTTTACAAATATGTAGTCAAGGAAAACATTCCTGCATTGGTCATGTCCAGAATCTTTTAAAGCCTTAATCATCATTCTGAGTTCATTATTAATCAGGGGCTGGGTAACAAGTTGATCATGTTAATCATGAATTGATTGATTATCAATTGATGTTGATCAAGTTGCTAATTCATGTTGATCAAGTTGCTAATTCATGTTAATCAAGTTGATCAGAATCGTTTTTCTTTATAACATTTTTGTAACTATAAATTATTCTGGTTCTGCTTGCTTCCTTCTGCATCAGTTGATAAAATTCTTCCCTGGTTTCTCTGAAACCATTCTCTTGTTTCTTACAGCACACGAAAATATTCCATCACATTCACACCACAATTTGTCAGCCTTGCTCTGCTGTACAGTCCCTCTGTTTCCAATTGTCACCACAAAAAGAGCTTTCAGCTTGGCATTTAAAGCCATTTGCAGTTTGGCTCTGAATTACTTGTATACTCTCCCACTTTTCTTAGACTATCCCCCATGCCTGGTATGTACTCCATCCTCACCTCCACTTCTTAGAATTCCACACACCCTCCAAAATTTATATGTGAAGCCTTACCTGAATTCTTAAAAGAGTAAATGCCCTTCTCATTCAAATTATCTTTCATTTACTTAGGGTAAATGCATACCACATCTCTACTCTCACCCCCTCTTAGGAGAACATAAACTTTTTGAAGTACATTTTTCTGGTTCCCCAGCAGAGAACAGATATGTAATAAACACTTACTGAATTGGCTATGGATGTCTAGGCTCCTAAGACTCAAGTACTTGCATATCTGTTAAACCAATTGCTACCTCTGTCACTTGGAAGTCCATTTTTAAAATCACCTTCACAGGTGCAATACAAGAGAGACGTTTATCTGGAAGTTTTAGTGGACAACAATCTCATGAGTTCTGGAGAAGTGTAAGGATTTTTTAAATAAAGAGTTCTGTTTTTGACATGTTGAGTTAATAATGCTTATGGGATATCCAAGGGGCAGTGAATAGGGTGCTGGGCTGGAGTCTAGAAGAATCATCTTCCTGAGTTCAAATCTGGATTGGTTTGCCATGTACTGAATTGGTTTATTAATTCTTTCTACAATTCATTTTACAGATGAGAAATTAAGGCAAATAGGGTAAAGTGACTTGCCTAGGGTCACATAGCTATTAAGTGTTTGAGGCCAGATTTGAACTTAGGACGAGGAGTCTTCCTGATTCCAGGCCTAGTACTTTACCCATTGTGGCATCTAACTGGCCTACCTAAAGGATAGTATTCACTGCTCATTGGTTATTCTGTCAGGCTATTGACTCTTGTTGACTTTGCATTCCACTAAAATCCCTAGATTGTTTTTAAAGAAACTCTTATCTAACCACATTTCCCATCTTTTCTTGTGAAATTTTAGTTTTTTTTTTAATTCAAGTATCAAACTTTTCATCTGTTCTTATTAAATTTCATCTTATTCAATGTGGCCTATTGTTCTACTCTGCCAAGATCTTTCTTGATCCTTCCATCTAACATTTTAGCTCCCCCTCCAAGATCCATGCTTTTTGTATATTTGATAAGCATGCCATCTATGTCCCCTTCCAAGTCAGTGATGAAATACAGGGACAATCACAGAGTCAAAGACCCTATGACCCTCAAATAGAGACCTCCTTCCAAGTTAACAGAAAAGCATTCATTAATGATAGTTCTTTGGATCTGGCCATTCAAATTTGAACCAAATCAAATTTGATACCATATAACTCTACCTCTTTCTATTTTATTTTATATAAAAGCATGTGGACGAACTTCTGATTACATCTCGCAAAAAACCTTCCCCAAGTGGGGGCCAAATCACCGCAGAGAGAATATTTCTCAGGCATTCCATCTAAGTCAAAGCTGCTTCTCTGATTGTTAAAGATAACAAATGTTCAATAAATATGTTAATATTCAATAAATACTCGGAGTATATGTGCAAATTGAAAAAAAAAAGAATATGGAAGAGAATAAGACAGAGGAATATTTTTAAAAAATCTTATGACCTTGCAAATCTTTTAAAAATGAGAATTGCAGACATAAAGTAAAGCAATTTCAGTTGTCTCCACAATCTAAGACAGTGGTGTCAAACAGAAACGGGGCCACTGAAACTATATGTAAGGATCCCTACAGGTATATATTAACTTGGAAAACTATATAGTAGCGTTTCGGTGTTCTACTTACTGTATTTTTATTTATGTTGTTAAATATTTCCCAATTACATTTTAATATGGTTTGGGCAGCATTCGGAAATGTTGCTACATGGGCCAGTGTGCTTCATATTTGATATCTCTGGTCTAAGATAGCTAGAATTCTAATGAGATAAAAACTGAGCTAACAACAATTGCAGAGAGAACTTGGAGATTTCTTTCTACAGTGCGTAAGGAGATAAGGCTGAACATAGACCTTAAATGGAAGAAGTGATGGTGTTGGAACAAGCCTGAAAAAAAAAAACCCATGGACAAAACTTATGAGGAATTAATGGATTTTATGGGGTTAAACTGAAAAAAAAAAAGGAAGGTACATAAAAGGAGAGGGGTAGAAGAACACCGAAGAGAGTATGTGATGTACTCCCGTTAAGTCAGTGGTAAGCAGTGGAGGGAAAATAACTCATGTAGTCTCTCGGGAAGAAAAGTGGTCTAGGAGTTTGAGTGTAACAAAGGAAGGAATTGAAATGGGAGAAAAGAAAGAGGATAAAATCTCCATTCAGTGGTGAGAGAAGGTCCTCCTGAAATGCACACATGCAGATAGAGGTAAGTATCATGGGAGATGAGAAATTTACAGTGGTTATAATCTACTGGACTTTTATGCTTAGGTCACTCATCTTCCCTTAGGAAAAGAGAAACCAGAGCTCCTCGGGGCAACTGACATCTGAAAGAGAGTGGGGCATGGACTCAGGAGATTCCATTAAATGGAGGGAAACATGATCAGGGGGAAGACAAAAGGTAGTAATGAATGCACAATTGGGGGAAGAAAAATTCTGTCATGATGCAGCATTTCTAGCCTCTCTATTGCCTGCATAAATTAATATTTGTGAGCCTGAGGAACAACAAGGAAAAAAAAAGTCCAGGGATCAAGATGTACAAAGCAATACATTTAGAAAAGGAAACTCAAAACAAGTACCTTAGAAGATTTGGTTCCCAGAGGAATACAGAATAAAGGAATAAGTATGAAGACCACAATTTAAAGAATAAAAGTCTACAATAGGTATAAAGGAAAGAAAATTGTTAAAAAGAATAAAGGAAAATCTTTTTTTTAGCAGAAGGCACCAAAAAATGAAAAAAAAAAAAACCTAATAAAACAAGTTGAAGAGTTGGATGGGGGCAGAGCAGATTTTGTTTGATTGTCTAACAGAAAAAAGGGAAGGATTAGCTAACTAGGTAAAAAGTAGATGAATAAATAAATTAAGCCAAGCATCAAAACTAGGGGAAAAGGTGACAAACAGGAAGGGAAGAAGGTTTAAGAATGAGAAGGAAGAGAGCCTATTGGAATAGGATTGGTCTTGTGGTATATTAAACAAAAATAACTGAAAAGGTAAAATGCCATCTTTACAGAGGAACCAAAAATCCTTATTGGGGGTAAAAAACAATATTAGAGACAGATGGAGGAAAATAATGACTTTAAATGTAAATTCTCTAAATAATCCAACAAAATTTAAAAAGTGACAGATTAGAAAACAAAACCAAACCCCACAGTCTGTGTGGGGTTTGCAAGAAACACATCTAAAAGCAAAGCTGTATTATTACATAGACTAAAGATGAAGAACTGGGGCAAAATTTGCTAAGGGTCAGGTAAAACCAAAAAACAAGTCACAATCATGCTATCAGAAAACAAAAACTCACAACATGAAAAGAGATATACAAAGAAACTATTATGCTGAAGGGAACCATAGACTACAAACCAATATCAAAATAAGACTTATATGCTCCAAAAACCTTAGCAGCTAAATTCATGAAGGAAAAATTAAACTAATCACCCAAAAGAATAGATACTAATACAATAGTGGGACACTTTAATATGCCAATGTCCATTTTAGACAAATCAAACAGGAAGATAAAAAAAAATTAGAATTGAACAAATTTATGGAGAAACTAAAGCTAAAACAATGCAATCTTCTAAATGGGACTGTTGAGATATATATACGTAATTCTCTGCACTTATGGAATTTTTATAAAAATTGATCATGTGTCATAACAGAGAACAGTAAAAAAACAAAATAGAAGTGAAGAGGATTCATGAATTCAATATGCATTTTTTAAAATTAGAAACCAGTAAATAAACCTAAAATCAGCACAAAAGAGGAGATATTAAAAATTAGGGGAGAAATAGATAAACTGGAAACCAAAAAGTCTATGGAAACAAATTAGAAACCAAAAAGATTATGGAAACAATAAAATTAAAAGCTGGTTCTTTGAAAAGAGTAATAAAATTAATTGATAGAGAGGTACAAAATCAAATCAACAAAGTATCAAACAATCAAGATGGAATCACAATAAATCCAGAAGATATTATTTATTTATTTATTTATCTTTGGTATAACAGAGCCCATGCCTGGGTAATTTTTTTTTTTTACAACATTATCCTTTGCACTCACTTCTGTTCCAACTTTTCCCCTCCCTCCCTTCACCCCCTCCCCCAAATGGCAAGCAGTCCTATACATGTTAAATATGTCACAGTATATCCTAGATACAATGTATGTGTGCAGAACCGAACAGTTCTCTTGTTGCACAGGAAGAATTGGATTCAGAAGATAAAAATAACCTGGGGAGAAAAACAAAAATGCAAACAATTTACATTCATTTCCCAGTGTTCTTTCTTTGGGTGTAGCTGCTTCTGTCCATCATTGATCAATTGGAACTGAATTGGATCTTCTCTTTGTTGAAGAAATCCACTTCCATCAGAATACATCTTCATACAGTATTGTTGTTGAAGTGTATAATGATCTCCTGGTTCTGCTCATTTCACTCAGCATCAGTTCATCTTAAGTCTCTCCAGGCCTCTCTGTATTCATCCTGCTGGTCTGTTCTTACAGAACAATGATATTCCATAACATTCATATATCACAATTTACCTAACCATTCCCCAATTGATGTGCAGTCATTCATTTTCCAGTTTCCAGCCACTACAAACAGGGCTGCCACAAACATTTTGGCACATACAGGTCCCTTTCCCCAGAAGATATTTTTTAAATTACCCAAACCTACAATACACAATTTTATGCTAACGAGACTGAGAACACAAAAGAAATGAGAACACCTTCAAAAATATAAAATAGTCTATCTCAGGAGAATTACAACTACCTTGGTAGCTGTAAAGGAGCTTCCAAGGGAGAGAAAAGGTGGAAGAAACTTCCTGATCCTGATGAATTCACAGGAGAATTCCATCAAACTTTAAAAGGAAAAAATTACCAATTATACACAAATTATTCTTATTGGTAAATAACATGACTTAAGCCAGGGTCACCCAGCTAGTTGAGTCTTTTGTGAGACAAATATAGAAAAGGAAGATCTTTTGGATCTCAAACTCTAAAGCAGCAGTCATCAGAATCATTTAGTATTGTTTTAAAAATAGAGGAGTAAAACAATGGAGCAGACTAGAAAAGGGAGAATCATAAACACTGGAATTTAATGATCTTGTATTCAATAAACCAGAAAATAAATTACTTGATCAAGCACTCCTTTTTTGTTTAAAAAAAAAAAAACTGATGGAAAAACAAGAAAGTAGTCTGGCAGGAATTAAGCTTGGACTAAGGCCTTACACAAAATTCCACAATAAATCTAAATCAACATAAAAGGTCCCTCCCCCAATTTGGTTATATTTTTATTTCATTAAATACTTTCCACTTGCATTTGTTTTTTTAAATTTTTTAAAATTCATTTTTTCAAATTTTGGAATTTGGTATTCCCATCTGTCATCCCCCACCCACCCACTGAGAAGTCAAAGAAAATGTCAATTATATATGTGAAATAATGTAAAACTTATTTCTCTATTAGTCACATTGCCAAGAAATAATGACAACAAATACACACCAAAATGCAAGAAAAACAAAATGAAAAAATTATGCTTCAATCTGCAATCTGAAGTTCATTACTTCTCTCTCTGAAGTTGGGTAACATTCCATCAATGATCCTTTGGAATCCTGGATCATTGTTTTGCCGAAAATAGCTAAGTCATTCACAGTTGATAATACAATATTGCTATCACTGTGTACTGTGTTCTGGTTCTGCTCACGTCATTTTGTATCAGTGCATGTAAGTCTTCCCAGTTTTTTCCAAAACTGCCCCCTTCATCATTTCTTATGGCACAATCATACTCCATCACATTCATAAAGCACAGCTTGTTCAGCTATTTCTCAGTTGATGAGAATCCCCTCAATTTCCAATTCTTTGTCATAATAAAAAGAAATATGTTTATACGTATAGGTCCTTTTTCTGGTCTTTTTCTTGTATATCTTTGGGATACATTCCTACTAGAGGTTAATGAGAATGCACAGTTTTATGGTTCTTTGAGCATAGTTCCAAATTGCTTTCCAGGATGGTTGGACTAGTTCACAACTCCATCAACAATGCATTGGCAAAGTAGATTCATGAGTTTAATATTAAATATCACACCATAAAAATGTCAGAAGAAGCTCGTGTAGCTTTTACAACTGTGGGTGGGTAAGATTTATATTCTTCAGGGGATAAGCAGAGTTAAGTGACTCCCCTATGGTCACATGGCTAATAAGTATTTGAAGTTGGATTTTTTCTCTCACTTTTAAAATTTTATTTATTAGTTTTTGATATTTACTTTTATTAGACTTTGATTTTCATTTTTTCTCCTTCCTTCCTCTCACCCTTCCCCAAAGCATCAAGCAATCTGATATAGGTTATACATGGACAATCATTTTTTTCTAGATTGTTATTTAATAGTGTTTAGTAGTACATTTTTTGTCATTTTAATTGCAATTTATTTCTGTAAGTAGCAAATTTTATAATTTTTTATTATAGCTTTTTATTTACAAGATATATGTATGGGTTATTTTTCAGCATTGACAACCGTAAAACCCTTTGTTCCAATTTTTCCCCTCCTTCTCCCCACCCTCTCCCCCAGATGGCAGGTAGACCAATACATGTTAAATGCAGAGGTCCTCAAACTACGGCCTGCCGGCCAGATGCGGCAGCTGAGGACATTTATCCCCCTCACCCAGGGCTATGAAGTTTCTTTATTTAAAGACCCACAAAACAAAGGTTTTGTTTTTACTATAGTCCGGCCCTCCAACAGTCTGAGGGATAGTGAACTGGCCCCCTATTTAAAAAGTTTGAGGACCCCAGTATTAACGTATATGTTAAATACAATATATGTATACATGTCCAAACAGTTAGTTTGCTGCACAAAAAGAATCGGACTTTGAAATAGTATGTACAATCATATTAAACATATTTCCACCTTAGTCATGTTGTAAAAGAAGAATCAGAACAAAAGGGAAAAAACATAACAAAGAAAAAACAAACAAAAAAAAATGAAAATAGAATGCTTCAATCTGCATCCATACTCTGTAGTTCTTTCTCTGGATTTATCATCATGAGTCTTTTAGAAATGTCTTAGATCAAGGCAAGATGACAGAGTGAAGGAAGGGACTAGCCTGAGCTCTCCTCCAAACCTCTCCAAAATACCTTTAAATAATAACTAAACAAATTTTGGAGCATCAGAATCCACAAAAAAGGAGTAGAATAATTTTCTAGCCAAAGGCATCTTGAAAGATTGGCAAGAGGAGTCTTACATTGAGATGGTCTGGAGTTCAGTCGTTGTCACAGGAAACCAGGAAACAGTAGGGTTTCTGAATCACAGCAGTGGCTGAAATCTCCAGACTTCTCAGCCCACAAATGCCAAGGACAACTTGAAAGATCTGCTGGAAAGGTTTGGGGTCAATGGTGGTGGCAGCAGCACTGCAGCAGCAACAGTGAAGACTTCTGGAGATCTCAGCACTCAGGTAAGTGAGCTGAACAGCTGGTTAAAGAGAGGTTTTTGGGGCCCCTTTGCTAGCATTGTGGCAGGACTTGTTTCTTTGCCTATAGTCGGATCTGAGTAGCATGTTGGCTCACTGTAGAGGTCCCTAGAAGGATCTCTAAAAACAGCTGCACAAAACCTCTGAAGATTAGGACATTATACCCTCCACCATGAAACAGAGCCCTACTTTAACAAAGAGTTAAAAGCTAAGTGATAGGCTGGGAAAATGAGCAAATAACAGAAAAAGATTCTGACCATAGAAAGCTATTATGGTGACAAGGGAGATCAAAATACACACTCAAAAAATGACAAAGTCAAAACTCTTACACCCAAAGGCTCCAAGAAAAATGAGAATGAGAATTAGTCTGAAGCCATGGAGGAGCTCAAAAGGGATTTTGAAAATCAAGTAAGAGAGGTAGAAGAAAAATTTTGAGGAGAAATGAAAGGGATACAAAAGGAAATACAAAAAGCTAATGAGAAGAATGCCTTAAAAAGAAAAATTGGCCAAATAGGAAAGGAGGTAGAGGAAAATGATTCTTTAAAAGTTAGAATTGAGAAAATGGAAGTTAATGACTTTATGAAAAATCAAGATACAATAAAGCAAAACCAAAAGAATGAAAAATAGATAATTATGTGAAATATCTCATTGGAAAACCAATTGAGCTGGAAAATAGATCCAGGAGAGAGAATTTAAAAAATTATTGGTCTACCTGAAAGCCAGGATAAAAAAAAAGAGCCTAGACATCATTTTTCAAAAATTATCAAGGAAAACTTCTGATATTCTAGAATCAGAAGATCAAATTGAAATTGAAATAATCCATTTATCACCTAAAAGAGAACCCACAATGAAAACCCCCTGAAATATAGCCAAATTCCAGAACTCCCAGGTCAGGGAGAAAATATTGCAAGCATCCAGAAAAAAAAAAATTCAAGTATAGTGGAGCCACAGTTAGGATAACACAAGAGTAGCAGCTTCAACACCAAAAAATCAGAGGTCTTGGAATATGATATTCTTTTTTTTTTATTTAATAGCTTTTTATTTACAGGTTATATGCATGGGTAACTTTACAGCATTAACAATTGCCAAACCTCTTGTTCCAATTTTTCACCTCTTACTCCCCACCCCCTCCTCCAGATGGCAGGATGACCAGTGGATGTTAAATATATTAAAATATAAATTAGATACACAATAAGTATACATGACCAAACCGTTATTTTGCTGTACAAAAAGAATCAGACTCTGAAATATTGTACAATTAGCTTGTGAAGGAAATCAAAAATGCAGGTGGGCATAAATATAGGGATTGGGAATTCAATGTAATGGTTTTTAGTCATCTCCCAGAGTTCTTTCTCTGGGTGTAGCTGGTTCAGTTCATTCCTGCTCCATTGGAAATGATTTGGTTGTCTCATTGCTGAGGATGGCCAGGTCCATCAGAACTGCTCATCATATAGTATTGTTGTTGAAGTATATAATGATCTCCTGGTCCTGCTCATTTTACTCAGCATCAGTTTGTGTAAGTCTCTCCAGGCCTTTCTGAAATCATCCTGTTGGTCATTTCTTACAGAACAATAATGGAATATGATATTCTAAAGAGCAGTGGAGCTAGAATTATAACCAAGAATCACTTATCCAGGAAAAAAAATGAGTGTAATCCTTCAGGGGAAAAGGCTGATATTCAATGAAATAGAGTATTTTCAAGAATTTGTGGTGAAAAGACCAGAGCTGAATAAGAAAATTTGATTTTCAAATACAAGGACTCAGGAGAAGCATAAGGAAGTAATCAAGAAAGGGCAATCATAAGGGACTTAACAAGGTTTATATGTTTACATTCCTACATGGAAAGATGATACTTGTAACTCATAAGAACTTTTTCATTATTATTATAGTTAGAAGCAGTATATATAGACCGAGGGCACATTTAATGTCTAAAAAATTAAATTAAATTAAGGGATGAGAGGGGAATACACTGGAAGAAAAGGAAAGGGAGATGTGAAATAGTGTATATTATTTGCCATAAAAAAGACAAGAAATAGCTTAAAGGGGAAGAAAGGAAGGGAAGAGGAAGTAACAATACCACTACTGGCATAAATCCCAAAAGAGATTTTTTTTAAAAGGGAAAATATTTATGTACAAAATGTACATAATATTTATGTACAAAAATATTTATAGCAGCTCTTTTCTCAGAACAAATAATTTGTTTGAGGGGATACCCATCAATTGGGGAATGGCTGAATAAATTGTGGTACATGATTATGATGAAATATTCTTCTTCTATAGGGAATAAAGACGAGGATACAGAAGTTTTCCATGAACTCAAGCAACTGTCTACATAGGAATAGCAAAGTTTTGGGATGATCAGCTGGGATCCAAGACTATCCTGGAAAGCTCATGATGAAAAATATATCCACCGTGTCCAAATAAAATTTGAAGCATTCTTTTGTTGTAGCCTGGTTTTTTTCTTGAGGGTTTTTCAGGGGGAGGGATTTCTATAGGGTTTTTTGCAATGTAACTTTTATGGAAATGTTTTGCATAATTTCACATGTGCCTTCCCAAAGTGGGGGTGTGGGGAGGAAGGAAGAGAATCTGGAGCTCAAAGTTTTAAAAACAAGTGTAAAAACTGTTTTACATGTAACTGTGAAAAATAGAATTGTCTTAGATCGTTATATTGCTGAGAAGAGCAAAATCTGTTAAAGTTGATCATCGCACAGTGTTTCTGTTACTGTGTACAATATGCTCCTAGTTCTGTTCACTTAATTCAGCCTTAGTTCATGTAAGTCTTTCCAGGTTTTTTCTGAAATCTGCCTGTTCATCATTTCTTATAGTATAATAGTATTCCTTTATATTAATTTACCACAGCCTGTTCAGCCATTCCCCAATTGATTCCCCAATTGAGGCATTCCCTCAATTTCCAATTCTTTGTCACTACAAAAAGAACTATTATAAACATTTTTGTACCTGGAGGTCCTTTTCCCTTTTTTTGTGATCTCTTTGGATACAGACCTAGTAGAGGTATTACTGGGTCAAAGGTTATGTGACGTTTGATAGCCCTTTGAGCATAGTTCCAAATTTTTCAGAATGATTGGATCACTTCACAACTCCCCCAACAGTGCATTAGTGTTCCAATTTTCCCATATTCTCTAAGAGATGTATTCTTAATCTTACAAGGGATAGAGGCAGTTTCAAAAATTACAAGAGATACTTTGGTTACATGAAACTCAAATTTATGCATGAAGTTAACATACCTAGAATAAGAAGGGAAGTGAGGGAAAAGCTCTTTATAATGATTCTTTTTGTAAGAAAAAGGTTTGGTATCCAAGATATAGAGTGTTCCAAAAATCTTAATTCCAAAGGGACAAAGATTTTTGAGGCATAAAGTGTATGTACATACATATCATACACACATATGTTATTGTCCAGTCAATTCAGTCATATTTGACTCTTTGTGGCCCTATTTGGAGTTTTCTTGGCCAAGATACTAGAGTGGACTCTTAATCATTGGGAATACAAAGAAGGCAAAAGACAGTCCCTGCATTCAAAGAGCTCTCATTCTAATGAGAAAGACATGCAAACAGCTATATACAAACAAGATCTAGAGAAGATCAGTCAACAGTAGGAAAACACTAGAATTAAAGGGGATTGAGAAAGGCTTCCTGTAGAAGGTGGGATTTTAACTGGGACTTGAAAGAATTCAGGGAAGCCAGGAGGCAGAAATGAGGAAGGAGAGTATGTCTTCCCAGGCATGAGGGACAACCAGTAAAAATTCCCAGTTTGGAGATGGAGTGTCTTGTGTAAGCAACAACCAGAAGCCCAAAGTCACTGCATCACAGAGCACATAAGGGAGGGGAGTATAAATCATAAGAAAATTGGAAAGGTAGTGAAGGAAAGTTATGAAGGGCTTTGAATGTCAAACGATTGATCCTATAAATAATAGGGAGTCACTGAAGTTTAGTGTATGTGTGTGTGTGTGTGGGGGGGGATCTGGAGTTCCTCAACGAAGGGATCTCTGAGCCTCCTTCACCCCCAGCCAAGGAACACCTCTCCAGCAAAGGGGCAAATTTATACTGAAAAAAAGAGGCTGGGAGCTCCACTATGATTATAGAAGTCCTTTAATAATCATCTGGGCTACTTACACAGGGGCTGTCTGGGGAAGCTGCCAGATAATTCAATGGATCTCTGATCACTGCCATGCAGTCTTGGGTGGGTGGCCAGACCACTCAGTGGATCTCTACAAAGACCTCAAAAAAGTCTCATGGTAAACACTAATACATTGTTGGTGAAGCTGTGAAATGATCCAATCATTCTGGAGGGAAATTTGAAACTATGCCCAAAGGACTATAAAACTACAGTGTCTCTACTAAGTCTGTATCCCAAAGAGAACATAAAAGAGGGGGAATGAGCCACGTGTACAAAAATGTTTGTAGCAGCTCTTTTTGTGGTGGCAAGTAATTGGAAATTGAATGGAGGCCCATCAATTGGGGAATGGCTGAATAAGTTATGGTATATCGTTATGGGTCAGAACTCTGACCTCGAAATCAGGAGCTAAGTCAGTGGAATTGATATAGAGACAATGGTTATTTAATTTAGCATGGTTCAGTATGATTGATTTAATCTTACAACAAATAATGGTTTCCTAGTGATATAATGATTGGTTTAAACTCAGTATAGAGCATACAAGGCTATTCCCCAATTGACAAATGGTCAAAGGATATGAACAGTTTTCAGTTAAAGAAATTAAAGCCATTTCCAGTCATATGAAAAAAATGCTCTAAATCACTTTTGAGTTAGAGAATTGCAAATTAAGACAACTCTGAGACACCATTGCACATCCATCAGATTACCTAAGATGACAGGAAAATATAATGAAGAATGTTGGAGGGGATGTATTATCTGGTCTCTGGAACATCTTTTCTTGGGGCAATCTGGAAAATGGGTTGTCCTCAAGGGGCAACTCTTCCACGGAATTGTTTTATGATTCGAAGTTAATTATAGAGATACCTCAGATGTTCCTGAAAAAATCTCTTACAAAACATCTCAATACAAGTTAGCACAGCCTCTCAAAATTGTCCTTTTCCAATAACTAGTTCATGTTGGTAAAAACCAACTTGTAGTTCTAATTAGAACTCGTTGTTCTAATCTAATCAATCACAAAGCTGAAAGGGGAAACACCAAACTGGGAACCCATAGTTCACCTGAAACTTTAGGGGACATAAGTCTTTACATATTATACATATCTTACATATATTATTTACATATACATATCTTACATATATATTATTTACATATTATACATATCTTTACATTCTAATGAGTTAGAATCACTTTAACATACAAGATTATCTGATCTTATTGCTTTCTAAAAGTTTTCTACTCTGATCACAATTTCTTTAGGAGGATTAAATGCTAGTGAGGATTCAATCTTATACATGAAAATATAAGTAACAATACTCTTACAGGTAGAAGCTTTCCGCCTTAGGTTCAGTAGTTATACAAATGAATTTATGTATAAGAGGCTGATTTTACTCCAATTATAATAAAAGACTGAAAGGGTACTTAAGTTATTAATCCCCAATTACAGCACATTTCATAAAAAACAACAACAACAACAACAACAACAACCAAAAAAAACAAAACAAAACATGTTTGCACCATAGGACAGAGTACAAACAGATATTATTTCCACATTGGTAATAAATTTGAGCAAAATTTACTTTTCCATTGATGTTAACATAAAATATTCCATAAATTACATCTTTCCAAAAAACTGATTGCACTAAGATTCTCTTCTCTACTCCACACTGAAGATGTTTCTGATTTAGTTTCAATAATTAATAGAATAACAGTTGGGTCCCCACAGTTGTAGCAATATCCAATTATTCTTATATCATTTTGAAATATTTAAGGACCTTATTTCACACAGATATATACATCTAATAACAGACAGATGACTAGGCCAAGTACTCATTAATGACTATCTTTTGAGATGAAAACAGTAAGACCTTACTTACTTGCATTGTGCTGTGCCTTCTACTGACCACTTACTCAGATTATGTAAATTTGCTGTAAGAGAAAAAAATCAGGGATGTGATTATAACAGGATCAAACTGGTCCTTCAGGCTCAAGCCAAAGGGCACATATTTGGCAGGAGAAAGCATCATTAACTCTGGCCTCAGGTAGGAGTAACAACTGACAACCAATCATGCATTCCCAATTACATTTCATGGCCAAATTTAGGAATATTCAGGTGGGGAAATATTCCTGTTTAAAGGAACTCAAAGGGGAAATTGAGCCAAAAGGATCCCCCTTTGGACTAGGACAAAGGTCAACCTTCCATCTTTTCCCAGGGCTGATGACTTTGCTCACAAGATGGTTTCAAGAAATCTGGTAAGTTTACAAATTAAAGGGACCCCAGAAAAGGGACTGAGCCTGCTTGCCCCTTCCTGTCCATGCCATCTGCTCTTAGAACTGCCATGGGTTGTGCTCTTTGATGTCCCCTCCCACCCATCCTCACACCCATATGAAAGGGGGAATAGACTAATCCTACTGAACACTCTCATATCCCAAATGAATTGCTCTAAATAAGCAGAACCAATCCAGATAAGGCTTTTACCTCCTTTCCATACAGTAGTTAAATTTTTTTCTCCTGTTTTCATAATTTATCCAATATTTACTGAATCTTACCACTCAATAGTGGACCCAACTGGTAAGATTTTTTCTTTTCCCCAAACTATTGCAGCCCTGCGAGTTCTCTGGGAGAGGTTCCTTAAATAAATTTCTCTTTTGTTTTAGGAAGGAAAAAAGATGGTTCTTAAAATTCATATCTATTACAAAAATGGGTAGAAATCTCATATAATTTACAGTCATGTTTACAATTTTAACACAGACACATCAATTTTAAAAGCAATTTTATTTTTAAAATTGACCAGTACTTAAATTTAGTTTGTAAGACTCCCTAAATTTTAACTAGGTGTTCCAATCAAACTCAATTACTTTTTTTTTTTTTTTTTTTTTTTTGCTGAGGCAATGGGGATTAAGTGACTTGCCCAGGGTCACACAGCCAGGAAGTGTGGTATTCTATCCACTATGCCACCTAGTTGCTACAAGTTTTTCAAACTCTTAAATCTTCTGTTCACACTGTCAGCACCAACTGATTAGGATTTTCTGCCCATGCTCTTCCCATTCCTACGTGCTTAAATTTTCTTCCTTTTCTTTCTATATATGGATCCCTTTAGTGGACTTTGATTATAACTCCTTTAAAACTGCACGTCTTCTTTCTTATTCTGTTCCAACATTTTTCTTCTACTTGCTTTTACCATCATATCTCAAATAATCATCACTGCATTGAGTCTATTTTCCTTCTCTCTCTCTCTTTCATCTTGTCTCTCACCCCTCTGCATCTATCAGGGAAGGATGGAAGGGGAAAAAGAGAAAGAGAATCTCTCTTTCTTCTACACCATCTATTACCCACTCTCCTCCTCTTCCTTGAGGACCCCAGCTTTTGGGATTCCATTCCTCCCACACACTTGCCTGTCTTATCACCTTCCTGTCTACATGTTTAAGTCCCCTCAGCCGGGGTACCCAGCAAGCTGGAGTTTTTCTCTTGTCAGCCAAATTCCCATCTATTAAAGCTGTGGCTTTTCACATGTCTCATTCTAGCTGCATTTCCTCGGTTAAGCTTCGGTTTTTACTAAGTCGAGACCTCTATTCATGGCTCTCCTTATCACTGTAAGCAAAGGCCATCCTACATCAGCCACTGCTTTCTTTCCCTCTTCTTGATGGAACATATCACACAAGGAGGGGCTCCAGGCTCTTTGGCATTTTCTAGGTGTCCTCATACTCACATGATGCTCCACATGTGTCCAACACATGGATGATCTCACTTCACATTGAGATCTCAGGCTATGCTGGGATTCCCCCTGGCTTTGCTCCTGCTCCCTTAATTTCTTTGGTACCTTGCCAACTATGTCAATTATATGGTCCAGAGTTTCCCAACTGTAAAGTCCGGGCTAACTCTCTGGAGGGCCTCAGGATTAGTCAGAGTCCGTATCAGTCAAAGTCCTTGGTCTTTAGGGGGATAAGTGAAGGAGGCAGGCAAGCTGCCACATGACTTGCCAAAGATGTAGCCTGGATTATGGAGTCCAGACTCTCCAACTTCTCTCTTCCTCGTCCTGCAGCCAAGTGACCCTGACCTCTCTCTCTCTCGACCCTCCAATCCTTGCCTATGATTACCTCACTACCACATATTAAGCAAGCACCAATGGTGAGGGGAGCCATCATCTAAATATATGTTTATAGAGCCATTATCTCACATGGAATAGGTAATTAGCCTTGTGCTCTGCTGTCTGATTCAAGCACACCTTTTCAGAGTTTCAGCCCTCTACATCCAACCAAGGGAACTCTGAGCCTCCTTCATCCCCAAGCAAGGGGTACCCCTCCACCAAAGAAGCAAATTGATACTGAAAAAAGAGATTGGGAGTTCCATTATTATTATAAAAATCCTTTAATAATCATATAGGTTACTTACATAGGGGGTGTCTGGGTGTGGCCACCAGATGATTCTGTGAGTCATCATTGATTCACTACTTCTTCCTTTCTTCCTTCCTTCCTTCCTTCCTTCCTTCCTTCCTTCCTTCCTTCCTTCCTTTCTTTCTTTCTTTCTTTCTTTCTTTCTTTCTTTCTTTCTTTCTTTCTTTCTTTCTTTCCTCAGGCAATTGGGGTTAAGTGACTTGCCCAGGATTACACAGCTAGGAAGTGTTAAGTGTCTGAGACCAGATTTGAATTCAGGTCCTCCTGACTTCAGGGCTGGTGCTCTATCCACTGCCCCACCTAGCTGTGTACTGATGACCACAGCAGTAGTACTGATTCACTATTCAGTAAAATGTCCTACTCATCAGATGTCCAATTTAACATGTCCAAAATTGAACTCATTATCTTCTCTTCTTTCCAAATTGACTGTGGCTGTTTAAAGTATAACCATCTTCCTATTCACCCAGACTCACAAAGATAACCACATGTTATCCTTGACTCTTCACTCTCAATTCCCATAGTCATTCTGTTGCCAATTGTACCTTCAGAATATCTCCCATATATACCCTCTTCTTTCCTCTGATGGTTCCATCACCCTAATGGGTGCCATCATCACCTATATCTGGACTAGTGGTTGGTCTTCCTGCCTCAAATCTTTCCCCACTTCCATGTATCTTTCTCCTAACCATCAAATTGATCTTCCTAAAGTGCAGGTCTGACCGTGTCACTCTCCTATTTGGTAAACCCCAGTGGTAACCTATGGCCTCCATGATCAAATATGTGCTCCTCTATTTGGAATTTCAATATGATCCCCCTCCTACCTTTCCAGTCCTCTAACATTTTACTCCCCTCCACATACTCTATGATCTAGTGACACTGACTATTCCCCAAAAGATTGGATCAGGTCAACTAGCAATTGTTAAGACACTCCATCTTTCAAATCTGGGCATTTTTACTGACACCTGGAAATCTCTCTGTCTCCTAGTTTCTCTGGCTTCCTTTCAGTCCCAGCTAAAGTCCCACCTTCTATGAGAAGCCTTCTCCACTCTCCCTTCCTGCTAGTGTCTTAACTCTGAGACGATTCACCTGTATATGTCTTGTTTGTACATAACCGTGTACATGCTGTCTCTTCCATTAAGCTGTAAATTCCTTAGTATCTGGGAATGTTTTTTGCCTTTCTTTACATCGCAATGCTTAGCACAGTATCTAGCACATGGCAACCATTTCTACATGCTTTTTTTGGACAACATCTATTAGTGAATTAACAAACAAGTAACAACCACGTACTTGATAAAATCAAAGAAAGTAGAAGGAAGGAGGATCAAGAACAGAATCCTCTGACTATGGGCAATATAAAGAAGGGACAAGGGAGCCATGCTGAAAATGACACTTTAAAAAAATGCTATAAGTATTTTATTTTTTCCAATTACATGTAAAGATAATTTTCAACATTTATTTTTGAAAGATTTCGAGTTACAAATTTTTCTTCCTCCTTCTCCTGCTCCCCTCCCAAAGATGGCAAACAATCTGATATAGATTATACATGTGCAATCATGTAAAATATATTTCCCTATTAGTTATGCTGTGAAAGAAGAAACAGGACAAAAGGGAAAAACCGTGAAACGCCCCCCTCCAAAAAAACTAGAAAATAGTGTACTTTAATGAACATTCAGACTCCGTAAGTTCTTTCTCTGGAGATGAACAGTATTTTCCATCATGAATCTTTTGGGATTGTCTTGGATCACTGTATTGCTGAGAAGAACTAAAAAATCACTTTTGATCACCACACAATGTTACTGTTAATTGTGTAGTGTCTTTATGGTTCTGTTCACTTTAGTCAGCATCAGTTCATGAAAGTCTTTCCAGATTTTTCTGAAATCTTCCTGCTCATCATTCCTCATAACACAGTTATAGTCCATTACGTTCATATACCACAATTTGTTTGACCATTTGTCAATTGATGGGCCTCTCAATTTTCAAATCTTTGCCACCACTAAAAGAGCTACTGTTAATCTTTTGTACAAATAGGTCTTTGTTCTCATTTTTATATCTTTGGGATACAGACCTAGCAGTGGTATTGCTGGATCAAAGGATATGCAGTTTGCTAGCCCTTTGGGCATAGTTCCATACTACTCTCCAGAACAGTTGGATCAGTTCACAACTGTACCAACAGTGCATTAGTGTCCCAGTTTTCCCACATCCTCTCCAACAGCTATCATTTTCCTTTTTTTCCACATTAGCCAATCTGATAGGTGAGAGGTGGTACCTCAAAATCGTTTTCATTTCCATTTCTCTAATTAATGATGATTTAGAGCATAAAATGGAGTTCCCTTTGTCCATCTCAGTACAAAACCATGTATACTCTACTCTTATGACTGCTCTGAATCAGTCAATAGTCTTTGTTGTCATTGTTCTTAAGGTTCAGTCCTGACTTTCCGTGACTCTATAGTCCGTGTCTCGATAAGGTCTGTTTTCTGAACTGTGTGCAACTTCATTTCACAAAGATTAGGCCAAGACTGGGACCCCAAGGTGGCAATGAGACAGAAGCATGTGTTTTCTTGTATCCTTTTCCTATAAGGAAGTTTTCTACCTGTGGTTTAGGTGCTTTCAAGAAGCCCTATTGTTCGATTAGAAGTGGGTTTGACTCAGTTCCTTCAGATCCAGGATAAGGCTAGTGGAGATGTAGACCAGAAGGTGGTAGTAGAGAGCAGCTCAGCAAACACAACATACAGCGTGAGTCCAGAAGAGACACCCAGTAGAGATAGTATTGACCTGGTAGGAAAATGGAACCCAGGAAGATATGTTTCCCAACTGAGAACATGGGAATACATCATGATGACAATAGCAGAGGATATCAATGCCTCTCTAGCACTAGAGGTGTGAAGTGCCCTGGCCACATATGCTCCAGCCGTGTTCCCCAATCAATCAATAAATCAATGTTTACTAAGTGCCTAGAGATAGCAAAGTATAGCTGGCCTCAGAACCAGACAAATTTGGCTTCAAGTTCTTCACTGGACAAGTCAGTTCACCTCTCTCGCTGCTTTAGGCAACTCTCCAGGAATAGAAGTTGAAAAAAAAAGGTTCTGATCTGCAGTAATAATGGAGTTTTTCCATCTAGGAGTTTCCTGTACTAATAAAACCACAGACCTAGTCCCTGCCCCCATTCCTACGATGGTAAATACACAAAGACAAAAGTAAAATAATCTTTCCTCTCAAGGAACTTACATTTTATTGGGGAAAGACAGCATGTCCATGCATTCTTTCTCACCTCCACCTCCCAGAATCCCTAGCTTTCTTTAAAACTTAACCTACACGAGGCCTGTCCTGATTCCCCCAGCTCCAGTACCTTCCAAATTTTATCTCGTGTTTACATATATGCAGGTCTTGTCGAATGGTATGTTCGCAAAAGTTGTCTAAATGTAGTTCACTTGTGGCAGGAATAGATATCTCTGGAGACTGGCCAATGCTTTTCCAAAGGAGATTCTAATTTCCATCCTGAGGGGAGCATGGAAAAAGGCCATGGTTAGGCACTTGCACTTTTTTGTCAGTCTCTAACAGGAGTTATTATATATTACATATAATATAAAATTACATCTGTTCCCTCAAATATAGTAGTCTACAGCCCAGTTTCCTAAACTGTGGCTAGTGACCCCATATGGGGTCATATCACTGAATGTGGGGGTTGTAAAATTATGATTTATTATTTTATTATTTATTTGTAATCTTATTTTATGTAGCTATATACCCAGGGTCATGAAAAAATTTCCTGGGTGAAAAGGGATTGTAAGTGAGAAAAGTTTAAGAAACCCTGGACTAGGACTCAGAAGGAAAACCACTTCCCTGATTGCTCTTAAGAGGTAGCATAGGTCTTAGTTTACATCAATTTAACTCCTTCTCCTAAAATGCTGGCTATACAAATAGATCATTAGAAATAATAAATTGTGAATAAAATTGTGAGTGCTGTCAGTCAAGCAAAACAGCAAACTGAAATTGGAGAAGTTCTACAGTTTCAAATATACATAATGGTGAATAAACTCAAGCTAGCAGTGAGGTGAGATCTCAGCTCAAGCTAAGAGAGAATGCCCAGTCTGACTCAAGGAGATCCATTCTAGTAGTCTCTGGAGAAGCAAGTCAGAATTAAGAGACATGTTGAAAAGCTAGCTTCTTCTATCTGTCCGTAGTTTCTCTCTTCCATTTCATGTCCTTTCCCATTCTGAATTTCCAATTCTGGAACCATACATTTCTTCCCCAATACATTTTTCCATCACAATCAAATAAGTGCTTCACAGGAAATATGTAATGTCTCATGCTTAGCATTTTCTCTGACAATCTGGAGTCATGTCTCCTTCCAACGTATAGACACACACAAAATTTTCTTTTTAAAAAACAATTGAGTCATTTATTTGTTTATTTGTTTATTTTTTCTTTATTAAAGCTTTTTATTTACAGAACATATGCATAGCTAATTTTTCAACATTGACCCTTGCAAAACCTTGTGTTCCAAATTTTCCTCTTCTTCCCCCCACCCCCTCCCCTAGATGGCAGGTAATCCAATATATGTTAAACATGTTACAATATGTTAAATCCAATACATGTATACACATTTATACAGTTATCTTGCTGCACAAGAAAAATCAGATCAAGAAGGGAAAAAAAAACCTGAGAAAGAAAACAAAATGCAAACAAACAACAACAGAAAATGCTATGTTGTGGTCGACACTCAGTTCCCACAGGCCTCTCTCTGGGTGTAGATGGCTCTCTCCATCATAAGCTCATCGGAACTGGCCTGAATCATCTCATTGTTGAAAAGAACCTCGTCCATCAGAACTGATCATCACATAATCTTCTTGTTGTGGCGTTCACAAAATTTTCAAGGCCTAGTTGGAAGACAACTCAAGTGAATATACTTATTTTATGCGATCATATATATACTGCACTTACATGTAAATACGAGATACGATACAGGAAATTTGAAGTGGAAGGACAGTCCTCATGCAGGAGGTGATTCCTATAAGTGAGACAGACTTAGATTTTGTGAGGGCAAATAAGATGCAATGAGTCTGAAAGGGACTCTGGAGTTAGATTTTGAAAGGCCTTCAAAATGCCCCACTGAGCAATTTCTATTTTATATTAGAAGCATTTGGGAGTTACTTGAGTTTTGTGAGAAGACTGGTACTCTGGGATCTGTGTGGAGGTTGTGTTGGATAGGAGAAGAGAGAAACTTGAAGGAGGGTGGCCAGTTGAGAGATTACTGCAGGGGACTGAACTAGGTGGGTGAGCATGTGAGTGGAAGAGAAGGGAAAGAAGTATGTGGAAAGTGTAGATGGAGACAAAATAAGCAAAAGTTGGGAAAATGATTTGATATTGGGCACAAAAGAGTGAGTAGTCAATGATGTGGTCAATTTCCAGTTATTAATCTGGGAATCCTCTACATGGAAATGATAATAGAACCTGGAGGAGCTGATGACATCACCAAGAGAAATAAGTGTTGAGAGAGAGAAGACCCAAGATGGAGTCTTAAGGTACGCTCATGCATAGAGGTGAGACATGGAGAATGACCCCATCTAAAGAAGTGGCCAGTCGGGTGGGCAAGGGCCTTAAAAACCCAGAGAGGAGAGAATGTCTGGAAGGACAGGTTGGTCAACTGTATCAAATGCCGTGGAAAACTCAAGAATGAGGCTTGAGAAAAGGTCATTGGATTTAGCAGTTCAGATCATCAGCAATTTTGGGGAGAGCCATTTCAGTTGGATGATGAGATGAGAAGCCAGAGTATCTGAGGTTGAATAATCAGTCAGAAAAGAGAAAGTGGAAGTAATACAGTCCAAATCATTATTCTAGGAGTTTGACCTGGGAAGAAAGATGGAGGCCAATTGCCAAGTGGCTGGTGTTGTAAACATGGCAATGGCTTGGGCATATTTATAGGCAACAGGGAAAGAACCGGTAGAGAGGAAGAGCTTTCAAATTAAGGCAGGGGCTCATGGCAGACATAATCAGGGGGATTAAACAAGAGGGGATAACATAAAGGCATCCAGTAGAGCACTTGGCCCTGGGGAGAAGGGCTATGTCCCCATTGAAGACTGGAGCAGAGAAGGAGAGCAGAGAGAGTGACATGGAAGACTTTTCCCATGTAGAGTTGGTGGGAAGAGGTAAACATTGGTGGCAGGTGGCTTCTGTTTTATAAAGTGGCAGCAAGTTTAAGTCAAATAAATCATAAGGCCTCTGGCTGAGAGGGGTGAGAGTTTGGTGTAGGAGGTTAGAGGAGACAATTTGGGGGAAGGTGATGGAGATTCATCTGAGGAAGAGAAAAAGGATTGCCTTGGGCATTGATTAGCTAATAAATCTAGTACTCCCCAGCATGCTCTGAGTAGGAGCAGAGGAAGCAGGTGGTGGAGGGAATCCAAGGATGGAGTTTGGCAAGGCATGAATGGTGATAAGACAAGGGACAAGTAATTCAAGAGTAGAAGACTTGAGTAATGTTGACCTGGTTAACCACAAGCTCAAAAGAGATCGCACGAGTTGTAGGAAGGTGTGTGTTCTTCCCATTAATAGAACAACTTTTGGAAAGTATATCCCTAATGGAGGGAGAAGGAATTTTTCTTTTCTTTCTTTTTTTTAACCTCCTAATTTGCCATGCTATTTGATGAAATGACTTTTGCTTTGAATTAATGTATCTTATCAAATCAGCTTACTAAAAGTAAATGCATTAAAGAGAGCCCATTTAGCCATTTCCCAACTGATGGACATCAACTTTGTTTCCAATTTTTTTTTTTACCATTACCTTATTCCAGTTTTACATATAAAGAAAATGAGGCCTATAAATGGAAAGGGAAATTCCGATAAGCACTGAGATGAGATTTGAACAGAAAGCCAAAGCGAAGGTACGAGGCTCTTTCCATTAGGATATGGGGCTCCATGCCTATGGCTTTTCCTCCCTTCCTCTGTGGAAACTCCTTCCTCTGATGTGAATCAGCACCTGTTCTGTAACTTAAAAGTTACCTGAAGGGGCTGAAAGCTTAAGACTGCCCAGAGTCATGCAGTTAGGGCCAGAGGCCGGCTCTCTATAGTAAGCTCCACAGCATCTCTCACAGCAGCTCAGTATCGACTTTAATGAAACAAAATCTACTTTTAACGAGCATTTGTAAAAGAACTATCTTTGGTCAGACTCCCAATTTGGAGTTGGGAAAATAGCACCAGGCGTGTATATATATAACTGTTTAATGCTTTTTACCACAAGGTGGCAGTGTCCTGGTATATTTCAGAATCTAAACTGATTCTGTTTACAAGCTCCTAGCTAGATTTAGAGGAGGAGGACCTCAGGGGCCATCTAATCCAATCCCAATCTTCAACAGCCGAGGAAACTGAGGCTGGACGAGGGGAAAGGACTTGGCTAATGTCACACAGGCTGTAACTGACTGTAGAGCCAGGGCTCCTGCCACAGTACCCTGCTGGCTGATGGAGAACCCACTGAGGTTTTTAAAGACTCAACAGTTGCTGGTAGGGCCCTCGGAGGCCTTCAAGGCTTAAATGAGCAAGAGGCCCCTCTTTGAAATCCCCAAATGGCCATCTGAGCTCTTGGTTAAGCCCTCCACTATGGTGGAACCTAACTTCCTGAGGCAGGTTGCTCCAATCTTGGAGTGTCGGAAATTTTAACTTATATTTTGAAAAGCTGTATTTAGGTTAGGTTGTTCAGGGGAGAGAGCACTGGGTCTGGAGTCAGAAGACCTGAGTTCAAATTCAGCCTCAGATACTTACTAGCCGTGTGGCCCTAGGCAAGTCACTTCACCCTATTTGCTTCAGTTTCCTTATCTGTAAAATGAGCTGGAGAAGGTAATGGCAAACCACCATAGTATCTTTGTGAGAAAACAACATGGTCCACAGGGTCACGAAGAATCTTCTTCAGCCTTTTTAACTGAACAAATTCATGGGGGAGTTGGGGAGGCTTGAGTTCCAGTTTCTCTTCTGCCACATATGTCTGTGTGTCATTTCATTTCTCTGAGCTGGTTTGGTTGTCTGTACGATGGAAATAATTACTACGCAGAGTTGTTGGGAAGCTCAAGTAAGATAATGGGTGATAATTTACTTTCCAAATCTTAAAGCACTAAAGAAATATCACTTATTATTAAATCAAATGTAAATCTGCACCTCTGAATTTCTTTTTTTAAAAATTATAACTTTTTATTGAGAGAGCCCATGCCTGGGTAATTTTTTACATTATAATATATAATATATATAATACTCACTGAATATATATATATGAATATATGAATATATATTATGTATATTGATCCTTTGATCTATTATATGAATATATATATGAATATATATAATAATAATACATTATAATATTAATAATATAATATATATATAATACTCACTGAATTTCTAATAAAGACCTTGCTGTCCCCTCCCCAGTTCAATCCTCCAGGACCACAAAACTGCTCCTTTTTCTTCTTCTTCGACTTAAACTTCAGCTAGAATTGACCTTTAAGATCATTGAGTCCAATGATGAGCTGCAGATCGGCAAATTGAGACCTCGGGGAAGTCCAACGATTTGCCCGACATCACATAAGGGATAGAATGAGAATTCAAACCCATACCTGGCACTTCTTCCACAAGTCCAGGTATCAGAACCTGTTCTACCCTCCAAGGCTAAATACCCTCAGTTCTTTCAACCAAACCCAATATCGCAATATCAAAGTTTTCAAAGAAAACAGTTAAAAACAAATAAATAATAAAATTTGCAGTGGCAGCAAAGAGAAAGTTCTTTTCCTGTCCTGATCCCTGGATCTGAACATCCTCCGGTTTTTTAATGGCCTTCCTAGTATGTGGCCCCCTTGACCTGAACCCTCCCCAAGGTGATCTGCTCAAGGCAGAGGGCAGCGGGCCTCTCACCTCCCTGGCCCTGGACCCTCGACCTCTTTTCATGACGACCTAAGAGACCCTTCTGTTGTTTGGCTACCACGTTCTACTGCTGGGTCATAGCAAGTTTATAATTATGTGATTGTTTTTTCTGTCTAAACTAACTTATTATCTGAAAACTTATTCCCTCCTTCAGAGCAGGAAGGTGTGTATGGGGGGGCTATTGAAACAAAATATCTCATACGTTGTTAGATGTAGGTAGATTGTTTTGGCTTAATTGTTTGTTTTTTTGTTTTGGGGGGGGGTTTTGGACAAGGGAGGATTCAAACTGAGGGGGATGTGTGGGAAATGATCACTAATAAAACAGCTTTGAAAAGGAATGATCAGTAACATGTAAAAACTTTCAATGATGATGCAATGAAACTTGGACAGAGCAAGTAATATAAAAGGGAGCAAGAATGAGCCTGTGACCTCTTGCCACAAGAACTGCCCTCACCAAGGCCCAGCAATAAGTACTCTGTAATTTATGACTTTAGAGAGTCGCTTGGGTCACTGGGAGGTTAAGTACCCTGTTCCTTGCAATCACCCAGCCAAGATGTAGCAGAGGTAGGGCTCGCATCTACCTCTTCGTAACTCCAAGGTCTTCTATCTATCCATTGTTTCACAGTGCCTTTTACCAGAAAAATAATATACGGGAAGAGCCGGCTCCACGGCCGTGTATGTCAGTGTGACCTCTCTGGCAATGATATCCCCCAGATTCTATGTGGCGGTTCTCTAGTCACGCTCCTGCAATAGACGGAGGCTGGCCAGCTGTGGGGTTGGGGGAATGTGGGTCAGATGGTGGAAGGGTTGCCACAATGGGGGAGCAAGGGGGCGCCATCAAGGAAAGAGCCAGACCTTCCCCGAGCTCTACCTCCTAGAAGTGAGCGGACGATCTTCCCTAGTTGCTTTGTTGGGGAGAAAAGGGGGCAAATTGAGAGGTGGGTCTAGATGGTTCAGTGGTTAGGGTCTGTTCACTGGAACGCTCCCCCTGACAAAGTTGGCTCTCCCAGCTTATGTTTTGGGATAAACCTCCTTCATATGAGAGCAGGCTGAGAGCCGCGGGACACGCTTATCCTCCTAGATCAAGCTCAAATAATCTGAGCCGCAGGGTAAGAATGCTGAATTGGGAATAAAACAAAACATGGCTTCAGAGGATCTTGGGATCGTAGATTTAGAGACCATTGAGTCCAACCCATTTCATTTACGGATGGGAAAACAAACAAGTGACTTGTCCAGGGTCATATAGCTAGTAATTGTCTGAGACTAGATTTGAATTCAGGTCTTCCTGACTCTCAGTCTAGCACTCCATTCACTATACCATGCTGCCTCCCGATTCTACTCTTGTATCACTCTGGTAAATGACTTAACTCTCTGAACCTCAACATTCTCATATATAAAATGGGTATAAGAAGAACACTTATCTCATAGGATCGTTGTGAAAACCAAAGAAGAAGGCCCTTTGTAATCCTCAAAGCACTATAGAAACGTCAATTATTATCAACATTAATATTATGACTGCACAACTGAACACAACTAGGCGTGACTGGGCATAGAACCTTTCTTGCCAACAGGGCAAAGTTGAATTTAATAATCCAGAACAACAATAACACAGGCCGGAAACTCAAGTCTCCTCCTGTGTCCCCCGACACTCTGGTACAAGTGGCCACTGTTCAAACATGTTCTGGCTTCGTGGGATCCAGGGCTCCCCCCCCCCCATTCTCTTCATTGTTTGCATCAGGGAGAGGGATGAGGGGGGGGGGGATGAAAAACCAGAGAATCTCATTTCAGGGAACAAATTGTACCGGATTCTGCTTCCATTTGCTTAACAGGGAGCGTGGTGAGGGGTAAAAGAGGGAACTTTTTCTAGGGCTGTGCTCCAATTTTAAAAGCAAGCTGTAAGCTAGGGGAGGAGAAGGAACCTAGCATTCAAGGAGAAAAGCCCTTGGAGCCAAACAGGCCCCGGGGGGCTCAGGTTCTGGAGCTCCTTACTGGATTTCTAGGTTTTGTCTTGAGGGTTGAGCCCCTGGGGGTGTTGCCACCTGGGGAAAAGGGAGGCTGGGGCAGAGAGCTGATCCTTATTGAATGGAGACTTCCTAGCTTTAGAGCCTTCCCAGCAATCAGTCATGTAAGAAGCATTTATTAGGCACTTCTTGCGTACCTGACACTGTTCTACAGGAGATGGACAAAGAGGGAAATATGCCCTGCTTTTGACCAATCGACAAGCATTTATGGAGTGCCTGCTGGATGCGGGGCTTTGTATTACACGCCGGGGTTCGCACGAAGACAAGGAGTGAAACATTCCGTGTCCTCCCGGAGTTTCCGGCGGGGCGGGCTGGCATTGGGAGCAAGGCTGAGGCCGGGGGCTTCTCATCCCTCCTGCTGCCTCCAGCCAGCCTGCTTCCTTCCTCTCCAGGGACAAGAAAACGCTCGGCCCAGGCGGGGACAGCCGGGCAGGGGTGGGACGGGAAGGGAAGGCTGCCTGTGCTCACTTTCTGAAGGAAGGATGTGACTTGGCTAGTGGGAGCGGGCCCCTGAGCCCGGCCGAGGGGGCCGGGAGGAGGGACCTCTGGGCAGGGAGGCTGGTGTTCGTGCGGGGCTCTGGGCTTCGCCCCGGGTCAAGGGACCTATGAACAGCTGCTGCTAACTTTCTTCCTGCCCTCCAGGAGTGATTTACATGCTGTCATAGACCTCTGGTGGTTCCGCAGTGTACAGCGCTCTCTCCCGCGCTCTCTCCCCGGCTCTCCGGCTCTCTCTGGATCGCTCTGATCATTCTGTCTCTGTCTCTCGTCTCTCTCTCTGGATAGCAGTCTCGGGCTGGGGCTCTCTGCTTCGTTCTGTCTCTCTGTGTGTCTCTTCGTCTCTCTCTCTGTCTCTTCGTCTCTCTCTCTGTCTCTTCGTCTCTCTCTCTCTCTCTCTCTCTCTCTCTCTCTCTCTCTCTCTCTCTCTCTGTCTCAGTTTCTCGTCCTCTCTCTCTCCCTCTCTGTCTCTCTGTGTCTGTCTCTGCCTGTCTCTGTCTCTCTGTGTGTCGCTCGCTCTCTTTGCCTGGACCTAGGAGGGAGAGAGAGGCTTCCCCTCAGACTCTCCTTCTCTCCTGCTCCACCCCACCCCCGCCCCCGTCCCCGCCCCCTCCCCCTCCCCAGCCGCTCCCGGGAGTCTTCCCACTGTCGCTACAGGTCCAATCCCGAGTGCGGGTGGGAAGTTGAGAAACTCGGGCTGTGTGACCGGAGGCTGCGGCGGCACCACCGGGCGGCGGCGGCAGGAAGCCGGCCCCGGACACCCGGCTCCGCCGGACACCGACTGGGTCCCCGCGAGCCCAGCGGCCGCGGCTCTCCGAGCAGCCGGGGTTGTCGTTCGGGGACCGTCCGGGAGCCGCTCCGTCCCGAGCCGCGATGGCGCTGCCCTCACCTGTGGGGCTGGACTGCTGCACCTGCTGCCTGGACCTGGCCAGCCGCAGCGGGCAGGAGGCGGGCGGCGGCGGCGGCGGCGGCGGCGGCGGCGGCGGCGAGGGCGGCGGCGCGGGCGCCCCGGCCAGCCCCAGCGTGAGCAACTTTCGGCAGCTCCGGGAGCAGCTGCTCTTCGCCAACCTGAACGCCGACAAGCTCAACCGCATCATGCGCCAGGACTCGCTGGAACCCGTAGTGCGCGACCCCTGCTACCTGCTCAACGAGGGCATCTGCAACCGCAACATCGACCAGACCATGCTGTCCATCCTGCTCTTCTTCCACAGGTAGGCGAGCGCTCGGCCCGGCCGGCCGCGCCGAGGGGACCAGACCATGCTGGGGGGGGAAGGAGGGGGGGGAAGGCCTCTCTCTCAGCCGGCCCGGCGAGTCAGCGCGGGGCCGCGAGTCGCACCCTCCCAGCGCGCCTTCCCGCGCGCCACTGGGCGTCCGCACTCGGGGCCGCGCGGGGCGGGTTTCGGGCCCCTCTCTCAGAAAACCGGCTCGAGTCGCCGCGCCCAACGTCCGTTCGCTTATGGAGCCGATGGGCTCCATGGAAATGCGGCTCTCAAAATAGTACCAAAAGCCCGGCTCCAGGTGGGGAAGCGGGAGAGCGAAAGGAGTCGGAGGGGGGTGGGACGGGGAGGGGGAGGGGGAGGGGGGAGGCTGGAGGCTTCGCGGGACACTAGCCTATAAGTTGTCCCTGCCGGTTGGCACAGCTTGGGGGGCATCGGCCTCCCTGTAGGACCGAAAGCCTAGGCGGGGGTTACAGTGCCCTTGGGTACCACCCCAAAGGTTTTTCTCCCCGGGGCGCCCTCGGGGAGCGAGCTAGGCAAATATATCTTGGGATTCCAGATTCAGGGCTAGGAAGGTCCCAACCCTCTTCATCTTGTGAGGAAACCGAGATCCCATACGTGAAGTAACTTCTCAAAGTCACCGAATCTGAGAAAGGCAGCTAATCTAAGCCCTTCATTTTACAGATAAGGAAACCGAGCACACAGATGTGAGTTAACTTGCTTAAGAGTGTAGACACAGTTCTTGGGGATATAAGCCCAGGAGAAAAAACAAAAATAAAAAAAATCTATCTTAAAAAAAAAAGAGTGTAGACACGGAAATCTAAGTGAGGGTCTTTAATCCTTTTTTGTGGGCGTGTCATGGACCTCAGCAGTCAATCTCATGAAGAATCACATTTTAAATATATACAAATCAAGTCCAAAGGAAAATCATTATATTAAAAAACAATGATCAAAATGTGCCTTTTATTTTTAAAAACAAGCTCACAGATCATAGGCTAATTTAGATTGTGTGTATGTGGGTTTTTGGTTGTTTGTTTCCTTTTTTGGTGAAGCAGTTGGGGTTATGTGATTTGCCCAGAGTCACACAGGTAGGAAGGCCGGATTTGAACTCAGGTCCCCCTGACTTTAGAACCAGGGCTCACAGGTGTGAACCCCTGACATAAAGCTGGAAGGAACCTCAGTGGCTGACCTATCCATTTTCTTAATTATAGGAAAATCGAAAGCCAGAATTAGAGTAACTTGGCCCAATTTCATAGGATCAGATATCTAGAAGTCGACAAGCAACCTCTCATTTTCTACATCAGAAAACCGAAGCCCACGTAGGTTAAAGAACTTCCCAAGGTCATCACACCAGGGGGACATCTGAAAGTTCCAGCTGAAACAGCAAACTGGCCATGACTTTCAAATTCAAAGCTGATGTACCTAATAGGAAATGAAGAACAGAAATTTAAAGCTAATAGAAGCAGATGCACAAGGAGGTGGGGGGGGGGGGTGGCAAGGAAGGAAATTATCTGGGTCCCTTTGATGTTTGTAGGGTAACGGAGGTGGGAAGAATTTTTTCTTCCCACTGAGAATGGTGACCCAAAAAAGCAGACAAATGGCTCTTGAACCCTGGGAGAGAAGCTAACGGCTCTCAATTCTGTGCACAGGAGAAAGCTGAAACCAAAGGCTGCTCTGCTCTGCATGGCATGTTGAGCGATCCTGCCAGGCAGACTCTAAAGGGACAGGACTCTCATGCCTGAGAAAAGGCTAAGCTAGAAGCCCTCTCACTGATTTGGGAGGCAGCCCCCTTGAAAAGCCAACTCCTTCCAAGTAGGGAGAAGTTGAGCCTCAGGCAAAAGAGCCATCTCTTATTGAATGTGCTTATAATGGAGAGAGACTCCCAGCAACTTGCTGCCCCCTCACCCAATTCCCCAGTCTCTCCGCTGTTTTCAGCACTCCAAGGCTGGCTCTCCAAGATGGCTAACTTAAGGGCCCAGACCCCCTAGGGACTGCTGAAGCTCTAGTGGCATTTCCCCTCCATATTGACATGACTGCAAAAAGTCAGGCCGACACCAGTGCACAGATTGCTGGTGCTTGGGGGAAAGAGAGCTGGGTTGGACTTGGGGGGAATGTCTTCAAACTTGATTTCTGGTCCCAGCTCAGCCAGGGACAGGCTTAGTCCCTTCTCCATTGGGGACCTCAAGGTCCACTCGGAGATCTTGCAGCTTTAGGAGCTTTGCACCTACGTGATGAGGTCTGACCCATCCCTGGGAAAGGCAGTTGGCTCTCTAAGGACACCATGGCATACCCTGATGAATAGAAGGGATCCTTCAAAGAGTGCTTTAAATCCAAAAGATTCTTTGTGTATATATATATATATATATATATATATTTTCTTTTGCATGCGACCTACAATTTTATTCACAAAGGGAATTCTCAGGGAGAAAACTTCTTCCATCAATGTAAAAGGGCACCAAGAAGGGTCTCCCAGCCAAGATGTGGCAGAGCTAGGATTCCAGT
Organism: Sarcophilus harrisii; assembly: GCF_902635505.1. Lineage (NCBI taxonomy): Eukaryota > Metazoa > Chordata > Mammalia > Dasyuromorphia > Dasyuridae > Sarcophilus > Sarcophilus harrisii. The sequence goes on along the minus strand of NC_045432.1, from coordinate 17,536,663 downwards.
CCAGGACTTCCCTACTAAGAGGGCCACTCTCTATCCACTGTGCCACAAATAAAGAAATAAAAAGGCTGGTCCCCAAAGCTACATCTCTTCAGAGAGAACGACACAGGGCAGGGACCCCAGATGCCACCCTTGGGTGGGGTAGCACACAAAGCACATCTAACTTTAGCAAAGGACAGCTCATCTTAGTGTGCAGTGCTTTTCCTATTGCTGTAGAACACAACTAAGGAGATAAGGCCATTGGAGACAGATAGTCATCTTGGACAATTATATAAAGGAACCAACCTCCGCAGGCCAGCATCCCAGAATACTTAATGGAATCGTTCCTAAACAGCGATCAAACAATGATTATGATCAGAGAGTGTTCATGGAATGCTAGGAGGTCCTGAACTTGAGCTAGAAGTTCCGACTGTTTTCGGTGTCCCGGACCCTTTGAGAAATTCATGTCTTCTCATGTCTTTTCAAAATGTTTTTTTTTTAAGTGCATAACATACATAAGATTACAAAGGAAGCTAGTTATTTAAAATAGTTATCAAAATCCTTTCCCCCCCAAAATCAGTTCACAGATCTCAGATTAAGAGCCCCTGACAAGTATAATCTAGTACTTTCTTTTGAAAAACCGGGGACAAAATTTTCAAAAGATTCACCTCAATTTCCATCCAGCCGTGTTTCTTGGAGGTAGTCCAATACAGATATTGGCCCAGATTCTGGTCAAAGGGCACCACCCAAGATCAAAGAATTGACTAGGATTTGTTCCAGGAAAGATTTTCTGGTATCCTAGATTTTTGGACTAGAGATGGATTATTTCCGATAGGCTTAAAAAAATAAAAGAGAGCGAGGGAGAATGTAGTATAGAGAAAAGAGACGCTGAATGGGGAGACGTGGGGTTTAAAGCCCTGGCCTTGATAAATAGCAAGCAAGTCTGAGAGCTGGGCTCAACTCATGGCTCACAAGAGCTGTACAGAATAACACTGTGCTATAGTGGACAGAACAGTGAATTCCGAGAAAAAGAAACTAGATTCAAATTCCACCTCTCCCACTATATGGCCTTACAATTTCCTTATCTGTATCACAGATGACAAATTCTCGAACTTTTATCTTGCTAATAACTTGAGAGAAATGGTAATTAGGGATACAGAGATGAGTTCTCATATTTCACCTTGAAATATTAAATTTTTATTGATACCTTTTATTTTTTTCATTTCTACACATATCCATCTCTTCCCTATTCATAGGACCATCCCTTGCAACAAAGATTTTTTTAAAAGAAAAAAATAAAATAAGAAAAGAGAAAAAGAAAGAAGTTCAGAAAAATCAACCTGCACATCACTGAGTTCGATAGTATCTGTAAACTCTTGCATATCCACAGCCTCCACCTATGGCAGGAAGGAACATTTTCTAACACTTCTGAGCTTGATCATTAGAAGATGTAACAGTGTTTCAGAGTTGTTATTGTGGTTCCTATTCTCATTGTTGTAGCCATGGTTTATATAGTTTTCCTGCCTACTGAATTGATTCTGAACCTCCCCATGCTTCTTCTAATTCTTCACGTTTGTTATTTCTTGCAACATAGTAATATTCCATTCTATTTTTAGATCACAATTTGTTCACGCATTTCCCAATTGATGGTCCCCTGCTTTGTTTTTCGAGTTCTTACCATAAGAAGTTCTGCTAGGAAAAGTTAGGTGCATTATGGGACCTATCTTTGACATCCTTTTGGGTTATATTCCTAGCAGCATGGGTCAAAGGACATTTTAGTTACTTTGTAAAGCACAATTTCAAATTGGTTTTCAGAAGGATAGGACTAATTCACAGATCATTAATGTGCTTATGTTTCCTTCGCCCTCCCAATATTGATCGTTCCCATCTTAATCAGTTTGGAGCAGGGTGGGGTGGGGTGGGTGTTGTGTGAAACTATGGAGGTGTTCTTATTTGCAATTGTCCTTTTATTAATGATTTGGAACAATCTTTGATTAATACTTTGCAGTTATTTTTGATAGTATTTTATTTTTCCAAATACGTGTTAAGGTAGTTTTCAACATTCACCTTTGCAAAACCTCTTATTCCACATTTTTCTCCCTCTCTCACCCCCTCCCCAAGACAGCAAGCAATCCGATATGTTAAACATGTTGCGCTTCTTCTAAACATATTTCCGTAATCATCATGTTGCACAAGAAAAATCAGATCCAAAGTGAAAAAACATGAGAAAAGAAAAAAAAAAAAGCAAACAACAACAACAAAAAGGTGAAAATCTATTTTGCAGTTATTTTAAGATTTATTTGTTCATATCCTTTGACCACTTATCCAATGGCTCTTGTGTGTGTGTCTTAGATTGATATACTTAGAGATATTTGATACAAACCTTTTTCTTAGGCAAAGATTGCCTTTTTTATTTTACTCGTGCAAAAGTTTTAAAATTTTATATATTTGATATGACATCTTTTATCTTTTGTGATTAGCTCTGTTCCTTATATGGCAAAGATTTCTCCACCTCAGCCATTTTGAATTTACTGTTTTTTTAAAAAAAATTTTTATTATAGCTTTTTATTTACAAGATATATACATAGGTAATTTTTCAGTATTGACAGTTGCAAATCCTTTTGTTCCAGCTTTTTCCCTCCTTCCCCCCACCCCTTCCCCCAGATGGCAGGTTGACCAATACATGTTGAATATGTTAAAGTATAAGTTAAATACAATATATGGATACATGTCCAAACAGTTATTTTGCTGTATAAAAGGAATCGGACTTTGAAATCGTGTACAATTAGCCTGTGAAGGAAATCAAAAATGCGGGCGGACAAAAATAGAGGGATTGGGAATTCTATGTAGTGGTTCATAGTCATCTCCCAGAGTTCTTTCCCTGGGTGTAGCTGGTTCAGTTTATTACTGCTCCATTGGAACTGATTCGGTTGAACTTACTGTTAAGGTTTATGGTATGTTAAGATTTGTGAGAGTCTTTTTGCTAGAGTTTTTAGAAATTGTATGATCAATGATGTTGGTATACAGCGGAGAGGGGCAGGGAATAAAAATTGATACAAGCACACTGATATCTGTTAGAGAACTATGGAAAACCATACCATTGCCCCAGTTCCTTATGGTTTACCTACTGTTATAGTTCCAAGAAGATACTCCCAGACTCTAAACTGAAATCTCACAGGAAAGGCAGCAATGGCTTTTTAGAGGCAAACCCTCTTAACAGTTTGAAAATTCTTAAGATATAATTGAAACTCAGAGTTATATTAAAGTATCCCCCTTGACATTACAGTTCCACATACAGCATCCTTGGGCTGTTTGTAGGTTTCACAAAATCATGGACTTCAGAATCCTACAACTTCATTGTTAGAAAGACACCCCAGCCATCACATATCCCAATCTATACCTGAAAAAGGACCCCCATGCTTACTAAATGATTTATTGGAAGACACGGAGAGTTATCCTGCCACATTCCTTTCAGCAACCCAACTTCTTAAGATTCAGACCCAACCACCAAGATTGAAGAGAAAAAAGAAACATCTCTTCAGCAGCCCTAGGTTAACAGATAGTCCTATCTCGTCATAAAAGGAGACCTAGGACGTGGAGTGTCTTTCCATTAGTTTGGGAAGTCTAGCTGTTGGCTGGCAAAATCCACAATCTGCCCTCCATTTTACTTCTGTCGATGGAAGAGGAGGGTTATTATGGCAACGTGGAGGCAGGTCAAACCAGTTTGACCTGGACTACTTCCACCAGAGAGGGAGATGGAGCATCTAAGGAATTGAGACACAGATCCATCTTCCCAGCTATTGGCATTCCAAGTTTCCACATGCTGAGGTTTGCTTAGCAAGTGGATTATGGGAGATGGAAGGCATTCTCCTGTTGATGTCACCTGCAATGACCCTTATAGTTAATCTCAGACTACTCTGTACAAAAACATCTTTGAAGAATGAAAGAAGCATCTTGAGGCTTCAACTCTGTCTTTAAGATCCCCAGCGGTATCTGAAGCCTTGTTCAACCTTACACTCTCCAAGGATGGGGAGCTCCTTATCTCCCGAGGGACCCAAAAAAAGACCTACCTCAAACATCTTTGTCCTTTCTTCTGAAGGACCGGGCCAGGGCAAAGAAAATGAGAACTGGAAGAGGGGAAAGGGAGGAGAAGAAAAAGGGAGAGTGAAATGGAAACCCAAGGAGAAGGGAGGGGAGAGAGAGGTTGCTGCCCATGCTTGGCAAAAAGAATGAAGTAGAAAAAATGCCCCGTGTAATGCAAAGGGTAGGTCATACAGTATAATCGAATTTTATTTGGCACATTTAAGGTGTAGCATTTTGGGACACTCCCCAACTAGTACAGTGGGTTCCTCAGACAAGTTTACCCCAAGTTCAAGATATTCTGGAGATCTGTAGCCACTCAAAATAATAGTTCGGGAGCCCCAACTGATGTGTTTACTTTTGCTAGTCAGCCAGAGGACACAATTAGGTCAAGACAAAGGCATTTAATGAAATAACATAGTAAGAAAAGTAGGAATAAAATATTTCCCCCATAAAACTAGGGCACACTTTTCCTCAAAGACACTATCAGTGGCAAAAATAGGTACCTATGTAAGGTACACATGGAGAAGCACACGTAAGGAACAAATGTCTAGAGCAAACATAAGGAGAAGCACACGACAAGGGAACAAGGAAGAGACAGTTGGTGATTGAAGACGATGTGTAGAATTGGAGAGGGGAGGGTGCTCTCGGTGAATGGCCTCAATCTGCATGTCGGGAGGTGAGGTCCTCTGCTGAGAGGAAGGGGGCAAGCTGGATGGTGGGGGGGGGGGACTTGAGGAAAGAAAGGAAAGTTTGAAAAAATTGCTAAAGGGAGTAGGATCAAACATCAATCAGGGAAATATTAAGGCCTTGCTGTGGAGCAGTGGGGGATCAAATGACAGTAGGTAACAAATGTGTGGGGAACCTAGTCAGCACAATTGGATGTAACAGTAGCTCAGGCCACCCCCCAGTGCCATGCAGTGAATGCCAGATGTCAACCTAGTCTATATTATACCCTTGAGTTCCTTACTCCACTGTCTTATTCCTTCCACATCCCAGCCGTGGATTACTGCCACCATCCTTCTCATTCATTCTAGCTTGAGTGCCGTTGTACCCCCTTGACAGATAAATTACCATATATTTTATATTATCAACAGTTATTTTAAATGGAATTTCTCTTTGTATCTCTTGCTGTTGGATTTTGTTAGTGATGTAGAAGAATGCTGAGGATTTATGTGGATTTATTTTGTATCCTGCATCTTTGCTAAAGTTGTGGATTATTTCTAATAGCTTTTTAGTAGAATCTCTGGGGTTCTCTAAGTATATCATCTGCAAAGAGTAATAATGTGGTTTCCTCATTACATACTCTAATTCCTTTAATTTCTTTTTCTTCTCTTATTGCCAAAGCTAACATTTCTAATACAATACTGAATAGCAATGGTGTTAGTGGGCAACCTTGTTCCACTGCTGATCTTAATGGGAATGGTTCTAGTTTATCCTCATTACATATGATGCTTGCTGAGGGTTTTAAATAGATGCTAGTGACTATTTTAAGGAAAAGTCCATTTATTCCTATACTTTCTAGTGTTTCTAATAGGAATGAGTGTTGGATTTTATTAAATGCTTTTTCTGCATCTATTGAGTTGATCATATGGTTTTTCTTAATTTGGTTATTGATATAGTCAATTATGCTAACAGTTTTCCTAATATTGAAGCAGCTCTGCATTCCTGGTATAAATCCTACTTGGTCATAGTGTATTATCCTAGGGGTGGCTTTCTTTAATCTCTTTGATAATATTTTATTTAAGATTTTTGTATTAATATTCATTAGGGAAATTGGCCTATAATTTTCTTTCTCTGTTTTCACCTTACCTGGTTTAGCTATCAGCTCCATATCTGTGGTCATAAAAGGATTTTCCCCCTATTTTTTCAAATAGTTTATATAGAATTGGAATTATTTGTTCTTTAAATGCTTGGTAGAATTCACATGTAAATCCATCTGGCCCATTTTTTTCTCAGGGAGTTGGTTAATAGCTTGTTCTATTTCTTTTTCTAAAATGGGACTGTTTAAGTAATTTATTTCCTCTTCTGTTAATCTGGGCAATCCATATTTTTGTAGATATTCCTCCATTACACTTAGTTTATCAAATTTATTGGCATAAAATTGGGCAAAGTAACTCCTGATAATTGCTCTAGTATCCTCTTCATTGGTGGGTAGTTCTCCCTTTTCATTTTTAAGACTAACAATTTGATTTTCCTCTTTCCTTTTTCTAATCAAATTAACTAAAGATTTATCTATTTTGTTGTTTTTTTCATGAAACCAACTCTTAGTTTTATTTATTAATTCAATAGTTTTTTTAGTTTCAATTTTATTGACTTTTATTTTTAGAATTTCAAATTTGGCATTTGGTTGGGGTTTTTTAAATTTGTTCTTTTTCTAGCTTTTTTAGTTGCAAGCCCAATTTATTGATCTTCTCTTTCTCTATTTTATGCAAGTAAGCCTCTAGAGATATAAAATTTCCCCTTATTACTGATTTGGCTGCATCCCACAAATTTTGGTATGTTGTCTCATTATTGTCATTCTCTTAGATGAAATTATTGATCGTGTCTATGATTTGCTGTTTCACCCATTCATTCTTTAGGATAAGATTATTTAGTTTCCAATTGCTTTTTGGTCATTTTCTCCTGGCCCCTTATTGAATGTAATTTTTATTGTATCGTGATCTCAAAAAATGCATTTACTATTTCTGCCTTTCTGCATTTGACTTTGAGGTCTTTATGTCCTAAGATATGGTCAATTTTTGTATAGGTTCCATGAACTGCCGAGAAGAAAGTGTACTCCTTTCTGTCTCCATTCAATTTTCTTCAAAGGTCTATCATATCTAGTTTTTCTAGTATTCTATTTACCTCTTTAACTGTTTCCTTATTTATTTTGTGGTTTGATTTATCTAGTTCTGAGAGAGCAAAGTTGAGATCTCCCTCTATTATAGTTTTGCTGTCTGTTTCTTCTTGCAACTCTCTTAACTTCTCCTTTAGGAATTTAGATGCTATATCACTTGGTGCATATATGTTTAATATTGATATTGCTTCATTATCTATAGTACCTTTCTAGCAAGATATAGTTTCCTTCCTTATCTCTTTTAATTAGATCAATTTTGCTTTTGCTTAATCTGAGATGAGGATGACTACTCCTGCTCTTTTGACTTCACCTGAAGTATAATAGATTCTGCTTCAACCTTTTACCTTTACTCTGTATGTATTGCCCTGTTTCAAATGTGTTTCTTGTAAACAACATATTATAGGATTCTGGCTTTTAATCCAGTCTGCTATCCACTTATGTTTTATGGGAGAGTTCACTCCATTCACATTTAGAGTTAAAACTACTAATTCTGTATTTTCTGCCATTTTATTAACCCCAAATTATCCTTTTCTCTTTCCTTTTCCCCTTTCCCTTCTCCCCAATATTTTACTTATGAGCACTACTTGCCTCACAGTCCTCCCTCTTTAGAGACTCTCCCCCTTTCTTATAACTTTCCCCTTCTATTTAGCCTACCCCTTCCCTTTTCCCCTTTCCCCTTCCACTTTTCTATAAGAGATGTTTCTCAGTGAAACCAAATATATCTAATATTCTTTTTGGGGGGGCCAAATCTGATGAGAGTAAGATTCACAAATATTCATCACCCTCCCTTCTTTCCCTCAGTTATAATATGTTTTCTTTGCCTCTTCCTGAAATATAATTTCCCTCATTTTACTTCCACTTTCCCCTTTTTTTCTGTTACAATCTCCTTTCCATCTCTAGTTTCTTTTTTATATTATAACAGTAAAATCAGATTATACATGTATTTTCAATGTATACCCATAACAGAAATACAATTCTCAAGAGTTTTTTTTTCTTTTTACATTTTTATGCTTCTCTTGAATTCTATATTTGGAGGTCATTTTTTTTTTTTGTTTAGCTCTGGTCTTTTTATCAAAAATAAATGGAATTCACCAGTTTCATTGAATGTCCATCTTCTTCCCTGAAAGAAAATGCTCAGTTTAGCTGGGTAGTTTATTCTTGGCTGCATTTCAAGTTCCTTCACCTTTTGGAATATCAGATTCCAGGCCCTTCGATCCTTTAATGTGGAAGCTGCTAGATCCTGAGTAATCCTTATTGTGGTTCCTTGGTATTTGATTTGTTTCTTTCTGGCTGCTTGTAATATTTTTTCTTGGTCCAATAATTCTCAAATTTAGCCACAATATTCCTTGGGGTTTTAATTTTGGGGTCTCTTTTAGAAGGCCTTTGGTGAATTCTTTCAATAGGCATTTTACTTTCTGATTCCATGATATCTGGGCAGTTCTCTTTGATGATTTCCGGAAAGATAGTGTCTAGGCTATTTTTTTCATCATGTATTTCAGGGAGTCCAATGATTCTTAGATTGTCTCTTTTAGATCTATTTTCCAGATTGACTGTTTTCCCAATTAGGTATTTTACATTTTTTCCTATTTTTTCATTTTTTTGGTTTTGCTTGACTGATTCTTGTTGTCTCATTGACTCATTCATTTCCATTTGTTCAGTTCTGAATTTTAGTGAATTATTTTCTTCATTTATTTCTTTTACTTCTTTTTGTATTTGTCCAATTGAATTTTTAAATGTGTTGTTTTGGTCTATGGAATTTTTTCCATTTCACAAATTCTATTTTTTAAGGAGTTATTTTCTTTTTCTATTTCACAAATTCTGTTTTTCTGGGAGTTGCTTTCTTTTTCCATTTCATCAAATCTATCTTTTAAAGAGTTATATGCTTTTCCCATTTCACTAAGTCTATTTTGTTTCTCTGTCTCTCTGTGTGTCCTTGTCTCTGCCTCTCTCCTGTCATTTTGTTCCTGCATCATCAACCACCCACCCATTGTATATTCCTAATTAGATGGTCCTGTAGACATCTTAAAGATGTCCAAAACAGAATTCATTCTCTTTCCTTCAAAACCGTCCCCTCCTATATCTTCCATTGACTCCTCCACCCACCTTCCATCTCACTGCCCCCTCCTTAGTTCAGGTGCCCATTACCTCTCTTCTGGATTACTGCAATAGCCTCCTATTCTGTCTCCTTACATTCATTCTCTCCCCTCTCCAGTCCAATGCACCCAGCTGTCAAAATCATCTTTCTAAGAGCAGATCTGACCATGTCACCCCTTACCCATCCTGCCCAAAAAGATCCCAGAGCCCCATCTCTCTTCTAGATCAAATATAAGTTCCTCAGGTTGGCCTTTTAAAGGCTTTCATAATCTGACTTGTTCCTTCTGTTCATGTACCCCAAGGTCTATACAAATGAGTTTGCTCCTATTCTCTCTGTACAACATTCCATCTCCCACCTCCACATATTTGCACAGGTAGCCCTCCCTGTCTGCCATGCACGTCCTCCTCCCTTTCACCTCACAGTTTCACTACCTTGATTCAGACTTCAGATCAAGTGATTATCTTCTGAAGAATGCATATCCCAATTCTCACTTCCCTTCCCATCACAATCTCTTTCAGAAATTCATTTGTCATTAATTTTCTTTATACATGTTCACCACACCACCTTCCACACACAATGAAACATAAGCCCCACTTGCTGTTTTTCTATTTTTCTAGCCTTATTCAGTTCCTAGAACTAAGAGTGGTTTCATAGATGCTTGTAGAAAGAAGGAAGGAAAAAAGGGAAAGAAGGAAGGAAGGAAGATTGGAAGAAAGGAAAAGTGGAAGAAAGTAAGGAAAAAAAGAAGGAAGGAAACAAGAAGGGAGGGAAGAAAGAGAAAGGAAAGAAAGCCAAAAAAGGATGGGAGAAAGTAAGGAAAAAAGAAGAAAAGTAGGAGGGAAGGAAGAAGTGAAGAGGGAAGGAAGGAAAGAAGGAGAGAAGCAGGAGGAAGGGAAGGAAGCAAAAAAGGGAGAAAGTAAGGAAAAAAAGAAGAAGAAAGAGTAGGGAGGAACAAGGAGGAGAATGAAAGAAGGAAAAAAGAAGGAGAAACAAATAGGAAGGAAGAAGAAAAAAAGAATAAGTAAAGGTGGAGAAGAGGAAAAGGAGACAGAGGAAAAAAGAAGACAAGGAAGGAGAGAAATGGAGAGAGAAGAAAGAAAAGAAGGAAGGAAAAAGAAAGGAGGGAAGAAAGCAAAAAAGCAGGAGAAAGAAGAAAAGAAAGAAAAGAAGAAAGAAATGAAGGAGTGAAAGAAGGAAGGAAGGAAAGGAAAGACAAAAGAAAAGAAAAAGGAAGAGAAAGAAGGAAGGAGAAAGGGAGGGAAAGAGAAAAGAAAGAAGAAAGAGAGAGGAAAGGATAAGAGAAGAGAAGGAGTGGAGGAGAAGAAGGAGAGTCTAAAGATCTAAACCGGAGAAATACATTGTCAAGTAGGAAATTACTTCAAGGCCCACTGAACATGAAAGAGCTGTTGGTAGGGAGAGTTAGGTTGGAGGTGCTGAGAGATTACTGGTTAAGGGTCGGCTTCAGGAAGTGAAGAATCAGAGGGCTGGCCTTCTTTAAACCCTTGGCTCAGGTGGGCTTGCTCTGTTTGAGGAATGATTCTTCTCTAAAGCTCTTCCTTTGGTCAATCCAGGAGGTCCTGGCTAAACATTCCAGGTTTGGGCTGCTTTGTTGTTAACTGAGGTTAAAAGTCTGCTTCGACCAGGGAGACCCTCAAGGGCCCCTTTCCTCCCCCACTGCCTGCAGTGGCTCAGGCCCCTTCAAATGAAACCCTCTGTTTGGGAGGAACTGGTTAGGGTTTCCTTTGCTTTTTCTCCTGCCTCGTGCCAGTCATGCCCAACATTCATGTATGATTTGGAACGGGGTAAAAAGTTAATCCTCGGCCTTAACAGGCAGAGCCCTCAAGGGGTTCCCAACTTCAAGGAGTCTATTTAGGTTGGTTGGTTGGTTGGTTGGTTGGTTGGTTGGTTGGTTAGCTGAAAGAGGGAGCCTTGACCTGTGATTTCTTTGGCGTCAGGACTTCCTGATGTGAAAAGCTGCTTTCTGCCAGAGCTGAGCAGCAATTGGTGAGCTACGGACAGGCCTCGAGAATCAACTGAGGCACCTCAAAAAGTAACAGTCTGCACTGAAGCTAGGGCCGACACCCACAAAGCCATCTCCGAGCCTGGGGTCAGTGCTGTGCCTTGTCATGATTATTTATTTTGAATGAATTTATCAGAAGCTTTTATATATCTGAGCTAGCTCAAGGCACAGCTTTATAGGAACAGGACGGCTGAGTCTGGGGAGGGTCAGAGGCAGGGCTGCCAGTAGGCAGCCCAGAAGGGGCTACGAGGCCTGAAGCACCCTGAGGGTCTGGGGGTGGTAAGGAACACGAACGGTGACAGGTGGACAGGCAAGAGACACAAAGTGACTAACTTGGCCTCCACCCCGGTCTGGCTGAGACTCTCCTCAGTCACCCGCTGCTCATTCGGTGCTTTTGCTTTCCTGTCCCTGAGAGACAGGCCGCACTGTCTCCTTGGGCCTATTTCTGTCCTCTCAGATGACTTCCCAAGTCCCCGATTCCAGGTTGGGTGCTGGCGACATTCTTCAAAGCAGCCTCAAAGGCCAGGAAGGAAGTCTGGGTCGTGGGGACCGAGGAGTCCGCAGCGGACCAGAGGACCGCCACGTCTCCGGCCGCCTGCCGGGCCTGTGTTTATTTACTGTGACTGGGGTTTAACTGGAACGTTCTTCCCTTTTGTAATAAAGCGCCATTCAATGGGAACCGTTGCCAGTGTCAGGTCGGGATGCCGTTTGCCAAGGACTTGGCGTGGTCACTGGAGAGAGGGGTGGGAAACAGGGATTCTCTTTTGGGTTTAGGAAGAGAGAGCAGCTAGGGACAGACTGTCCCAGGCTAGTGACGAGCAGGAAGGGACAAGGGTCATGTCTACATTTCAGTGCAGTAGCCTTGTCAGGCAAGGCACGGAAGGCAGCAAGGCATCTCTGCTGCCAGAAGGCCTGAGCCTACACTGGATTTAGCCCCAGTTAATGCCTTGGGGAAGCGGGCCAGAGGGCCACAGAGGGATGGAGGAAGCTTTCCACAAGGCCCCCCACAAAAAACAATAGAGATGTAGGGGCAGCTGGGAAAATGGATACCTCTTCTCCATTTTCACCAAAGCAACATTTCCACCTTCATTCTGCTCCCTGCCCCCACTCCCTCCAAGTGGTGTAGCAGGTGCTTTGGGACATGGGGGAAGGGATGTGGCCAGGCAAATGTGCTAACCTTCTACTTGGGATGGGACTAGATCTTGGCAAGACTGGGGAGGAGGCAAGATCGGGAAGCCAATGTCTGCTGCTCTCCCACCCATCCACGCCCCCTTCCCACTGTGGTAGTGGTCCTTTTGCAAACTGAATGTGTGGCCCAGGATGGCTACTGGGTGCACAGCACAAACTGTTCTGCATGGAGTCGAGGGAGGGGTGGAGAATATCATGCTCATGTCTCATTGTTCCACGGTTCAGTGGGCACATGACCAGAATGGCTTTTTATCCCCCTGAGAGTCCTTTTCCCTGTAGTCAAGGCCTACCTGAAGAGAAGCAGTGCGGTTCAATGGATAGGCCCCAGGAAGATCTGGCTTTCGATTGTGACTCGCTCCCTTTCCCTTCCTGAGCTTCACTTACCTCTGTGCTAAGAGGAGGGACACTGGTGGTCCTCGAACTCTTTTCTCAGAGCTCCCAGACACCAGAGGCAGCTTCCTCAAGGAAACTTGCCTTCCTCACCAAATATTTGTGCTTTGGTATTCAGCTCATTTCCTCTGCTCAGGGGAGATGGAAACCATCTGGTAACATCTCAGGAATCTGGCCGGCTCCACTCTCGAAGGACCTTCCAGGTGGGGGATCAGTTAAAGCCAGAGGAGAAAGGGGAGAACAAGGGAGAGGGAGGGAAGGGATGCCAGGCTCTACTTCCTAGCTTGTCCCGCCCCAGCTCATCCACCCCCAAGTTTGGTTGGCAAGGCTGGCAGACAGAGCCCCGACCCACGTTAAAACCCGATACTACAGAGATGTGCTGCAGAGATCCCTCTGGTGTCCCAGGGGCTACTGGTCTGGCTCAAGTTCATGGTGATTTCAAATAGTCTCGTCGGGGGGGGGGGGGGGGGAGGTTTGTGAGGAACATACTCATAATCAAAGAAACAGGCCGGGCTTCAGGGGTGCCGCACACACAGCTGGAAAAGCCAAGGATGGGATGGAAGGGGCTTGCTGTGTGGGGTTCACCGGGGAAGGGTGGAGATGTCGTGATGGAACAGGCTAGGGTCTGGGGATAATGGCACTGTTGTTACCAAGGGGAACACCAAGATGCAATGATAACCAATGGCAATGGGCCCCTCAAACCAAGAATCAGAAGTGGGGTCTCCCCACCCTTTGGCCCTACCCTTTCTCCCCACCCTTTGGCCCTACCCTTTCCCCCCACATCTGCTTCTTGCCTTTGCTGCTCTTACTGAGGATTAAAGGAACTGTTTGCTGTTCAGAGAATTGTCCTCGGGACAGACTTGACCATGTGCTGATTCCAGATCCATTGCCCTTACGTTCTGAAAGTCAACCAAGCTAGCATGAGTGCAGAAAGGTTCTCGGTGGTTTTTCTGGCTAAGCCTGAGAATTAGGTTTCTGGTTTAGTGCAATTAAGCCCCTATTGACTTAATCTAAGAAATGGCTCTCTAATGAGCTAATTTGCCTACATTCCCTTCACCACCACCCACTAGTCCCATTAATCATCGATTTCATTTGCTCCAAGAATCAATTAGTCCTCCCCCTCTCTTTCTTCTCCCCCGTCTTCACTTTCATTACTCTAGGGAAAAAGTCTACATGGCAGGGGTCCTCAAACTACGGCCCGCGGGCCAGATTCAGCAGCTGAGGACGATTATCCCTCTCACCCAGGGCTAGAAAGTTTCTTTATTTAAAGGCCCACAAAACAAAGTTTTTGTTTTTACTATAGTCTGGCCCTCCGACAGTCTGAGGGACAGTGAATTGGCCCCCTATTTAAAAAGTTTGAGGACCCCTGGGACTCTAGAGGAAAAGGAAACTGTTCTTGTAAAACAGAAAAAAAGAGAAAAGAAACAAGAAAGCAAAGCCCATGAAAAAGAATAATGGGTCCATGACTTGAACTCAAAGCCATGGTAAAAATGCAATGTTGCCCTTCGATGACGGGGAGGTCCATCCTCAGCATCATTAGGACTTCCCAAGGCCATTCCTGCCAGGGTTTTGTTCATAACGGGACTTGTTCGTAAGTGACCTTGAGTACTTTCTTGGGGAAGTGGTATGATGAGAAGGTCCAGTGAAGCTCCCGATGCTGTAGTAACTGGGAAAGCGATACAGAATCATCCTCAGGTTTCTGGCTTCTCACTGGTGGGGAGCATGGCAGTTCCTTTCCAGTGTCCTTACCTTCTTCAGATGGTACCCAGCTTTGGAAACTGAACCCTCAGTCTTTCCACTCACAGCTAAATGTTAGATTGCCCCTAAGACACTTTGACCAATTATGTAAAAAACAATTAATCACATCAATCTCTTTGGTTTTAAATGTGACATTTCCAAATAGATCTCTCTCCACTTCTCTTCCCGATGGGCAAAAACAAAGCCCAAAAAGGCATTTTACCAAACGAGGCTGACGATACATCTACTATTGCCCTGACCTCTCCCAAAGAAAGGAGGGCAATACAATGACTTCCCCACATTCAAACACAGTTACAGCGCAACCAGTTTCTGTGGCTCTTTTTCTATTCGATTCTTTCCATTTCCATTGGTACAGCCATCATGTCCATTGTCTTCCTGGTTCTTATTTCACTCAGCATCAACTCATGCATCTTGGAATTCTTCAGACCTGTTCTTTTTTATGGTACAGCGATAGGACATTGCATTCATCTAACACAATGTATCTAGACACTCTCTCTGCCTTGCTTTACTCCAGCTGTTGATTAGAAGACTATGCTTGAAAGGGAGCCTAGGGAAGGGGACACCTGCATCCAATGTCCAACTTTTGATGTGTTGGTTGCTGGGCTGAGTTGGGGTTTTTTAAACCTCTCTTTTCTTCTTTGTCTATGGGATGGCTCTCTTGGAGTTGGAAGGAAAGAGCTGCATTGGGAAATGTTGGTAAGGTCGATACAAAAAGATATCAATACATTAAAAACCATTTTCAAGCTCTGTCACTTGGCCCTTCTCAAGGCAACAACCTGAGTTGTCCTTCAGCGGGTGGACGACACGCTTTTGGCAAATGAGACAAATAAGCAGAGACAATTTCTGGAACATCCAGCATGCATTAAACCAAAAACAAAAATAGCCATTGTTATTTAATAGGTGCCATGGAATATATGAGAGAGACAGCTTAGCGTAGAAGTTGGAGAGCTGGCTTTGGAGTTGGGAAGACTTGAGTTTGTCTCCCTCCTGACACATCCTGGCTATGTGTAAAGTCTCAGTGCTCTGGTCAGTTCTCTAAGAGTAGACTTTGCAGAGAAGATGTCAACCTAGATTGGTAGATGGAGTTTTCCTCACCTGGATGATTCCAATACTAATGAAATCTCAGGGCTAGTCCCTGTCTCTGTCCCTTTAGAGTATATAAATCAGGTCCATCAGCATTTATTAAGCACTTGTGCTGTTAATTCATTAATGTGCTATATTAAGGCCCTGTGCTAAGCCCTGGGTATACAAAGAAAGGCAAAAACAATCCTTGCCCAAGGAGCTCGCTGTCTAATAGAGGAGACCAGATACAAGCAGCTATGTACAAACAAGATATCTACCAAAGAAATTTGAGTATTCTCAGAGGGAAAGGACTGACACTGAGGAGAACCAGGAAGGGCTTTTTGCAGAAGATAGAATTTTATCTGAGACTTAGAGAAAGTCAGAAAAGCGAGGACTTGGAGGTGAGAAGGGAAAGAGTTCTGTGCACGGGATACAGTCAGGGAAAATGAATGGGGTCAAGAGATGGAAAATCTTGTTGGTGGAACTGCCAGGAGGCATTGGATCACAGAGTACATGAGAAGGAGTAAAGTGTAAGAAAATGGAAAGGGTAAGAGGGGCCAAAGGGTTTTGAAAATCAAATATGGGATTTTCTATTTAATATTGGAGGTAATAGGGAGCCACTGAAGTTTATTGATCTGGTGAGTGACATGATTAGACTTTGATAGGTGAGTAAAAAATGGAGGCATTTGAAGCAGGGAGACTATTCAGAAGGCTATTGCAATAGTCCGAGCGTGAGCCATTGAAGACCTGTGCCGGA
Organism: Sarcophilus harrisii; assembly: GCF_902635505.1. Lineage (NCBI taxonomy): Eukaryota > Metazoa > Chordata > Mammalia > Dasyuromorphia > Dasyuridae > Sarcophilus > Sarcophilus harrisii. The sequence continues at coordinate 17,520,498 of NC_045432.1, read as the reverse complement.
ATGCCAGCAGTATCAGAGTAGAGAAAGGAGTGTACATGAAAGATGTTAATAAGGTAGAATGACAGATCTTGGCAGCTGATTAGGGATAAGAGAGAATGACAAGTTAGACCTGACTCCTAGGTTGTAAACCTAGACAACTGGGAGGATGCTAGTGTCCCCAACAATAACAGGCAAATTAAGAAGGAGGAGCTCCGAGGGCAGAAAATGAGTTCAGCTTCAGATACATTGAGTTGCTGATGTTTATGAGACATCTAGTTTGAAATATCCAATAAGCAGTTGGAGATCAAGACTAGAACTTCGGAGAGAGGTTAGGACTGGACAAATTTAAAAATTATCAGCTTAGAGATGATCATTGAACCCGTAAGAGCTGATGAGTTCACTAAGAGAAGGAGTCTGGAGCCCAGCTTCTTAAACTGTGGGTTGTGACCCCATATGGGGTCTCATAACTGAATGTGAGGGAGACAAAAGTTTGATTTATTATCAGTAAATGTTTGATTTGAATACCTATTTTGTGTATCTATATACCTGGGGGGGGTGTCGAAATTTTTCAGATGGAAAGGGGTGGAAAAAGTTTAAGAAGTCCCAGTGTAGAAGGAGAAGAGAAGATGGCCAGGCGTGAAATGGGGGTGTGGGGGTGGGGGTGGACATCTGTCATTAGCAGGCAGGATCTGGGTGAGGATCCAGCAAAGATGACTGAGAATGAGGGATCATACAGGCCAGAGGGGAACCAGAAGAGAGGGGTGTTATGGGAACTCTAGAGAGAAGATAGTAGCAAGGAGAAAACCAGCTTGAAAGAATGGTTAGTGCTAACCCTTAGTCTTCCCTAAAAAAAGGAATAGGAGTTCATCATCATTCAGAGAATCCTGAATGGATGCTCAAGGAAAGTATTTTGGCACCAGAAGAAGTGTCCTTGGAAGGATAGGGGAGAGATAGTTTGAGAGGAGGAAGGAAGCCATTCCCAAAGGGGACCAGGTGGGGCAAGAGTGAACCTGTTCTCTCAGGGTGAGTTTGTGTTTCCAGGGACAGGCAGGTCAGTGAGCTGGATTTCCTGTCCTTCTCCTCGCTCCTGGCCAGAATACTGACTTTTAGGACTTTAATAGACAGGAGAGAGGAGAGACCTTTCTGCTCCTGGCTAAATTCACCCTCTGAACTCTTGGTCCAGATGGAGAAAGGAAGTGGAATGGGGAAAAGAGGAGTGAGCAGAACCGGCAAAATTCAACTTGCTTGCTCCTCCTCCCTCCTCTTCCATTATCCCTCTCCTGTCTTCTACCTAGCCCTCCCCAGATCCAGGGGCCTCATCTTCTCAAGGCTGTTCAGAATTCAGATTTAGCCCTCAGCCTTTCTGCTAGCAACATCTGCTCACAAGGTCAGATTTGTAAGATTGGTCAACTGCATCCCGCTAAGGCAGGAACAGGACGGGAAGACAGGAAGGGGTCGGCGTCTGTGGCACTGACAGGTCCTTCCAAGTCCATGCCATCCCAGAGCTCTTTGAACATGTGAGTAAAGTATCGATAACTGCTTAAAAGTGGCAGAGAAGGGACTAAAATGCATGGAAAGAAATGAATCTCCTGACATCAATCTGGTACAAAGAAACAAAAGCCCCACGGGGGGCCTCCAAGATGGAGGATTTCTGGAACTACGATGGCAACCGCCCAAAATGAATCTGTAGCGGTAGTATTCTAGGTGTTGAAGACAGACTCACAGGGGAAATATTTGAAGGCCAAAGGGGTCTTCCAGTTCATGCCACAGAGACGATAAGGCTGTCCCTGATAGCAAGGGTGACTAGAAACCTTTGTGTGCCCCAGCTGGACACTTGACAGCATTCTGACATTTCGATGGCCCGAGATACAAATTTAGAATGGATTACAAATGTCATGAATTTATCTGTGTTGGAAACCTCCTGGCATGTGTCCTGGAGAAGGTGCAGAGAAAGACAGCTATGATGATTGAGGAGATGAGAGGGAAGGACAAATAAAGGCTGAGAGTAGTTGAAATTAAAGTCTGTAAAATGGTGGAGCGGAGAGAATGATCGTGAACTTGTTTACTAAGCAAAAGCAAGCCTGCTTATGGGATTTGTAGGAATCATAAGGCAAGGCTAAAAATCTTGGGGTTATTTATTTAGAAAAAGGAGTTAAGGGGTATAGAGGGGAAGGAGAATGGATAACAGGCATTTTCAAGAATATGAAAAAGCAAAAAGAGACCAAAAAGAAGCATAAATGACATCACAAAGGATTCAGATGAGCCGTCAGCAAGAATTTCTTGACAAAGAAAGTTCTTAGCCCCTGAACTACTTTCTCGGTGCTTACATGCACAGCGTAACCATAGAAGGGGTGAAATACCTCTGGGATGGTAGGAATGGTGCACTGTCTAAAAGTGTCTGAGATCCAGTTGATAATTTGGGCAGGAGGACGATCTAGAGAGACAATGGGAAAAACGGGGGTGGAATGACCCAGCGTTTCTATGAGCTAAGTGGAAAAGCAAAACTGTTGGAAACAGCAATCTATATGGAATATTTGCAATAGGTGAAAGTACTTTTGCAGATCTTTTTATAGTAAAATCTGGGAAATCTTTTGAGGTCATTAAAACCAGGATGGCGCCTTATATGTCTGGTATGCTTTGGGACAGGAGGGACTGGGGGCCCAGGAGGGTTCATTCCAGATTCATGTTTTTATAATTGTCATCCTTCAGCCTTCTCTTTTCTTTAAAGAAATGTAATTTTTATTTTATTGATAACTTTTTTTTAACATCACTTTCATTTTTCAATATGGCCCTCTCCTCTCACCTTCCCGGTGAGGCTATCCCTGGTAACAAAGATTTCAAAAGAAAGAAATGAAAAAACAGTCCAGCAAAATCAACCAACATATTAACTGGATCTTGCCATATATTGTGGCACTGAAGTCCCTCGCCTCTGGGGCCAAATGTGATCATTAAAATGACACGGGGTTTAATTTTGGTTTTGAGTTTTGCTGTAGTTCTTGCCCTTATGGATGCTGTTTTCTTGGTCTTACTTATTTCCTTCGGCATCAACTTATCTAAGTCTTCATATTCATTCTTTCTTACTATTTCTCATCACATTCGTGTATTCCTATTTATTTAGCCATTCCCCAATAAACAGACCTTGGCTTTGTTTCCGGTGTTTTCCTACCACAAGGTTAAATAATCTTTATGTCTGAATGGAAAGGTGGTTTCCATTTAGTCTTATTTTCCAGCTCTTTTATCACTTTTTTTATGGTGGCCCCTCAGGTTCTTCCAGTGAAGCCATACTCCAAACCCTTATATAATGATAATCAACACTATGTGTATTTTGCAAAACAACACTCTCAAGGACAATCCCAAATTCTCCAAGTCCTTAATTCTCATCCCGACGCACAAAGAGAGAAGTAGCTAAAGACCAACCTCCAGGCGGTGCAGGAGTTCCCTAGCACAAAGCTTCTTAAACTGTGGGGTTCGACCCCACATGTGGGGTTGCAGAATTGGATGTGGAATCATGAAAAATTTGGCAACAGTAAAAGGTATCCAATGTTCCACCAAGATTGAGTTCTCTGTGTAAAAATAAACAAGCACATCCATCTCAGTAGGATGCAAATTTGCTTTCATCTTTAATATATGGTAAATTCTAGAATTATCTTAAAGTAAATGTCTTTATGATTTATTATCAGTGTTTGAGTTGTATACTTAGTTTATATACTTTTATACCCAGGGCCGTGTAAAACTTTTTCAGGCAAAAAAGGGCCCCGAGTGGAAAAAGTTGAAGAAGTCCTGCCCTAAGGGAGCACCTTTCTGGCTAATTTAGGAGTACAAGGCATAAGAACCACAGTGGTCCTGGAGGAAGGTTGCACAAGTGTGCCCGTGGAAGGGGAAGACAATTAGAGGATACCTCCGGAGAATCTGGCTGATTAAGGCATAGGAACGGGATGCTCCTTCGCTCCTTAGAAGGAGTGAGGGAAAATCGGGGAGGAATGTTGCATACACTGTGGGACTCGGGTTGATATGTTGCTTGGGTTCCCTTGCTTACTGTTGATTGAATTAATTGTATCAGAGAACCTTCTCACACAAAGTACTCCTGTATTTTGTAGACTTTTCACTTCTCTGGACTTTCCCCTCCAACTCAGGTGGCACATACATACAATGGTTTATGGTAGTCTCCCCCAAACAAACCTTCATAAATACTCAGATCCATAAGGCATTGAACAACGGAAGAAGGCCCAGAAAGGATTCACACCTAAAGCCAGAGGCAGCAGGGTCCAAAGGGTCCTCTTTCAATATTTCCCTTTCCCCTAGCCCAGGAACCTCTACAGTCCATATGACTCACAGTACAATCCTAGATGTTGTTTTGCGGGAGCAAAGGTCAGAGTTTGCTCCTCTCTGAAGCTCCCCATTGTAACGCTACCTTCCATAGCTCGGATCTTGGTTGCTGCCCTTCATTTCTGGCATGTATCATGAGACCTTCTTGTCAAAATCCCCGGCCTCTGCTCTCAGCAGTTGAATGTTAGTTATCCGCAGTATTTAATTCTCTCAAGCAGAAGGCCAGCAGAATAATATATTGACGTCTCTACTTGAACCAAATCCCAGCATACTGAAAGCTCAGAGAGCAAGAGTTGGAAAGGCCCTCAAAGACCATCTAGTCCAACCTTCTCATTTTACAAAAGAGGAAACTCAGGCACAGAGGGAGGGGTGACTTGTCCAAAGTCATACATAGGAGTTTAGCTCTAGGGCTGGAGGGCACCTCTGGTACCATTTGTACAACCACCTCATTTGCTCCAACGTGATAAATTTAGTCCAAATGAAAAGTTTCCTTCCTACAGGAGGGTGTAAACCTGTGGCCCTCAGTCCAAGAGGTAGAAGATACTGAGAATATATAAAAGTTCCAGGAGAGTTTAGAAAAAAATAACAACCCTCCTGTAGGAAGGGTGTAAACCTGTGGCCCTCAGTCCAAGAGGTAGAAGATACTGAGAATATATAAAAGTTCCAGGAGAGTTTAGAAAAAAATAACAAAATAAATAGGGTGAGTTAATGAGGACACACACCTAATATTTGAGGCTAAAAACAAAGCCACACCGTTCCACAAAGCTTCCCTGTTACCCCTATCAGAGCCAAGATACAGAGGCTGGCCACGATGACTTGGCTTGGGTTTTTGAATATCATCTCTGCCTGAGTTCTCATCTGGTACCATATTATCAACCTTATGGTGCCCCACGATGGTGCTCGGATCTAGAACGACTAGCACCTGGGAGAGAATGTTGTTAACCCACTTTCTCTGTAACACCCTACTCCCCATGCCCACACCCACACACAAGCACACTTACACACCCCATTCTCCAGCCATCCCCTACTTTCTCTAGTAGTCACACACCAAGGCTAGCTTCTGTACTGCCAAGCGGCACGATTGACATTTGTGGCCTCTTCGACGTCATCGAGTTCGTTATCTGCCATTTGATCAGCGGATATCTTTCCGAACCGGCACTTCTGTCATCAGGGACGCCGATTGCGGTGCCCTTGAGAAGAGTCTGAGCCTTGAAATAGACAACCAAGGTTTCCGCAGATCTGACATATTTTACTGTGCTCTCGTTCTTTAATGCTGGGTGATCACTGTTTAGCTTGAAGCAGAGAAGGTTCAGGGTGATGGGCAGTGTGGGGCAGTACCTCCAAGTCCGTGGAGGATTATCTTATTGAAGGATTAGGCTTGCTCTTTGTGGCTCCAGAAGGCTGAACTAGGGTGGAAGGTTTTAAAGAAGCAGATAAAGGATTGATGTCAAGAAGGACTTCCTCCCGATGACAATGGCCTCCCAGTGGATTGGGCTTCCTTGGGAGTTATCAGCCTCTCCCTCATCGAAAGGCTTCAAGCTGGGGATGGCCACTCCTCAGCCCAATGTGTTATAGTAAGGGTTCCCTTCATGTGTGAGTGTGATGACATGACCGCAAAGGGTCCTTGCAACTCTCACATCTTGGGATTCAGCGTTCCCCACCCCTCCCCAACCAAGTCTTCTCTTCTGCAAGCAAAAAATCCCCCCATTCCCTTCCCTCGCTGCTCCAAAGGCATGGGAGTGGAAGGCAGTGACACACATGTTGGAAAGTGTTTTGCTCATGTAGACATAAGCTTCCGTGCCCTTTTGCCAAGCTTACCCCAAGTGTAAGAATAACCTCCTATTTTTACACCTATGATGCTCTACTTTTTCCTGGGCTACTCAGCAGGCAGGATTAGTATCAGACTTAAAAGGAATTCTCTGTTTCTTGATAACAAGCTCCATTTTTCCTCAGCTTCTCTCTTCCTTGTTCTTCCTGTCAAACCTGGATTTCTTGTGATTCCATCCAAGGACATGGCTTCTGTTTTTTATCCTCTAGCTATTTTTATATTCACTAAGGTGGCACAGTGGAGAGAACTATAGGCCTGGAGTCAGGAGAACCCAAGTTCCAATCCAGTCTCAGAAATGTACTAGCTGTGGGACCCTGGCCAAGTCACTTTGCCCTGTTTGCCTCAGTTTCCTCATCTGTAAAATGAGCTGGAGGAAAAAATAGCAAAGCACCCTAGAACCTTTGCCAAGAAAACCACCAGTTGTGTCACAGAGGGTCAGACACAACTGAAAAACGACCCAACAATGACCGGAACCTGTGAGACTGGACAGATCACTCTCCTTCTCTGCTCTTCAGTTTCTTCCTCTGCAAAATGGAGAAAATAACCATTTCATTCCCAGCCTCACCGATTAGCAGTGAGGAAAGTGCCTTCTAAACATTAAATCACTAGAATAGGAGTTCTTATTATTATCAAATACCATTTCACATGGGGGAGGAAGCATGGGAGAATAGAAAGAGCACCGGGAGTAGTGTTGGAGGCTCTTACTTAGCTGTGTGACTTGGGACAAGTCCCTTCTCTTCCCTGGGCCTCAGTTTCCTCCTCTGTAAAATGAGGGGGTTGGACTAAGACTGCTGAGGTCTCTTCCAGCTCTAGGGCTAGGATCCAATGTGTGACCCCGAGCAGATAATTTCCCCTCGTGGGCCTCAGTTTCCCACTCTGTAAATTGAGGGAATTGAACTCAATGGCCAGTGAGGATCCTGCCATCTCCAGTGCTCTGATCCTATGAGCCTGTATGCTGGAGTCTAGTTATTTTGAATCATCTATCAGCCTTCCTTTTTCCCCAGTGAAATATTATCCCAGTTCTCAGGCTTTGGAACTCCTGGGTACTTGCATCTTCTGATCTTTCAATTCTCCATCCCTGCTCAAATCCAGCTCTTCCCGTGTGCGCCACCCTCCCCCCAAACGTATAGGGTACACCTCGAGTTGTTTTGATGGCAGCGGGGCCAGGGTTTGCCCTCCATTGTCCATCCCATCTCCCTACGAGCCTCCTTGTCACACACTTATTTAGAAGACTGATGAACAGACTTCAAAGGGCGAGTCTGTGATCAGGTGACCAAGCAACCCCAACTGCCCCACAAAGACATCAGACCTTTGGGGAACGGGCCATAACCTTGCTCTCATTTTCCCAGTGCTCTCGGCCAGCTTAGGGTGATGACCCAAAGTGGGGATAATATTTCACTGTGGAGCGGCTGAGTGCTGGATGGAGGCAAAGGATTACCTCATAGCTCCTCTGTGATTTAGTCCTGTTCAGAGGGCCAAGTGTCATGCTTCTTATATACCTTTCAATACTCCTAGAATATAGCTCCCATTAATCATTGGGAGGAGGACAGCACAGACAGAACCCTTATGTCCCAATGTAGATCGTAACAATCCAAAGGACAATCCTTCTTACTTTCTTTTCCTACCTATGTGATCCTTCCTTCTCAGTCTGGGATGTAGGCTCATCTGTCGCCTTACCCAGAAGGCCCACTATCCCCAAGGCTTTAACCTAGAGCCATTTTCTCTCCTTATTCCCTTGATGATCTCATCCATTCCCATGAGTTTAAGGATCATTTCCACATCAATGACTCCCACATTATATACTGAGCCCTGCTCTCTTGGAAGTTATTTTGTACTTGCTATGTATAGGATACCCTGTCCCCCCAAAGGAAGAAAGATCCTTCCCCCTCCCCATGTGCCATGATTAAATCCAATGTGATTTGAGGAGTGAGAACATAGTAACAGTTTGGAGGAGCGGACAAGACTCAAGGAAGGGGCAACACTTGAGTTTAACCTCAAAGAAACTTAAGGATTCTACATTTTAGCATTGAGGAAGGAAAGCTTTCCAGGCACGGGGGCTAGCCTGTGCAAAAGCCCACAGGAGAAAGATGGGATGACGGGCCGGGGAAACGACCAGTAGGCCGATCTGGTGGGAATGCTAAGTGGAGAAAGGGAAGTAATGTGTGTGGTACAAGATGGATGAAATAAAGGGGGCTCCAACGGCAGAGGCCGAATTGAGCTTTTCTCCTCAAAGTAACATGGAGCCAGGAAATGACATGGTCGGACCTGTGTCTCGGGATGATTTTGGCAATTGTACGGAGGATGAATTGGAGAAGGGAAACGCTGGAGACGGGGAGAACAACCCAACCTCCTTAACTCCAGTCCCACATCACCAAGTGCCTGCTAGACATCTCCACCTGGATTTTCCATCAGCACTTAAATTCAACATGTCCAAAACAGAACTCTATCTTCCCCCTGAAGCCCCCCCCTCCGAATTTTCCTATTTCTCCGGGAGGCACCACCACCCTTCCAGTTAACTGTATTCATAGCCTTGGAGCCATCCCAGACTCTTCCCAGCTTTTCCTATCCAATCCGATGCCAAGTTCCAGAGGTCCTAGCTCCCCAGAGTCACATTCTGTCCCCTTCCCTGCACTCACACAGCCACTACCCTAATCCGGGCCCCTCTCGCCTCTCACCTGGCCTACTGCATTGGCTACCTAATTGGTCTCCCCGCTTCTAGTCCCTAACTTCTCCCATCCCGCCTCCACACAGCTGCTAAAGTGATATTCCAAAGGTCAGCTACCACCATATGCTAAAGTTGCAGTCCTTTCTAGGTGTCTGTTTCAAAGTTATTTTTGACTCCAATGCTCTTCTTTCCTCTCTGAGTGATATTCTCCCCCTCCGTCTCGGGAAATAATCCCAAGAAGGTTAGGGATCGTGAAATCCCAAGCCAGAGACTGAAAATTATCAAGGTGCTTTTTCCATATTTGCTGCTGATTGAAGGCAAAGGCTTTAGGAGAAAAAGCTATATTTGAGAAGTGAGTAACCAAGCAGAAAGATCCCATCTGAGGATGTGATTCAGATTTCTGGATGATCGCTTAAAATATAGGAATGACAGGCTCTTGGCCAAGGATGGAGTGTACCTAACCGGAGCCATAAATTCCAGTTTTGGCACCTGAGGCATGCAGCATGAAAGTGCTTTCAAATCTACTTTGTAATTCATTATGTAAAAATAATATAAGGAATAGGGGAGCCAAATTCGGTTTTGCTAGAGGGGAGATTAGTTATATTAGCTCTCAGATTATTAACTCTGTGAGCCCCAGGTAGTCTCCTATTTAAACTACCCATTCTCTGATAAAGAAAGCAATGCTCTGTGAGTTGTTTCTACCTACTCAGGGAGTGCTTATGCACATTTTGGGTGGGGCAGAAGGAGCTTTGGACTTGAAATCAGAAAGGCTTGGGTTCGAATCCCACCTCAGACATTTATTAGCTGTGTGACACTAGACAAGTCACTTAATTTCTCCGAGCTTCAGTTTCTTCATTGTAAAATGAAATAATAGTAGCACCTACATCACAATTTTTTTGTGTGGAAATCAAATGTGATAATATACACGTAGTACTTGGCAAAACTTACAAGTGCTACAGCAGTGTCAGCTATTCTTATTCCTGTGCCCTTTAAATCCAGTGCCCTAGCACAAAGCCCTATTCATCCTGTCTTAGTTGTGGATCAAGACCTAAAGGTTCGCCTGGGATCTTGTGACTCTGATCAAGAGAGCTTTACACTGAAGATGGAATGGTGGGAAAAAAACTGGCTATTTGTGTCCATCAAGTTAGACACTCCAAAAAGTAGCAGCTGGAGCTCATCCGGCCTACCGATTTGTAGTCCCAGCACTCAGCACGGTGCCTGGCCCATGGTGGGACCTTGATAAATACCTGTTGACTGGCTTTTGCTGAGAATCAAAGTCCTTTTACTCCTCACGTCCTGATCTTTGGGGAAACATTTGTCCTCATCTGTTTGCACACCCAGTAGTTCTAGTCCCAGGTGTGCCACAAGGAGGTGACTCTCCCAGCCGCCAAAGCAAAAACGAGACCTAGAATAAATGGCAAGAGGAATTAGCTTCTACATTATGGAGGAATGCTAGCGGAGAATATGTCTATGATGCAGTCCCATTTATAGTAAACAGCATCACTTTACTTCCCCTTCGCCATAATATCTCTATGATTTCAATGAATCCAAAGGAGAGTCACGGACCCCCAACTATGAGGTGAGAAATAGCTCCACTTTTATATACAATGGCCATAGCTCTAAGGCTGGCAGGGACTTCGAAGGCCATCTCCCCGGCTCCTTCATTTACAGATGGGGAAACTGAGGCTGTGGAGGTAAAGTGACTTTTCTAAGGTCACACATAGGAACTCAGAGCTAGAACTGGACGGTCCCTCAGAGGACTTTTAATCCTCCCCTCTCATTTGACAAATGAGGAAGATGAATCCAAAGGAGGGAAAGTTTAGCTACCTTCAATTGGACATGTAGTCAGTCAGTCAGTAGCCGAGCTATAATTTGAACCCAAGTCCTCTGCCTTGGAATCCAGCCCTTGTCCCACTGCACTGCCCTGCTCTGAAAGTCTAGTTGGGGAAGGTCAGTGTCTACCCTGATACCCCAAGCAAGCCTGGGCTAGGGCCTTTTATTACACTAGCCAGGTGTCCAGGTAGAGTTAGTACCGAACTTGGAGTCAGGAACATCCAAGTTCATTTTCAATAGTATTTTAGTTTTCCAAATATGTGTAAAGATAGTTTTCAACATTCATGTTTGTAAACCTTTGTGTTCCAGATTTTCCTCCTTCCTTCCCTCCCTTCCCTCCCCTCTCCTCCAAGCAGCAAGTGATCTGATATAGGTTTAAATATATGCTCTGAAGACTCAAGTTCAAATCCTGCCTCAGATACTTAGCAGCAAGTCACTTAATCTTTGTCTGCCTCAGTTTCCTTATCTATAAAATGGGGATGATAATAGCATTTACCTCCTAAGACTGTTGTGAGGATTCAGGGAGATTTTATTTGTAGAGCTATATAGAAATGTTAGCTACCATTATTATTATATATATTATATTATATATAAATATATATGTTATATATAATGATATATATATGTAACCAACAGGTCTGCCATCTTGTTCTGTCTGTGCCCTTTAAATTCAATGCTCTCGTGCCTCCGCCTCAATTTCTTGGGGTTCAGAGGTTAGATGACATGGCCAAAGTCTCACAGCTAGTTAGCTGGGTTGGAGCTAAGATTCAACCTGACGGGCGATAATCAGTTTTCCAGTTGGGAGGCCCTTGGAGACAGCCACCCCAAGCTTTTCTGGAGCGAGCTGGAAGAAAGCCAAAGATGACCTTGCAAAGGGCAATGAATGTGCTCCAGATAATCAGCACAGAGTACAACACACCCCTAGCAGAGCATGGGAAACTTAGAGTCCTGCCGGAGCCAGAACACCAATGTGGGAACCACGCCAGCCCTGGGCGGCCCCTGTTCTAGGCTGCCCAACGAGGCTTTCCCTGGTTTCCTTAGTGAATTAACAAGCATTTTGGGAGCGCCACGCGAGGAGCCCCTGCCTAGGTCCTGGGCCTGCTCTTGCTGCTGGCTCTCTGGAGCTCCGAGTGCCCTCGGGCTCTGCCAGGGAGTAATGACTAATGAACCAAACGTCAGGGAGGGGCCTCTGATCTCAAGGACAGAACATGCCCATGAAGGCAAAGTCTAATTTGTTTAGCAGCCGACAGCGAACACTCCTGGGATCTTAATGACCAGGAGGATGGGTGCATCCCCTTGGGAGAGAAAGGCATCTTCCTCGCGGGCCATGGCACCTTGGCTCCCGTAAACAACCGGAGCTGTTTGTGCACGGGTACAAAGTTCAGGCCGCAGCAGTTAGCCAGTCAGCCAGACAGACAGACAGGCAGGCAGGCAGGCAAACAGGCGGGCTGGCGGGCGGCCAGCACACGCAACCGAACCACACTCAGGCTCTTAAATGGCTCTCTGTAATACTAAAAGAAACTGCAAGGAAAAGGAGCGAGGGCAGGAGGAAGAAGGGAAAGGCTGATGGGGAGGAGCCCAGCGGCAGCTACCATTGCCCCACCCCTGACAAAAGAAGCCCCAACTTCTCACCCACAACGGGTCCCAGAGGGGGGAAATCGCTTTTTCACCTTCTTGGCTCAGCTCATTAGAAAGCCCTGGAAGACCAGAGAATGATTTCACAAACTTAGCTGGTGGCTCCATATGGAACCGGGCAATCTGCCCATTTCTCCTGTCTCATCCCCCCATTCCAAGTGCTGATTTTACTTTGAAAAGATCAAAATATTCCATTTGTTGAATGGATATTCTGGATCTCCTTTTCCAAAACGGAGGACGTAGTTCTCCGGGGCCAAGCTATGACATGGCATGTGTACTTGTTCTGGAATCAAAGAGCTAGTGAAGCTCAGTACCACATGACTCTGGTCAAGTCCTTGCCCCTTCCTAAGCCTCAGTTTATCCTCCTGTAAAGTAAAAGGGTTGGACTAGATAGCTTCTGAGGTTCCCTTTCAGCTATAGGTCTAGAATCCTGTGTGGAATCTTGAAAGAGTCCCTGCTCCTTTTCCAGGCCTCAGTTTCTCCTCCTGTAAAGTGAAGGGGTTGGATTAGCCAGCCTGCAAGATCCCTTCCAGCCTGTTCATCTATGACCCTGTCTTTACCCCTGTTACAGTGGGGCTCCAGACCAACCCCATAAAGAGGCTACTTTGAGCAGGCACTTGGGGACTGGTCTCTGTGTCTTCCACTGAAAGTTCGGTCTTGACGATGCCCAGGATCCTTTGCAGCAAAGGCCAGCGAGCATAGCAGAACCGGCCCTGGGAGAATCTTTGGAGTAAAGCTGCTGGCAGGTGCTAAATGTTAGCTGGTGCTTTGTCAGTGGGCCAAGGGAGAGAACTCTGGGAGGACTTTCAAATGTCCTTGGGGACCTTCTCCCCAGGAAACCTAATGAAGTGCCATTAAAATACTGTTTTCAGAAGGGACCTCAGAGACCAGCTAGTCTAACTCCTCGTTTTACAGAGGGGGAAACTGAGGCCCAAAGAGTTTGACTTCTGAGGTTACACTCAGAATCCTAGATCTGGAGCTGAATTGGACCTCAAAGGTCATCCACTCTGACCCCGTCTTTTTCCCAAAGGGGACCTAGGGAAGGCAAAACGCCCTGTCCAAAGTCATGCCACGTCACAAATGGAACTCAAATCCAAGTTCTCTGACTCCAGAGGCAGGATTCTTTCCACTTCACTCCCTGGTAAGCCTTTTACATAGCCACTCAACCACTTTCTCCCTTATTCCCAAAGCCACCACTCGTGTAAAGCAGGGCATGTCATCCAATGGCCAAGTTGGAGGGGGCGCTTCAGAGATTCTCCCTCATCCGCCTGAGGTAGAAATTGCAAAGCACGCAAAGCGATTGGCCTGCTGGTCCTCAACACGAAACAGTTGCTCTTCTTTGGGTGGTTACTGTGTCTGTCCGAAGGACATTGTGCTAGGCCCCGGGAAAGGAGAAAGATCAGAGAGAGCATAAGAACATATTGTCCTTATCTTCACAAGGCTCTCCATGTACACACATACACACACACACACATGCACGTTTTTCCATTTAATTGACTTTTTTTGGTATCTAGCATAGTCAGTACCTTCAGGACAAGGACTGGGTACAGTGGGGCTCTCCCAGAGAGAAATCCCCACCAGATTTAGAGGTAAAGGACGTGGGTTCAAATCCTGGCTTTGCTACTTCCTATATGACTTTTCTTATTATTTTTTTTAATATACAAGGCAGTCAAAGTTAAGTGACTTGCCCAGGGTCACACAGCTAGTAATGTCAAGCATCTGAGATCACATTTGAACTCAGGTCCTCCTGACTCCAGAGCTGGTGCTCAGAGGTCCACTGCAGCGCCACCTAGCTGCCCAGCAATTCATTTTTCAAGCAGAAACTATGATATGGTGAAAAGATCACTAGCTCTAGAGTTGGAGGTCCTGGATTCCAATCCTGCCTCTGACACATAGCACCTGTATGACCTCGGGTGAATCCCTTCCTCTCCTTGCACCTCAGTTTTTTCCTCTTTAAAATGAGGGGGTTGAACTAGATGAACTCTGAGAGCTGTTCCACTTCTCCATTTAGGATCTTTTGCTCCTCGGGATATTCTGTCTCTCAGTATTGTCCACGGTGCTCAGAAAACAGTCCTTGAAGATGATGAATGCCTCAAAGAGAACGGAGGATGGCAACCTGCATGACTTGAGAACCGATAGGACAGTTAATGAATCTGTTTTTACCTTAACATCAGTTATTTACATATCATACAAGATTCAGTACTCATCAATGTCAGTCAATAAAAAAACACTTATTAAGCACCTACTATGTGCCAAGCACTGGGGAAATAAGAGACAAAAATGGAATGGTCCTCGTCCTTAAGAAGCTTATATTCTGTAGATCGGGAAGGGATGATCCTAAAGAGCATACCCAGATATCAGTTACCATTGGATCGTTGTCGCCAGAATCAATCAATCGGTAAACATTTATTAAACACTTCCTATTTGCCAGGCATTGAATGAACCTGATCCCAACAGGCTCAATCTTCCAACCAGAGTGGCGGGACATTTTTACTGTGGCTGTGGTTCCTACTTAGTTAATGACTGATTACACCCTAAAGGCTTTTCTCCAGTGTCTTACCATGGAATATAGATTAGCCAGCTTTCTTGGAGGCTTTGCCAACAGAGCTCAAGTTCTGTCACGTTCCGTCATGTAGGAATGGCTTCGAGTATGATCCTAATGGCAGACTACATTAAGAGCAGCCTACTTAATTCCAGGGGGGGCTCATCTCCAATTAGATAGTGAATCTATTGGTCCCGGAAGAAAGCAAAATCCAGCCTGGTCCTCAGTGCCAGGGAACTGCCTCCACTCTTGCAGCGACTGTGCAAAGCGTCAGAGAAGGGAGCAGAAAACAAAACGGCGATCCAGGACAATTCCAAGGGACTTGCGAAGGAAAATGCCATTCACGTCTAGCCAAAGAACCGTGGAGTCTGAACACAGATAGAAGCATAGTATATAGTATTTCCATTCTCTCCATTCTCCCTTCATCTTTGTACTGCTTTTTGGTTCTCTGTTTTTCATGGCTTTTCCCTTTTGTTCCGATTCTTCTTTCACAACATGGCTGATGGGAAAATATGTTTAATATGATTGTCCATGTATAACGTTACTATATCGGATTGCTTGGGGAGGGGAAAGGGAAAGGAGGAAGGGAGGGAGAAAATTTTGGAATTATTTTTTAAGTGTAAAAACCTTTTTAAAAAGAAAAGGGAGCAGCAGAAGGGGCTAAGTTTTTCAGTTGCCTATAATTCTGACTTAGCTATTGGTAGTCTAAACGGGAGCTCCTTTACTGATGAGCGATACCACTGGAGGAACTGATATGTATCAATAATTCTCATCGCGAATGAATCCAGAAGACCAAAGGAAGTTGCGGCCCAGTGGCAAACTGACTGGCAGATCCTCCTCAGGGAGGCCAAGAAAGGCACGGGTACAGCTGAGGTGAAAGACAACAACTAAAATTGATTAAATGCTCATCTATCGTGTGCGAGGAGTCTCTGTGTGTGTGTGCCGGATGTCAGGGATCTGAAGGAAAAGGGGGCTACGAGGAACTGCATTCTGGGGTGGGAGGAGTGCACCAACAGCCAGGGGATGAGCTTGGAGAACAAACAAAGCAACTGAGCCTTGAAGGAAGCCAAGTAGAAGGAGGGAAAAATGAAAAGGAAGGGCATCCTGTGCACAGGGGGTTGGTGAGGATTCTGGGAACGGTTAATAATCACACAATCAATCGAATAAATCATTTTGGCTAGAATAGGGCATTCAGGAAGGGAAATACTATGAAATATGACTGGAAAGATGGGCGGGAGCCAGATTGTGGAGAACCTTGAAAGTCAGGCCTGTCAAGGACTTGTTTTTGTTGTTGTTGTAAGAATGCCTTCCAGTGTTACATCACAACCTGCCTAGCGTTTACCGTCTTAGAGAGTTGCCTGAAGCTCAGAGATGTCAAGCATCTAGCTCATGGTCACACAGCTATGTGATGCCAGAGGCAGTTCTTGAACCCCCATCTCTCTAGGACTTACAAAATAATAGCTAAAGTGGGATCTCTGTTGCAAGAGATAGTTTCCTGTCCTGATGAATATGCAGTTATTTCAAAGGTTCGCATCACTCTGTTTTATCACATGGATTATTACTGAGTTATTCCACGAGAAGCAAGTTAGCATTGTGGTTAGAGAGTTGGCCTTGGGGTCCAAAAGACCTGGGGTCAAGTCTGAAGCCTGGCGCATTATAGGTTGTGTCACCCAGGAAACTTTTAAAGCAAGTTGTAGAGCAGGTCCCAACCTGCACGAGGAAAGGGAGTTTCCTTGTCCTCATATGTTCTCCGAAGCGGTGCCCTTCACCATCTAGCTCCCACCCACGACTGGCTCGTTAATTATTCTGTCAGCCTCTAATTCCTTCCAGCTTAGCCTCTGTGTGTTTGTGTGTGGATCCAGATTGCCGGGACGGCTGGATGTGTGAAGATATATATGTATGTTGGGCAGGGTGTGGTGCGTACATGTGTTTCTGAGGGAGGAACAGCTGGAAGCGTGGTAACTATATCTGTGGAGACGGGAAAGTCAGACATCGTGGCTTTCTGCTACTAGGGAGGCTGGTGTTGACCAGTGGATCGCTCGAGCTTTGTAGTAGGTAGGGTGAAGACCAGTCAAGTGTCCACACTGAGTCTGGAAGGAATATGGCAGGTCCCCTGAGCAGGAAGGTCCCCCAGGAGCGGGGACCACCAGGCTGCCTAAGGATAGGGTGAACTGGGCAGGGTCAGAGACGGAGGTCACGTATGTAACCTATGTCCAATTGCTCAGCCTTCTTAAAGGGAGCTAGAGGAGGGAGGGAGAGAATGGGGAATTCAGAATTTGAAGAAAAATGCTAAAATTGTTTTTACGTGTAATTGGGGGAAAATATTAAATAAAAATGGAGTAGGTCAAAGTTTGTGGAGAAATCAGTTTTAGTATTGGGGCTGGGGGTGATCATTGAACTTCTGTCTCAAAAGTAAACAAAAAATATGCCTCTAAAGGAGCATGTGTAGAAAAAACAAAGTGTATCTGAAAAGGAACATGTGTGAAAAAAAAGCGAACAAAAAGGTATATCTGTAAGGATGTTTGTGTCAAAAACAAACAAAAATGTCCATCTGTAAGGGAGAGTGGGAGGTGGGTGGGTGGATGGTTGTGTGTAAAAAATAAGCAAAAAAGCATATCTGCAAGAGAGTGTGTATATATCAATATATATATATATATATATCCATAAAAAAAAAGTGTATGAAAAGCAAACAAAAAAGTATGACTAAGGAAGTGTGTGTGTGTGTGTGTGTGTGTAAAAAACAAAAAAGTTTCTCTGTAAGGGAGTGTGTATGTGTAAAAAACAAAAATATATTAGTAAGGTACTTTGTGTATGCATGTGTGTGTGTGAAAAGCAAACAAAAAAAGTATAACTGTAAGGGAGTGTGTGTGTGTGTGTGTGTGTGTGTGTGTGTAAAAAACAAAAAAGTTTTTCTGTAAGGGAGTGTGTATGTGTGAAAAACAAGGATATTACTAAGGTACTTTGTGTATGCATGTGTGTGTGTGTAAAAAGCAAATAAAAAAGTATAACTGTAAGGGAGTGTGGGAGGTGGGTGGATGGTTGCCTATTTATGAAAAACAAACAAAAGAGTATACTCTGTGTGTGTGTATGTCAAAAACAAACAAAATCTGTGAAGGACTCTCTGTGTGTGTGTGTGTGTGTGTGTGTGTGTGTGTGAGAGAGAGAGAGAGAGAGAGAGAGACAGAGACAGAGACAGAGAGACAGAGACAGAGATAGACAGATAGAAAGAGACAGAGACAGAGAGACAGAGACAGAGATAGACAGATAGAAAGAGACAGAGACACACAGAGAGACACACAGAGACAGAGACAGAGAGACACACACAGACAGAGAGAGAGAGAGAGACTTTAAGAGTCTATAGCATCTATCATTCTCACTCTGGACTCTCTGGGCAGGTACTCCTCAGAATAGATTTCGAAACCTTGCTTGGTGCACTCCACTAAATGCTGGGCAAAATTCTCTTAGCTCCCAGATGCAGACCTGAAAGGGACATCGGTGGCCCTCTGGTTTACAGAGTTGCAAACTGAGGCCCAGAGAGGAGGAAGTGACTTGTTTGTAAGGTCACATAGCTGAGAGGAACCTCAGTGGGCACTGAGTCCAACATCCCCATACCCTTGTTTTACAGAGCAGGAAGGTGAGTCCCAGAGAGCTCACCGAAACTACGGCCATGGGGAGTATCAGAGGCAGGCTTGGGCTCTGCCATACTATAAAGCCTGAAGGAGAATCCTTGGCTAGCTCCAGTCCAGCCTGGATCTTTCCTGAAGCTGGAGTCTAGGAAGGCCAGAGCTAAAGTGCCCAAACTCTCACGCCAGCAGAAAGACTAATGATCAAAGTGCTCATTGGAACAGGAAAGTGATTTCAGTCGGCAAATCAAGTATAAACAAGGCCCGAATTAATTAATCTGTTAAGAGTAAGTTCCCATTATAAGAGGCAGCTTGGTGGTATGGCTAGTCAGACTTGGGAGCAACAAGAAAGGCATGATTTCAAGGTTCCCACTGGCTGCATAACCCTAGGCAAGTCACTCCTCTCAAGGCCCCAAGATAGCTCTGTGACTCACGGAGATCCCGGCTCTGCCTTAATGAAAGGACTTTCTGTACTGAGTGTTCTTATACCAGGAAAGGCATCAAAACATACATTTAGAATTGGAAGCACTTCAGAGGCCAGCTCCCTTACTTTACATGTGAGGAAACTAAGGTATAGAGAAAGATTAGATGACTTTGTCAGGTCACCTAATCACTTGGTGCCGTAAGTGACACAGCTAGTGGGTGGAGAAGGCAGGATTTGAATCCGAGACTTCCTGAGTTCAATCAAGGCCAGTGGCCTGTCCATTATGCTGGGTTAAAAGATCTCCAGCTGGGAAAGGAAGGAAGGAAGGGAGGAAGGTAAGAAGAAAGGGAGGAGGGAGGGAGGAAGGAAGGAAAAGAGGGAGGGAGGAAGGAGAAGAGAGGAAAAAACAGAGAGGTGGAAGAAAAAGAAAAAAAAGATGGAGGGAGGAAGAAAGAAGAAAAAAGAAAGATAGGGGGAGGAAGAAGGAAGAGAAATAAAGAAAATGAGAGAAGGAGGAAGAAGTAAAAAAGGAAGAGAAAGAGAGAGGAGGGAAGAAGAAAAGATATAGAGAGGGACAAAGAAGGGAGAGAAAGGAAGAGAAAGATGGAGAGAGGAAGAAAGAAGAGAAAGAAAGGAAGAGAGAAAGAAAAAGAAAGAAGAAAAGAGAGGAAAGGAGAAAGGAGGAAATGAAAGAAAGAGGAAGAGGGAACAATAAAGAGATGGAGAGAGGAAGAGAAAGAAAGAAAAAGAAGGAAGAAAGAGATGGAGGGAGAAATAAAGAAGGAAAGGGAAGGAGGGAGAGAAGAAGGAAGGAAGGAAGGGAAGGAGGGAGAGAAGAAGGAAGGAAGGGACAGAGGGAGAGAGGGAAGAAGGAAGGAAGGAAGGAAGGGAAGGAGGGAGAGAGGGAAGAAGGAAGGAAGGAAAGAAGCCTAAAATTAGCTTAAAATCCCTAACCTTTAGGCAAAGTACTTGGCTGCAGGTCCCACTGATGGACCAGGAAGCAGCATCTGTGAACGAGAGGCTCGCATTCAGAGTCAGCTCTGTCCTATATGTATGTATCTGCTTGGCCCAGCAGCTCTTTAGCATTCTCAAAGGAGTCTACTTATCCTGCAAATCATTTTTCAGATACATTCAGATACATTAACACACTTAAACAAGTAAACAAAAATAAACAAATGGATGTGAGGACACAAATAAATGTATACTACAAATGTAGTAATAATTTTTTCATAATATCTTTTAAATAATTATTTTAAGCTCTTAAAAATACTGCCAAGGGTATAGGGTGGAATGAGCTCTGGCTTTGGAATCAGAAGGCCTGGGTTCAAATTATTCCTCTTACGCAGCTCCCTGTGGGACTTTAGAGGAGACTTTTCCTCTCAGCTTGCTTTCTTAGATTAGCTGCTCTAGAACCAGAGTCCTACGGCAGTGGAGAACGGATGAGACGTATCGCCCTGTGCTGCTGCTATCTACATGGATGATTTCCTCATCTCCGAGTCTTTTGGAGATCGAGGCAACAGATCACATATAAGTGACACTTTCCATCACAGTCGCTCAGCTTATGGGGATGCAAACATTTCCACAGCCACGTAGCCTATGTAGCTACGGAGCAGAATGCTGCTACAGGGAGGATTCTGGAGCAGGGTGCGAAGCAGAATCAGCTCCCAGGTCTGATGGAGAGTCTGCAGAAAGGGCCCCACCCCCAATCAAGAACTTATTTATTGTTTCAACAAGATAGGCCCAGTGAGTCAGCTGCCATGCTGACCTTGAATGGCTCACAGAAACAGCTTATTCTTTGTTACAGTGGCTAAGTGGGACTGCAGCTTTCAGTACTCATTATATATTCTTCAGAAACCATAGACTCCTCCCACATTTTCAGTAGGTACTAAACAAGCAATTTTTATTCCTTCAGAGTCTGTGATTATGGTGGTCCAAGATCCATGACCACATGGCATGATCTAGTAGACAAGTTTGGGGATCAAGGAGTTTCTTAGAGTCACTGAGATGTTCTACATAATATCCGAAAGAAAATCCAGGCCACTCTTGAGCCTAAGAGTATCCAGTACTGCACCCCACTCGCTGTTTGTCTACAGTGTACTGTACCTGATGAACTAGCTCTATGGGTTGTCCATGCCGTGGCGTGATATTGTTCCATTTTTCATCCACTTAGTTTTTCTAGTGTGAATGATTAAGCCAATATCTTTTGAGTATTCATAGAGCTCACTGAGGAGGCCAAAACATTACTTCAGGGACTTAATGCAATGCTATCACCTGTAAACAAGAGCATCTCCTCAATGTATGGGCAGTACTCCCATTTGGATCTTGTGCTTTGTCCTCCACAAAAGCAGCAAACACCCATGGGGAGTGCGGGTCTGTCTCCATCTGTCTCCATTTCAAACCTCTCTGGATATTGACAAAGTTATTGAAGAAAGTTATTTCTGGGACCTCATTTATCAAAGAATCTTGAATAATGTTAACATATGCAGGAGAGACCTTGTTGAAAGGCTACCTTTAAGACTGTGTTCTGTAGAGAGCCACAGACAGTGGGGGAACTCTGGGGGAGGTATAAGACCCTTCAGCCCGGAGGGAACCTGCTGACAATGTCTGGTTCAGCTCCCTATCTCCCCTAAGGGCTCTCACCCTTCTTGAGAACTCGGGAGGGGGGGCATGACCACCTGAGTGTCACTTGAAGCAGAGATACTTACAGTAAAAGAGGTATTCACATATTAATAGCAGGGTTTCTATAGTTAGCACTTGCTCAGTGTGCGGTGATGTAATTACTGTATTAAGGTATTTAGGGCTGAGAGAACTTGAAATAAACTGGACTCCATCTTTGACCATCCTCGTGGGTCCCTGCCTTCATCACTCCTCCACTAAGACCAAGGACTCAGGCTGGTCCCGAGATCCTCCAGAGAGCTAGTCCAGATGGTATATTTTGGCACCCCAGTGTGGGGGCTCTAGAAAGCATAACACATTTTGGCACCCCAATTTGGGGGCTCTAGAAAGCACAGACAGTGTTCTGCTTTACCCAGTCAAATATAACCAGCAAACAACAAATGCAGATAGAGTTTATCTTCTCGACACCTTTCTAACTGTAAGGATGTGCTCTACTGTGCAAAATCCTTTGGGAAAGCTTGTTAGAGCTCTTCTCACTTTTTCATCAAGGACACCCTTGATCTGTGTAATTCAAAATAACTTTTTGAAGATGAGAAAGTAAGCAACTGAAATAGCTTTAAGATCTGTAAGAGACCACATTCTCTCATTTGAGCCTCCCCAAACTTTGTGAAGGAGATACTATAAGCATCCTTACCCCCATTTCACAGATGAGAAAACTGAGGCTCAGAGTGACTTGCCCATGGTTCTACAGCTAGCTAGTAAGTGTCAAGAGAGGAATTTAAATCTATGTCCTTATGATTCCAGATACAGTGCTTTTCACATTTTAATTTCATTTATTCATTAGCTTATACCTATACATTTTTTTTTACAATATTTCCATGAGTCGGAGAAAAATCAGAACAAAAGGGAAAAACCAAGAGAAAGAAAAAATAAAACAAAGAGAAAATAGTTTGTTTTGATCTCCATTCAGTCTTTGTACTTCTTTTTCTGGATGTGGATGGTATTTTCCATCCAAAGTCTATTGGAATGGTCTTTGATCACTGTATCGCTAAGAAGAGCTAAGTCTATCTCTCTGTCACACAATCTCGTTGCTGTGGGCAATGTTTTCCTGGCTGCACACATCAGTTCTTGTAAGTCTCTCCAGGCCTTTCTGAAACCCTCCTGCTCATCGTTTCTTATAGAACAATAATATTCCCTAACATCCATATGTCACAGCTTATTCAGCCATTCCCCAATTGCTTGGTATCGACTCCAAATACAGCGCTCTTTAAAGCGTGTCAACTCAGCTTCAGGTCGATGTCTCAAAGGAAGGGTTCTCAAGAATACGAAATCTATTGTCAACCTCCTGTAGGCAGTTCTGGGATTTCTAGTTTAAAGTTGGAACTGTCATGTACCTCAGAGGCCATCAAGACCGCCCCCCACATTTTATAGAAGGAGGAAACTGAGGTCCAGGATAATGAAGTTATTCACCAGTAGGCACATGTTGGATCGCACGATAGAGCTGGAAGGCAGCTTAGAGGCCATCAACTTCTCACTTGACAGGCTTAGAAACCGAAGACCAGAAAGTAGAATTCTCACCCAGGAAGGAGAAGGGACTTGCACACAGATAGCCTCAGAATCAGGATTTGAATCCAGATCTTCTGCTTCCAGAGTCACACACTTTGTAGCACCCTGCCCCCTAGATGATTTGCTGGAGAGACTACTCATATTGATTAGATCAAAGATCGAGAGGAATATTTAGTCACACAGGAAAATGAGAGCTACTGTATAGGACCACGCTGTTCAAAGCTCCCCAAAGCATTACCAATGCTGGTGCCAGGTGGAATCAAGTAGCTCCATGTTTATGGGACCCATGTTTGTGGGAGCAGGCTCTGTGGCCAGAGGGATCTTCCCATCTTCCCTGAGTTCTTTGGTTCAAATCCCGGATCAGCAATATAACAAACTCCCAAGAGAGACATCTTTAAGTGCTGAAAAGAAAGAGCAGGGAGATGTGGGCTTCATTTGGGAACGCTCCCAGAGGACCGAGATCGGGGAATCTGATTTTTAAAGAGACAATGGCCATACATTAGCAAAAAGAAGAGAAGGGAGGGACTTCCAGTTGGGACCGGCCCAAGCAAAGTTGGGCTCTTTGGCATCTGGGCTTGTGGGTTGGGGCTGGGAGTGGGCAAACTGAATGGTGTTCCCTGGAACGTGCAAGATGAGATGTGGGAGTGAGGGGGTGACGGGGGGGGGGAGGCCTTAAAGGTCAGGTTGAACCCTTTAGAATTAATCCAAAGCAAAAGACCATTGGAAATTCTGAAGCAGGGAAATGAAAGGCTGAACAATATGTCTTTGGAACATGATTTTGGCATTTTGGAAAGGCAATTGCTGGCCTAAGAAGAAGACTATTTACTCAGAGTCTGTTTCTTTTATATCTTTGGTTCCATGTGCCTACATTAATGATTATATTCTATAATCAGTTATTTTTTTTTCCTGGTGTGAAAATTATTCCTTGGGAAGAATCCGATCTAAGAAGTACTCATTAAGTGCATGCTATTTGTAAGGCACCGTGCAAAACCAAAACAACAGCCAGAAACAGAAAAGTGTCCTCAGGGAACTTACATTCTACTGAGCTGATATCACAGGTATTCCTACATGAGAAGAACACTGGCTTGAGAATCAGTTCGACTCCTGCCTCCATCACTTACTAGCTGTGTGACTCTGGGCAAGTCACTTGATTTTCTTCAGTCTCAGTTTCCTCCCCTGTAAATGAGGGGGTTGGTCCAATGGTCTCCAAAATCTCTTGCAGATTCAGATCGATGATGCTTTGATTGTCTGAACAGGAAAAGAACGCCAACAACCAAGAGGAACAGTTAGGAAAGGCTTCATGTAGGCCCTGACTTCTCAATTTTTTTTTTCAATTTTTTTTCTTTTTCTCTTCTTTTTCTCTTTCTTTTTCTCTTCTTTTTCTTTTCTTTTTTTTTCAATTTTTTAAAAATTAGATAAATAAGTATAGAAACCAAACATTTACAGATAATAAATCACTAAGACATTTATTTTAAAATTCTTTGGTAT
Organism: Sarcophilus harrisii; assembly: GCF_902635505.1. NCBI lineage: Eukaryota > Metazoa > Chordata > Mammalia > Dasyuromorphia > Dasyuridae > Sarcophilus > Sarcophilus harrisii. The sequence goes on along the minus strand of NC_045432.1, from coordinate 17,495,973 downwards.
ACATACAATTTTACCATTTATTAAAGATGAAAGGAAATGCATTTTAAACTTCTTTGATATATATATATATAGTTACCATTTATTGAAGACAAAACGAAATTTAAACTTCTTTGGTATACATACAATTTTACCATTTATTAAAGAAGAAAATAAATTTATTTCAAATTTCTTTGGTATATATATGCAAAATTTTACCATTTATTAAAGACGAAAAGAAATTTATTTTAAACTTCTTTGACATACATAAAAATTTACCATTTATTAAAGACAAAAAGAAATATGCATATTAATGAGATGGATGTGCTTGTTTATTTTTACGCAAAGATTTAAATATTGGGAGAATAGTTGATATTTTTATTATTGTCCAATTTTTCGCGATCTCCACATTCAGTTACTCGACTCCGTATTGGGTCTCAACTCATAGTTTAAGAAGCTTCGATGTAGAAGGTGGCCTATAAACTGAACTTTAAAGAAAGGCAGTGATTCTACGAGACAGATTAGGAGGGAGTGCATTCCAGGCAACGAGACAACCATCTGTCCCCCCCTCTTCCTTCCAAGGGATGACCCCTTGTCATCCTTCTACTCAAATTTCAGTGTCCCAGGCCAACCGTTTAATACTCTCCACCATGTCAGTCCCCCCATTCAGTAAGCTTCCTAGGAACAGATACAAAATGCTCTGTTTTCAAAACCCTTCATCGTGACCTAACCCTCTCACATACTCTTTAATCCACCTCCTGACATAACACTGTCCTCCTGATTGTTTTATAAGACCCTCCATCTCTCAGCCCCAGTCATTCTCTCTGGCTGTGTCCCCCATGCTCGGAACGCTCTCCCTCTTCCACTACTCCCTAGCTTCCTTCAAGGCCCAACAAAAATCCCTTCTTTTCTATAGCTTCTTGAACTATGGCTCCACGACCTCATGTGGTGTCACATAACTGAAAGTGGGAGGGTCACAAAATTATGATTGATTACCAGTAGATGTTTTGTCTGTATGCCTAGTTTATATACCCATAAATCTGGGCTTGCGTAAAAATTTCTTGGGCGAAAAAGGGTAGCAAGTGGGAAAAGTTTAGGAAACTCTGTTCTTTCCCAGCCCTTCTTCATTCCATTGCCTTCCCTCCGTTAATTATTTCCTAGTAATCCTGTGCACGGCTCGTTTGTATACATTTGTTTACATCTTTGTCTCCCCGATTTGAGGGCAGGGATTTGTCCTTTTTCTCCTTTTGACTCCCCAATAGTTAACACCCATAGTAGAAGCTTAATAAATGCTTATTGACAGACTTGCCTTGGATGAGAGGTGGAATACTGAGCTCAGGGTGAACAAGTAAACCAGTTTGGCTGAAACAGAAAGTGTGAAGGATTAGGAAAGTGAAATAATCTTGGAAAGGAAGGATCAAATCAGATTTTGAAAGGATTCGGAAAAGCAAGATTAGGAGTTTGTATTCCTATCCTGAGGGCAGTTAGAGATCACTGGAGGTTCTTAAGCAGGGGTGTGACTTGGTCAGCCTTCGGCTTTAGGAAGATTATTTTGGCAACCAATTTGCAGGTGAGAAGAGACTAAAAGCAGTAATCCAGCTGAGTGAAGAGGTTGTTACAAGAGTCCAGGCAAGAAACGGTGAGGGCCCGAATTGCGATGGTGGCCATGATTAGAAAGAAGGGGACAAATAGAAGAGGGGTGATGATTTGACCCAGTTAGAAACTATATTGTCTCTTTGTGGGAACAGCCTTGGATTGGGGGGGGGGGAGAGGGGGTCAGACTCGTAGCAATGTGATTTACTGTCTGGGTGAAAATGAGCAAGAAACAGGTTCTCTCAGCTCCAGATGTTGGCACTACCTACCTCACAGAGTTTTTATCTTATACATCCACAAATCCACCAATAATGTATTAGTGTATGTCTTCCTCCAAGCTCTCCGACACGGAGAAACAGTATCATTTGCTAATGATAACACGGTGGGAGGTTGCACAAATAGCGAAAGGGAAAGCTGTATGTTCCCTGGGAGTAGGGAAGATACACTCCCCCTCCCCCAGAAGATAATTTCGTTGTTGGGTTTTTTGTTGGGTTTTTGATAGAAAGACTCACAGAATTTTGCAAGGAAGAAAGATATAGTTGGAAATAAATGTTACATGAAAACACGAAGCATCAGTAAGATCAAGATATATTTTTAAAAGGTATATTGTTTCACTTACACATTATTTCCTATATCCTGTATATAACTTGTTTCTATACATTTGTTTACGTTTGTCTCCCAGACTGTAAACTCTTTGAGGGCAGGGATTTGTCCTTTTTCTGCTTTTGTATTTAGTTAGCACAAAAGCTTAATAAAAGCTTATTGACTGACTTGTCTGGTAGTACAAAAAAAAGAAAAAGATTTAAGGGGAACTTGGGGAACTTAAAGAATTAGAATAAGGTAAGGAAGAAGGATCAGAAATGAAGACCATCTTGAAGGACCAAGCTGTATTAACTAAGGTCCAGGGATGGGAGGTAGAATGCTGAGCTCAGGGAACAGCAAGAAAAATCAGTGTATTTTAAAGCAAAATGATAATATCTACTTGTGATTATGTATAATTAAAGTGTATTTGCACAATTAGGATAAATTATAGCAAATTATAGTAATTTTTAAAAGTATTATATCACAGAATTTAGTTTGTAGATTTTTAACACTAAGTGGACCAGGCATATCAATTGCTGAAAACTTTTAAAATAATTTTCATAACAGTATGTGCAAATGCACTATGTCAAGTTAATACAGCTTGGTCTTTCAACATAGTCTTGATTTCTGATCCTTCTTCCTTAACTTATTCTAATTCTTCAAGTTCCCCCTTAAATCTTTAGCCCTTGTGTGCTTTGTATATCCCTCTCTGTTCTTTCTTTTATCCTTCAGTTCAATTTATTATTGCTAAACAACAAATTGTAAACATAGAACAAATGATCTCATGACTTCCAAGGGCTTTTTTTTCCCTTACTAATTGTACTTTCTTTAATAATTGTACTTTTCATTTCATTTAAAATGATATTTTAATTTTAAACTTATTTTATTTTTATTTAATAATTGTAGTTCCCCACCCACACCTTAATTGTACTTTCCTTAATAATTGTACCTTTTTTGTTTTTTGGAGTTTGCTTATTTGTTTGGAGTATGTGCAAAGTGAATATTCTGCTCACCTTTAGGTTTTTTGTTTGTTTGGGGATTTGGCGGAAGCCAGAAATGCCTCAAATTCTACTCTTTTTTCTTTTCAGGTCTATCTTCTTTTTCCACGATGAATTAGACTCAAGTTTGTAGAATATATTATTTGAGGAGTACCACTTGAGCTCCTTTTCTTTTTTAGAAAATCCTATTCCATTCTTTTACCTAGTTTCTCACAAACACAGTGTAATCCTGGGTTTTTGGAAATGGCGTTCCTTCATAACCGAAGCTTTCTCCTGGTGGCTTGCAAAATTTGCTGTTTGTTGTTGAAATTGTGAAATCTAACCATTACATGCCATATAATTTTCAGAGTGGGAGTTGTCTCTGACAGTGAACTGTGAATTCAGTTAATCGATGCTTTGTTGTCTGTGTTCAAAAGTTCCAGGCAAGTTTATTTTTAATTTATCCTGTTATATGGTTTTTTTAAAAATTATCATATCCTTCGGGGAGATTTATGATTCTTAAGATACCTAGTCTTCAAAGACATTTGCTTTGGCTCATATACAATTCGGATGTTCTTTTAAACACGTTGCTTTTTGCTTCCTGTTTGTCGAATTTTCTACCATATCTGTATTTTTGGTGTTCCAAATTTGGTGGCCATCCTGTCTCCCTCTCTGTCTTCCTCCCTTCTTCCCCTCTTCCCTTCCTTTATCTCCTTCCCTCCCCCTCTCTCTCCTTCTGTCTCTGACTGTGTCTCTGTCTCTCCCCCACCCCCAGTCTATCCTTCTAAGTTCTGGATCCTGTTGTTTATCTTCTTTAATTCTGCACCGAGAGCTCTGATTGCTGATCTAATTTCATCCCTCACATCTTCTATTTAAAGCATTATTTCTCTTTTGAACTATTCTGGAGTTTCTGCTGCTGATCCATGATCTCTGGGGTGTCTGTAGAGTTTGGGTTGTTTTCTTTGATCTGTAAATTTTGGTTCCATGTCCATAATATACTCGTTCGTTATGTTTTAGCCTCTCTTTGAGTCTTTGAGAAAAATTTAATCTTTCTTTCTTTCTTTTTTTTATCTTTCTGTTGGTCTTTAAACACACACACATACACATATGTGTGTATAGACATGCATATATGTCTGTGTATATGTATATGTCTTTACCTACACACACATCCCTGTCCCTTGGATTTTTGGTCTTTCTCTTCTTTTCTTATCACTTGAATCTAGTTTTCCTTCTCTCTCTTTGGGTTCTTCTCCTTTCATTCATACACACATGCTCCCAATCCCGCCCCCGCCCCCAATGCTGAAGATTAACCTCAGTTTCCTCCAGTCGGGGGCATATGAGGGTCTGGCCTGGGTCCCCGCTAGAATAAGTTCCGAGGGTGGACGACTGACCCCAGATGGGCTCCCATCCCCTTTCCCTCAGACAGAATCTTCATTTCCCTCTAGCCAGCCCTGTGCTACCCATGTCTTCCTTCCCAAGCTCCCCTTACCACCTCCACTTCCCTTCCTCTCTTTTGTGTAGTAAGGGGGCGTCTTCTTCAATCCCTGCTACAGGGAAAGCAGTCCGGCACTGACACACGAGCCTGTAGAGGTTCCGTGAATGGGGAGGGACGCCGAATTTCATCTCTCCGATGTTATTTCCTGGGTCAGGAAAGGTCTGCTGCTTGAGAGTGTCGGAGGAGAAAAGTCATTTTCAGAATCTTAGGAGTCTTCGAAGCAGCAAAGCTGGAAGGGGCCTTAGAGACCATCTAGGCCAACCCCTTCATTGTAGAGAGAGGAAAACAGAGGCCCAGACAGGAAGGCCATCCGCTAGTTAGCAGCAGAGCCAGAATTAGAAACTAGGTGCCCCGAATCTCCATCCTGTCACAAGACCATACCATAAGCTCCTGGACTTAGAACTGGAAGGGACCTAAGAAGTAATCAAGTCTACCCAACTCATTTTACAGATTGGGAAACTGAGGGCCGGCTAGGTTGACTGCCTCTCACCTTGGGTCACATAGTGCCTGAGGCAGGATTTGAACTCTCCCTGTCTCCAAGCCTGGTACTACCTAGTTCTTTCTTTCACAACCCAGCCATTCTCTTTTCAAGGTGAACATTCAGGATACTCCCCCGTAACATGCACATGCATGTGCACGTGCACACACACACACACACGTCACAGCCTATGCTTGAAGCATACACTCTCCCACTCAGAACGTTGATGAGCAGGGGGCACTGTTTTCCACATCAAGGGCTATGGCCCAGTGGGTTCGGAGAAGGTAAGGCAATTCCAAAGGCCCCCTTTGGCTGAGGCAAGGCCTACTTCTGGTAGGCTTGAGCGTGCCAGGGGCACCATACTGTCCTATAGAGCGGGCCTTCTGTCTGGCCAGGAACCAAGTAGTCTGCCGAGCCTCAGGGCTTTTCCCGAGCCGGAGTGGGAAACTCCCACAGCCCTGACCCACGGCCCACATTCCCTCTCTGAGTTTCAGGGCAAGGTTTTTGCTTCTGAGAACTAGGTACGGAGTAGAGGGAGAGACAATAAAGTATGGGGCCGGAGCCCTCAGTCAGGTGTTGGGATATGTTTGAAGAGCCTGCTTTGGGATACTAACAGGAGCTAGAACCAAGAATGGGCTGCTCTTCTTGTGGATCTGCTCACATCATGGGCTCAGCAGAAAAGAACGCTGGGTCCAGAGTCATCGGACCTACATTTAAGTCTCAATTCTACCAGCCGAGAGACCTTGGGTAAATTTCTTCTCCTCCTGGACTTCAATTTCCTCCTCTGTTAAAATGAGGGACTGGCCCTCTTACGGCCTCTGTGGTTCATTCCTTTTAACTCTAGTTCTAGAATCCCCCTGTGGCACTGGGCTTCGCCTTAGCCTCCATGGCCCTCAGTTTTCCCAACTTTAAAATAAGACAATTGGACTAATCTTTTCCTCCTCTGGCTCTGGAGTTCTATCTGTGACCATGGACAGGTCACTTTCCCTTCTTGGGCCTCAGTTTCCCTCTTTGTAAGATGAGAGGGTTGTCCCGGTAGCCTTTGAGGTCCCTTTCAGTTCTAGATCTGGAATCGCCGGCCCCCGGTGAGGGCTGTGCTGCCCACTTCCGTTGGAAAAGAGAAGCAAAATCGATGGAGCTGGAGGAGCTCCGGCTTGTGCCTGTTTCATCAAAACTGGATTTTCCCATGCTCTGGGGCCTAGCCGCCATCGTCTTTCACACGGTGTAAGTTGAGCCGAGTCTTCCAGGATCTACCCCAGGACTCGAGGCTCCCCTTCCCAGCTGCTTCTCCCCCTCAGCAGCAGCTGGTACAGATCACCGTGGCCTCCGAGCAGCTGCCGAGGCACCAGGCTGAGGGAGAGAAGCCCCAGGCTGTGATGGGGAGCCCTCGGGAGGCCCGTTAACGAGCGGCTCAGCCCAGGGAAGCCCCCACTCTGCTGTTCTCCCTGGGGGGCGCTGGGGGGAGCAGAGCTGGCTCACATCCCTTGACAGAATCAAGTGTCTCCAGGAATATGGGAAGAGAGTTGGGGGGGGGGCTTGTCCGGCCGGGGGGTGGGAGCTCCCAGTTTTCTCATTGCCCTGGAAATAAGCTCTTTGAGGGCAAAGAGGAAGAAAAGGGGGGGGGGAGTGTTCTGCAGCGTTAGCCGCCACCAGCCGCCTTCTGTCCCAGTCAGTTCCAGGGTCAGATTGATGACATCATCAGCTCACGGCCCTGGAGCTAGAAGGGACCTTAGGGGTCACCCGGTTCAACCTTCTCATTTTACAGAGAGGGAAACTGAGGCTCAAGGAGGGGAAACAATTTGCTCCAAATCAGAATCCTGGATCTGGAGCTGGGGGGCGGGGCTCACATGGATGGAGTTGGGTGCAGGTGGGCAGAGTGTTCGCTAGCCCAGGAGGCGTCTGGTGTGAAAGCAAAGAACACAGGCCCATGGCTAAGGGCTCAAGCGGCCTCATGATCCCGCCCCGTGTTCTGAAGCGCGAGACTAGCGTCCCTTCTCTTCCCTTCCTTTAGGGGGCCACCGCCGAGGAAAACACCGTGATTTCTGCTCGACTCCCTCCCACAAGGGATCTCAAAGTTAACCAAACAAAATCGCTTCTGGGGGCTCTTCTTGGAAAAGAGGCAGCGTGTATATGTGTATTGTGAGAGAGAGAGAGACAGAGACAGGGGAGAGACAGAGAGAGAGAGACAGGGGAGAGACAGACAGATACACAGAGAGACACAGAGAGACAGAGAGAGACAGAGACAAAGACAGGGGAGAGACAGAGACAGAGAAAGAGAGAGACAGAGGCAGAGAGAGAGACAGAGACAGAGAGACAGAGAAAGAGAGAGAGAGACGGGGGAGAGACAGAGACAGAGAGAGAGAGAGACAGAGAAAGAGAGAGACAGAAACAGGGGAGAGACCGTGACAGAAAAAGACAGAGAGACAGAGAGACACAGAGACAGAGAGAGAGAAAGAGAAACTGGGAGGCTATATCAAAGGGGAGGGGCCTGGTGTAAAGCTAAAAAACAAAGACAACATGCTTGAGTTGTGTGTTCCCAGGCCACAGGCTACAGGACTGGGAGTACTGCCAAGGGCTTTATCAAAGGAAGCAGCCACCCAACAGCTGGAGATGGGAGTTTGCCAGCTGTGAGTGTTTCTCTCTCTCTCTCTCTCTCTCTCTCTCTCTCTCTCTCTCTCTCTCTCTCTCCCTCCTTTCCCCCTTCCCTCCTTCCCTCTTTCTGTATCTGTCTCTGTGTGTGCAGGTCTCTGCAGCATGTGCCTTCTCCCCGTTTCCCGGGCCGTCCCTCTCTGTGCCCCTCATCGTGTGTCTGTACGTCTCGCTCTGCCTCTGCCTGCGTCCCTGGGTGTGTTTCTGTGTCCCTGTTGTTGTTATATAATACCTGAGAACAGAATCTCCCAGCTGGAAGGAACACTGTAAATCATCTTTTCCAATCCATAACTGCACAAGAACCGTGTCTACACCAGCCTCCACCAGCTGGTCAAGTGTTTCCTGGAGGACCTCCCAGAAGGGGGACCCCGCCATCCCTGAGGCATCCCGTTCTACTCTGGGCTAGTGGGGATTATTCGGGTTTCATCACGCCTAAATCTGTCTCTCTGCACCTCGTCCCCTCTGCTCCTGCCTCTGCCTTCCGGGCCCCTTTTCTGTGGACCCTTTCAGCTCATTTTCACGTCCCGTGAAATCTCTCTTAAATCCCGTCCCTTCAGTCAGTCCTCACTCGTATGGCCTGAATTTGAGGCTCTTTGCTATCCCGACTGCCCTTCTCTGGACACCTTCCAGCTTATCAATGTTCTTCCCAAAATACGACCAGGCCGGGGCAAAGTACAGCCGAGCTATTGCCTCCCTGGGCTTGTACGCTTGGCCTCTAATTACCAAACAGCCCAAGATTGCATTTCTTCTCTTGACTGCTGTATCAAAATAGTGATACATTTAGGGGCTTGCAGTTCACCTAGACCCCCGAATCTTTCCCCATGAATTGTTGCCTTATTATGTCTCCCTTACCCTCATCCTTGGGAGATTGAGTTTTTAAACCCACACATAAAACTTTGCATTTAGAATTGTTACATTTCATCTTTCATCATTTGGTACGAATATCAAGATGCTGTGCATAGAGATCAGACTCCAGAGAGACATGAGTTCAAGTCCCAGCATGAATGCACACTTGCTGTGGGGCAGGGGAACTCTCTAAGTCCTTAAGGAGCAGATGCTGATCTGCCTTGATAGAGTACTCCTTCCTGGAGTTCTCTCTACCAGTGAAATCACAAATCTGGGGCCCCCCAAATGTCATCTGAATACAATTGTCCTAACACTCTAACCTGTCCAGATTTGGAAGGGAGGGCTACTATGCAGTGAAAAGCACTCAACTTAGAGTCAAGAGACCTTAGCCAAGTCACTTAACCACTCTGTGCCTCAGTTTCCTTATTTGTAAAGTGAGGAGGTTACCCAGCTGGCTTCATCTCCCAGCTAAAAGTGCATGAGTACTGACTGCATTGGTTCCCTACCAGCAGCTTCCCTACTGGTATCATCCAGATTCATTAATTAGCCAATTGTTTGGTTTTGCTTCTCTAAATGTCGGCTTCCACGGGACAGTTTGGTCAGGAGGGGCCAGAAAGCCCAACCACCAGAATCTCAGAGTTGGCAGGACCTTCGGTGTTCATCAAGGCTGGTCTCTGCCTAAATTAGAATCCCTTCTCTGTGATACCTGACAAGGGCCCATCCCATCTCTACCGAACTCACCTTTTCTAGAAGTGGCCCGAACCATTCTTGGACAGCCCTATGTGTTGGGAAGGTTTTCCTGAAGTTGAGCCTAAAATGGCTGCTTGAAACCTTCCACCCCCTGCTCCTAGATCTGCCCTCTGGGGCTAAGTAAGACAAAGCTACATCCCCTCTCCAGCCTGTCACGTGAACAGACTCATCTCCTCCGGTGCTCCCACCTAAAGCTGCTCTTCTCTAGACTAAATATTCCCAATTCCTTCAACTCCTCTGACAGAAACTCAAGGCCCTTCACCATTCCCATTGCTTTCCTCTGCCCTGCCAAGCTTCAGCCTTGGATTCCTCCCACCAGCTATTGCCTTCTATTCTTGGGCTTTGGAAAAAATCATGAAACCGTGCTGATTGGATTCAGTACAAATCTAGGTTACATGATCCCAACTGGGTCCTTACCACAGCAAGACAATCCTTTAACACCCTCCCTAATCGATTCAGCGTCCCTCTCACCACGGTGCTTTTTTCAAACTTTTTCAACTCTTCTCAAATCTCCCATGATTCCCACAGCTCTCGCTCTTTCAGTTAAGCCCCCTGCCTCATGTTTCATTGAAAATTTGAGATTGTTTGCTGAAAGCTGCCTCTTCTGCCTCTTCCTCATCTGCTCCCACTATCTACTCCATCATCTCATATAAGGACAAGGCCCCTTTACTTGTCAAGACTAACACCCTTACATGCACATGGGGTTCCATTCAGTCCCGCCTTCGCCAGCAGATTGCCCCCGGCCCAACTATCCCTGTCTATTCTGCTTCCTTGCTGCCTACAAACAGCCAGTCCCAGCTCTCCCACGTCCTCAAAATATCCTCACTTGATCCTCCCATCCCAGCCTGCTGTCGTCCTGCATCTCTCCTCCCTTTCCTGGCTAAGCCCCTTGAGAAGCCGGCCTACAATAGGTGCCTCCACTTCCTTTCCCTTTACTCTCTTCTGAACTCTGCAGTCTGGCTTCTGACCTTGTCATTCAGCTCCCTCTGAAGTTCCCCGTGACCTCCTGATCGCCTTTCCTCAGTCCTCATCCTTGATTTTCCTGCAGCTTTGGACACTGTCGATGGCTTTCTCCTTCCTTACTCTCTCCTCCCCAAGCTCTGGAGACATTGCTGCTTTCTCTCCTGCTTCTCCTCCCGCCTGTCCACTTACCTCTTCTCAGTCTGCTCTGCTGGCCCTTCACATGGCCCCCTGCCTGCTAATGGTGGTTGCCCCCCGGGGCTCCCTCTTCTCTTCTCCTGATGTACCCATTCTCTTAGTGACCACATCAGCTCCCATGGATCCCATTCTCACACTTCTGCCGATGACTCGGATCTATTTGTCCAGTCCAGACCTCTCTCCTAGGTTCCAGTCTCTCATCTCTAATTGCTCTTGAAATAGTTCAAACTGGATGGCCCATAGACACCTTAAACTCAGCGTGTCCAGAACTGAACCCATTAACTTCCCTCTAAACCCTCCCCTCCCACTTTCCCCCTTAGTATCGCAGGGCTCCTCAGGCATCCGTCCAGTCCTTCAGGTTCCCAATGTAGGAGTCACTCTGGATCCTTTGTTTTTTTTCACCTCCCACAGCCAACCTATTGCCGGGGCCGGTTGATTGTACCTTTGCGACATGTTGGACCCATGAGTTTCTTGAATGGGGGTTGGGTCACAGGGTCAGACTGGTGCTTTAGGGAGGTCATTTTAGCTGCTTTTCTCTGGCCCTGACAACGTCCCGCTGCAGACCCTCAACACCTCCCACCCGGACTGTTACAAGAGCCCACAGGGAGCCTGGGGAGGGGAGAAGGGGAGAGGGAGAGCAACGGCCTACCTGCTTCAAACCTCTCTTCATTCCAATCCATTCTCCATCAGCGGCTAAAATTACCTTCCTAAAGCACGGGTCTGTAACACCGCCCTCCCTCCCCCATTTAATAAACTCCAGTGGGTCCCTAGAACCTTCAGAATTGAATATAAAATCCTCTGTTTGGCATCCAAAGCTCTTTGTAATCTGGCTCGCTCCTACCTTTCTAATCTCACATCTTATGTCGTTCTTAGTTGTTTCAGTTAACTCTTTATGACCCCATTGGGGTTTTCTTGGCAAAGATACTGGAGTAATTTCCTGTTTCCTTCTCTAGCTTGTTTTAAAAATGAGAGAACTGAGGCAAACAGGGTAAAGTGACTTGCCCAGGATCACACAGCTAGGGAGTGTCTGGGGACAAATTTGAACTCCTAAAGATGCATCTTCCTGGTTTCAAGCCCTGAACTCTATCCACTGCAGTGCCATTTAGCTATCCTTACACCTAATATCCAAGCACATTCTCTGCCATCCAATGACTCGAGTCCTTGAACAAGACTCTTCACCTGCCATCTCTGCTCACTCTCCCTGGCTGTGCCCCATCCCTGAATTGCTCTCCCTGTTCATCTTGGCTTTCCCAGAATCCTTCAAGCCTTTGTCAGAATGCCCCCTTCCACAGGAAGCCTCTCCCCATTGCTCCCCATCGATTGTCTTCACTGTATCCCATCTAGCACTCATTCCCATGCTAGCCTCCTTGGGAAGAGAGGCCACTTTGGGTTTCGTTTGCCTTTCTTCACATGCCCAATATTTAGCACAAAGCCCAGTATGTGACAGGTGCTAATCGAAGTTTGTTGATCAATGTCTTTCTAAAATATGGCACCTAGAACTGAACCCAAGCCTCCAGCAAGCTCCCTTTGTCAGGATTATCACACTGTTCGTGGCACTGATGAGCGTGGCTGGGGAAAGGGAAGATCCGCAGCAAGGTGGGTGGAGGTGAAGATATCCAAACACACTGACCCTGACCTAGGCTAAGAAGACTCCAAGCCAATTCCGAGTTTGCCCGGTCCCTGGCAGTGCCAGCTCGTTAGAGTTCAAGGTTAGGAACAATGCTGGAGCCCAGAGCCAGAATCATGATTCAATGTCCTTAACCTGCAGGATTCTGCCCCTCCTCCCCCTGGACCAACCCTACAAATCAGCACAGGACCAGCTCTGAGCCCCCTGCCCAGGGCACTTCCACCTGCAGCCCTGAGCTTTCTTCTGCACTACTTTTGTCACCCCCTGACTTCCCTTTCAACTTTGGTCACCCCTCGTCTTGCCACTTGCATCCCTTTTCCATCCCCAACTTGTCTCCAATCCTTCGTGTGTGTCCATGAGGCCTAGTGGTAGGGCCAAGTTGTGTGACTGACTGTATCATCTGGTGAGCTTTTCTGGATTCTGAGTGTGTGTGTGTGTGTGTGTGTGCGTGTGTAAGTGTGTGAGTATGTGTGTGCATCTGTCTTGGCGGGATATACACAAGGGCCACTCATTCCATAGCCAGATGATGATTGTTTGGCCTTCTGCACATCTGGGCAATTGCAGGGTCACAACTTTGTTCGCTTACGACCGTTCACAGGATCTGTTCTCTCTCTCTCTGGCAGACTTAGGATTTAGAGTCAGGTCTTCTCTCAAAGCATTTCCTCTCCTTGGCACCAGCATCATGTCAGCTGCGAGGAACCAATGGTGTATGAGAAGAGATTCCAGGTCCTTTCCTTTCCTTCCCGAGTTTGGGATCATTTGTTGCTGTCTCAAGGTCTGGGGAGTGCCAAGGCCACAAAAGACAGTTTGTCTAGCATACACAAGCTCTTTGGAGCCTGCAGTGTCAGCCAGCCAACTGGCTCATGGCTAGGCCCACTTCGTGCTTCTCGCATCCGGCTTCAACAATGCGGCATAGTGCTTCGGGAGCCTAGCAACCACACCAGGGTGGCCCAACGGTCCAAGGTCCCCAACTCAAGGGAGGCAGGCCCACAGAGGTTCCCCGCATCTAGGCTTGAGAGATCCTTCCCACACTTCACTTAGCCAATCCATGGTTCGAATATCTCTCCTGAGGAAGCAGCCCTGAGCTACTATCTGCCAATAACCAACTGAGCCACCCATCCCCGGGGCCGGTCTGACCCTATCCAAAGGTCACCAGGCAACCAAGAATCCTCAGATCTAGATCTCTACCTCACAAACCTTTGCCGTATTGCACTTCCTCAGCAGATTGACAGGTGCCAACATCTTGCCTTACTGAAAGCCAGCTGAGCATGCAGAGATTTGAGTGGCACAGAGTTGCAATGGCCGGGGGTGGGATGGAGACACTGACTGTGGGATCTGGTGGAAAGCACACAGATCCAAGAGAGAAACAGGACAATCTCTCCCATCCCGATCTCTCCCATCTTTGGGAAAAAACCTTCGCTTGAGCCATCATCGTATATGCCTCTTCCCTTTTACAGTCAAACCATCATAAAATGCCATCGACACTTGTCAACATTGCTTCTGTTCCTCTCATTTATTTTCAGTCTCCTAGCATCTCCCTTCTAGAGATACAAGCCAAGGGAAATTGTTCTCTCCAAGGCTACCACAGCTCTTTTTATTGCTAATTCCGATGGCCTTTTCTCAGTTCTCATCCTTGACCTCTTTATAGCCTTTGATACTGTTGCCCATTTCTACTCCCAGATACCTCGCTCCTTCTGAGTCTTTTGTGACAATGTTCTGTGATTCTCTATTTGTCTCATCCATCCTCAGTCTTTTTTACCAGTTCCTATCCATGCTCATCCCATTTAGGGTGTTCCCCAAGATGCTGCCCTAGTCCCTCTTCTCTCTCTATTTTCTTCTCTTTGGGGATCTCACTAACTCCAATGGATTCAACTAATCATCTTTATGTAGGTGACGCATACCGCTCCATCTCTCCTGAGTTCCATCGGCATATCTCAAACTCAATGTGCCTAAAACAGAACTCACTGAACTCACTCTCTTTCCCCCTAAGCCCTCTCCCTGCCTCCTTTCCCCATTTCTGTTGAGTCCCACCACTTCCAGTCACCCAAGCTTGAATCTCTGAGCTGCACCCTCTAATCCATCCAGTTGCCAAGTCTTCTCGATACCATGTCTTTAATATTTCTATCATCTGTACTGTCTCTCACTCACACAGCCATATTCAGGTCCTCATCAGTTCTTTTCAATGCTTTTGGGACAGCTTGCCAATTGGTCAAACCACTCAAGCTCTCTTTAATCTACTTTCCAGAGTCACCAAATCAATATTCCTAAACTGACAGTGTCACTCCCCTGCTCCAAAGCTTCAGAGACTCCCTAGTACCTCCAGAATGAAAACCAAATTCTTCTATTTGCCATTTAAGACTCAAAAAAACTCGGCTGTTGCTTATGTTCCCAGACTGCATTGCACTCAGCCTGATGTCCCCATGTGCACCACACTTCCACTGAACACATTGACCCGCTACTCCCCATACATCTCATTCCCTCTTCCACCTCCAGGCTTTTGTCCCGGTTGTCCCTTCAAGGCTCCAGTTGAACGCCGTGTCCTTTGAGAGTCACTCTCACATTATTGCCTATCCATGCCATATATCCCAAACCGTTGTGCATTTTGTATATATCCTTTACTGACCCAGCAGTGACAGTGTTGTACACTGGCCCACCTCCCCCAGAACGGAAGCCCCTTGAGAGCAGGGGCGGACTCCCTCTTGGGTTCCCAAGTGGCTCTCTAGGCAGATTTCTGACTCGTGGCCTGACTTGAATAGCGTGACAGTGTGACCGAAAGAACACAGAACTGCTTGTCAGGAAACCTGAATTAGAATTCCTGCTCCACTATTAACTTGTTTTATAACTTTAGCCAAGTTCCTCCCCTTCTATGGGCCTGAGTTCCCTCTTCCACAAGACGAGGAAGTTGGAATCTACTACAGGACCGTGGAGGGAGGGCCCGAATGGATCTCGGAGACCATCTAGCCCGAGTCCTCGGATTTACAGACGGAAACCGAATCCTAGGGAGAACCGGGAGACAATGGGGGTCCATGATCCGGAGTTATTTAGGCCTTTGTCTTCCACACTCTGGCTTAACCAAGCAAAGAATAGGGACTTAGCTTCTCTCTCCAGCTCTCTCCTCCCACCCTGGATGGTGGCCACAGCTCAGCCCTGCTGCCAGAACAGCTCAGGTCAGGCCCTCCCAATAGATCAATCTTGTCAACTCAATGACTTGGAGATCTTTCCCCGATGCCTGACTCTTGCTCTTCCGTTGGCTTGCACGGTAAAGCTGGAAATGGCTTCTCCATCTGTCCCCGACATGCCCCTTCCCTGAGAGCTTCTGTGCAAACACAGACCCCCTTTCTGTCTTCTCCCAGCCCTGGCATCGGGCTGGGCCAGTAAGCCTTGTCTCTCCACTTACAGTAGTGATCGGGCATCCAGGGGTGGGCTGGCAAACAGGATGAGGGCGCCACGCGAGGGAGACTCGCCAAAAGAGGGCCTCAGGCAGGGGGAACGCCGACACCCAAGATGCTTTTGGAGGATCCTGTTACTAATTTTGAGAGACATTTGATACTGCCCTTTTCCAGGAGGAGAGAGGGATACCAATGTCAAATCTGGCTTGACCTGCCTGCTCTGCGTGGTACTGCAAAAGGTCCCAGGCATCTCTCCATCTCCAACCTAATGGCCACACACACTTCCAACGTCTCTCTTTGCTGCCAGAGGGCACTGGGGGTCCTCCCTGTGACTGATCGGGAGCCTAGGGAATAACTTCCCGGGACCAGAAAAGGGTCATAGGACCCTTCCTGCCCCCATAGCCGGAAGGGACCGTGGAAGTCACCAAGTCCAACCCTCTCATTTTCCAGAGCAGAAAATTGAGCCAAGGGAAGGGAGGGGATTCACGCAAGGTCATACATGGATTCGTATATTTAAGGTAAAGAGAGAGCTTATAGGTCTTTGAGTCCAATCAGGATAAAACTGAGTCTTGAGAAGAATAAGCAGCTGGCAGATGGCACAGGAGATGGCTCCACGTGTGGAAGGGACCCCATATGTGCCTAGATTTGAGTTGATGCCGCAAGCTTGACTGTCTTGCCTCTGTCCTAAAAAGTATTCCAGTCAAGCACGTTGTCTATTCCTGGGGCTTCTCTGTTCTTTGGGGCCAGGCACTCGCCCTTCTGACTGCACAGTCATGTGATTGTTGAGTCCACAATTTGGAGGGAATCGGTGAAGACCAGATGGCCCTGTCGCCTGCTTCCTATGGCCTCCGATGTCCCAGCTCTCCTCAGCAGGGTCCCTGGTGGCTGGACCAGGAATCTCCAAAGAAAGTGAGATCTGGAATCAGGAAAACCTGAGCTCAGATAATTACTAGGGCAAGTTACTTCATTTCTTGCCTCAGTTTCTTTCTCTGTAAAATGAAAGAGCTGAACTCAATGGTTTCGAAGATCCCCTCCAGTTCCAATCTTCTAAGCTGGCCCTTCGGGGGGGCCTATATCTACTCGGCCTCAAACCAGCCACCTCGCCACATGCAGCTGGGTGGCTCACAAGATAGAGCTTTGAGCCTGGAGTCAGGAAAACCTAAGTTTTTAACCTCTTAATTGGGCAAACCACTTCATCTCTGTCTGCCTCAGTTTCTTCATCTGTAAAACAGGGATCATAACAGCACCTAGCTCCCAGGGTTGTTACGAGAATCAAACAAGATCTTATCTGTAAAGGGCTTTCCAAATCTCAAAGCACTACATAAATTTCGGGTATTATTGTTCTTATTCTATGATTCCCAATGATGAGAGGAGGGATATAGGAATCCCTGCTCCCTCATCCTTGCTTGCCCAGTCATGTGAAGACTCGGGCAGGTCAAGACGGCCCCGTGGAACTTTTATCCCACTGCACTCTTCCTCCTAGGCTTAAAACAAATTCCCAATAGGTCATCATCTAGATGTCGGCATTGGGGCGGGGAGTCGGTATATCTGGGACATTGGCAGAGTGGCTCTTCCCCCTTGCAGTGTAGACCGTAAGCCATTCACTTCTCGTGGTGCTCCTGGCCCCAGTTTCTCCACAGAGGATTGGCCGTTCTCAGAGCGAATCAGCACTCTGTGGGGATTGTTGACAGTGCAGCCCAACGGGCAGAGTTGTATATTTTCTGATTCCACTGCTGTGAAAAATCAAGAATTGGACCTACGGGGTGTCCCCCAAATCTTAGTACAGTTGTAAACTAGTTTGGGGGACACCCTGTATAGTGTAGTTGATTTGTGCGGATAGCATAATTTGTGTCACTCACGATTTTTCTTCTCTAAAGATCGTGGTGTTCCATTATTTGGCACCTCATAGCATCACTGTAAGAATAATGGCGTTTCAAAGACGGAGGTGGTGTGGGAAAGCAATATATAATTTCCCCAGGGAAATCTGGCCCTCTGTCTTTCTCCTCTTCATCTCCAAGTCCAGCTCATCGGTGGCCTGCTCGGCCCCCCCCCCCCCCGGGCGGCTGTCTTGATGGACTCAATGGTTGGACTGACCAACCAACTGTGCACCGGGGAGCATTCTTCAGCCATTTGTTTCTCCTGTATGGATTTGGAGGATAATCATTTTTAGAGCAATCAGAGCTGTCACATCAGAGACTCTGCAGTGTTCTCAGACTCCATGCAATTGGCCCAGTGCCTCGTGGGAATGGGAGCCGGTGGGGAACCTAGTCATCTATAGGTAATCTCTCTTCTGTCCGGACTCTGCCATCCATCCTCCTGGGCAGTGCCTAATGTACTTGTTGAGCATCTATCTGTGGATTTTATGCCTTGCTTGATATTAATAGGTAGAGGATCATCAAATAAGGTTTTCTCATTTTTGGAGCTCAGTGGTATTGACACCTAGAACACCCATAGTCAGAGCAAGCATGCTCTGGCTCTAGCCTGCATGGGAAGATTATAGGGAGGCATTCAAAACCATTCCTCTTAAGAAAATAGAAGGGTTTTGGGGGAGGTTAACGAGGGGAAAACCCCACATTTCTGCTGCAGTGCCAGAGTAGAACTTTCTGGGATGTAGCTTGTTGATTCCTGGCCACGGTGCTTGGTATATAGTAGGTGTCTAATAAACGCTCGTTGACCCATTGGTAAGAAACAAGCCTAACATGAACTCTAAAGAGCATAACAGATTAGCCCCAGGGCTAGGAGTTTCTCAGAAGTAGAAGGGGAGAGAGAAGGAGGTCTGAAGCATGGGACATCGTTCCCATTTTATGGAGGAGGAAACTAAGTCTCAGAAGGCTTAAGTGATTTTTTACCCAAGGTTCTACAGCTAGGCTGATAAATTTTCCCTTAAAAAGGTGGAAGAAGGGGTGTTCGAAGCCTCACTTTTATTTCCCAAGCTGACCCTAGCAGGTCCTTCCCCAGTCTACAGGAAGGGCAGGGCCAGGGGAATGGAGCAGGAGTACTGGCCTTCATTGCCGCAGATAACTCTGGCTGTCTTGCCACTTTCCAAATAATGAGCTTGTTGCCACAGCTCCGATTGACTCTAGGCCACTTATTAGCTTTGCCCAGAGCTCAGACTCACAAGCTCCTGGGGAAAAATAGACGGGTGGGGAGGAGGCTGTGCTGATGGGTTCTGGGTCCATTAAACCCTATCTTAAGGGCGTTAGGGCAGCCCATTGTTTCAAGGGATGTTATGGCAAACTCTTTTGTAAAGTGAGGACATAGCCGCTAATGCAGGGCTCCCCAACCTTCTCCTGATTTCCTGAAGCATTTAGAGGAGAGCAAAGTCCTTTACGGGAAGCAGGCTGCCAACTATACTCTCTTCCCTACTGGGAATCCCCTACTAAACCACAGAAAGGGAGGGCAGAAGATGTGGGCCGACAGCAGCCCTGGACTTCAAGATCAACCCAGTAAAGCTAGGGATCTCCAAACTTGGTATCAGGAGACTGGGGGCTAGCCAGGCCTGCTCCAGAGGGGGAATCCCCAGCACCTTGTCGTCCAGATTTGGCTCAGAGAGCAGTCTGGAACTGCTGAGATGATGTGACTGGCCTAAGGTCTCCCAGACAGGATGTGTCAGAGATGAGACTCGAACCCAGTTCTCGCTGGCTCTTTCTCCACCTTGCTATGATGCCATAAAGCTCTGTGTGTGTGTGTGTGTGTGCATAGACATATGGATGTGTATTATGTACATGTGTGCATATGATCACAAGGATCAGTGAAACACTAAACACCAGTCCGGGATATCTGCTCTAAGGCATCTCCCGGGGAAGTCTGCATTTTTCCTTTAGCAGGCTGGCTCTCCCTCATCCAGATCAAATGGGTCTGATGAATTCTGCCCTCCTTCCCTGTGACACGGGATAAGCCCAAAGAGCATGTGCTGCTGGCTTGGTGCCCCAGACTCTCTTTGAGGTGTTAGCACTTCTGGGCTGGGGGCTGAGCCAATACATAGAGCAGGCTATGGAGCCCGACCCTCCAGGCCTCCATTTTCAGCCGGCACAGAGGGCTTGGAGCCGGAGTCTACTGGGTGCTCCACAGATGCAATGTCTCAGCTAGAAGAAGCTAGAGGAGGCTTTTCCAGAGGCAGAGAGTGGAGGGAAGAGTTGGACAACTGAACTGCAAGCCTAGACCTCAGCCTTACAAAAGATCCTCTGGCTGCTACTTTCATTCAGGGGGAAGAAATAATGAGAAGCAGGTCATCAGTGCATGGAGTAATCTTATGTTGCTGTTCCTGGGGTGACATGAAGGCTTTCCCGCTTCCGACGGGCTCTGTTGCTATCTTTTGTTTTTTCACATATCAGATCATAGTATCTTAGATCTAAAGTTGGGAGGGTCCTCCCCAGAGGCCTACCCCCTCTTTTAACAGAGCAGGAGCTTTCCAAGAGGGAGGAGAAGGGGCTCATGGTCCCACAGTTGGTAACAGCAGAGCTGTGATCTGAAAGCAGATTCTCTGACTCCAAATCCAGTATTTTCCCCCAGCCTCTGACATCCCCCGAGAGCCATCCCTTGTAATAAAAAATAAAATAGAGAAGGGAGAAAAAGCAGTTCAGGAAAGCCAAGTAACCTATTGATCGCATTTCACAATACATTCCAGAAAAGGAAAAATATTTTCCAAACTCTTCTCCTTAGTCAAACTTGGTCATCATCTTTTTGTTATTCACTTCATATCACTTCACTCACGTCTGACTGTGACCCCTCTGGGGATTTTCTCGGCAAAGATACTAAAGCGTCTTTGCCATTTCCTTCTCCATCTCATTATACAGATGAGAGGAAACTGAGGCAAACAGTGTGACTTGCCCAGGGTCACACAGCTATGGAGTGTCTGAGGTCCTTCTGATTCCAGCACTTGTGCCGCTATTTTCAGGGCCAAAATTCCCAGAATTTAGAGCAAATGAGATCCCTGGAAAAATGTAAATGCCCCTTAGACAGAAACTCTATTAACTTAGGGTTAGTCATCAAAAGATGACCCCAGATGTGTCTGTCACCTTTGAAAGCTGGGACTTGGGACAGGTTGGGTTCTGATGCAAAGGTGCGAAAGTGAAACAGAAAGTCTTGAAATGAAGACACTGCTTTCATTTTAATGAAGAGAAAGTCCCAGAAAGGTTAATGATTTGCCCAAGAGTCGAGATCGGAACTTGGGCCCTGTCTTTATCACCTCACTACATCATTTAAACCATAGTAGCAGTATCCAAGTTTTCACCATGTAGTTCCACCAGGCTCGAACCAATGGCCATATAATTAGAAACTTCAAATAGTGCAGATCTGAATCCACACGAGTCTTTCTCAGTATTTCTTGTTGGCACTAATCAGGATCTGGTTTTATCAGCTGCAGAGAAGGGGCTGACCCGAATGGGAGATCCTACTTTTTTTTTATTATAATAACTTTTTATTGACAGAACCCATGCCAGGATAAATTTTTACACCATTATCCCTTGCACTCACTTCTGTTCTGATTTTTCCCCTCTCTCCCTCTACCCCCTCCCCTAGATGGCAAGCAGTCCTATATATGTTGAATATGTCGCAGTATATCCTAGATACAATGTATGTGTGCAGAACTGAACAGTTCTCTTGTTGCACAGAAAGAATTGGATTCAGAAGGTAAAAATAACCTGGGAAGAAAGACAAAAATGCCAACAGTTTACGTTCATTCCCCAGTGTTCTTTCTTTGGGTGTAGCTGCTTCTGTCCATCCTTGATCAATTGAAACTGAACTAGATCTTCTCTTTGCGAAGAAATCCATTTCCATCAGAATCCATCCTCATACAGTATCGTTGTTGAAGTATATAATGATCTCCTGGTTCTGCTCATTTCACTCAGCATCAGTTCATGTAAGTCTCTCCAAGCCTCTCTGTATTCATCCTTCTGGTCATTTCTTACAGAACAATAATGTTCCATAACATTCATAATCCACAATTTATTCAGCCATTCTCCAATTGATGGACATCCACTCAGTTTCCAGTTTCTGGCCACTACAAAGAGGGCCACAAACATTTTGGCACATACGGGTCCCTTTCCCTTCTTTAGTAGGGAGATCCTACTTTGATGAAAGACCAATTAAAAGGCCTCAGGGGCAGGGAAAATCTAGGACTGTTCCAGATTGGTGGTCCAGATGGCGACATCTGAACACGGGCTCTGGTGCACCGGTTCTGTCAGGTGGGGTTTCCCTTGATCACCCCCGCTTTGCCAAGAACACAGACGTCATCTTTGTCTCTCTTTGCTGCACGGGACGAGGGATTCAATGGGCATATTTCCTCGTGTTTCCACTCCTGGCACTGAAGGGGCCTTTAAGGGCCATTTTTCCCAGGCCCTGAGGTTTTAGCCCTTGGCACACTTTGCTGGGCTGCTCCTCTGGGGGATGAAGCAAGTGCTCCCAGTGTGCCTCAGACTGGGTGGGCCCTGTGTCATCCAAACCTTTAGTTTGGAATAACTGGACTCCCCCCCCCCAATATGCACAACACCTCCCCATCTGCCCATGCTGACCTGTCTCCCTGAGCTGAAGAAAGGACAAAAAAGGTAATCCTGACATTGACAGCCAATGTGGGGGGAGGGGAGACGGGATATTTGGGGGGAAACAGTCTGTTTTTAACCCTCAAGTCGTCACAGGAAGTAAAAACAAAAAGTATAAGAAGGCAAATAGGAAATACAACCCTCATCCCCCCCCCCCAACCCCAACAAGCCTTCAGGAAATGTAGCAAAGCTGGCAAAAATAACCAGGCCCCCTCCTTGGGAGAAGGAAAGAATCCAGGGGCCAAGTAATGGGGTGAGAGAGGAGATGGGATACGAGGGAGTGAAGGACAGTGGGAAGGCTGACAGAAAAAAAGTTTGGAGCATGGGAAATTGGGCCCATTTTAAAAAGGAAGAAACTGAGGCACAGAAAGGTTAATTCAGAGAATCCTAAACTTAAGAGGTGAAATCAGTTAAGAAGCATTTAATGAATGCCATTAACATTCTGAGCACTGTGTATATACTGAATATGAATATTAACCAAAAAAAAAAAAAAAAAAAAAAAGGGAAAGATAATCCCTGCCCTCCAGGAGGAGGGATTTGATATGCAAATGACCATACACAAACCAGATGTAACTAGGCTGGATCAGAGAGAGGCTCCAAAGGAAGACACCGATGTGAACTCCATCAGGAAGCACTTCTTATGAAAGATGAGTTTTAGGTAAGTCTGGAAGGATGAGGTGAGGAGGGAGGGAGGGAGTTTCAGACATGGGGCACAATCAGTGCAAATGTTCAGAGGTGGGGGATTGTGTTTAAGGTCACTAGATGGAAGAGTGGTTGGGGGGGGGGGAGGGGGTACAACATAAGGATAAGGTGTAAGAAGATTGGAAAAGTAAAGAGGGCCAGATTTGGAAGGACTCCAAATGGAGGATTTTCTGTTTGATCCTAGAGCTAAGACTGAATTTGAGGATGAGGCAGAGGAGGATGACCCTGGACTTTAAAAGATTACTTTAGTGGCTGAATGGAGGATGATGGCCTGGAATGGGGAAAGACTGAGGCAGGCCAGAGTTCGCAGCGGCCATTGCAAGGAGTTCAGGGGTGAGGTAAATCAAGAGATATTACAGAGGCAGAAATAACTGGTGATTCTCTGAGTTGGGTTGTGTTTATGAGAAAACAAAGAGATTTAGATTAATTTAGATTGTGCAGTCTTAATAATAATGTGGAACTTTGGAGGAGAGGAGGTTTGGGGGAGAAAGATGAGGTTTGGGGGAGAAAGATGAGGACATTTGGGGGAGGAAGATGAGGAGGTTTGGGGGAGAAAGACGAGGAAGTTTGGGGGAGAAATACAAGATTTGGGGGAGAAAGACGAGGAGAATAGGGGGAGAAAGCCGAGATTTGGGGGAGAAAGACAAGGAAGTTTGGGGGAGAAAGACGAGGTTTGGGGGAGGAAGACAACGAGTTCAGTTTTGGAACTTAAGTTGCATATGGAATGTCCAGTTCAAGAGGCAGTTCAGGCTGTCAGTTAGGAGAAAAGTTAGGGCTACTTAAGTAGATTTCAAATCAAATATCAAAGAGGAGGTTCAGCAGAGAACCCAGGACAGACCCCTAGACTGTGGGTTATGACCTCATATGGGATTGGGTAACTGAACGAGGGAGTCGCCAAAGTATGATTTATTATCAGGAGATGTTTGCTTTCTGTGCCTGTTTTCTTTAAATAGCTGGAATAATGTAAAATGTAGCAAGTGAAAAGAGGTCACAAGATAAAGTTTGAGACGCACTAGCTAAACCACAGTTTCTTAAAGTGTAGGTCGTGACCCTGTATGTGATCGTATAACTGAACATGGGAGTCACCGAAGTATGATTAATGATCAGTAGATGGTGGCTTTGTATACAATTTGTACTATTTTACATACATCTATTCCCTGTAAAATTTTCTTGGGTGAAAAAGGGTCACGAGGCAAAAAGTTCAGGAAGCTCTGTGCTGGAAGACAAGACCACAGAGCTCTCTCTGAATGGGGATGCAGTAAAGGAAGCAACCTTGAGCCTAACCTCATTTGACAGTTGAGGAAATAGGCCTACAAAGGCAAGTACTGTGCTTGAGACCACCTAGGGTCATCAGAGGCAAGATTTGAACCCAGGTCCTGTAGCACCATAGTCAAGTTTCTTTGTCTCCTACAATGTTGTAGAGCCAATATTTGGGCATTGCATTTGCGTGTTTTAAGTGGGAACTCCCAACAAGAAAATACCTTTGCCAATGCAGCTTGATGTCCCCTTTGCAATTTACCCTTTGAGTTGCCTGGAGGCACTGAGAAGTTAGGTAACTTGTCTAAGGCCACACAGCAAATATGGCTTCATTTCTGTTGCGACAGGTGAGTGTATCCCATGGTCATGCTTTGCCCTCATCCTGGGCCTTGTTCGCACTCGCAGCTGAGGAGCCTCATAGGCTTGATGTCTGCTAAGTTGTTTTCCTTTTTCTCTCAGTTAGATGTTCCTTTCTTCTTCCTCCCCTCAGCAGCTCCACATTTCCTTTCCCCAATTCCAGGCTAAGCCATCTTCTTCTCCCACAAGATCTCTTTCCATTTTCTTTTTCTCAATTAACAGGTATTTTCTCTCGCTTCCAAGTCCCCACTGAAAAAGAAATATCCTTATTTCCTTAATCCCTATTAACAAAAGGAGTTTGGGGTTGGCCACGCTCTTCCCTGCCCTCAGTTCCTCAGCAGCCGTCCTCAGAGGTCAGGGGTCAGGAGGAGGGGAATACTGTCATTGGGCCTCTGGCACATCCTAGTGAAAGTTCATGCAGGGGGCAGTTGGGGAACCACCAGGACAGTTTCTTCTATTCCTAAATTGCCGGCCCCTGCTGAGTTAGGGACTCCTGGCTTTGGGAAGCCTGTGCTGAGATCAGGGCCAAAGCTCTCTAAAGTCACTGGGTTAGTGTATGACTCTTGTCCTCTGGATACACGGCAGCCAAACTCTGAGAGAAGGGCTCATAATAGAACACGGGGCCCCTACCCCATGCCTTTTTTTACCAAACCCTCCCTCTTGAACTTCTAGGACCAGGAGCCCCAAGTATCACACATCTCCAAAAAAAGGAACTCTGCCAACCAGGGAAGCAAATACCCTAGGCTAGAGGCTGGATACTTTGGGAGAGAAAGAAGCGTGGGAGAAAAGGTCCCACCAACCAGTGTCTGTCTGCAATTGTGTCTGACCTTGAGGGACTGACTAATGGAGGAAAGGGAAGGCTAAAGAAATGATTTGGGTGGGGGGCAGCTAGGTGGTGCAGTGGATAGAACACCAGCCCTGAAGTCAGGAGGACCCGAGTGCAAATCCGGCCTCAAACACTGGCTGTGTGACCCCAGGAGAGTCACTTACCCCCAATTGCCTCAGCAAAAAAAGGAAAAAAAGAAATGATTCAGGGTCTCTGTTTCTTCCAAGCTGCCAGTCTGAACCTTAGTGGGGACCCTGGGCTATGTGCATCCTCTAGAGAAAGACTTCTTGAACTGTGGGTCCCATCATTGGATGCAAGACTTAGAAAATAATGTTTGATTTGCAAACCTATATAACTACCTATCATATGATAACTAGCATGTAAAAATGTCTCCAAAGAAAAGGGCTTGTGAGGGGGAGTTAAGAAGCCCTGGGCTCAAGGACGGAACCTTGGCAGTGGAGGTTGGCCAATGTCCACCAAGCCCCATCCTAATATGGAGGAAAGCCCCCAATGGGGGGTTCATAGCACCCACTAAACAGAGGCAGGTGGGGGGTTTCCCACTGAGGAATAAAACCCAGAAACGTTGCGTCCCCCACTGTCCAGGCTGCCAGAGAGGGAGACGGAATCAGAGAGCTACTCCATGTTGGGCCTGAGTTGCACACAAAGGCTTCTGCCCCCAGCTTGGCACACGGCCCTGTACCCAGCCTCCCTTCACACTGAGGAGTCTGGAATAGAAAACACTTCAGGTACATTCTGGCTTGAAAGCTAGGAGCCTCCACACAATGTCCCATCAATCCATTTTGCTCCATAGGCCTCAGTTTCCCCTAAATTAGAAGCAGTGGGTTAGATCAGAGTCTCGGAGACTCTGCGAGGTTTATGTCTAGGGATCTATGGGAGATCTCACAGGAGCCACTAACCCCCTCTAGGCCTGTTTCCCATATAGACACGGCAAAAGATTCGACAGGATGTACTCTCTGAGACCCTACAAGTCCAGGTCAAAGACCCATGGGTGATCTCACTGCAGTCAATAAACTGCTCGAAGCCTCAGTTTCCCCTTAAACACAGCTCTAGCTACGTATGTGTGATGACACAGTGTGCACTAAAATTCTCTAGGACTCAGCTTCACCTCTAAAGGACAAGGAGAGTGAGGCAGCGGCGTGGCATCTATCAGCAGCCACTAAACCACTTGAAGCCTGAGTTTCCCCATGAGCACAACAGGGGGTTTAGGAAGATATGGGGGTCAGCAGCCACTAAACTTAAGGCCTCAGTTTCCCTGAAAAAAAAAGCGGGCAGTGAGGCAAGCTATTCACTGAGACCCTGCCAGCTCTAGGCATAGGTTATTACAGGGAAGGCCACAGCAGCCACTAAATGTCTTAAGGCCTCAGTTTCCCTGAAAAACCCAGCGGGCAGTGAGGCCGGTTATTCACTAGACCCTGCCTGCTCTAGAAATTGGTCAGTATGGGGAAGGCCACAGCAGCCACTAAACCACTCTAGGCCTCAGTTTCCCCATGAGCACAACAGGGGGTTTAGGAAGCCATGGGGGAGTCTCACAGCAGCCACTAAACTTAAGGCCTCAGGTTCCCTGAAAAAAAAAAGCAGGCAGTGAGGCAGGTTATTCACTGAGATGCTGCCAGCTCCATATATTGGTCACTTGGGGAAGGCTACAGCAGCCACTAAACTTCTTAAGACCTCAGTTTCTCTGAAAAACCAGCGGGCAGTGAGGCAGGTTATTCTCTGAGACCCTGCCTGCTCTAGAAATTGGTCAGTATGGGGAAGGCCACAGCAGCCACTAAACCACTCTAGGCCTCAGTTTCCCCATGAGCACAACAGGGGGTTAGGAAGCCATGGGGGGGGGTCTCACAGCAGCCACTAAACTTAAGGCCTCAGGTTCCCTGAAAAAAAAAAAGCAGGCAGTGAGGCAGGTTATTCACTGAGACACTGCCTGCTCTAGAAATTGGTCAGTATGGGGAAGGCCACAGCAGCCACTAAACCACTCTAGGCCTCAGTTTCCCCATGAACACAACAGGGGGTTAGGAACCCATGGGGGGGGGTCTCACAGCAGCCACTAAACTTAAGGCCTCAGGTTCCCTGAAAAAAAAAAGGCAGTGAGGCAGGTTATTCACTGAGACACTGCCTGCTCTAGAAATTGGTCAGTATGGGGAAGGCCACAGCAGCCACTAAACCACTCTAGGCCTCAGTTTCCCCATGAACACAACAGGGGGTTAGGAACCCATGGGGGGGGGTCTCACAGCAGCCACTAAACTTAAGGCCTCAGGTTCCCTGAAAAAAAAAAAAGCAGGCAGTGAGGCAGGTTATTCACTGAGATGCTGCCAGCTCCATATATTGGTCACTTGGGGAAGGCTACAGCAGCCACTAAACTTCTTAAGACCTCAGTTTCTCTGAAAAACCAGCGGGCAGTGAGGCAGGTTATTCTCTGAGACCCTGCCTGCTCTAGAAATTGGTCAGTATGGGGAAGGCCACAGCAGCCACTAAACCACTCTAGGCCTCAGTTTCCCCATGAACACAACAGGGGGTTAGGAACCCATGGGGGGGGGTCTCACAGCAGCCACTAAACTTAAGGCCTCAGGTTCCCTGAAAAAAAAAAAGCAGGCAGTGAGGCAGGTTATTCACTGAGACACTGCCTGCTCTAGAAATTGGTCAGTATGGGGAAGGCCACAGCAGCCACTAAACCACTCTAGGCCTCAGTTTCCCCATGAACACAACAGGGGGTTAGGAACCCATGGGGGGGGGTCTCACAGCAGCCACTAAACTTAAGGCCTCAGGTTCCCTGAAAAAAAAAAAAGCAGGCAGTGAGGCAGGTTATTCACTGAGATGCTGCCAGCTCCAGATATCAGTCACTATGGGGAAGGCCACAGCAGCCACTAAATCACTCTAGGCCTGAGTTTCCCCAGAGAGCCCAGCAGGGGGTTAGGAAGCCATGGGGGTCTCACAGCAGGCACTGAACTTCTTAAGGTCTCAGTTTCCCTGAAAAACACAGTGGGCAGTGAGGCAGCTCTAGATATAGCTCACTATGGGGAAGGCCAGAGCAGCCACTAAACCACTCTAGGCCTCAGTTTCCCTATAATCACAGCAGAGGGTCATAAACCGATGTGGGGGCCTCACAGCACCCACTATCTTTCTTTAGGCCTCAGTTTCCCTTATAAGCCCAGCAGGGGGTTAACCAGCATGCTCTGTGCCCTGGCTGGTTCTAGGTCTTCCCCGCTAGATGTGGTCCCTCACAGACACTGACACCCTCAGAAATCAGTTTCTCCTCTAAGCACAACAGGGCTTTGGCACTTATGTAGGACTCATGGAATCCACTATAACTCCCTAGGCCTCAGTTTCCTCTATAAGCGCAGCAGGTGGTTAGATACCCACGTGAGGTCTCTAAACTTCTCAGCACCCTCTGAATTTCCAGAAGCCTCAGTTTCCCTTATAAGCCCAGCAGGCAGTGAGGCAGTATATTCTCTGAGACCCTGCCAGCTCTAGATATAGACACCTACGTGGAATCCCCCAGCAGCCACTAAACCGCTGCAGGCCTGAGTTTCCCCAGTGAGCACAGCAGGGGGTTAGCTACCTAAGTGAGATATGCCTCAGTTTCTCCTGGTAGCACGGCAGGGCTTTTTGCACTTATGTGGGATCTCCCAGCAGTTGCTAAACCTCTCTTTGCCTCAGTTTCCCCTCCAGTCCCAGTAGTGGTTTAGGTTCCACAGTGTCTGAGGCCCTGCCAGCTCTAGGAGGTCTAGGCCCCTATGTGGGATCTCCCAGCAGACACTAACACCTTCTAGGACTCAGTTTCCCCTATATGAACAGCTGGGGATTAGGTACTTATGTGGGATCTCCCAGCGGACACTAAACCTCTCTGCCTCAGTTTCCCCTACCAGTACCCCAGGGTTTAGACTCTAAAGCCTCTGAATCTCTGGATCAGGCCTGAACCTAGGATCATATGGCTGATCTTACACTGGTCTCGTCGGTTCTCTGGCCTCAGTTTCCTCCTCAGTGACAGGTCTTTAAGGACCCTGCCGCCACAATTTCAGTATACTCATCTGGGATGTCCCAGCCTTCGTGTTAGCTCCCCAGGCCTCAGTTTCCCTACAGTCACAGGAGGGCATTGAACTTCAACGCTTCTTGGCCTTATCAGCTCTAGGATTTGAAGCCTGTGACTGTGTGACTTTGGACAAGTCACCTCTTCTCTCTCGGCTTCTTCAAGGTCAGCCAGGCCGTGTCTGTTTCCTCCTTGGGCTAGCCGGGGCCCTTTTGCGCAGCGGGGCGCCACAGAGGTCAGGCCCTGTTGGCTGAGCAGTTGAGCTCCGCAGGGCGCCTCGATGCTCCGGCAGTGACGCCAAAGGAGAAAACAGTGAGGAGGCTCGAAGAAACGGCCAGTTTGGCTCACGCCCAGTTCTGCCGCTGGCTCTGAGGAGGGACAAGCCCGAGCGCCCCCCCCCCCCCCCCCCCCCCCCCCCCCCCCCCAATGAGGGTCGCAGGTGCCGGCCGCATATCCGACATCGCGGAACAAAGGGAGAAGCTGCCCTGTGAGAAGCGGGCCTTGTTCCGGGGTTTGTCATCCCTCTGTTGGCCTGGTCCCCGTGTCATTCTGAGATGGGCTGCGAGGACCACATCTCGCACACTGCCCAGGCAGGCAGCTGAAAGGCCCCATTCATCCCCACTGCAATCATATGGTCTCCGTGCATACCCAAAATAAATCGCTAACTGCTTTGCAGAGAAAGCCCTTGTCAAGCCGGGCTGCTTTCAGCTCCCTCCCACCGGCACCGCCGCTGCCTCCCGTCTGCTCCCGGCGCCCCTGCCTCTCCCCGAATTCTGGGGAGGGTCAGCCACTCTCTCCACCTCTCACCATCTCCCTCTCTCCACCTCTCGCCGTCTCCCTCACTGGCCCTGCGTTTGAACCTTGGGGATTTTCCATGGGAGAGGAGCCGCTCTCCTAGTGGCCATTGGCCTTCCTGGCCATAGATCTCCACCCTGGGTGGAACCTGAAGGGAAAGGACAGAAGAGGAGCCCAAAGTAGCCATGGAATTCCAGCCTCCTTATTCCCCCAGCCTCTTCAAAAGAAAAGACAAGTAAGTCAGACTCTTAGGAGGGCAGCCTCCCCTGCCTCCTCCTCTTCACTTTCTGGGGCTCCCAGCTTTGCTTCTCCCAGCTTTTAACTTGGGGATCCCTTCTGACCTCCTGCTTCCCGTCCTTCTCCAACTACCTTATCCTAAACCCCTGGACGTTGCTGGCAAAGAGACGGAGTCTGAAGGAAGCGGGCCTATAAATAGCCTCGCACTCCACGGCCCCTAGGGCTCCAAGGGAGACAAAGGGGGGAATGAGAGAAATGGTCTCTTCCCCGCTCCAGGCCTGGCGTTCTCCCACTGGCTATTGCCACCTGGTGATTCCGCAAGAGTTTCCGACACCCTCGCCTCTCCCCCCTTTTTTCTCTTATAACTTGGGGCCAGAGACAGCCAGCTCTCTTTCACCCTCTTCTGCCTGTTTGGGAAGGAAGCCACTGACCCCGCTTCTCGGGGGTAAGGCTAGTTCTTGTTAGTTCTCCTAAAAGTTTGGGCAACGGGGCCCGTATCTCCTGAGCGTTTCGAGATTGCACCAGATCGAGCTGAAAGGAAGCCTTCTGGTCCAAGTCCTCATTTTACAAATGGGGAAACTGAGGCCCAGGGTGGGGAAGGGGCCTGGCCCGGATTACACATAGGATCATAAATTTTAGAGGTGGAAAGGCTCTCAGAGGCCAGCGAATCCAGCCCCCTCATCTTACAGAAAAGGAATAGAACTGTGATGTTAGAGGAATATAACTGTGTGACCCTATCCAAGTCGCTTCCCCTCCTTGGGCCTCAGTTTCCCCATCTGTAAAGTTAGGGATTAGATTAGCTGCCTTCTGAGAGCCCTTCCAGCTCTAGATTGAAAAGCCAGGAAACCCCAAGGAAGGACAGTGATTTATCCAAGGTCAAGGGTCATTTGTCATTGTCAAGACCACAGGGTCATCCGTCTTAACGCAGCCGCTTTTCGTTCATTTTCTATTATTTTAGAGCTGGAAAGGCCCTCAAAAGCCATCTAGTCCGACCTCTTAGTTTTACAGATAGGGAGACTAAGGCCCAGGGATATGAACAGGTGAACTGAAAGCTCGTCCCACATCTTTAGCCTTAGGCAGAATGAACCTGCAAGAAATGGGCCTGAGCGTGGGACACTGCTCGCTCCCATTTTATGGACCATGAAAGTGACATCCCCAAAAGTTTAGGGATTGGCTCAAGATCACAAAATCAAACCACTCCCTTGAAGAACAATGAAGAGGCTAGTTTCAATGACTTCGTAAGCCTTTCCAACTCCAAATCTCTGATGTTATTAGAATTGATGATCCTTTCAATGTTTCTGTTTTCCATCCACAACCCATTGGCGAAGATCTAAGTACAGTGAGATGTGAATAATATAGCACTTGGTTTGGCAATTTGAGATTAGACAACACAAATTAAGTACTGGCAGACCTCTATTAACCTGACCGCCCAAGGAACGGGCTGTTCTGAGTAATAAAATTCTCTGATTAGCTCCAGATAAGTATAAACTCCCTTTTGTCTCATGCCCAGTCACTGCCGGCAATCTTTCTCCAATGCCCGAGTCCATTTTCTTGTCTTAATAAGTGGAGTCCAGTCAGCATTCCCTGAATCTTTGCTGATTGAAGGGTTTTTCAAGGTCTCCAGGGCAGAGCTCTCTTCCATCAGGCATCTAGTCCCAGAGATCTGCGGTACACTGAGAAAAAGCAGGCGATTGGTTGGAGTCTGAATGGGGCTCGGCACTTCCCGAAGGTGTTTGCTGGCCTCCTAATTAGATTGCCGATGGAGCTCGTTTCCTAGTCTTTTGGCCTTTGAATTGTCTGGTGTCACACGTCAGTGAAGTAGCTCAGGATGTCGTTGGCCTGGCCCCTAGTGAGCGGCAGTTTGGGGACGTGCCGTTCCTGTCGTTATTGTGACTGGCTTCAGAGTTTACTGGACAGAATACCACCACGATAATATTATAGAGGACATCCTGAGAAACCACCAAGTTAAACCAATGCTTGGCTGGCGGCGACGGTTTTCTTTGTATTTTATTTTGATGGCACTGACTTTCGGGAGCTGACTGGGTGGGTACCTTCTAGAAATGAGCTGATTGATTGGAAAGGCCTTCCCCAGCATTCCCCACACCCCGGGGATGTGCTTGTAAATGTTTAACAAGTGACTCTTCAGGAAATCAAAAGCCCATGTAGGTCACCTACTTTTCACTTTCCCCTGCATTATTGACATGTTCTCCATTGCTTTCTTAAGTCCAGACAATCAACAAAACAGACGAGCAAAGCTCAATTTCTGCTCTGTAAATAGTCCCCCTGAAAATTTAACAACTGGCTCTCCTGGGCCCGTTCCAGCTATCCGGTTGAATTTCCAGAGTATTCCAGATAAATTTGTAAAACAATCATGAGTCAATCCAACTTGCTTTGCGACAACCAGCATTTGATATACCACCGCCACGGTGGTGCTCAGCACCCATTCTTGTTGGCATAATAATAAAGCACGGGAGCTGTGAGAGAGGCCTCTCCCATCATGCTAGGAGTCCATGCTGGCTCTCAGGTAGACCCTTCCAGACAGACATCTGTCACCCAAATCTCCTGACTGTCAGCAGAGCTCCCAGCCCAACCTCCTGCCCCATGAGGTCAGTCTTATACCCATCTGACCACTACCTCATCCCGTTCAGCTGCACACTCCCCCCTCTCCCAGATGGGCATCCCCTTTGCCAGCTCAGTCACCATTATCTATGGCCTCTGCTAGTGGATCTCCCAACCACGGGGCCGTCTTCCCTTCCTCCACAGCCAGCTGCCAGGGCAACATCCTGGGGCAGGAAGGGGACAGCAATCATTTCTTTGGGAACAATTTATAAGGCAAGGAAACGCTGACTCTTGGGCTTCTCCCAGACCGATGGACAGATTAGGGAAGCGGCTAATTTTAGCCAGTGTAATTTCAGGTAGTGCTTCATTGTTTGGTACACAGTACTTACTGCCTCTCTCGAAGGGCTGGGAACCTGAGATGGACCGGCATGTCCCGGCCGTGGGATCATGCGTTTAAGGCTGGCGGGGCCCTCAAAGGTCAGGAAATCCAATCCCTGACGTTACCGAGGAGGAAACTGAGACCTAGACAGCTGAAGGGCCCAGTATGGGAGAACCCACAGGACTCTAGTCCTAGAGCCGATGAGGCCTTCAGAACAAGGGAGACCTAGAGAGCTTTAGGGACTGGTGTCGGGTCACCCATGAGTTCCCTGATTTCTAGCCCTCCTGGGCTATGGAGTTCTAACCTCTTTCTGCTACCGAAGAGGAAAGCCCTCCTGCTGGGAAGTCACCCTTAGGAGCCACAATTCATAGCTGGTAAGGTCACACAGGTGATGAAAAGCTAGATTTGAACCCATGTCCTCTGACTTTAGAGTCAGCATGCTTTCTACTGCCCCACCCTGGGAAGCAAGCGGAGGCCTCCTGGTCCTGAGCCCAGGGTTCTTTGCAAACAAGCGTCTGGGCTGCAATTTCAGCTTTGACGAAACGACAGGCCTGCAGCTCGAGCTCACTTGGAGCCTTGCCCAGGATGTCCGTGCCAGGCACCTGGTCAGGAGAAATAGCAATCACCTTTGCTGCTGATAAGAGGTCCTAGTATTTTTCCAGTTGCCCGGTTTCATAGATTTCACCAGATTTAGAGCCGGCAAAGACCAGGGAGATCATTTAGTTCACCCCTTTACAGAGAAAGAAACCGAGGTTCACAGAGGGGACTGGCCTGCCCAACGGCACGCACCTCAACTGTGACCAAAATGGACCAAGCACCTGGGACCGGCAAGACTGCTGGGGGTCGAAGGAGACAAAAACAAGCTAATTGCTGCCTTCCAGGCTCTTCCGTTCTGCCCTCGGGAAGGGAGCTCAGTGAAGGAATCCCCCATGAAGTAGCATCTTATCTCCACTGAGGAGTCTGGGGGCTGTTCTTAGCCTGGATCCCAAGATCCTACCTTTAGAGATAAAGGGAGGTCTTAAAGGCCACCAAGACCTCAAGAGAGGGAAACCGAGGCCCAGGGAGCTCAGGGATTTATCCGAGGCCACGAGGTAGTCTGTGTCAGAAGTGACATCTGAAGCCAAGCTTTTCCTCTCTAGAAGGCCGTGCCTTCTGGACCCTTGCTCCCAGACCCTTGCTGTCTCCATTCTACTGTATCCCATGGTCCCCAGCCTCTTGAGCACTGACTCGAGGCTCCGAGTCACCACTCTCCGGCCAGATATAGACCCAAAGTGGGTTGCTGTCTGGAGTTAGCCTGTCCTCATGCCTCTCTCTGTCCCCACTCCCCCACCCCCCACCCTGCCAGCCACTAGATGGCCTTGTCACCGAGCAGGATTTCAAGGGCAAGGCCCTGGGAGCGACTTAAGGACCTGCAGAGTCTAAATAGATTTCAGTGGAAAAACCTCTCTGTAGCTGTTCCGAAGCAACAGGCTCCTCGTGTTCCCTGCGGTCAGGAATCTCCCAAACTTGTTGTTTTTTCCTGAAGGAACCTCCAAGTGTTGTGATGCACTGGGCCCCATGTGGGCTCTCCCCGCCACCAGGAAAACAGGCTGCCTTTTGAGCTCGGCTGCTGTTTACTGTTTGAAAGAAACAAGGGGAGACACTGTTTTAGAAGGGACACAGACAGGTCTGGGCAAGGTTGGTTTTGCTTCCTCTGCACACTGTAAACCCGAGCAGCAGAGACTGGGAAAGGTGAAAAGGGCACCCGCCTCGCGGTTAAGGAACTTGGGTTCAAATTCTGCTTCCAGAGATTGCCAATCGATGACCCCGACTCGGTCCGGAGTCTCGTTTTCCTCTTCTGTAAAGTGCGGGTGACCTAGCAGCCAATCGATGAACAGGCATTTATTAAACACCTACTGGGTGCCAAGTAGCATGCGAATCCAAAGATTAAAAACAGATCAGTGGCAAGTATGTGATGTTGGAGGGAGTGTGAATTAGTGCTACCATTCTGGAAAGCCATAGCATTTTACAAGTAAATTGGCCAATTTATTAGGTTACCTAGTAACCTATTACCTGTATATATACAAAGGAGGTCACTGGTTAAATAAAATAAATGAATAAACAAAATAACATAAAAAAAAAAAACAAAACCAAATCAGTCCAATGTATACAGAGTAATAATAATGATGCTGATGGTAACAATGATGACAGTAGTTACTTTTACTAGGAACCAGACACTGGGCTAAGTGCTTAAATAATTATTCTCTTAGTTGAGCCTCACAACAACCCTGAAAGGTTGTTCCCGTTTTCTAGAGGGGAAACTGAGGCAAACGGGATTAAGTGACTTGCCCAGGGTCACATAGCTAGTAAGCGTCTGAGGCTGAATTTGAATATCAGTCTTCCCGATTCCAGGTCTAATGAAAGAACATACACAAAATAAATACCGGGGCATTTGGAGGGACCCCCAACAGGGGCTTCCAACCTGGGGTAGGTAGGAGAAGCTTGTCAAAACATATAGGGAATGTTTGTGAAATAATTATATTATCCTAGTAAAAAATCAATGTACTTTATTCTATGCAGACACGTGGTAAACACCTTATTTAGTTCCCTTTAGAATAACTGGAGAGTACAGGAGGATTTACTGAAAGCCAAGGGATATGGGGACAGAAAAAAGTTGGCATTCCCTGGTATCGTGCATAGAGAGCTGCCCTTGGCGTTAAAGAGTCCTGGGTTTCAGTATTGCCCCTGATATGCGTAGTGGCTGTGTGAACTTGGGCAAGTGCCTTTCCCTCTCTGGCCTTCGGTTTCCTCCTCTGAAAAATGAAGGGGTTGGACTCAGTGGCCTCTGAGGGTCCCCCCAAGCCTAGAACAAGGATTCTCTGTGAGCCCTTGTTATAGGATGGGCCAGAAGGCAGAGAAATAAGGGATTAGGATAAGTGGAGGTAGGTATGAAGAGGCGATCATGAAAAGGTGGCGAGACATTTTAATGCTTGAAGGGATAAGCCTGAGTTATTTGGAAAATTAACTTCTATAGAACAACTTGGTCTCCACGGTTGATGAATGAATGTGCTATTGCTATGTTATAGGCATCTGACTGCTTGCTCAATTCATTATACTGATCTATGTAGAACGCAAAGGCTTGTGGGTCGGTTCTAGAATATAAGCTTCATAAAGACGAAAAACAAGCTACCGATTTCCCCCTTCCATCAGTATAAGGTTATCTTGGAATATACTCTATTCATCACAGGTGCTCAAAAAAAGTTAACTAAAAAGATTGTCAATTCCTTGAGGTCAGGAACTGTTTCATCTTTGTTTTTGTCTCTTCTAGCACAAAGCCTTGAAAAGCAGGCAGGTTTTGGAATTGGATAACAAACTCCCCTGGAATGGAAATAACAACAACAACAACAATTGTGATCATTACAAATATTTATGTGGTGGTTGAAGGCTTGCAAAATGCTTTATAAAAGCACTTGGCATATATTACCTCTTTTGATTTGACCTTCAGCACACCCAGTTAGGTGCCCTCCCCACCTTACAGAGGAGGAGCTAGAAGAGGTTGTCACTCATTCAGGATCACCCAGCTAATTATTTAGGTCTAAAACAGGATTCAAACTCAATTCAGACTCTAAGTCAGGCATTTTATTCACTATGGCACCCCCCCCCCCTTCTAAAGTATTTGTTTTTTAAAGTTCTGGGTTATATTCAAGTTAATAATAGAAATCATAACTAACAATGACATAGAGAAAAAAAAGAAAGGAAGGAGGGAGAGAGAGAGAGAAAGAAAGAGAAAAAGAAAGAGAGAAGGAAGGAAAGAAAGAAAAGAACCAAAAAAAGAAAGAGAAGGAAGGAAAGAAAGAAAAGAACCAAAGAAGGAAAGAAAGAAGGAAGGAAGGAAAGAAAGAAAGAAAAAACCAAAGAAGGAAAGAAAGAAGGAAGGAAGGATTGGAAAGAAAGAAAGAAGGAAGGAAGGAAAGAAAGAAAGAAAAAACCAAAGAAGGAAAGAAAGAAAGAAGGAAGGAAGGAAAGAAAGAAAAGAACCAAAGAAGGAAAGAGAGAAAGAAGGAAGGAAAGAAAGAAAGAAAAGCAGAAAGAAGAGGAAAGAAGAAAGAAAGACAAAGGAAAGAAGAAGAGAAGAAGGAAAGAAAAGAACCAAAGAAGGAAAGAGAGAAAGAAGGAAGGAAGGAAAGAAAGAAAAGAACCAAAGAAAGAAAAGAAGGAAGGAAAGAAAGAAAGAAAAAACCAAAAAGGAAAGAAAGAAGGAAGGAAGAAAAGAAAGAAAGAAAGAAAAGAACTAAAGAAGGAAAGAGAGAAAGAAGGAAGGAAGGAAGGAAAGAAAAGAACCAAAGAAAGAAAGAAGGAAGGAAAGAAAGAAAGAAAAGAATCAAAGAAAGAAAAAACCAAAGAAGGAAAGAAAGAAAGAAAAGAACCAAAGAAGGAAAGAGAGAAAGAAGGAAGGAAGGAAAGAAAGAAAAGAACCAAAGAAAGAAAGAAGGAAGGAAGGAAAGAAAGAAAGAAAAAACCAAATAAGGAAAGAAAGAAGGAAGGAAGAAAAGAAAGAAAAGAACCAAAGAAAGAAAAAGAAGGAAAGAAAGAAAGAAGGAAGGAAGGAAAGAAAGAACCAAAGAAAAGAAAAGAAGGAAGAAAGAAAGAAAAAGAAAAGAAGAAAGAAAGAAAGAAAGAACCAGAAGAAAGAGAAAGAAGGAAAGAAAAGAAAAAAGGAAGAGAAAGAAAGAAAGAAGGAAGAAAGAAAGAAAAAAAAAGAACAAAGAAAGAAGGAAGGAAAGAAAAAGAACAAAGAAGGAAGAAAAAGAAAGAAAGAAAAGAACCAAAGAAAAAGGAAGGAAGGAAAAAAGAAAAAGAAAAGAAACAAAGAAAGAAAAAGAAGGAAAGAAAGAAAGAGAGAGAAAGAGAGAAAGAAAGGAAAGAAAGAAAGAGAGAGAAAGAAGGAAGGAAAGAATGAAGAAAGAAAGAGAAAGAAAAAGAAGGAAAGAATGAAGAAATAGAGAAAGAAAGAAAAGGAAGGAAAGAGAAAGAGAGAAAAAGAGAGGGAAAGAGAAAGAGAGAAAAGAGAGAGAAAGAAAAAGAAAGAGAGAAAGAGAGAGAAAGAAAGAAAAAGAAGGAAAGAGAATGAGAAGAAGAACAGAAAGAAAAGAGGAAAGAAAGAGCACAGAAGAGAGCCTGGAAAGGGAAGTGACCCCCATACGAGAAGAATAGATAGCCCGAAAGAGAAGAAAAGAGGAAAGAAGACCAGCGAAGCTAGAAAGGAAGGCTAGGAATTAGAGAGAAGAAGAGACAAGGCAGAGAGACAGTCCAGGTTGAACCGTGGAAGGAAGGAAATGGAGAGAGTAGCGAAGACAAAAGATAGAGAATTCTGTAGCTGAAACTGGAAGTCAAAATGACTCCGGAAAGCGCAAGAAAGGGGAAGAGAAAGAAAAAGGAGACAGGGGATGAGAGGACAGAACTGAGAGGCTTGAGAGAGCCAGACTGAGACCCTGAGTCCAGCTCCTGACCTCATTTTACCCGGGAAGGACCTTTGTCCCCAAGAGCGTGGGTCGAGCCGACCCAGTCTGAGCTCCGGGGTCCGATTGCCAAGGGCACATTTAGAGGCGGGGCCCACAGCGTAGCCGGTGGCCTGTCGCTGGACCAAGTTGAGGGTACAACAGCGAATTGTTGGGAGAATCCTGGCGCCCTCGCTCCAAGTCTGGCCCAATCCTGCCTGCTGCAGCCTGACATCACTGGGCCGCTCCTTCGGACTCCGGAGCCTGCGCGTTGCGGGTGAGAAGCAGCGGCCGGGCATGTGATCTGGCCGCTTCCTGACCAACTCCTTTTCGGGGGCTTTGACTGCCTGCGTTCCGGTGCGACTCGGAGCCCCGATTCCCGCCTGCCTGGCATGCATTCCAGCCCGGAACGGACCGCTTGCACTCCCGTGGGGGGGGGGGTTGGGGAGGAGCAGGACCCCCGACGTTCGGAGCTCCGGAGTCCCTCGGATTGCTAGAGAGAGGGCACCTTTAAGTTTTGAGGATGTGAGGAGTCAGCGTGTCCTGGGGGTTGGCACTTGGATAGGCAGGAAATACATGAAGTTGGGCGATTAAACAAACAAGCGTAGAGAATTGCTGGTTAATCTGAAATCTCTTGGCCCCGTGTGCGGCTCATTCTGGCTCTAATGCGCTGCCTGGCTGGCGCGCGACTTTCCCCCAGCCTCGGTCGTTTTACAGACGGGGAAACTGAGGGCCGAGAGCTAAAGTGACTTGCCCAGCATTCCCCAGAACCAGCCTCCCTTCATTTTCCCGGGGAGGGCCGGAGGTGACCTGGCCCCGCGCTCACCCGGAGCATCTCCGAAGCCCCCAGATCCCGTCCCTGTGCGGCCAAGGTCAGATGCCGCCCAGACGCACCGTGCACCGGCCGCACTCCCGTGGGGGTCGGCGGACGGAGGGATTCGAAGGCGAACGCTCGCGTCCCCGGCAGGACCGGCCGATTGCACCGCGGCTGCCCTAGGCGGGGCGGCACCTTCGAAGAGGCTGGCTTTTCCAGCCCAGGGGGAGGGGGGGGGGGGGGGAGAAGCGCGCCGGGGAATGCAAACTGCCCCCTGCGAGCAGGAGAGCTTGCGGAGCGGGGCGTGGCCTCCCGCGCTCCCCGGCCCGGCCGAAGGCCTATTTGCATGCCGCCTGACGCTGGCTGACGTCACGGACTCGCCCCGTATTTAAGCCGGCCGAGCTGCGCCCTCACCAGCTCTGGGCTGGCTAAGCGGGAGGGCGTGGTGTCGGAGCCGTCTCTGTGTGGTCACTCGCGTCCCAGCCGCCGCCGCCTCAGCCGCCCCCGCCCCCGCCCCGCTTTGCAGGACCCGCCGCCCCGAGGGCCCAGAAGGAGAGCCCCCGCCCTGCCGCCACCGCCCCCGAAAGCAGAGGCCGAAGCGCTTTTGCCATGAGCTCCGAAATGTGCCAGTTCCCCATGGAGGTGGCTGTCTACCAGCTGCATAACTTCTCCATCTCCTTCTTCTCGTCCCTCCTGGGGGGGGATGTGGTCTCTGTCAAGCTAGACAACAGGTAACCAGCCCCGCTGGCGCCCCGGGGAGCTGCAGCGCCGGCTCGGGGGCAGAACCATCGGGGTCACGGTCACGCTCGGGGTCAGGGTCAGCCAGTCGAGCTTGGAGCGGGGCCGGGGTGGGGGGGGGGGTGGAGGGCCCGGCTTGGGGCATTCGTGGGGTGCCTAAGGGGAAGGGGGCAGGTGGGAGGCGGGGATCCAGGGCCAGACGGAACGCCCGGGGGCGCTGTTTCAGCATCCCCAGGTGAGGGGTGGGGGACGGGTTTCACTGCGGGGCGGCTTTGTGATGGGCTCTTTCACTTTATGTCTCCCTCAGTGCCTCCGGAGCTACAGTCGTGGCCATAGACAACAAGATCGAGCAGGCCATGGTGAGTCCCGGTGCGCCCTGCATGGCACTTCCCCTCCCCACCTTCTCCCCTGCACCCTCCCTCCTCCCCGTCCGCACCACCCCTCCCCCAGTTTTGCTGAGACCACTGAGGTTGAAGCGGGTCTCCGAGGCGGCTCGTGGCCGGTCCCTGGGACGGGTCCAAGAGTAGGAGGGGGGCCTCCGGGGGACCCGCTTGGGTGCTCTCCAGAGCTACCTGGCCGGGACCTCGTGGGCCGGGGTAGGGCCGGCCTCGGCGCCCCCCTCCGGGGGAGATCCCCCCCGACATCGGGGGCTCGCCTTTGTCTCAGGGCTACGTTAACAAAGTGTGGAGCCCGCTGCAGTCCCACTGCAGAGAAACCGGCTCCCGGGCGCGAAGCGAGCGAACTCCTGAAGAACGAACGCGGCTCGGAGCTGGGCTCGGGGCCGCTGGGCGCGGACTGGGCTTCGTGCTCCCACACGCACTCCCCGGGAATCGGGGGGCCCGGACTCCCCCGGGACACACGGGGACCGTTTTCTGGACTTGGCAGCCCAGTGGCTGCATCGGACGCCCCGAGTTCGGGGGGGGGGGTGCACACAGCCCGCCTCCTATCACAAAGGATGCGGGAGATGAGGTCCGACTGCAGTACAGCTGCATATTTAATGTCCTGGCTGACAGAGATGTAGGTGAGGATCAAAATAGCCAGGCCATTATTGCAGCGTACGGGGAAAGCAGGAAGGAACCCGAGCTCGGCCCTCATTTGGGCGCACCCCCCCCCCCAACCTCCATAGAATATAACCTTGTGGAGGGCAGGGACCATTTCATTTTCCTCTCAAAATCTCCAGTCCCAGCCCACGCTCAAAGGCCACAGTGCAAACACAAAGGTGTCCAAAAGAAACCCTGTCACCCGGGTCCTGCCTCCTGGCAGCCCTCCCTCATTAGAAGCCTTGTAAAATTGGGGGGCAGATTGGATACAGGGGGTATTGCTTCTGGATCTCCTTGCCCAGTGCCCCAAAGGCCCCCCCTTGCCATACTGGCAAAAAAGCCAGCTGAGAAAGTAAGCACGCCTCAGGCCAGCTTCTCCACTTGTCTGCCATCAGTGGCATGGCTCAGTAGTGAAGTGTTCCCTTTGGGTTTGGCTTTTGTCTACACAGGACCTAGTGAAAAATCACCTGATGTACGCGGTTCGTGAGGAAGTGGAGATCCTGAAAGAACAGATCAAGGAGTTGGTGGAGAAGAATTCCCAGCTGGAGCGGGAGAACAGCCTTCTCAAAACCCTGGCCAGCCCCGAACAACTGGAGAAATTTGAATCCCAGCTGAGCTCTGATGAGCAGACCACCCCTGCTGCCACCAATTCACCTGAGCAGGGTGCAGGCTCTGCTGTGTAAGTGGCTCTGTCCTGGGGGTGGGCAGAGCCACTGAACTTTTTTCTACCTAGCTCCTTAAGAATATGATTTTTTTTCATCCCCAAGTATCATCTCACGTGGAGAATTGCCCAGCTGGCTTCAGCTGGGGCTGAGATGTTCAAAGGGCACCCTCATGGGCCCGCCCTAAGCGTTTGACCTCTGAAGAAAGAGCTCTTTTTTGGAAGTTGAGTTACATAAGGAGATGATACCCTAGCTCACACCCACCGGCCCTGGGACAACCAAGGCAAGTGCCTTGGCCGTTCCTGAAAGCAGATCGGGGCTGTATGCATTGTTGTTGTGGTTCTTTTTCTCTCTTTCTTTATTTTTTTTTAACATAACCTGTTAAAAAAAAAAAAACGTGGAAACCAGCAGCAGTTAAGACAGGGTCAGACTTCGAATGGCCCCGGCGGTTTTCTTAGCGAGTTCTGCTTTTTTTGCTCTGTGCCAGCAGACAGCGCTCACTTTTTGACACCCATTCTGATATCTTGAAAGAGTGGATCTTTACTTGTTGAAATGTAGAATGATATTTCAATAAAGTTTTCTAAATAGAAAATTGGACTTCTTTTAATTTGAAAAAAAAAAAAAAAACCAGAGGGTTATGAGCTGGGGAAGGGAGTGGTTGGGAGGGTGGAGGGAAAGGGAATAGATCCAAGGGAGGTCCAGTATTAGGACCTTCCTGGCTTCTTTGGCCTTTCATACTCCACTTCGAAGTCAGGGGATTGGGGAGGGGGGAGCAGGTAAGGAGGAAAGTTTCTCACTGAAATGGGAGAGAAAGTTTTGAATTCACTTCTACCTGGGCCCCCAGATTAACCTGTACAGGTTTCTAAGGGGCTTATGGGGGAGTCGTCAGACCAACTCTTGCAGAGGCTGCCTGATGTAGTCCTCAAACTCAGCTAATGCCTTCATGCCCAGTCTCCTACATGGCCCTTCCTATTTTCAAAGCAGCTCAGGGAATTCTGGCTGGGGCAGGAGGCGGGGGGTGGGGGGGTGGGTGACTGGGAGAATTTCCCACTTGGATGTTCCTGACCCAAACCTCAACACCCAATGTCCTCGGAGCAGCTCAAACGGCCAAGCCGACCCCTCTTCTTCCCTGAATCCTGAACCTTTGGACGACCACGAAGCCACTCTTTCCCTGCCCTTTCCCACCACCAAAAGTCACCCTGCAGGGACACTTCATGTTCCCCTGAATGTTCATCCCCGACACCAGCTGGTTCATCCAGGTCCTAGCCAATCCAATGCCACATTTCCACTTTCCATATTCTACTTGATCCTAATGTGTTCTGGGCCAGAACTCCGAACTTGAAACAAAGGATTCTTACCAGATACTAAGTCAAATGTCGGCATCTTAAAGAAGAATATCACACTAATGTCCCATGGATCCATTTTCTGCCCTCGACCCAAAGACCTCAGCCATCACTTCATAGCTTGCTGGGGCAAATACAAACTTCAGGCCTGAGTATTTTAAGTCAGAAGCATTTGCAAGCCCTCTCCATCTTTGCCATATAAGCCACCCCCCTTCCAGTTGAGCTGAATTGATTGCCTGAGTATTTCTAGTAAGCTTTTTCGTGACAGGTGGCTAGAAACGGGAGAATTGGAGTCAGGATCCAAACTGAAATTCCAACTCCGACACCACTGTGAGACGACCTTGGCCAAGCCTCCCCCCACCCATCTTTCTGAGCCTCAGGTTTTTCAGCTATAAAAGAAAACAGTGTCAGACGAGGGGCCTCCCCAAGCCTGAATCTCTGACCCTATGATCTCATGTTCCCTCTGCTTCCCACACCCTGTTTCTGGTGTAAGGACAAATGACAAAAATTCAGAAGGAAAAAAAACAAACCCCGTAGCCCGGAGCCATTTATGTTCAGTAAGTTTTTCTGTATGGGAAGTGGAATCGAATTTGTCCCATTGTGAAGCCGGGGCTAAGTAAAAAAGAATATCTTCGTTTCTTAGGCAACCCTAGTTAAACAGAGACAAACAGGACAGCGCTTGTGGTCGTAGCGGTTAGTCAATCCGATAAGAGGAACTGTTTGTTTAGATTCGTTTAGTCACATACGTGAAGGAGAGCTGCAAAGGGAGGGAGGCTGGGAGAAGATGTGCAGAAGCCCCCCGCGGTGGGCCTTCGGAGGTTCAAGCAACAGAAACAGCGCCTTGTGTGCTCCTGGGACTCGGTTTTTCCAAGCACTTTCAAGTTACAAGTTACAAACTCTTGCTTGTGCAAACACACACAAGGTCCCTGCCCTCTGGAAGCTTAATTTGGAGTCAAGGGAAACTGGAAGGGGTCTCTGAGATCATTTGATTTAAGGGGTAACAAGGACAGATGAGCATTCCTCATTTGACAGATGAGGGAAGTCCCAGAAAACTCTTTGCCCAAAGCATCTGAGGCATCCCTGCTGCTTGCTGGCTGTGTAAAATTGGGGAAATCCCTTCCCTTCCCTGGTCTTGGTTTCCTCCTTTGTAAAAATGAGGCAGTGGAACTAGATGATCTCAAAGTTCCCTCTAGCTCCAGAACTAGAATCCTGACTGTAGAGAGAGCCCCTGGGAAGGTTCAGAAAACAGACCGAAGAGATGGGTAGGTAAAGAGGTAGGCAGGTTGTAGGTAAGGCTACAACGAAGTCCTTAAGAAAGAGGGGTGAACGGAGACAGCCCTTTGAAACCCAGATATTTAAACCACCATCTGCCCCTTCCTCTAGAAATTTTAGAAGGACTTCTGGATAATCTTTCCAGTACTGAGTGGGTCATAAGGTTATTGACCTAGATCTGG
This sequence comes from Sarcophilus harrisii, assembly GCF_902635505.1. Classification (NCBI taxonomy): domain Eukaryota; kingdom Metazoa; phylum Chordata; class Mammalia; order Dasyuromorphia; family Dasyuridae; genus Sarcophilus; species Sarcophilus harrisii. The sequence continues at coordinate 17,451,229 of NC_045432.1, read as the reverse complement.
AAGGGCTCTTGGAAGCCAGCTAGTCCAAGTCTCATTTTACAGAGAAGAAAACAGTCCCAGAAGGTTACCCAGGAAAAGTTGGCGATTTTGTAACTCCCCAGATCTTCTAAATGTGGCCAGAAATGCTTAGGGAATGCCTGGTGATCACCTTGGCTACAATACAGGAGCTTTGATAAGGAATAAGGAACACTGATCTTGGAGTCATGGGTGGGAAGGCAGAGAAGGGCCAGAGCAGTAGATGAATGCCCTGGGATGGCAGGTCACAGAGTCGAGGTTTGATCAAATGGATGTGACAACAAGTGCTCGAACCAAGAATAAGTTCTCGAGCACAAAATAAGTATGACACACAAGGTATTTATGAACGATCCTTTCGTGACTGAACCTAAGTGCCTGATTTTACATTTACATGTCATCTTATTAATATATTAATTATTTTAGGAATTGAGATTCAACAATGAAGTCAAATACTCTGTGTCCTTCTAACTTGGGGAGGCAGAAAGAGGGGAGGACAGATTGCAAACAGAGCAGTGAACATATAATAAGTACAAAGTAGTTTTAATAGGCAGACAAAGCTTTCAACTAGAAAAATCAGGAAAGGCTTCATGTAAAAGGGAGTCCCTGAACTGGATTTTGAAGGAAACTTGGATCTCAATTTTGTCACTTAGTCATACCAGCTCGGTCACATTCCCAAGCTGAATGACACAAAACATAGCTTTCCAAACTTAGTTCAACTTATCCCAACTCATCTACCCTCTCTTCCGGCTTTTGTTCTCCCATCCTCCCTTCCACTGCTTAAAACCCCTAGCTCCAGAGGCCTTTTTTGATGTTTCTTCCCCCTCTCTTTCCACCTCCAGGACTCTTGAACCTGAATGTCCTTTGCCTATTTTTCATAGGCTCAAAGAACCACAGATTTATTTTAATTAAATGTGATTTCTTTCAATTAACCAAAGTCCACCTCTCTCTCTCTCTCTCTCTCTCTCTCTCTCTCTCTCTCCTCTGCCCCCCAAGTGAAAAACAAAAGAAAACAAAGTCCTTGTAACAAATGCATATAGTCAAGCAAAATTAATTCCTTCATTAGCCATGTCCAAAAAAACCTCAATCTGTCCTGAGTACAGACTAATTAAAAAACCAACAACAAATAAGCACTCCATAAGAGAGCTTCCATTAAATTGAAACTTTGTTATGTACCTCCTACATGAAGAGAATTGTGGGAGATTATAAGTCTAAACTGTTGCTTGCCCTCATGGAGTTTACAATCTTGAAAGGGGTTAACCCAGAGACCAGGTAAAATCAAAACATATTCCCTGAATCTCCGATGTGGAAAAGCCAGAAGAGGCTCTCTAATTCAACCACTTGAGCATCCTGAACAGCCTTTGCTTAATGATGTCCAGGAAGGAGACCCCCCACTGTCTCCAAATGCTCTACATTTAGGGCCTCTCTAATGGGTAGGAAGTGTTTCCATGTAGCAGATCTAAATTTGCTTCTTTGTAACCTCTATCTGTGTCCCTAGTTCTGTCCTGTGGAGAGAGGAGCAACAAGTCCCCTCCATCCTCTATGCTTAGAGGCGTAGGTGAAGTCCAGGGTGGGACAAGGAAGACTTCTTGGAGTAGATAAGTTTGATATGAGCTTTAAAGGATTAGTAAGGATTCATCCATCAGAACAAATGGGCAATAGAGTAAGCAAAGGCAGGACTCTGGGGCAGAGCCTTCCATTTTAGCTGAAGCCCAAACTGAGGTGTGTAAAGGGGAGTAACATGGAGATAAGGAGGAGGCAGCTAGGTGGATAGGACGCAGAGCCTGGAGGAAGGAGGATCTAAGTTCCAAACTGGCCTCAAATTTGTGTGTCCCTGAGCAAATCACTTAACTGTGTCTGCCTCAGTTTCTTCATCTATAAAATGAGCTGGAGAAGGAAATGGAAAACCACGCCAGTATCTTTACAGAGAAAAGCCCAATTGGGGTCAAAGAAGAATTAGAAACAAATTAAAATAAAAATGACCGAACAACAATATGGTGATAAGATTAAAAGGTAAGGAAATTCCCTGCGTCTTCGAAGGGCTTGAATGCCAAATATGGGAGTTAGCACTTTACTCGGCAAGCACTAGGGAGCTAGTGAAGATTTTTAGAGCAGAGTGACGCCATCAGATCTCTGCCTAAAGAAGATTATTCTGGTAATGGTGTGAAAAACAGATTGAAAAGGAAAAAGACTGGAGCTGGAAAGACCAGTTAGGGGACTCTTGCAATACCTTCTACGTAAGGAATACCAAGGATTTACACGAGGATTGTAGCGGTGGAACTGGAGAACAGGGCACAGATGTAGGAGGTGCGATCTACCAGAGTTGTTCACTGATTGGATAAAAGAAGTTAAGGCAAAAACAAAACCCAAGCTAGCCCTAGGGTTAGAAGGCAGGCTTTGGCTCCCTCCGCGTCGACATCAGTCATTCAGCCCCAGTTCTCTATCTAACTAACTCCATTAGCAGCTAGTCCCTATTGCAGGGCCCCCCAAACCCACCCCACCCCATCTTGTCCAAAAGGACATCATGAAAGACTTTCTCATGTAGTTCATTGAATCCTAGTACTGAAAACTGTGACTTGGGCCTGGGGAGGTGGGGAGGGAGAAGAGTTGTTGGAGATTGAAGAATTAAATTTAAAAGAGTCTATTCCCCCCCCCCCCCAATCTGAGGTATTCAGACTCTGGTTGGTTGTTTTTTTGTTTTGTTTTGTTTTGTTTTTGTTTTTGTTTTGTCATATTTTCTTTTGTTTTCTTTTGTTTTTTGTTTGTTTTTCGGAGAACCCCTGATCAATTAATTTGATGGGATTGCAAAACATGGGAAAAGTACTTTCCATGAAGAAAAATGCCCCCTAGTCTCTCGCTAAGAGGACACTGTGACTGTGACCTTGATCTCCCCTAATTGGTCCCTAGTGACTGAGGCTACCTCTGACATGACCGATAGTTGACAGCTGGAAGGTTGAATTCTTCTTGGATTACTGGCTTTTCCCCAGTGAGCCAGAAGAGTGAGCTATGAATTTGTTAGGTCCCTTCTTTTCCTTTTAGGGAAGCAGACTTTAGACAAGGCATTCTACCTCTCTATCCCTCAGCCTCCTCAACTGTAAAATGAGGAAACTGGACTAGCTGGACTGTTCTTAGGTTCCATCCAGCTCTAGATCTAGGATCCAATGTGTGTGAATTTGGTCAAGTCATTTCCTGGGCCTGTTTTCTCCTATAAAATGAGAGGGTTGTACTAGAGGGCCTTCCGAGGTCCTTTCTAGCTTTATGACTTTCTTTATATATTGGACTTCCAGAATAAAGGACAGAGGGAGAGAGGTTTTCCCCCTATCCTTGCCCCTTGCAGGGGTGTATGGGTGTTCAAGGACTAGCCCCTCTGGTGTGGAAACTTCCTGAGCCTCTTTCTACCTGCCGCCCAACTTTCGCCTGAGACTCCAGGAAGCTGCAGCAAGTGCAGTGACCGCAGCCTGGTAAAAGTGATGGGCTACACCTGGTTGAGGATAACTGACAGGCTTCCAACCCGTCAGTGAGTTAGGAGGAATTTTTCCTGTTAGGAGTGGAATTCCTGGTGTTACTTCGGGCACTTAGAAGTGGAAGGAAGCAAGGCCTCTACCCGGAGCACCTCCCTCCTTCTCCTGCCGGATGCATGAGACCAATCTATTTCAATCGCCATGTGGTGGAACGGTGAGCACTTAGAGCCCTACCAGCCACAGGAGATGCCAAAGTCATCCATTGCATCCTGGGTTGTCTCAGTCATCCTGACTTTTGTTTTGATGCTGGATTTCACTGATTCTCGAAGGGAGAGGCCGATAACTTGGCTCAACTCTGCATAACTATTGCAGTTAGTTCTGCCATGGCCTAATTGATGGGCCCCCCAGACTTCTTTAAACAGAAACTTTACAGAGTTCTAGGACTCGGATCTGGCCCCTTAGCTTCTTGCAGCCTGTTTTCTCATCTGTAAAATGAGGATCTTGAAAGCACCTACTTCCAGGAGTTGTCAAAGTTCAAATGAGGTATCTATACAGCACTTTGCAAACCTTCTAACCCTACTGTATAAATGCAAGCTATGATTAGGAAAATGCTAGGTAATGCTAGCTACTACTGGAAGTTGTTATTAGTGTTACTTCATTGTGTAAATGTTAGATATTAGATTAAGAATGATAGTAATCATTCTTAACAATAATTATGAGTGTTGCTATTATTAATAACATTGTTGCTATTATTCTTTCCCAAAGCACTATTATGGCTATTATTGATAACATTATTGCTCTTATTGTTTTCCAAAGTACTATTATGGTTATTATTGATAACATTATTGCTATTATTGTTTTCCAAAGTACTATTATGGTTACTATTGATAACATTATTGCTATTATTGTTTTCCAAAGTAGTATTATGGTTACTATTGATAACATTATTGCTATTATTGTTTTCCAAAGTACTATTATGGCTATTATTGATAACATTATTGCTATTATTGTTTCCAAAGTACTATTATGGCTATTATTGATAACATTATTGCTATTTTTAGTTTCTAAAGAACTATTATGGCTATTATTGATAACATTATTGCTATTATCGTTTTCCAAAGTACTATTATGGTTACTATTGATAACATTATTGCTATTATCGTTTTCCAAAGTACTATTATGGTTACTATTGATAACATTATTGCTATTATTGTTTTCCAAAGTACTATTATGGCTATTTTTGATAACATTATTGCTATTATTGTTTTCCAAAGTACTATTATGGCTATTATTGATAACATTATTGCTATTATTGTTTCCAAAGTACTATTATGGCTATTATTGATAACATTATTGCTATTTTTAGTTTCTAAAGAACTATTATGGCTATTATTGATAACATTATTGCTATTATTGTTTTCCAAAGTACTATTATGGTTACTATTGATAACATTATTGCTATTATTGTTTTCCAAAGTACTATTATGGTTACTATTGATAACATTATTGCTATTATTGTTTTCCAAAGTACTATTATGGCTATTATTGATAACATTATTGCTATTATTGTTTCCAAAGTACTATTATGGCTATTATTGATAACATTATTGCTATTTTTAGTTTCTAAAGAACTATTATGGTTATTATTGATAACATTATTGCTATTTTTAGTTTCTAAAGAACTATTATGGCTATTATTGATAACATTATTGCTATTATTGTTTTCCAAAGTACTATTATGGTTATTATTGATAACATTATTGCTATTATTGTTTTCCAAAGTACTATTATGGCTATTTTTGATAACATTATTGCTATTATTGTTTTCCAAAGTACTATTATGGTTACTATTGATAACATTATTGCTATTATTGTTTTCCAAAGTACTATTATGGTTATTATTGATAACATTGTTGCTATTTTTAGTTTCTAAAGAACTATTATGGCTATTATTGATAACATTATTGCTATTTTTAGTTTCTAAAGAACTATTATGGCTATTATTGATAACATTATTGCTATTTTTAGTTTCTAAAGCACTATTATGGTTATTATTGATAACATTATTGCTATTTTTAGTTTCTAAAGAACTATTATGGCTATTATTGATAACATTATTGCTATTATTGTTTCCAAAGTACTATTATGGCTATTATTGATAACATTATTGCTATTTTTAGTTTCTAAAGCACTATTATGGTTATTATAGATAACATTATTGCTATTTTTAGTTTCTAAAGAACTATTATGGCTATTATTGATAACATTATTGCTATTATTGTTTTCCAAAGTACTATTATGGTTATTATTGATAACATTATTGCTATTTTTAGTTTCCAAAGTACTATTATGGCTATTATTGATAACATTATTGCTATTATTGTTTTCCAAAGTACTATTATGGTTATTATTGATAACATTATTGCTATTTTTAGTTTCCAAAGCACTATTATGGCTATTATTGATAAAATTATTGCTGTTTTTGTTTTCCAAAGCACCATTATAGCTATTATTGATAACACTATTGCTGTTATTGTTTTCCAAAGCACTATTATGGCTATTATTGATAACACTATTTCTATTTTTAGTTTCCAATGTACTATTATTGCTATTATTGATAACATTCTTTGTAACAATGGGTTTGTAACAATTTTAACAGATTTGTAACAGTGGCTATCATCATAATATAGTGATAAGAGCTAGCATCTTGATAATAACAATAACTTCTCAAATTTGGAGGATTGGGAGAAAGATGTTAATTAGCAGGAGTTTATCTGACATCTGCCTTAAGAATAGGAATATTATAATTATCGTCATTATTAAAATGCTGAATAAATGCTATTATCAATATGTATTTATAATAGTTAGCATTTACATAATGCTCATAATAATAATAGTATAGTTGCTTTATAATAGTATAAGGCAACCATCAGGAAAGGACACTTGGCTTTTGCCAGCTACCATCTTTCTCCCAATGCCAAGTGAGAGATTCCTAGTGCTTTAGTTAGGTAATTTTTTTTTTTAAAGCAATTTACCAGGGGGAGGCTAGTTCCTTTCAAACCTTTTGCTTGGAAACTCCAGATTTGATCCTTGTGACCCCCTATTCTGTTGTGTATAGAAGCCTCAGCCCCTTTGATGGTACCCCTTGATCTAAGATACTAAGAAGATTTTCAAGATGAATTCAAGTAGACATGGACCACGTCCCTGGACTGGGAGTTACCAAAAAATCAGCCCCCCCTCCAAGCCCCCAATTCCCACCCCCTCTCCCCCACCTCCCTCCTCCCAAGGCTGGAGATGAGTTGAGGGGAAACAAGCACCCAAAGCAAAATCCTTTCCCTCCCCGGGCCTGTGGGTAGGAGGAACTTTGGAAAAGTTTCTCTGCTGACCCCTCCGCTGGATCCTCTCTTCAATTCAGCTAAGATTAGCGGAGCCAATAGCCCTTGAAACTCCACCCCCTAAATGCTGAACATTCTGTTTTTGCCCTTAGGAAAAAACAGTAAATAAATGCTTTTGTTTCCTCTTTCCCTCCCCCACGGGGAAGCCAGCTGAATTGGGGCCTTCAGCTAACTTTGTGGTTTTGATGGGCTGAACACCAAGCTTCGAATTTTTGTCCCAGACACATGCTGGGGCTCAGCCAGTGTTCTCCTGGGTGACAGGCAGGGGAAGAAGCTGCTGCCTTTTAAAGCCCTGGATGCGAGGCTTGTTTGGCCACAGGCTTCTAGGCAAAACATCCCGCTTATTTGGGGTTCCCCCGCTGGAAGGGACGGGGGAAATGCTATCTAACAAATATTACCCAATGTTCCCTTAAGAGCCAGACCGTGTGGCCCAGTAAATGGTGCTGGGCTTGCAGGTGGGGAGCCCTGGGACAGTCGCCTCATCTGCTGTGGGCAATTTCCTAGGGTTCAAGTAAAAAGATGGGGATGTTGGTCAGCCATTCGCCTTGGTGGAGGGGCTTCCTGTACTGGGGTCCATAAAATCATAGTCAAATAATAGGGATGCTGAGAAATACAAGAACACAAACCCTGTGTTTACACAAGTAAATCCAAGTCAGTTTGAGGGAGAGACCCCTATCAGATCAGCTTTAGTGCCCAATGAGACTTCAGAGGTCATTTAGCTTACCTCCTTCCACCCTATTTCACAGACTAGGAAGCTGAGGCCCAGAGAAGTTAAACAGCTTGGGCAAGTTGACACAAGTAGTAAGAACTCTCCTGGGAACCCCAGGCCCCCAACTGCATGCCAATTAAGCACTCTCTCATCTCCTCCTTTGGTTGAACAGAGGGCACAGGGACACCTTCAGCATAGCAGTATGTGGAGTCAATTAATTGCAAGGGCTCTCCTCCCTCCTCCTCCCCTTCTCCTTCCCCCCTCCACCCACTAATTCTTTGGCTCATTATGCCTTCACCCAAAGTGTACTCTGGGAAAATCTCTGAATACAGGATCGGAGTAAAAGGGTGCTGTAAGTACATTAAATTCAAGATGGCCTTTATCATACCCCATAAGAAATGCATAAATACAAAACACTAACAGGAGGCTTGTATGTATATAATGCTGAAAATACACAGAGACTCACAATTGCCCCTAAACTATAGGAACCATTTTCTTCTCCCCAAAATTAGTTTGATGTCCTACTTGTCTAGGACATTGTCTAGGATTGTCTAGGACAATCTTTGATGTCCTAGATAAAGCACTGGACTTGTTAGGAAGAAGAGATGGGTTCAAATCCCATCTTAGACACTTACTAAAGTTGTGTGACCCTGGGTAAGTAATAATTGCTCTTCCAATCTCAGTTCTATTCTGTAAAATGAGGGAGAGGGCTAGATTAGATGGCCCCTGAGGGCTTTCCTAGCTCTAGTTCTCAGATTCTACAACTGACTTTAGACCAGACTCTTCATTATTCATCATTCATCATTCATCATTCATCATTCATTAGAGTCTCTCAATTACCAAGGTTGGGTCAGATGGTCTCTTCAGCTTTAAATGGATGATACCATGATCTTCTCTCTGGTGATTTGCACTTCCCCTCGGAGATCAAAGCCTTCATCCCTATAACATCACCCTGTGATTGAGATTCCCTTCAGAAATACACTGGAGTTGTTAGACAACGTCTGGATGCTTCTAGCAAAAAGCCACCATCTTTAAAACTCGGGGCGATGGTAGAAAGTAAACCTGAGTACCTTTCTCTCCCAAATGTCTTTAGTCCCTTGTTGCTCCACCAGCCTTGCAGGCTATAGTCAGGATCTTTTTCTCCTGCTGCCTAGAAATTCCCTTTCTGATAAAATGCCCATCTATCTAAACTCTTGAACTTGAGGCAACCCTCGGGGCAGGTTCTATATAGGGAAATCCTTTCTCTTGCTAGAAAGCTAGAAGCCTGGGAAATCCTTTCCATAGCTGCCATGTGGTTGAGAGTGTGTTTGGTACTCCACCACTGGCCCAGCTCTTGCTGTCTCTTTGATGCCATCTCTGGGGCACTTGCCCATGGGATTCCCTGCTCCATAATCAATCAGTCAATAAGTATTTATTAAGTGCTTGTGTTACTGCAGACCCTGTGCTAAGTGCTGAGGGTACAGAGAAAGGCGAAAGACAGTCCCTGGCCTCAAGGAGTTGTCATGTTATTCAAAAAAAGCCTGTGCCTGTCATGTGCCTTGCCCCAAGTGGCTCCCTGATTGCCAAAATCCCAGTCCAATCATAGCTCTGCTGAAAATATGAAAGCAGAGTGGAATGGGAAGGTTGTGAGTAGGTTCTCTTTAAAAGGCTGACGCAAAGGAGCGGTTCCTCCCCTAACTCCTGCTCTCCAGGAGAGGAACCCATCTTTAGGGCATCCCCAGTCACTAAGACTAAATAAGTCTTCTCAGTAGAGGAATAAATGGACTTTTCCTTAAAATAGTAGCATCTATCTAAAACCATCAGCAAGCATCATATGTAATGGGGATAAACTAAAACCATTCCCAATAAGATCAGGGGTGAAATAAGGTTGCCCACTATCACCATTCCTATTCAGTATTGTAGTAGAAATGCTAGCCTTCAGCAATAAGAGTTGAAAAAGAGATTAAAGGAATTAGAGCAGGTAATGAGGAAACCACATTATCTCTCTGCAGATGATATTATGGTATACTTAGAGAACCCCAGAGAATCAATTAAAAAGCTATTAGAAATAATCCGCAATGCTAGCAAAGCTACAGGATACAAAATAAACCCACATAAATCATCAGCATTCTTATATATCACTAACAAAATCCAACAGCAAGAGATACAAAGAGAAATTCCATTTAAAATAATTGTCGATAGTATAAAATATTTGAGAATCTATCTGCCAAGGGAAAGTCAGGAACTATATGAGCAAAAGTACAAAACGCTTTCCACCCAAATAAAGTCAGATCTAAACAATTGGAAAAATAGCAAGTGCTCTTGGATAGATTGAGAGAATATAAGATGACAATACTTCCTAAACTAATCTATTTATTTACTGCTATGCCAATCAGACTCCCAAGAAACTATCTTACTGAACTAGAAAAAAATCACAACAAAATTCATCTGGAAGAACAAAAGGTCAAGAATTTCAAAGGAATTAATGAAGAAAAAAAGCAAATGAAGGTGGCTTAGCGGTACCTGATCTAAAACTGTATTATAAAGCAGTAGTCATCAAAACCATTTGCTACTGCCTAAGAAATAGACTAGTTGATTAGTGGAATAGGTTGGGCTCACAGAACAAAATAGCCAATGATTATAATAATCTAGTATTTGACAAACAGAAAAGCCCCACCTTTTGGGATAAGAATTCACTATTTGACAAAAACTGCTGGGAAAACTGGAAACTAGTATGGAAGAAAGTAGGCATGGACCCACACCTAACACCATATACCAAGATAAGGTCAAAATGGGTTCATGATCTGGACATAAAGAATGATACTATAAACAAATTAGAAGAACATAGGATAATTTACCTCTCAGATTTGTGGAGGAGGAAGGAATTTGTGACTAAAGAAGAACTAGAGTTCATTATTGATCTTAAAACAGATAATTTTGACTATATTAAGTTTAAAAGTTTTTGTACAAACAAAACTAATGCAGACAAGATTAGAAGGGAAGCAATAAACTGGGAAAACATTTTTACATCCAAAGGATCTGATAAAGGCCTCATTTCTAAAATATATAGAGAATTGACTCAAATTTATAATAGTTTAAGCCATTCTGCAATTGATAAATGGTCAAAGGATATTGTATGGGACAGAGCTCTGAACTTGGCTCCTGCTGTGAAGTACCACACTCCTTAATTTCATCAGAATTGTACTTAACTCCTTTCTTGTCTAATTCTTCATCCTTTTCATCTAGTTTGTCAGTATCCTCCCCCTCCTGTACTTTCTTCTTTTTCCTTATTCTAATATTTATATAATTCCTTAAAGCCAGTTGTATTAAGTTGTATGTATAAAATGTTGCTTTGGAAATTGAATCAGTGCCGTTATCATTGTAGTACTCACATAGTTTCTCTCCTACTAAGTTCCACTTGTTTGGATCTAATCCTTTTTCCTTATAGAATCAAGGAGATGTGTATTGTAATGTTTCTAAAAGTTCAATGATCTGTTCCCAAGTTACAATCAAACTTTGGCTTTTAATGAGTTTAACTATGCTCTTGATGTAGTTTCCTTGAAGTGGAAAAGGCTCCTTTCTAAACATTTGTCCCATTTCAGCTTTAGCCTTTAACAAAGTTTCCTTCTTTTCTATTTTTGTACTTACCCTAATTTCTGGATCACAGATGTAGGTTCTTAGCCCCATGTTGGGCACCAAAATGTAGTGTTCTTATTTCCAAAATGTATTGTTCTTGTTGGTTTTCCTGGAGGTCTTGGAGCAGTCTTCCTTCCAGCAGATTAATCACCACAAGAATAGCCAGGTGTTAAAATCCAAAAATCTTTATTGTCTCCTTGACCTGGTGCTCAGCTAGCTTTCTAGTGGCCTTCAGGGGGGACTTGGTTTCAGTGGAGAAAATGCAGGAGGACAGGCCAGCCACCACAAGGCTGATGAAGATGGAAATGAATCTCTCTCTCTCTCCTTGGCTCCGAGAGCTTGAGCTCCTGCCTCCAATTCTCTTGTCTTTTCTAGTTCTCTCTCTGAGCCTCTCAGTCCCCCAGGAGAGCCACCAGGGTTTGACTGAAGGTGGAATGAATCTTGTTCAGTCCTTGCTGGCTGTTATATACTCCATTATCATAGGTGTGAATCTTGTGGAAGTATATTAAGTACTAAGTACATGCACTGAACTATTAAGCACCATGCTAAACTAGATAACCATTGTCTTAACAAGTCCACTGACTTAGCACCTTGTAAGAATCCTTGTTTCAGAGTGCTGGCCCATAACAGGATATGAACAGATAATTTTCTGATGAAGAAATTGAAACTATTTCTAGTCATATGAGAAGGTGCTCCAAATCACTATTGATCAGAGAAATGCAAATTAAGACAACTCTGAGATACCACTACATACCTGTCAGATTGGGTAAGATGACAGGAAAATATAATGATGAATGTTGGAGGGGATGTGGGAAAAGTGGGACACTGATACATTGTTGGTGGAACTGTGAACGGATCCAATCATTCTGGAGAGGAATTTTGGAACTATGCTCAAAAAGTTATCAAATTGTGCATACCCTTTGACCCAGCAGTGTTACTACTGGACTTGTATCCCAAAGAGATCTTAAAGGAGGGAAAGGGACCCACGTGTGCAAAAACGTTTATGACAGCCCTTTTTGTAGTGGCAAGAAACTGGAAACTGAGTGGATGCACATCAATTGGAGAATGGCTGAATAAATTATGGTATATGAATGTTATGGAATATTATTGTTCTGTAAGAAATGACCAGCAGGATGATTTCAGAGAGGCCTGGGGAGACTTACATGAACTGATGCTAAGGAAATGAGCAGAACTAGGAGATCATTATACACAGCAATAACAAGACTATATGATGATCAATTCTGACGGATGTGGCTCTCTTCAACATAGAGATGAAACCAGTTCCACTTGTACAGTGATGAAGAGAGCCATCTACACCCAGAGAGGGAACCGTAGGAATAGAGTGTGGAACACAACATAGCATTCTCACTCTCTCTGTTATTTGCTTGCAGTTTTCTTCTCAGTTTTTCCTTTTCTTCCTTCTTGATCTGATTTTTCTTGTGCAACCAGATAACGTATAAATATGGGTACACATATTGGATCTAATGTGTATTTCAACATATTTAACATGTATTGACTACCTGACAGATAGGGGAATGGGTAGGGGGAAGAAGGGGGAAAATTGCCACAAAAGGTTATGCAAGAGTCAATGCTGGAAAAATTACCCATGTATTTGCTCTGTAAATAAAAGGCTTTAAATAATTTAAAAAAATGAGTCCTCTCAAGGATGTGCCTGTGTGGGACACTAATGCATTGTTGGCCGACTTGTGAAATGATCCAACCATTCTGGAGAGCAATTTGGAACTATGCCCAAAGACCTATAAAATTGTGCACACCCTTTGATCCAGCAGTGTTTCTACTGGCTCTATATCCCAAGGAAATCATGGAGTGAAAAGGACCCACATGTGCAAAGATGTTTTTGCAGCTCTTTTTGTGGTGGCAAAGAATTAGAAAATGAGTAGATGTCCATCAATTGATAAATGGCTGAATAAGATATGGTATATGAAAGTAATGGAATATTATTGTTCTATAAAAAATGATGAACAAGCTGATTTTAGGAAGGCCTGGAGAGATTTACTGATGCTGAGTGAACCAAGCAGAAGCAGGAATATATTGTACCCAGTAATAGAGAGATTGTGCAATGATCAACTCTGGAAGACTTGGTTTTTCTCAGCAAGTTCAGTGATCCAGGGCAATCCCAATAGACTTTGAATAGAAAACACTATCTGCAGCCAGAGAGAGAACTACAGAAGACTGGATGTATTTCAACACATGCTATGTTCACTTTTTTTTTTTCCTCTCGTGCTTTTTCCCTTTTGTTCTGATTTTTCTCTCCCAACATGATTCATAAAGAAATGTGTATAAAAAATGAATGTACATGTACAACCAGAAAACAATAAAACAATATAATAAAAGAGGGATGTACCATTGAACAGGTCCTCACCCTTCATATTTAGATCCTCTCAAAAGTCCCAAGTTAATCAAGCCCCCTTCCCCAACTTATTCCTATACAAAAGTCCACAGCACATGTGGCCACTTACAAAAGACTTGTCATGACAAAGTATGTCGTAAACATTTTATTCTTTCATTCAATAAACATTTATTATTAAATGCCTACTGTGTTCCAGAGCACCCAGGTGATGCAGTGGGTTGTGGAGTGCTGGGCCTGCAGTCAGGAAGACTTGAGTTCAAATCTGGCCTCAGACACTGTGTGACCCCAGGCAAGTTGCTTAACCCTGTTTGCCTCAGTTTCCTCATCTGTAAAATCTTCCACCGGAGATGGAAAATCACCCCAGTATCTTGGCCAAGAAAACCTCAAATGGAGTCACAAAAAGTCAGACAGGACAAAAATGACTAAACAGTAACAACGACATTTCAGGTACCATATTAAGCACTTTGGGAAGAACAGAGTGAGCATAAGCAAAATCGATGGTTCTATCTTGCTAACTTGGGATCTAAGGAATCGTTAACAGGGTTGGCAGCCCTTGGATAATTTCTCTTCCATATACATCAAAAAAGTATGCCGATGTGAAAGATCACAACTGCTATGTAACATCCAAAGGCAGAAAAGTTAGCGACCAACAGTGGATAACCAGGAAGGCGTCTTCAGAGAGAAAGCTTAGGAACTGGGTTTAAAGGACAGGTGAGACTCTGACAAAGATAACAAGGAAGGGCATTTGAGGCCTACAATGAGCCAGTAGTTAAATGTTAGTTGGGTCCTAGACTTTCCCACTGACACAGGACCCAATCCTGAAAAGGTTAACTAGATGTCAGCGGCGAGACCTCTGGACCTTCAAAGGAGGGAAAAGTGAATGTAAAATTGGTAGCAAGGAAAGGTTTCCAAGCACAGCCAACCAACCTCAGGCTCCAATACCCCTGACACAGAGCTCCTTAAATGAATTACAGTGGAAAGCCCAAACTCGTGTTTTCTCTCCCTTTAATTTAGGCATTTAATAAACTGATTGCATCTCTCCCTCCGAAATGGGGAAGGTTAATGATTTCCTTGGCACAGAAAGTTCCAAGCAACTCCCAACAGCTTTGTGGAGATTTTCAAAAGGAATTTTTTTTTAAGACAAAGCCTGTGAAACTTTTTATATTGGATTGTAAACTTTTTACTAGACCTTCCTATCCCCATTAACTCATCCAGTATCAGCCAGACAGGCCGACTGCAAAGTTTGGGCCCAAGTTGAAAGTATGAAGCAATAGATGTCTTGGCCTTTGACTTCACCGGCTCTCTTTTGTGATGGCTAGCCTCAGTTTCCCCCTGGATACTCAGGGACTCTACCTAGGGCTCGGCAGGTCACACTGTGCCAGAGCTCTGGACTTGTCCATATCACCCCCTACTACCCCCCCCCTCCCCAGCAAATCTTCCTGTTCCCAGATCCAGGCCTGCTGACTCTTGGCTGCCAGGGTGGAAAACCATTGTAGAATCAATTTCACATCAAAGTGTTGGTGACTAACAATAGCTTATGTGTTTGTGTTCCACTAGAGGCTAAAGGCCCCCAAAGTGACTAACCTAAGCGTGAGAGATACCGCGGAGGGGGAGGGGCAGGCCTTTGCTCACCCCTCAAATCCCAGCCCCGAGGTGGCAACTGATGTGGGAAACTAGAAGGCCGGCACCTAGCCCGCAGCTTCCTTCCTTTCCCAGCTCTCCGGGGCTGGAGGGAGAAGTCATTCCGGCAGCTAACCTTGGGGAATTCAATTCAGCAAAAAATCAAATAAAAAATAAAAATAAAATAAATAAATGGATGAAAAATAAATCTGTTGAACCGAATTTGCTGCGACCTCTTGAAGATAGAACGTTAGAGTGGGGCCCTCTCAGAGCAGTCTAAGCACCCCTTCCTTACTGCATACGGGAGGAAGGGCCGAGAGGGACCTTGCCTAAAGAATTGGTGGCCTGGGCAAGATTGGAGAGTTTCTGCCCACTACACCGTTTACGCAAGGCCTGGGGAAGGGTCTCGGAGAGGGTCTGGAGGGTCCCTGGGGAAGATGTCTCGGAGGGGGTCTCTCGGGGGGGTCTCCCCGGGGGGGAAGGTGTCCCGGGGGGGGGGGGGTCCCCCTGTCAGGGCTGGCCAATATCCCCAGACCTCTTAATGCTGGAGCAGCTTTGCTTTCTTTTGCAGCCCCATCAGTGTCACCCGTCGTCCGGGACTTGAGTCTGGGGCTCGCACACTTCGTCTAAACCTGACCGCGAGCCTCAGGCAGGAGCCCCAGCTCCGCTGGCACCCCGAGCGCCAAGCCGTAGGCAGCAACACGCCCCGGCACGTTTGTCGCGCTCGGATTGGCCGGCCTTCAGCCGGCAGCCAATGGCATTCGGGCGAGAAGTCCCCCGGTCCCGCCCCCGCGGCCTCACGTGGCCCCGCATGCTGAGAGAGCGCAGGGCTGCGGCAGCTCCGGGCGTTTTGCCCGGCCCTGCGGCCCAGCAGGAGTGCTGGGACGGCCTGGCAGGAAAGGAGCTGTGGCCAAGGGGCGCGGAGCGAGCCGCCGGCCGAGCCGGGGCCCGAGGAGCTGGCTGCCCCGGCCCGCCCCACCACGCCCCGGCCGGGTTATGTAACGGAATAGGATGCGCCCCCGCCGGCCCCGCCTCCTTCCCTCCCCCCACTTCCCCGGGCCTGGGCCGGACCTGTATTCCGCCCACTCTCCCTTGCGGCTTCCTCGGGCTCCTGCTAGCCGTACCCGCCCCAACTAAGCTAGAACTCTAATCCAATCCTCCCCTTTCTCGGAGGAAGAAACTGAGGCCCATTGAGGGAAGGGGCCACCAGATGTAGACCTGGAAAGGGCCTCAGGACCCTGTAACTGAAGAGACAGCTTTGTGTCATTGAATCCCTTTGGCAGTCATTCTGATGGCTCCCATGAGCCCTCTCTCAGTATAGTGTTTTTTAAGTACCTAAAATAAAATACATGGAATTATAAAGGAAACTAACCATATTGAAATACTTTTGTCAAAGTATTTTAAGGACAAATTCACAGACTTCAGGGTAATAACCCTGATCTAGTCCAAGCAGCCCATTTTACAGCTGAAAGAGAAACTCAGGCCCAGAGAGATGTGCCCCAAAAGGGGCAAAAGCGCAGGCTGGGGCCAAGCAGTAAAAGACTTTAAATACCAAACAGAGGAGTTTATATTGGTAAATAGAGAGTCAGGGCCGTTTATTCAGCAGTGGAGTGGCTTGCTCAGATGGGGGAGGGGAAATTGGAAAGGGAAGGGAACAGCATTTCTATACTACTATGTGATCCTTGACAAATGTTATCTCCCTCGATCCTCGATCCTCGCACAAACCCTGTGAGGTTAGGTGCCCTCATTATTCCTCATTTTACAACTGAGAAAACTTAGCAGACAGAGGTTAAATGACCTTCCCAGGATCATACAGCTAAGAAGTAGCTGAGGCTGGATTTGAATTCAGGCCTTCCTGATTGCGGGTCTATTGCTAGCCACTATGTCCCCCAGCTTACATATTAACAGAGGATTATCGTTGCTATTGAGTCATTTCTGTCTTATCCAATTCCCCGTGAGCCCACTGGGGGTCTTCTTGTCAAAGATACTGGAATGAGCTGCCATTTCCTTCTCTCGTTCATTTTACAATTGAGGAAACTGAGGCAAACAGTGTTAATCAACTTGCTCAGGATCACACAGCTAAGCTCTGAGTCGATTTTGAATTGAAAGTCAACTGAAGTCAAATCAGGTCCTCCTCATGCCAGGTCAGCCCTCTATCCACTGGACCAGCAGCATAGAATAGTAAATGGATTTGTGATTTCCCTGACAAAGGGAACTATCCAACTCTGCACTTATTAAGTGAAGTGATTTGCTCAGGGTCACACGGCCAACATGTGCCAGAGAGCCAGTGTGATGTACTACATTAGTCTCAGAGCCAGGAAAACCCCGGCCTTGGGTCCCACAGGCATATTCTGTGGGCACCATTGAACTTCTCAGCCTGTCAGGGAAGGCTGTCGGAAATAGCTAGGTCTCCTACCTGAGCGCCGACCAACAGCCCACAGGCTTTCAGGAGGATGAATGAGAGTGTGCTTCAGAGAGGGGCAGAAGGGGAGCTCCTAAGCAAGGACCTGAAGACAGCAATGAGGAGTGGATTATGAAAGGACTGACTGGGACAGAAAATCAACATATCCTTGGGAGCTAGAAGAAGTAAGATTAGATAGGGAGGGGAAGCCCAGAGTCTACGAATGAGCATCAAAGCCAAGTTGAAAAACTAAAAAAAACCAAACCTTATAGCAAGTTAGAGCTGGAAGGGGCCTGAGGGGTCATCATCTTCCACTTACCCTCTAATTTTACAGATGGGGAAAACAGGCTAGGAGAGGAACTTGCAAGTCACAAAGCCAGTAAATCTCCAGGCCAAAGCTAGGACTCCGATTTCCTGTCTCCTTTCCACCCTACCACACTGGCGCTGGGACTCATGGGGATTACAGAATTGACAAGCTGGAAGGGGCCAATCCACCCCCACCCCCACCCCGGCATATTGCAGAGGGCATAACTCGCTTTTCTCATTTTTATATATTTTCTTGGTTCAGCACAGTGAAATGTTTCATTTCCCATACTTCTCAGGCAACCATGTGACCGTAAATATACAGTCTGCTGTATAGATTATTAATTACAAAAGCCTGTCACGTCCCATCTCGAGCCTCTGAGTCTGTGACTATAATTCTCATAAAAAATTCTATAAGATGGTAAAGTAGACATATGAGTTAGTGCTTATTGATATTCTCTCCATCACTTTTTTTTTTAATAAGAAAGTCAGAAATCCCCCCTCCCCCAGCCTTGGGTATTCATAGCAATCCCAGCCTCTGATTTATTGCGGTTCCCGGGGATACGGTTCAGGTGGACCTGGTGACTTGAATTATTCAAAACCCTTCACTTGAATCTCCCATCTCCATAAGCTATTGAACTATATCTCTTCTTTCCTTCACAGCTAAACTCCTAGAAAAAGCTTTCTATATATTTCTTGCCTCCATTGCATTCCTCCTACTCCTTTATCCTCTTGTCATCTGGCCCCATATTTTACCACTCAATGGCCCTTCCTCAGTTTTCATCGTTCTTGACCTCTCTGCAGCATTTGATTTTGTTTTCCACCTCCTTTTCCTAGAAGACCTTTCTTCCCCTGGATCTTGACATGCTACTTTTTCATGGTTCTCCTATCTGTCTGGCTGCTCTGCCTCAGTTTACTCTGCTGAATCATCATCCCTGTCCCATATCCTACACAGATGCTCACAATGCTCCCTTCTGGGCCCTTTTCTCCCTCTACCCCTTTTCTTTTAGGGATATTATCAGCTCCCACTTCTCATTGCTGTCTTCAGGTCCTTGCTTAGGAGCTCCCCTCCAGCCCTTCTCTCAAGAACACTCTCATTCATCCTCCTCTTCACCTCTTGAAAGCCTGTGGGTTGTTGGTCCAAGCTCAGGTAGAAGACCTAACTATTTCAGACAGCCTTCCCTGACAGGCTGAGAAGTTCAATGGTGCCCCTACCCCATTCACCATTTAGAACTCAATGAGAAAAATTTATTTGAGCATAATCTCAGTTAGAAGCTCAGAGGTCATTTATACCCTCCCAACACATCCATTATCTGATTCCGAATCTCCTTTACACAATGGACAAATGGTCATACAGTTTTTCTTGAAGGCCCCGAGTGACAGTGAACATAGCCATAAAAAGTAATTTCAAGAATGATCGTAATAAAAGGGAATAATAATAAGAGGGATAATAACAAGAGGGAATAGGGGAAAGTATGGAGACCATTTGTGCAAAGGCAATAAAGTGAGAGAGAAAATGTAGGAAGTAGCTCCAGAGATAATCTTTGAAAGAAATTAGGGACCCTTTGATGCATAGATGAGGAGGAAATACCCTTCAGACATGGGAGCACTATTGGTGTAAAGGCAAGGAGATGGGAGGAGAAACATCAGGGGGCAAGCCCTGACAAATTTGACAGGGGAATTGTATAAAATCCGACTGAAAAGATAGGTGGGAGGCAGATTATACCGAATGTCTCTATATTGTTCTGTGGGTAACTCTCAACTCTAATTCTTTGGAGAATGGTATTTCATAACTCACAATCATATAGTATCAGCAGAAAGACACCGATATAAAAATGGTGCACCTTTGTTTTTAGGGGGAAGTTGGGGGTCATCAAAACCACTAAGCATTTCTCAAAAGTAATTCATTCTGTTCAGTTCTGAGCCCATTGTTCATCTAACATGTCAACCCAAGGTGAACCAAGGAGCTATAAATTATCTGGCCACTCTCTGTCAAAGACTAGACAAAGTTATTCTACATCCATATGATTTTTCCTGTATAGATAGTTGGATAAAACACTTTTAAGTGATTGTGAAGTCCATTTAGGAGTTCTGCACCAGTCCAGGGTTTATCTCAGTCAGCAAAATGACAACCACAAACAGGGGCATCTGGAGGATCTTCCGATCTATAAAGAATGCTTCTTCAATTTAGACTGCTCCACGACCAATGAGACAGACATGTGTTAGGCAAACACACACTTCCCTGTTGTTGTATTCTTCTTTTAATATTAACAATCAAAGGGACATCAAATAAAAGTGCCTCATATCTTTCAAGGAATCTTCTATTGATCTTGATATAAGCACAGGAAACATCTTTTTTTGAGGAAAACCTTCAAGGTCACGCTTTGACATACTGAATCAAATGCTTTTCGCCAGCCAAGAAACAGTAAAGACGGGATTCTGTAGTTGCTGCATCTTTTAGTCATTTTGCTTACTGGAAAGATGTGACCGGCTATAGAAAAAGCTCATTCTTTTCTCATAACAACTTCATCAAACCTGGCTTCAATACATTTGTTGATTATGCTAAAATTTTTGAAGAGATGGCAAAGAAGCCAAATGGGTTAGTAATTATTGATGTTTTTCAGGTGCTTTTGGGGGGGGGGGTTAATAATAAGGTTCATTATTTTTTTAAATTATCTATCATCCTCTCATTTTCCCAATATCTTGGGATTCAATTCCTTACTACCTTTGAAGTTGTTTTGCCTCCAGTATAGCCCTTTTCTTTTCTTTTCTTTTTTCTTGGCTTGGTTCAGATCATCTTTGTGGCACTTTTACTTCTTCAAACAACATATCAGTGGCTGTAATATTAGGGTCAAAATGTGACTTCACTGTCTCTGATGGAGAAGTCTTGACAGATCTATTTGATTTTTGTCTGTTTATTGTCATACTTAAATGTTCTTGGAATGATCTGGTTTGCGTAGGTCTCTCATTTATATTATTTTTATTTATTATTATTTATACAAACTTGTTTGTTTTCTCTCCCATTACTTTCGGACTTCTTATGAGGCGATATTGCAAATAATCTTTCAGCATCCTCCATAAAACTATACAAATAAGATTTTATAGTAACCCAATATTGTTCTTAATTGCTATATCTCTGGTTGCTGAGGTAACAAAATGTCTGCTGGTTGAAATAGTTTTTAAGTTCTTTTGGTCTTCTCCTTGTAATGATCAATATTCACTGATTAAACTTTATTAGGAAACGGTGTTAGTCTGTGTCAATATCTGTCCTTTTTTCCATTTCTCCCTTTTCAACATCAACAACTTACTTAAATAGTTAGTTGGAGCTTCCCAAATTGGTCATCTTCTCTTTTCTCACATTTATTCTTTCTCTTAATTTGGTGTTGATTTTTACACTTCTGCCCTCATAAATCAATGACCATCTAGACTGTACAAAGATTCAGAAATGATTCTCACATCAGTAACTATTTGAAACCTATCTGCTAAAGATATAATTAATTTCACTCCTCTCCTCTCCTCCCCACCCCCACTGACATTTGGTGCTCACCAAGTCCAGCACTTCCTAATGCTCCTCTCAAAGACAGTGATCATGAGCAATAAATATGAGGCTTCTATATAGTCCACAAGCCTTTGATCCATCTCATTTCTTAATCTTTTTTTTCATTTTTTTCATTATTATTATTTTTTTAGAGGCAGTGGGGTTAAGTTAGTTGCCTAAGGCCATACACCTAGTAAGTATCTGAGGCAGGATATGAATTCAGGCCTTCCTGCTTCTGAGTCTAGTGCTCTGTCAACTGAGTGATTTAGCTAAAGAACAACTCCATTGAAAAGCAATATTGAATTCATATAGCTTTTTGTTTGATTTGATTTTGGGAGACTGAGTCTCCGCATCTTGCCCAGTACAGTGGCCACTCAGGAGTTGATCCCAGAACTGATCAGCTCTGAGTAGCTCCATTTTTTTTTGGTTCTCCCCTCCTTAGACAGCCTTGTGTCACTCTGCTCCCGGAGCCTCCCCCAGGATTGTTGCCAGACTTAGTCCTTCTGTGGTGCAGAACTCCCAAATCTGAACAATCCACCAGCCTCAGCCTCCCCCAGCAGCAGAGATTATAGGCCTAGGTTGCCCCACCCAGTTCAGCTTAGATTTTGCCAAAGACATGGACTGAAAAGATGAAAGCAAAGGCAGGTAATGAAGAATGAGAACATGAAAGAAAGTGTGACATGGCCCTATAAAAATAGAGTCAGGAGCGCCAAAGATCAGAAGGAGCTGGAGCCAGGCAGTAAATGCTAAGAACAACAAAAATAATGTTTTGGCTTTTGATTTACATTATATTGGGGAAAAGAGGAAGCTTGGGAAAAAGGGGATAGAATATCTGCTTCGGGCAGATGAGACAGCTATGCTAAGCAATAGAGAGAAGGCAGAACGACTCCACTCTGACTTTACTGTTTTCTCTGTCAGAAAGAATAATCTTCAGACTAGAATCGGTAGGGTAAAAGTGGCATTAACAGGGAATTGGTGCCCAAGGTAAGAAAGGAGATCATGAGGAAGCTCCTAGCTGCCTTTGGCAAATCTAAGTCATCCGGAGCAGATGAACTGCATCCTCAGATACTGAAAGAACTGGCACACGGCATGGTCAATGGCCTTTGAAAGATTGTGAGGGATGGGAGCTAAAGAAAGAGCGCTCTCTCCGCTATTATATTATTATATTGTATTATATTGCTATCGAAGTCCATTTGAAGAAAATATGGTGTGTTAGTGCAAGCTCTGTGTGAGTCATTAGTAGAAAATAGCATCCACAAAAAAGTAATGAGATAGTGGGTTTCAGTCTCCAGAAGACTGAAGACGAAGCTCTCCCTGCCCTCTGCCCTAGTCGGGCCACATCTAGAGTACTGTGTTCAGTTCTGCTCCCCTGTTTCCAGGAAGGCCATTGATAAACTGGGAAATGTCCAAAGCTACACAACCAGGACCTTGACACCACGCCAGATGAGGATCAGGTGAAGGAACTGGGAAGGGTTAGTCCACAGAAGGAAAGGGTCAAGGAGTTCAAGTAGCTTCCATTTGGAAGAAGGATTTGATTTGTTCCTACTGGATGCAGAGGACCCCTGGGAGGGAGTCGGGAAGGGGCAGTTCTAGGCTCAAAGAAAGGAAAAACAACATCCTGCTCAGAGTACTCATCCGTGGCTTGGAGGAATCGAGACTAGAGTCAAGGAGGCCAGTTGGGAGCTTTTCCTGATAACTCTGGCATAATTTAGGACTTGGCATAGGGTAGTAGTAGAAATGGAGAGGCTAGCTAGCAAAAGTTAGATCATAGTACATTAAGAACGATCAAGTGTTGGGAGGGGTTGGGGGAAGGCAGTGAAATATGCTGCGGGTAAGTCTGGGTTCCCTCCACAAACAGCTCATTCCTCCCCCCCCCAAAACCCTCCCATATTCACATGAATGGGTGGGAGAGTGGGAGCAGCTGCCATAGCAGAAATCCCTCCTGGGCTTCCCCTGGTCCCTTAGCTCCAAACACTTCCCTTTCCCTCCTGGCTCTCTTTCCCGTCCACAGAGCACACACTGTTCTGGGAGGCAGATGCATGAAATCTGGTTTGAGTGAATCACTGGCCCAGGGCCCCTGACAGCTTAGTGCTGCAGGCAGAGGACAGGCAGTGCCAAGGGCCATTCCAGAGAACTCCTGGTACATACCCATGCAGATGCTCACACAGGAGAAAACAACAGGTGGGATGCTTGACCGCGCCAGGAGGCTTCTAGAGGGAGCAAAGCATCCCTGGAGTCCGGAATGGAGACTCCACAAAAAGGCTGCTGCTGTTTGCTCAGTCTGAGCATGAAGGTAGAGGCCATAGCCATCAAACTGCCTACTAGTAAGGGCCGATCATGGCATCTAAATTCAACCATGGTTAGTAGGCTTCTACCGTGCCCAGTAGTGGGAGATAACAGTGGATACAAATACGGGGAAACTGATACTATTTGTGCCCCAGAGGATAGTACGGGCTATTAATGGAGCCTAGTGTGTTGGATGTGACTTGTAGACAGAATGTATTAATAATAGATGCTTCAAGTTGGAAAGACCCGAGTTCAGAACCTGCTCCCAAACACTTAAGTAGCTGAATGTTAGTAGTTCGTAAGTAGTTGCAAAGAGCCAAGCCATGACTAAAAATCAGTTTCCTCCTTTGTAAAATGAGGGGGTTAGATTAGTTGGCTTTGGAAGTTTCTCCAAGTTCTAGAGCTATAAGCCCCAGATCCTATGTGGGACCTTAGACAAATCACTTGACCTCAGTTTCCCTATCAGTAAAATGAAGGGATTGAACAAGACAACCTCTGAAATCCTTTCAAGATTTCCAGACTGTCTATAGCCAAGTCACTTTCTCTCCCCAGGCTTCTGTTTCCTCCTTCGTAAAATGTGGAAGTTGGAATATATGGCCTCTAAAGAAAATTCGAGGCTGGAACAAATGCTTTCAGCTATAAGGATTAGCAGAGGTTTGAAGGGGAAATAACCTCCAAAGCAGAAAGTTTCTGAGAGTGTGGGGCAGTAGGGAAGGCACTCCAGACATGAAGTATGGTCTGCACAAATACAGAGCAACCATAGATTGTACATCAAGTGGAGGAACACCCAGTAATGGTGCTGGTTGACCAGAACGTAGAGTCATATTGAGGGCGGTCTTCGGCGCTCTCAGTGCATTCAATGCTTTATCCCAGCAGCAAAAGGAAGGCATTGAAGATTTTTTTTTTTTAGTAAATGATGTGGGAACAACCTTCACATTAAGAACAAGATTTTGGCAGATGTGTGAATATTTACTCAAACGTTCATGTTCCAGACATTTCCCCAACAACCAATGCATTGATAAACCACTGGATCATACATGTATTTATTTTCTCAATAATATTTTATTTTCCAAATACATGTAAAGATAGTTTTCAACATTCGTTTTTGTAAGACTTTGAGTTCCAAGTATTTCTCCCTTCCTGACCTCCTCCCTCCCAGGGACAGCAAACAATCTGATGTAGGTTAAATGTGCAATCCTCTTAAACAAATGTCTGTATTTGTCACGTTGTACAAGAAAAATCAGACCAAAAGGGGGAAAAGCACGAGAAAGAAAAAGCAAGCAAATGAAAAAGGTGAAAATACTATGTTGTGATCTACATTCAGTTTCTATAGTTCTCTCTCTGGTTGCAGATGCATTCTCCATCCCTGATCTATTGGAATTACCTTGAATCGCCACATTGTTGCAAAGAGCCAAGTCCATCACGGTTGATCATCACATAGTTTTGTTATTATTGTGTCCAATGTTCTCCTGGTTCTGCTCACTTCACTCAGCCTCAGTTCCTGTAAGTCTTTCCATGTTTTTCTGAAATCAGCCTGCTCATCATTCCTTATAGAACAATAATATTCCATCACATTCATATACCATAACTTATTCAGCCATTCTCCAGCTGATGGGTATTCACTCAATTTCCAGTTCCTTGCCACTACAAAAAGAGCTGCTACAAACATTTCTCGCACATGTGGGTCCTTTTCCTCTTTGATGATTTCTTTGAGATACAGATCCAGTAGTAACACTCCTGGATTAAAGGTATACACAGTTTGATAGCCCTTTGGACATTGTTGCAAATTGCTCTCCAGAGTAGTTGGATCAGTTCACAGCTCCACCAACAATGCGTTAGTGTTCCAGTTTTCCAGTTAGTTATCATTCTCTTTTCTTGTCATTTTAGCCAATCTGATAGGTATGAAGTGGTACCTCAGAGTTGACTTAATTTGTTTCTCTAAGTGGAGGATTCTGGGAAAATGGCAGAGTAGGTTAGTAAATTTCAAGCTCTCTAGGTTTCTCTCACAAATAAAACAAATTTGTGCCTCAGGATGAACATAGACTGCAGAAAAATCAAGAAGACTTGGGGCAGAATTGAGATTCTCCTGGAACAACTCAAGATCTCAAGAAAGCCCCCAGGCTGGGGATTAACCAGTGTGAAGTGGAAACACCTCTGGGCCAGCTCTGCAGCAACAACAAGTGAGGAGCCCTGGGGCTAGCAGGATGTGGCTGGAACTTTCACCTCTTGGACTACAGGAGTCTGAGTCCAGGAAACCTCCTCTGATTGGAAATGCCACTCTTGGCATTTCGCCAGCCCTGGGCAAGAAGAAACCAGCATCTGGTAAGTGCAGAGGCAGCCAGGCAGGGAGGCTGCAGGCTGTGGGCACTTGCAGGAGTGGAGAGCTTTTGGTTTTGGGGTTCCAGATCAGAAGGGACAGCTGATATAAAGCCAGAGGATCCATCTCTCCCACCCCATAATTAGAGGAGCTTACACTAATACATCTCATTAAAAAAAAAAATGAACTGGCAAAGAAAAGCCCAACCATAGAAACTTACTATGGGAACAAGGAAGACCAAGGTTTGTCTTCAAGGAAGGACACTGAAGTAAAACAAAACAAAACAAAACAAAACATTTACCTTGAAGAGTAATGTGAAATGGCTCTTTGCCCAGAGAGAATTTATAGAAGAACTCAAAAACGAATTTTAAAATCAAATGAGAGACATCAAGGAAAAACTTTTTTTAAAATATCCAAGAAAAACAAGAAGATTATGAAAAAAAAAGTTAACCAAATAGAAAAGGATATACAGTCTCAAAAATGAAAATAATTCTTTGAAAATTAGAATTGGGCAAGGGGAAGCCAGTGAAGCTATGAAAGACCAAGAATATAAAGAATGAAAAAAAAATAGAACAGAATGTGAAACATAAGAAAAACAACAGATCTGGAGAACAGATCAAGAAGAGGAAATATAAGAATAATTGGTCAACCTGAAAGTTGACACCAAAAAAAGAACCTTAACACAATAATGCAAGAAATAATCCAAGAAAATTGTCCTGGAGTGATAGAACATGAGGGTAAAGTAGAAATGAAAAAATCCACTGATCACCACCTTAATGAGATCCTTTGTGGAAAAATTTTCAAGAAACAAGAAAAAAAAAACAATTCAAATACGCTGAAGTTAAAATTAGAATTTTACTTATCGGCAGCCACAATAAGAGACCGTAGGTTCTGGAATCATATTTACCAACAATCAAAAGAACTAAACCTTGGTCAAAAATATCATATCCAGCAAAATTATCCATAATAATGAATGAGAAAAAATGGACATTCAATGAACTTGCAAATTTTCAGGATTTTCTATCAACCAAACTCAAACTCAATAGAAAATTTAATATATAAAAGCCAATATCAAAGATCAATTTCAAGAAATTTAACACAGACAAACTGTTTACATTTTTTTACATGGGAAATATATATGTTTAAAGTTGACAGTAGTAGGGTAGCTCAAAAGAAAGATTGGGGCAGAGTTTTAGGTAAAAATAATAATTATACAAACAAGATGCAGAAGAAGGATAAGACAGAGGGATTGCAGGGGGGGAGAGCTCTTAGTTCTGAAAATGTACTCACCTTGGGAATGGGTTAAATAGGCAACACTACATATATGCTATGGAGAGTATAGTGCCCTCCAAAATCTATAAAAAAAATTAAATGGGGAGGGATGGGCACATGGGGAAGCAAAAGGTTCAGGAAGAAGACAAAAAAGGGATCCATGGGCAGGGGGAAGTTAAACAATGGCAAGGCAACTTAAGGAGCAGAATTATAGCAAAGAGTCAGCAGGAATAGGAAAGATATGTGTGTGTATATGTGTATATATATATATATATATATATATACATATAAACATATCCTTTCTTAACTATAGACTGCTTGGGGGAAGTGGGGGGATGAAAGAGGAAAAAAGAATAAAGTAAAAAGGTGTGCAGCAGAGAACAAAAGAACAATTTACAAGGAAGTAAAGAACAGATGGACACTCATGAATATGATTTCTTCTACATATCTATCTCTCTATCTATCTATATACTTTCTTGAACTGGTAATTTGTTGTTATATATTTTGAAAGCTCCTTGATGTTCTGCTGGGCACATGACAATGTACTCTTTTGTTTTGTATTCCTTTTTCTATTTTTCTTTTTTCTTATTTTGGTTTTTAAATAAAATAATTTTTTAAAAATCTGTGAGAGATTGGAAGGGAAAAGGCATCAGTAAAAGAAGTTTTAAAAATTGTTTCCCTAATCAATAGTGATTTAGAACATTTTTTCATATGAGTATAAATGGCTTTAATTTCTCTTTAAATTGTCTGTTCACTGGATCATAGATTTAGGGCATGAAGGGACCTCAGAGATCATCAGATTCAAGTCTGTGAAGGGTCATTTTACAGTTATGCTTCTGAGGACCAGAGAAGTTAAAGAAAGGTGCTCAATATCACACATGTAGTTAGTGCCAGTTAAGATTTGAACTCAGCCCTCTGACCCCTTCCACTGAAGTCTTGAAATACTGCTTTTCCTCCATAAATGAAATTGGAAGGTAGGAGAAAATTGCAACTAAATGGAAGGATGTCTCACAGCTTCTCCTGAGAGGCAAATGAAGAAGCTGGTTTCATGGTGTGTCCCAAAGAAAAAGGAAATATAATTGCATGAGATAAATATTTGATCATCTCACTTTGCGGTGTCCATGATAAGTGCAGATAAAAAGATTACCATGAGGACAACTAAACAGATAGATGGGCTAACATCTGTTGCAGACAGTGAGGATATGAAGAAACAATTGGTTGGTTGCTGTCCTTTGTTCTCAAAGAGGAGCAAAATGGCCTCACCATGTTGGGGTCAAGGTATACGGATGATGCCTTTTATTCGGGCTTAAATTGGATTTAAGTGAGGCCAAATGGTACAAAGTCGCCAGCTTTACTTTCTTTTCTAGACGCGTCAAAGTCCAGTGGCAGGACAGAAGTCAAGAAGACTAGATTTGGTCCAGGGTGCCGCATCTTTGATGTCTGACCAAACTCCGAGCGCTCTACAACATCTGCTTCAGCCTCCTTCATAGCCATTGAAACAAACTGTTCTCCTCTGCTCATTCCAGTAGGAGAAGTCTTCACATGCTTGGAGTGGACATCCCCCCTTACTCATCTATGGGTTCGAGAACTATTACCCTCAAGCTGCTTTAGTCCATTTGCCAAGACAGCTTTACCAGGCTAGAGTTTCTTGGAGCTACAGGTGAGAGTTGGGTGGCAGGTGGATGAGCAGCCCTGAAAAGGGCTCAGGAACCCTGATGTCAAGAGGGACAGTCCTTCCTGAATACCCCATACACTCCATAAAGAAACAAAACAAGACCACCAAAGACCCTCCACATGAAATCAACAGGTACCTTAATATCCAGAGATTTCAATGATTAAGAAAAAAATACAGAAATAAGGGGGGGGAAAAAGCCAGTCTCAGAGTATATAGAATCCCACAAGTTTTCTTCAAGAAGAAAAATAGAAGGCACTGGATATGAGGTCTTAACAAGATTACAAAACCAAAGTTAATTATAGCTAAACAGATGCCCACTAAGGTGGAAATCATTTCGAAATAAGTTAGCTATGGGGCAGTGAGATCAGCAAAGCTAAAAGTCAACACCAAATTAGGAGGGCAAAAATGAGAAGATAAGGAGTGCTGGTCCAACAGCTCTAACTTGTCCTGTTCAAATAAGCTATTGATACCAAAACGCGGGAACTAGATAAAGGAATAGACTTCAGTAGGAACTCTCACAATTTCCTAACAGATAGAAATCAATCACCACAACAAAGAGGCCCAAACCCTTCCCACCTACTACCCCACCTCCAGCATTTGCAAGCAAAATCCTCACCTCCATATTCGACTCTGGGTGGAGGCAAGAGCAATATTGCTTTAGACAATGCACATTTGCTAATCTCAAAGGGGGGAAATTTGGGCAACTCAAGAGATAGAATGCTGAATCTTGAGTCAGGAGTTTGAGTTCAGCCTCAGACACGTCTTAGCTGTGTGACCCTGGGTAAGTCGCTTAACACTGCTTGCCTCAGTTTCCTCATCTAGAAAATAAACTGGAGAAGGAAATGGCAGATCACTCCAGTATCTTAACCAAGAAAACCCTAAATGGGGTCACGGAGAATCGGACATGACTGAAAATCAATTGAACAACAACAACCAACAAAAATGAAGGAAGAAGATGGAAAAGAATGAGCTAAAATCACCTCATAAAAGCAAGAAGTGCTGGAAAGAACAAACAAAATTTCAGAACACTTGTCATGAGATCCACTGGAAGCTAGATTATCTTGAGATGGAACTGAAAGAGGAACAACAAAGACAAGAAAAACAGAGCAGATTTTCCAGTCTGTCTATAGCAAATTGATATTAGAATGAACACATTTGAACTTAAATATACAGAATGGCAGCTGATGTTTCTGTATTGGGTTTTAAGATTTGCAGAGTATTATGTAAATATAACTATATAAATACAAATATGTAAACACACATCTAGATATAATTATGCATACAAAAGTAAACATACACACATATACTCATATATATGCATATATATACATATATATACATGCATGCTCATATACATACCTATACATAATATATATGTGTATATATAGATACATACATATAGACACACACATATATGTCAGATTGCTCAGTGGATAGAGTGCTGGGCCTGGAATCAGGAAGATCTGAGTTCAAATCCAGCCTCAGACACTTTATAGCTATATGACCTTGGGCAAATCACTTCACCTTGTTTGCCTCAGTTTCCTCATTTGTAAAATGAGCTGGAGGAGGAAATGGCAGACCACTCTAAGATCTCTGCCAAGAAAACCCCAATTGGAGTCAGACATAACTGAAAAACGGTTGAACAACAACAAATATGTATATAGATGTGTATGTGTATGTATGTATAAACATAAATCTCACAGTGTTGTTGTAAGATCAAATTATGCACATAAACACATATACACACACACACATACATAAAATGTGATCCTTACAACAACATTTTGAGATAATGCTATTATTCCTCTTTTCGAGATGAACAAATTGAGGCTTAAAGAAGTTAAATAACTTCCCCGAGATATTACCAGTGTTTGTCTGTGGCAGGATTTAAACCCAAGTAGGGGCATGTTGGAGCCAGTTCAAACCAGTTTAAGATTAGTTCAAGAACCAATCGTTAAATTTTCAGGGTGAGCATTTACACCTTGGAAATCAGTAAAGGTTTTAAATCAAGACTTGATTTATTGTGTTGTTGATTGTCTAGACTTGAGTGATGGAGAAAATGATAATAAAGATTAAACTTAAAAGTGTACTGTGCATGCATTTTATTTTGTGAGAGTCTGTTGTTAATCATTTAACAGCAGTCCCCTGAACCGAGGGAAAAGGATAAATTAAGGAGAGTAAGGCGTGCCCAGCCAGACCTAGAAGCAGTAGGGAACAATGTCATGATAATACAGGGAGAGAGGTAAATGTCTAGAAAACTAGTATGTTTAACCATATCAAATGCTGCAGGGAAGAAAGTCAGACAACAAGCACTTATTAAGCTCTCAAAGCGTACCAGACACTGTGCACTGAGGATACAAGAAAGGCAAAAATACAATCCAAGTATCTTCTTCTTTTGACATTTAATCCCTCAATACCTTCAAATTTCAGTATCTGACAGCAGAGTCAAGGTAGCCCCAAGGTTAAGTGCTTGGGACACACTGGTTTGGCTCTGCTGTGAATTTAGCTTGTTTTCAAGGGTAAAAAAAAAAGCCTCTAGGCACTACTCTGAGAAGGGGCCAGGCTTCTTTAAACAGAGTTGATTTTAAAAGTCCTTTCCTAACAATGTCTTGGGGGGGGGGGGGGGGGGGGGGGGAGGCGAAGCTGTGTTCTACAGCAGAGAATCATGGGAAAAACCAGGACTCAAAAAAGCCTGTTGTTTTCATCTTTGTTAATATCTGCTTGGGTACATGTGGTGAGTTCTCTGAAATGGCCTTTGCCCTGCATCTGATAAGGGTGAGATATCACAGATTACAGGGAATTAATAGAAATAGGTGAGATTAAGGGACAGCTAGGTGGCAAAGTAGATGGAACAATAGGCCTGGAGTCCCGAAGACTTTCTGAGTTCAAATGTGGTCTTCCACACTTCCTAGCTGTGTGACCCTGAGCAAGTCACTTTACTCTGTTTGCCTCAGTTTCCTCCCTGTTTGCCTCAGTTTCCTCTTCGGGAAACTGAGAGGGAGAAAGAAATGGCAGAGCACTCCAGTATCTTTGCCAAGAAAATCTCAGTGGGATCATAACGTCCCAGACACGACTGAAGTGACTGAACAACAAAATGACGATGACCAAGCTCCACTAAAGAGAAGAGTTGGAAAAATATTTTCCTTCTAAGAGTGGATGATTGTGAGTGTGGAATATATTGTGAAATGAGACTGATAGTTTACTTGGTTTTCCTGTGCTGCTTTTTCTCCCTTCTCTATTTTCTTTCTTTTTTTTTTTTTTTTTTAATATTTTACTCTTTGTTCCCAGGCTGCCCAGGGACAGGGACACTTCCTCCCCAAAAGCCCAGGCATGACTTTGAGTGAATAAATAAATAGTTAGAGCTCTAAGAAAGCACAGGTTGGCCACCCACAGAGCTAGTTGCCTGACAACTGTTCCATTTTGTTCTGGTCCATACATACACCCAGTTCAAGTGTTGCGGCTTTCTCAGAATTTAATATGTCTAGGAGGCCAGGGAGCTGAGAGCTGGTGCTCTCTCTCTCTCTCTCTCTCTCTCTCTCTCTCTCTCTCTCTCTCTCTCTCTCTCTCTCTCGCCTGGACCATGGGATGAAGTATTGCAGACTCCCCAGGACCTTTCTCATTCAATATTCCTTATTCCTGCCAATTGTATTTCATGTGAATTGCCAAAAAACATAGGTTCGTCTTGTTTCTCTCAGGACGTGGCAGGAGCCGGGGAGCTGGAGAATCTGGTATCACATCCCAGCTTGGCTATTACCAACTCTGTGGCCAGTCCCTCCCCGTCCCTGTGGGACAACTCCTGTTCTGTAAAAAGAGGGGGCCTCTGGGGCCTCTGGGAGGTGACCCTTCCAGCTTTAGAGCTAAGATGCTGTGATTTGATGAAATCAAATCTAAAAGCAAAGCTATCACTATATTGAAAATAAATATCAAATATTAAATAAAATTCAGAGATGAATGGAGGACTTCCAATAAACTCATGGGGTTAAGGCGGCATAACCAGGAAAACAATATCTACCCCCTCGATAAATATGGAGAATATGTACAACTTCCGAAGTGATGGAGAAGATGATAACGAAGATGAATGGGCAACAACGAAGAAGAAACTGAACGATGCGGAATTATAATGACCAGGCTTTGACCGGGCAAGAGGAGAAATGGCCCCTCCCCTGCCTCCTTTGCAGAAGTGAGGGACTGTGGGTACACTTGGAGAGTTGACTGCTTTTGCAGACTTTATGCCCCCCCCTTTTTTTTAGACTCTGCTGCAAGGGGCAGCTGGCTGGACAGGGGCGGGCAGTGTTTAAAGTGCAGGTTAAAGGTCGCAATGATAATAGGAAAAAACGGTTTAAGAAAAGCAAGGCTGGTGTTCTCGCGGGCTCCTCCTGCCCCTCGTAGGCAGAGGCGCTCGGGCTCCTGCTGAGGTTTAGCCGAGGGGATGGCGGTGCTCCGGCCAGACAAGCGGCCCGGCAGGGAAGAGGGCCCGCGGCAGGGAGGCAGGCAGGCGCGGGGGGGGGGGGGGGGGGTTGCCGAAGAGAAGCGCTGTTGCCCGGGGCGCCTGGGCCGCGGCGGCGGGCCTTTCCAAGCCGGGCTGGCGGAGGAGCGGCCATCGGTCACGCTGCGCCGTCCGGTCCCACCCAGCCGGGACAAAATGTTCCTTGCGGTTCTCTGCAGCTGGAGCATCTGCCCCTGCGTGGCCGGGAGCGCCGCTCGCTCGCTCGCTCGCTCGCACGGAATCCGGACTTGGCCGCGAAGCCGCCCAGCGCCCCGCCCTGCCCCGCCTCCGCCCGGCTCGCCCAGCGCCGGCCCCCGGCTCGCCCGCGGCGCCGATTGGCTCGCGCCCTGGCCGGACTCCCGCCCTGCAGCCTGCACATGTCACCCCACGCTGCAGCAGCCTAGCGGAAAAAACAGCCGGAGCGGCGTGTGGCGCGCCATGCGGCCTGGGTGGGGCCGTGTGGACTTCAGCTCGGGCCGCTTCTCCCCAGGAGGGGGGGGGAAAATGGAGAGGCCGGGATCCGGGTTCGAGTCTCCCATCCGGGCTTCCTGTTTCCTCATCTGCAAAACAAGTGTTCCGCCCGAATCCCAGCATTGGGAATCAGAGCCCCCCGAGGTGGAGTTCTAGTCTAGCTGTGTGACCGTGGGTCGGTCCCTTTTTCTTCCCGGGCCTCAGTTTCCCTTTCTGTCAAACGAGGGAGTGGATGAGTTGATCCTGGGTCCCTTTCAGCTCTGATCTAGGATCCCATCTGTGGCTGTGGACCAGTTCCTTCCCCTCCCCTGGGCCAGATTGCTTTCTCTGTCACATGAGGAGGCTGGGTCTCTGAGGTCCCTTCCAGCTTTAGCCCGAGAGTCTCCAGGTTAAGAGGAACAACCCTTAACAGAACTCTAGAACTGGAAAGGACCTAGAACCCACACAGGTCAGTCGTTGGTCCCGTCACATGCTCATGGAAATCAGCCCCAGGGCCAGTCATTTCTGCTCTCCAAGGTGGCAAGGGGCTGATTCTGAAGTCTTCCATCTTTCTTCACCCAATTTGGGTTCAAATCCCACTTCTCCCCCTTAACTACCTGGGCAACCTTAAGTAGATAGATTGCTTTTTTTCTAGACCTCAGTTTCCTCCCCTGTAAAACGAAGGGGCTGGATTGGAAGGCCTCTTGTAGCTCGAAGTCTAGGAGGCCTTGGCACTTCACCCCCAGGCAATTGGGGAAGAAGAAATTGCTGTGGAACTGGGAGCCAGAGGTCCTGGAACGTTCCCTGAAGGGTCTCCTGACTCTTTAACCTTTAACCCCCTCCCCCCATCTGACCAAGTGGACTTTCAGTAAGTGGCAAAAATACTGGACTTAAAGGGGACCCGAGGTGGACCCCGTTTCCATGTGCCTCCTCTCCATCCTTGCTCTCATTGGCCCTTCCTCATTCCCACCGAGGAGCCTTCTTAGAGGAGCTTCCCTTGCTCGGTCCCAACTGCAGACTAGAAGGGGCCAGCTGCTGGGGAGGGGGGCAAGGCCCCCCGGTCTGCCTCAGGCCCCGGTCCTGAGATGTTCCGGTGAGGTGGGGGCCTCCCAAGAGGCCCTTGCTCCAGAGCCGCAGGAATCGGAGGGCCCGTTGCTAGGTGCCGCTCAGAAACAATATCTAGCGATGCTTCTGAAACCCCAGGGGCCTCCCCGGCCTGCAAGGGCATCCTTTGTAGTCTGGTACACTATGTACCCGCCAGTACGCTGGGTTTTGTGGTTCCTGATGCCGTGTAAGATGACCACCCCCTTTCCTCCCCAGCCACAAAAACAAGGGCAGCCACCCAAAAGGGAGGAATTGAAACCCAGCCCGTCGCTGTGCAGCCTGTCCCCAGAGACACGCAGTGTTTCCCCCGCCCCCAGCACGCCCACACAGGAAAAGGGACAGCTTCCCTGACTTCGCACAAATGCCACTCTGCTTGCCTCCACATTCTCTCCACAGGGCACGGGGACCAGGCCACGTGCAGGTCTCCTTCCTGTGGGTCAGCTCACGGGCGGTTTCAGGCTGCCCAAGCACCGGGAACCAAGAAAGCTGGCTTCTGCTGGCCCCCGGCCGTCCACCGACTTCCAGGTCCCCCCTCCCCTGGACCCCCTTACATCACCATCGCCCTCCCGGGGTAATTTCATTAACGACAGGAGGCGATTCTCCAGTCCCAGCTCTGCCTGCCCTGAGTAGCTAGCACAAGCATCAGTAGGCCCATTTCATAGAAGAAGGGGCAAACTGAGACTCTGAGAGAGGAAGTGGCCAGTTCCGAGTCACGTGGTTGGCGAATGTGAGAGCTGGCGGCTCAGGGCCTAGGACTCTCCAGCTTTCAAAGTCGTGCAGCATAACAACATGGTACAGGGGAGAGAATAATGGCTCCCGGTTATTGAGTCGTGTCCAACTCTGTATCCCTGTGGACCGTGGCATGCTAATTTTCTTGGCAGAGATATTGGAGCCGCTCAGCCTTTCCTTCTCCCATGAATTTAGACAAATAAGTTAAATGACCTGCCCAGAGTCACACAGCTTCTAAGTATTTGAGGCGAAATTTGAACTCGGGTGACTCCAGGCCCGGAGCTCTGTCCACCGAGCCACCTTGCCGCCTTTTAGACCCAGAACCTGGGTTCAAATCCTGCTGCTGCCATTGTGGGATCTTGGACAAGTCCCTTGATCCCCTTAAGTCTGTGTAAAATGAGAGGCCTTAGTGGCCTCTGACATCACTTCCCACACTAGATCTGTTACTATGATGACGTCCTCCATAGGGAATGCTTCCCACTGTTTGACTGTCTCCACCTGATGCTCACGCTTCCACTTGCCAAAGCACATGGGGCTTCTCCGAACTTGGGGAGGTTACTGAAAAGTTTTTTCAACGCAGTGCCCTGGATACTTGTCGCCTTTCCCGGGGCCTTAATTTCCCCATCTGGAAAATTAGGCAGTGGACACTGGCGATCACTAAGGGGCCTCCCAGTTGGTGATTTCCTGTCTCTCTGAGGTCAGCTCCTCCAGAAGAAGCCTTGGCGGGTCTGGCTCTCGGTCTTTGGAACTTCCTCCAGGACTCAGGGGTGATTGGAGAGCCCCAGGAGGATGCCCCGTACAAACACACGCACACACACACACACGCACACACACACACACTCAGGGAGCCATCCTTGCTCCCTGGCACAGATTTACCTCACATGGAAGCATCTGCCCAATCACTCCAGCAGGTCCTTGGACAACCTGGAGGTATCTGGACCCAGCTGACCCGCCCAGTTTGTCTAGGGCTCAGAAACAGCCCGCTAGGCACTGAGCTGCTCTACCGGGCTAACAACAATAACATTTGCACAGTGTCTGCTCTGTGCCAACTGTGCTAAGCTCTTTGCAATTATTATCCCTTTTGTTCTTCATACAAGTCCTGGGAGGTAGGTTTTTATACCCATTTCACAGTTGAGGAAACTGAGGCACACAGAGGTTAAGAGCCTTACCCAGGGTCACACAGATAGTGAGGCTGGATCTGAACTCAGGCCTTCTTTACCTTAACTGCCTAATCTTGGCTGCTGGCTGCTCCAAACTGTGACTGGCAGAGGTCGTGGTGCTCTCTGGAGCCCAGAAACGCCCTCTATCCCAACCTAAACCAAAGCCATTGACCCCACAGCTTGTGTTTAGGCTCTGACTACTCTAGCAAATGGGCCCAGAAAAGCATCTTCTTCTCCCCAGCCTCACTAGTGAGACCTCTATCTTGAGCCACAGTCCCATTGCCTCCTGGGCAGCGATATACAATGAGGGAACTGAGGCCCCCAAAGGGGAAGAGACTGTTTGTATGCAGTCATTTTAGTCACATCCAACTCTTCCTGACGCCATTTGGAGTTTTCTCACCAGGGATACTGGAGTGATTTGCCATTTTCCACTCCAGTTCTTTTTACAGATGAAGAAACTGAGGCAAACAGGGTAGAGTGACTCGCCTGGGCTCACACAGCTAGTACATGTCTGAGGCCGGATTTGAATTTAGAAAGTTGAGTCTTGTCTGGATCAATTGAGGCTGGATTTGAACTCATATCTTCTTGACTCGATATCTAGACTATCCACTGGGCCATCTAGCTGCCCCTCTAGACTATGGCCTTAATGCAGAAAATTATTTGCTTGGCGTTGTTTGTTGCTCAGTCATTTTGGTGAAGTCCAACTTTTCATGACATCATTTCGAGTTTTCTTGACAAAGATCCTGGAGTGGTTTGTCATTTCCTTCTCTAGCTCACTTTACAGATGAGGAAACTGAGGCAAACAAGGTGAAGTGATTTGCCTAGGGTCACACAGAAAGTAA
Organism: Sarcophilus harrisii; assembly: GCF_902635505.1. Taxonomy (NCBI): domain Eukaryota; kingdom Metazoa; phylum Chordata; class Mammalia; order Dasyuromorphia; family Dasyuridae; genus Sarcophilus; species Sarcophilus harrisii. Next base: position 17,413,483 of record NC_045432.1, on the reverse strand, counting down.
TTGTCTGAGGCTGGATTTGAACTCAGGAAGACGAGGGGGTTCCCTGATTCCAGGCCCAGCGCTGTATCCCCTGCAGGGCTACGTACCCGACCCTGAAAGGGAATGACCTAGCCAAGAGGTATTTGAAGAAAAAAGCATTAGAACCTAGATTTTCCTGACTCTAATTCTAGCCCTTTACCCAATACACCCGAGTGAGGGGCAGGACCCAGTTCGTCTACATTTGGGCCATGTCCCTCCTTCACCCATACACCCCTTGAGGAGGGGGGGGCTGCTTTCTCTTTTCTTTGGGACTTCTTTCTGTCCTATATTGTTTGGCCTCTAAAAAGTGGCCTCCTCCATTTAAGAACAAAGGAAGGAAAACGAGGCACTCTCTGGAGACCAGGGTTCAAATCCTGCTTCAGACACTTGCTATACGACTGAGCAAATCACTTGTCCCTCTCCAACCTTTCATTTTCTTCTTTTTAGAATGATGAGAGTTTACCTAGATGACCTACGAGGTTCCTTCCAGCTCTAGGTCTACGCTCTTATGTGTCATCCAGGCCTTCACATTGATTCCATGGGCCTCAGTCTTCTCATCTGTAAAATGAAGTGATTGATCCCCCCCTCAAAAATGAGAACAGAAGAAAGATCCCAAGAGCAAGACAGTTTTAAAGTTTGCAAGTTGAGTTTCCTATACTTAAAAGAAAAGCTTTTCTAAGAGCTTCCCAGTTTCATCTACAATCCTTTCGGAGAATGGATCAGGAAATGATTATTTAAGTTTAGAATAAAAAGGAAAAATAATATAATTGCTGCTCTGACTCAGTTTATCGCTGGGATTTTGTCTACATTGGTTCTCCCTTCACGCACACAGGATAATCCTTGTACGATTAGTCACCATGGTTGAAAAATACCGTGTTCTGCGCCCACACCGTTGAGGAACACTCCGGCCCGAGCTAAGCCCATCCTTGGACAATGGGAAACCAGTCAGTCGCCGGGCCACCTTTTTGGAACACTTCAAGCTTGGTAGGTTTGGCCAGAACTTACGTTCTGCTGGTCTTTCTTTCACGAATTCTTGGGATGAGGATCGCCACAATAAGAGAGAATCAGAAGCACAAAATTAGAGAGGCAAGAACACCTCTGACACGTGACTCCAAAGACCCCCCTACTATAACATACGCAATAAATGGGCATCTCCTTTCTACCCGAACACCCCTAAGGAAGGGCAGCCGTTAATGAGGGATGCTTCCTCTTCCCAGATAACTTCTGTTACCTTCAAAGAACGGAGATTGTTAGGAAATTCTCATGAACATCAAACCTCTTTGCCATTAGCACCCATTGCTCCCTGGGGGGGGGGGGCAAATAAAACTGAACCCCTCTTCCACATGACAACTCAAAGGTAGATCTCATTTTGCCAATAACAATTGCCCTCCTCTGGCTTATCTATATCCTTCTTAAATGTCACCCATAACTTAAGAGAATATTCCGGATGAGTTCTGATAAGGGCTGAGTTCAGTGGGACGATCACTTCCCATTTCCTAAAAGCTCCTCCCTTCTTAAAAGCAGTGCTAGATTGTGGTTTGTTTGTTTTGTTTTGTTTTTGTTTTTGTTTTTGTTTTTGTTTTTGTTTTTGTTTTTTGCATTGATTGGATTGATTCACACTAGTGGATCATATTGAGCTTGTAGCCCACTAAGACCTCCAGATCTTCTCCAGGTAAACCAGCCATGTCTGTCCTCTCTTTTATATGGGAAATTGCCTTTTTTTTTGTATCCAAGTGTTGGACTTCACATTTGTTTCTATTGAATTTCATCTTCAGACCAGAGGTTCTTAACCTTTTTCATGTCGTGAACTCCTTTGTCAGTCTGATGAATCCAACACATCTCAAAATCAGTTTTTTGCTGAGGCAATTGGGGTTAAGTGACTTACCCAGGATCACACAGCTAGGAAGTGTTAAGTGTCTGAGACCAGATTTGAACTCAGGTCCTCCTGACTCAGGGTTGATGCTTAAAAATCACTTTTTTTTTAAAAAAAGTTTATTACCTCCCCAATTACATGTAAAACAATTTTTAACATTCATTGTTAAGTTTTAAGTTCCAAGTTCTATCCCTCTTTCCCTTTACCATTCTCCTCTCTGATATGGTAAGCAATCTGATATAAATTATACACGTTCAAGCATGCAAAACATATTACCATATTAGTCATTTTGTCAGGGTAGGAAACTAGAACAAAACAAAACAAAAAAAAGTGAAAGATAGTGTTTTGATCTGTATTCAGATGCTATCAGTTCTTTCTCTGGATTCAGATAGCATTTTCCATCACGAGTTCTCTGCGATTGCCTTGGGTCATTGTACTGCTGATAATAATTAAGTCATTCACCATGGATCATTGTACATTGTTACTTACCCCTACTGTGTACAATATTCTTCTGGTTCTGTTCACCGCACTCTGTATCAGTTCATGTAAGTCACTGCAGGTTTTTCTGAGAGCATCCTGCTTGCCCTTTATATAGCATAATAATATCCCATCATAATTACAAACCACAGCTTATTCAACCATTCCCCACTTGTTGGACATCCCTCAGAATTATAATTTTTCAAAATAATAGAAAACGCTGAATTTTGATTAAAGATTAATGAGAATAAGGATGTCATTTTTGTTCCCATCCACGGTCATAGATCCCCGAAATCCTGTTTATCAAACACCAAGTTAAGAATTCCCGTCCTAGAGGGAAAAAAAAGTACATGTACAAAAATATTTATAGCAGCCCTTTTTGTGGCGGCAAGGAAACGGAAATTGAGGGATACCCAACAATTGGGAAATGGCTGAATAAGTTGTGGTATATGAAGGTTAGGGAATATTATTGTTCTGTAAGAAATGATTTGCGGCAGGATTTCAGAAAAGCCTGGAAAGGCTTACATGAACTGAAGCTGAGTGAAGTGAGCAGAACCTGGAGAACATTGTACACAGTAACAGCCAGATGATGTGATGATCAACTATGGCAAATTTAGCTTTTCTCAGCAACGTGGTGATCCAAGGCAATTGCAAAAGATTCATGATGGAAAATGCTGTCTGCATCTAGAGAAACATCTATGGAAACTGAATGAAGATCAATGCCTACATTTCCACTTTTTTCTATTTTGTTTTGATTTTTTTTCATAACTGACTAATATGGAAATGCGTTTAACATGATTGTACATGTGTAACCTGTATCAGATTGCCAGATTGCTTGCCATCTTGGGGAGGAGGGAAGGAAGGGAGGGAGGGAGAAAAATTTGGAACTCAAAATCTTACAAAAAATGAATGTTGAAAACTATCTTTACATGTAATTGGAAAAAATACTATTAAGTGGGAAAAAAAATCCTGGTCTAACCTGTTGAAATCCTTTTTTATGCTCTCTCCATCATCCTATATGTTAGCTATCCCTCAAGATATGAGGCTATAGGGGAGGCTAGGTAGCACAGTAGCACCAGTCCTAAAGTCAGAAGGACCTGAATTCAAATCACATCTGATACTTAACACTTCCTAGCTGTGTGACCCTGGGCAAGTCACTTAACCCCAATTTCCTCAGGAAAAAAAAAAAGATATCAGACTATAATAGGATAAAAGTTCATTTTTATCGAGTGCTGACTGATTCCAAGGTCCTTTCTCTACCTCACACCTGTAGATAGACTCTGCAAACTTTCCTATCTTCTATTTATAGATGAGGAAAGTGAGGCTCCAAGAAAGGAGTTGAAGACCATCAATCAGCTAACAAGCCCTTACTGAACACCTGCTGTGGACACCTGAACCAGGAGCAAAAGGTACAAAGAATGTCATGATTCCATGGGGAAGACCACAAGTACATAGAAGATATATTTAGCTTAAATATGAAGTTGATAAATGAAAAATACACAAGGGAGTTAGTTACAAGGTAGTTTGGCGGGGAGATCACTGGTATTGGGGAGCTCAGGACCCTAAATGCTTAAAGTCAACTAGAGAGTCAAGACGTCATCAGTGCAAAATCATAGGGACAGAAATGTCTTTTAGAGGCCATGGGATGAGGTCTCTTCTAATCCAGAAATGCAGGGATTGTCCAATGCTGAGGGCCAGGGCTAGAGTTCTTCTGACCCCAAGGTCAGGGATTTTCAACTCTGTATACTGCTTCCCAAGAGGGGTAAAATCCCAACTTGTAGGTCTCTTGTTTCTGTCAAGTATGGCTACATAGACCAGACTGATTAACACAAGGACTGTTGTATAGGCTTCATGGGAGATGGGAAATGGGTAAAGAAGGCACCGCCTGTTAATTAATCCCAGACAAGCATCCCGTCATGTTGCCAGGGAGTGAATGGGAACAGGTGGCACTTCTTTCAGAGGTCTGCTGCTTTTCAAGGATCCCAAGGCATTCTGGGAAATGTCCTTTTTTCTTCCTCCTTGCCAGAGATTGAAAAGGGAAGTTAGGGTAGTTGTTTACCTAGGGATAGGGAGCTTCCAGTGCCTTCAGACACCAAGAGTGTCTATCAGAATGGATCAAATTTAAATTCCTCCACCTATCAGAGACCCTCGATTTTTTTTCACAGCTCAGGTGACACCTCCAACACGAATCCTTGTTTGTCTGCCCAGCAGTAACCTTTCTTGCCCCTTGTTCTTTTCCAGCTATTTACATGTTGATTTCATGTTTTTTTCAGATTGATTGAAAGTTCCCCGAGGGCAAGGATTAGTTCATTTTTCTCTCTGTATCTTCAGAAACTGCACAGTGGGGGGCAGCTAAGTGGAGCAGTGCAGAAAGCACCAGCCCTGAAGTCAGGAGGACTTGACTGCAAATCTGGTCTCAGATACTTGACATGTCCTGGCTGTGTGACCTTGGACAAGTCACTTAACCCCCAACTGCCTCAGGGGAAAAAAAAGAAAAAGAAACTGCACGGTGCCTGGCACCCAGTAAATGCTTAATATTGGGTAAATATCTATTAAGTGCCAACTATATGTCAAGCATCATGCTAAGCCCTGAGGATACCAAGAAAAGAAAAAAGATGGTCACTGTCCTCAAGGAGCTTTTCAAACAACTACACACACACACACACACACACACACACACACATATATATATATATATACATATATGTATATATATAACGTGTGTGTAAAATTAATTACATTAATTAAAATTAATTGAAGATAATCAACAGAGGAAGGCACTAGAATTAAGGAGAATTAGGAAAGACTTCCTTCCTGAGATTTTGAAGGTGGTGGGGTGAAGTCAATACTTTTGCCAAGTTCTCCCAACACCACCCCTACCCCTCCCAACAACTTAAAGTATATGCCAAATTGAATTCTGATAGGAAAGCCAACCAAAAGTCACAATGAGTCATTTTTCTAGATCAGGACAGCTTTGGAAGACAGAAAGAGAGGTCTACAGATACTGGAGTTGCGATTGCCTGGGAGCACAATGGGCCAAAAGAAGCACTGGATGTGGGCTATGGGGTGGCAGCATTGGTGGGCTGAACACCTTATCAGAAAGAGATCTCAGGGGACCCCTGCATTAGCATTGAGAACAAGATCAGGTTCCATTTACCAACTCTGTCACTCCTTACTGAGGTCCAAGGCAGAGAGAAGAGGAGTGGTCCTAGTCTAGTAGCTCTGTTACCCAGTTCTGGCTCATAGTTCCAGGGCAGAGAGGAGCAGTCACAGTCATGAAGGAGCAGGGGTCTGACACGGGAGGACCAGAGGACAGACTGGAAGGGCAGTGACCAGACAATTTTCCCCAGATCACCACACTGGAAACATCTAAAACTTATAAACTCTTAGACTCAGCTGTGAAAATGGCACAAAGCCATAAAAGACCAAAAATCAGGCTAGAAATCACTTCATGCACAGAAGTAAGCACAACCCACCCTAAATTAATACAAAGTCAATACAAAGGCTAGAAGTAAATAACAAAAAAAGGACCTGAGCATTAAAACATTGTGACAGAGAAGATCAAGACACAAATTTAGAAGACTGACTCAAAAACATCTATTAGCAAAACCTCAGAGAAAAATACAGATTGGACACAAACCTAACAACATTTCCTCAAAGGGCTTAGGGGGAAAATATAAGCAGAAACACAAAGAAAGTATTTTTAAAACCAAGTAAGAACAATAGAGGGAAAAGTAGGAAAAGAAACAAGAACTACACAAGATAATTATGAAAAGAAAATTAACAGCTTGATAAAAGAGGCACAAAAATACTGAAGAAAATAATCCCTTAAAATTCAGAATTGGTCAATGAAAGGTAATGACTCCATGAGATGTGGAGATACATGAGATATCAAGAAACAATAAAACAAAGTGAAAAGACGGAAAAATGGAAGACAATGTATAATGTCTCAAAGAAAAAACAACTGACCTGGAAAATATATTGAGGAGAGATAATTTAAGAATTATTGGACTCCCTGAAAACCACAATAAAAAATAATAGAAAATGAGATTTTAGTTGGAACTTGAAGGAAGCCAGGTGACAGAGATGAAGTAAGATTGGAAGGAGTAAGACTGGAAGGGGGGGGGGGGAATATTGTAAAGCACTTCAAATGTCAGTGGATGTTCTATTTGATCCTGGGGGTGATAGGAAACCACTGAAATTTATTGAGAAGAGGTTGACGTGGTTGGACCTGTGCTTTAGGAAGACCACTGAAAACTGGGTAGAAGAAGGACTATATTAAGAAAGAACTTGTGGAAGGGAGACCAACCAGCAGTTATTGTAATAATCCAAATATAAGGGATCAGGTCCTGCACCAGGGTGATAACAGGTTCAGAGAAGAGAACAGGCACATGTTGGAAATATGTTACCAAGGTAAAATCAATTGGCCTTGGCGACTGATTGAATATGGGTGATGATTTATTGGGGGACACCTATGTCGCAAGCCTGGGTAACTGCAAAGATGCTGTGTTCTTAAAAGTAAGAGGGTAGTTAGGAGGGCAGCTAATGAGTTCTGTTTTGGACACGGTGAGTTTAAGATATCTATGGGCCATCCAGTTTGAACTGTCTCAAGAGCAATTAGAGATATTAGAGATGAGAGACTGGAACCCAGGAGAGAGGTCAGGGCTGGACAAATAGATCCGAGAGTCATCGGCAGAAGTGTGAGAATAGGATCCATGGGAGCTGATGTGGTCACTAAGAGAATGGGTACATCAGGAGAAGAGGAGAGGGAGCCCCGGGGGGCAACCACCATTAGCAGGCAGGAGGCCACATGAAGGGCCAGCAGAGCAGACTGAGAAGAGGCAAGTGGACAGGCGGGAGGAGAAGCAGGAGAAAGAGCAGCAATTTCTCCAGAGCTCGGGGAGGAGAGAGTAAGGAAGGAGAAAGCCATCGACAGCTTCCAGAGCGGCAGGAAAATCAAGGATGAGGACTGAGGAAAGGCGATCAGGAGGTCACGGGGAACTTCGGAGGGAGCTAAATGACAAGGTCAGAAGCCAGACTGCAGAGTTCAGAAGAGAGTAAAGGGAAAGGAAGTGGAGGCACCTATTGTAGGCCGGCTTCTCAAGGGGCTTAGCCAGGAAAGGGAGGAGAAATGTAGGACAATAGCAGGCTGGGATGGGAGGATCAAGTGAGGATATTTTGAGGATGTGGGAGAGCTGGGACTGGCTGTTTGTAGGCAGCAAGGAAGCTGCCGATTTTAGAGAGGGCCAATATACAAGATATATAAAACGCAGTAGATGTTTGAGGGGAAGTCACTAGCAGCTGGGAAAGGACTCTTGAAGGAGGCAGTGCTTGAGCTGAATCTTTTCTTAAGTCTTTTTTTTTCACTTCAGCATTAATTTTTTCTCCCTCCCATCTCATCCCCCCCCCTTTTTTGGTTGGGTTGGGGAATAAAAGAAAAACAAACCACTTATGACAGAAATATACAACCAAGCTAAACAAATCCCCATGTTCAAAAGGTATCTCTCATTTTGCATCTCATACCCATGCACAGGAGGTGGGCAGTCGGCTTCATCATAGTTTCTGTGGAATTACAGCAGGTCATGCACGGATCAGAGTTCTTACATTTTTCAGTTATTTGTATTTACAGTGTTAATGCTACACATTATTCTCCTGGTTCTGCTCACTTTCCTCTGCATTCATTTATATCCAAGTCTCATTACATGTTTCAGAAATCATCTCTTTCATCATTTCTTGGGGCATAATGGTATTTCATTACATCCACAAACCACAATTAGTACAGTCATTCTCCAATCGAGCAGCCTCGTTAACTTCGGGTTCTTTGCTCACACAGAAAGAGTCGCTATAGATGTTTTTATAACATATAGGACCTTTTCTTTTTTCTTTCATCTCTTTGTGATCCACAAAGTAGTCGTACCATTGAATCAAAGGGTACACACAATTTAGTGACTTTGTGGATCCCTTCTACATCAAGACTTTTCCCATTGTTGTTGTTATTTGAGAATAATCCTTTTTCTCAATATTATTTTATTTTCCCAAATGCACGTAAAGATAGTTTTCAACATGTATTCCTGTAAGATTTTGAATTCCAAATTTTTTCTCCCTACCTCTTCTCCCTTGCCCCTCCCCAAGACAGCAAGCAATCCGATATATGTTGAACATGTACAATCCTTCTAAACATATTTCCACATTTGTGATGTTGTGCAAAAAAAATCAAGCCGAAAGGGGAAAAACATGAGAAAGAAAAGGCAAACAAACAAATAACAACAACAAAAAAGTGAAAATACTATGCTTCGATCCACATTCAGTCTCCATAGTTCTCTGGATACAGCATAAGAAATTAAATGGGAATTTGGGGGAGTTTTGCTGACATGCAAAATTCAGCAGATAGAAAAAGTTTAGAAATTCAGAAGTCCATAAATATATACACTAATATATATACACACGAACATACACATATATAAAATCAACATATCTTTTAATACCATAAGAATTCAGATTTCTTCTCTGATATGAAAAGAGGGCCAAAAAATTTTGTACAGATTTTCCAGATCACTCCATTGTGCTCCTAACCCTGAAATGTAGAAGGGATAACTATCTTTAAATTGTTTTCCCAGAATGGCCAGACCAATTCACAGCTCCACCAACAATGCTTTGCTGCGTCTATTTTCCCACAGCTCCTTCCACATTTGTCATTTTTCTTTTTTGTCAACTTTGCCAATCTGAGGGGTGTGAGGTAGAAGCTCAGAAATGTCTTTAATTCACATTTCTCCTATTATTTGGAGCATTTTCATGTGACTGTTGCAAACTTGAATTTCTTCCCTTGAGAAGTGCTTTTTCTAACCATTTATCAGTGGGGAAAGCTTGAACTAAACTATCAAAGACAACCCAGGGTGCCAATAGTCAGAGGGAAGCAGGGAGATCCTTGCAGACATGTCAATATAAAGGCATGGAGAGGGGAAATGGAGTGTAGCATTTGAGAAATAGTAGGTCCTTTATTTTTTTAATTAAAAAGATTTTTATTCATAGTTTTTATTTTTACTTCAGTTCAATTTCCCCTAATCCTTTCCTCCTCCCTCCTCCCCTTCCTGGAGACTGATTCTTTATTACAAAGAGTTTTGTTTTGTTTTTTTTAAATAAATAAGAGAAGAAAAATTCAATAAAACTAATCAATACATTGGAGAGCTGGCCCTTGTAACAAAGATTTAAAGCAATGAGATAAAATTCAATAAAACCAATCAATACAATGAAAAAAATAATCTAACATTATACACAGTGTTACCTGCCCTCCCTCTGAATTTTGCAAAGGAGGGGGGAAAAAGAGGAAGTCAGCATCTTATCTCTTCTTTGGGTATAAGCTTGTACTTTGTCATTTTGCAACCTTCGTTTTCAATGATTTTACGATTGTTCTTTCCACTCACATGGTTGCACTCGTTGTGTATATTGTTTTCCTGGCTCCGTTTACTTCACTTTGCATCGATTCATGGAAGTCTTTCCATGTTTCTCTGTACTCGTTATATTCATTGTTTCTTACAGAACATTCATTTTCTTTACTGGTAGTCATTCATGGACAACCATTTGTTCAGACATTCCCCGATTGATGGGCATCTACTTTTTCCCCCCAGCTCTTTGCTTCCATAAAAAAAAATCCAGCAGGTACTTTCCCTCTCACTTATACTAAGGAGAAATGATATCCGTAGAAAATTCAATTTAGCATAACGAACTGAGCATTCCCCTTAACTAGTTTCAAGGCTTCTCTTAAGTTAGAGAATTTTTGGCTTGGCTAATCCCCCCACACATGCTAGCACTTTTAGTTTGTGTCAATATTGCCCTCTACTGTCTACTAGGGCAACTCCACAAATATTGAAAAATTCACTTTAACATCTCCTGACAAACACAAGCACGTACATATACAAAAAGAAAAGACGAGAAACAAAGGGAACAACAAGAAAAAGAGCTTGCAAACCAAAGATGTATTTATTTGTCACACTAATCCTTTTGAAATGTGTGTGTGTGTGTGTGTGTGTGTGTGTGTGTGTGTGTCTAATGGGGATTTGTTAATGGTATCGACCTTGTTCTGGGCCACTGAAAGAAAACAAGACACTAACCAAGCACGAAACCAACCTTTGACAAAAGGAAATTTACTCAACAGTTGCATAGAAAGGATATTCAGCAAGGATACAGTATTGATTCAGTTGGGCACAATCGCCTCCGAAGTGTGTTGATGAAGGGTGGGCTGGTTTGTAGAAATCTGCAAAGGCTACAAATCAGGGCTTGATTTATCATCTGGTCGATTGTCCAGACTTAAAGTCATGGAGAAAATGCTAAGAAGACAGGTTAAACTGAAGTCTGTCTTGTTTTGGAGAGTCGGTTGTTAAATATTTACCAGCTAACCGTCTGTATTGCTTCTCTTGGCAGTGGGAAGTTCATCAAACCTCCTTGAATACTAGGCTTTTCATGCTTTAATCAATCAGGGTGTGATGTCTCTCCTCTGAACCAATTAAGTTTCCAGGATGATTTCATTGACTAGCCCAGGTCACCTGGAATAGATGGTGTTCCTCTCCCACAATCCTGGAGGAGAGAGCTCCTGGCTGATGACTTTTGCCTAGCTCTGCCTCACTTAAATCTATTTCATGAGTAAGTCAAAAAAACCACACTTGTGATGTCATGGCCCTCTTCAACAATGAAGAGCTCAAGACAATGATGGTGATGATGAACAACGACACTGACAACCTTAATACACACTACTTATTTTATTGATTCTACTTCCTTCACCTTGCATCACTTTTCTGTCTTCCCATATTTCTTGGAGTTCTTCATATTTATAATTTCTTGTGGTATAATCACAATCCATAACATTTTCATATCATGTACATTGTTGGTGGAGTTGTGAACGAATCCAACCATTTTGGAGAGTAGTTTGGAGCTATGCTCAAAAAGTTATCAAACTGTGCATACCCTTTGATCCAGCAGTGTTACTACTGGGATTATATCCCAAAGAGATTACAAAGAAGGGAAAGGGACCTGTATGTGCACGAATGTTTGTGGCAGCCCTTTTTGTAGTGGCTAGAAACTGGAAAGTGAATGGATGCCCATCAGTTGGAGAATGGCTGAATAAATGGTGGCATATGAATATTATGGAATATTACTGTTCTGTAAGAAATGACCAACAGGATGATTTCAGAAAGGCCTGGAGAGACTTACGTGAACTGATGCTGAGTGAAATGAGCAGGACCAGGAGATCATTATATACTTCAACAACAATACTATATGATGACCAGTTCTGATGGACCTGGCCATCCTCAGCAACGAGATCAACCAAATCATTTCTAATGGAGCAGTAATGAACTGAACTAGCTATGCCCAGAAAAAGAACTCTGGGAGATGACTAAAAACCATTACATTGAATTCCCAATCCCTATATTTATGCACACCTGCATTTTTGATTTCCTTCACAAGCTAATTGTACAATATTTCAGAGTCTGATTCTTTTTGTACAGCAAAATAACGGTTTGGTCATGTAGACTTATTGTGTATCTAATTTATATTTTAATGTATTTAACATCTACTGGTCATCCTGCCATCGGGGGGAGGGGGTGGGGGGGTAAGAGGTGAAAAATTGGAACAAGAGGTTTGGCAATTGTTAATGCTGTAAAGTTACCCATGCATATAACCTGTAAATAAAAGGCTATTAAATACAAAAAAAAAAGAAAAAGAAAATTTGGAACTCAAAAAAAAACCAAAAACATTTTCATATCATGTTTTATTCACCAGGACTCAAAGTTATTATTTAACTACAGATTGTTTCTAGAAAAGGTTGGAAATTAAAAGTTTCGGTAACAAAGTACTGACATGCTTATTTTTACTTTAGCTGTGCCAGCATTTAATTTTATCCTCTCTTATTATCTCTGACACTTTCATGAAGCAGCATGGGGTAGTAAAAGGTATGCTGGATCTAGAGTCAGGAAGATCTGAGTTCAAATTCCAGCTCTTTCATTTCTTGTATGACCTTGGGGCAAGTCTCTTCCTCTCCCTGGGGCTCAGTTTCCCCCTCTGAAAAATGAAGGGATTGGACTCAATGGCCTCTGAGGTCCCTACCACCTCTTGATTTTCAGAGCCTATGACAGGGATTAGGTGGAACGTCAGAGATGCTTTCATTTGAATTTCTCTGACTATTAGGAGTTGTGAACATTTTTATAAGGTTGGTGACATTTGGGGTGTCATTCAGTTGGTCAATGAACATTTATGGAGCCCCCCAAATGTACCAAGAGCTGTGCTTGTTATACAAGAGATACAAAGAAAATGAAAAGATAATTCCTGCCCTCAAGGAGCTCCCAGTCTAATTCGGGGGGTGGGTGGGTGTGGGTGTAGGGATAAGCCAACAACTATGTCCCAACAAAATATTCACAGGATTCATTAGAAATAATCAGTGGCAGAGAGCGTTGCTCAGCTTTACCTGTCACCTATGTCGGGATTCCACATGCACATCCTTCTCTCATAATAAAATCCAGTTTCATGTATGTTTCATGAAGTTGTAATTTCTGGTTGACCAAAGGCACTAGAATTATGGGAGAGAGGCAAAGGCTTGTTACAGAAGGTAGGATTTTAGCTAAAATTTGAAGGAAGCCAGGAGAAGTCAGGAGTTAGAAATGAGGAGGCTCTCACTTGGGGGGGGTCATTCAGTTGGTCAATGAACATTTATGAAGCCCCCCAAATGTACCAAGCACTGTGTGTGTGGGGGATGTTTTCCTAGTTTCTTTAGTTCTTTCTTACTTTAAATACATTATTATATGTGTGTGTGTATGTTTACATGAGTGTTTACAAAAGCCTTTTTTTATATAAAGGAATTAATCTATTTTGTTATATGATTTCTTCTAGGTCATGGCTAGTTTTTTTTTTTATTTAATAGCCTTTTATTTACAGGTTATATGCATGGGTAACTTTACAGCATTAACAATTGCCAAACCTCTTGTTCCAATTTTTCACCTCTTACCCCCCCACCCCCTCCCCCAGATGGCAGGATGACCAGTAGATGTTAAATATATTAAAATATAAATTAGATACACAATAAGTATACATGTAGGTCATGGCTAGTTAAGAATTTATCCCCTCTCCGCATTTGTGAAGGATAAAGCATTCCATCACCTCCTTCTAGTTTTTAATGACTTTCAAAAATATTTAGATCATTAATCCATTTGGAATTTATTGCCAGTCAGTTTTCTTGATAATCTTTGCTGAAGAAAGAACACTTTCCCTACTGTCTTATGATCCTACATTTATAGAATATGAAACATGTATCTGTAACTGGTTCTCATTGTATCTAATCTTATCCCACTGATAAATGTTTCTTTACATTTTACCCAGTACGGGAGTTTTGAAACTTACTATTTTATATTATTTAAAATCTGATAGTGCCAGCTTCTTTTTTTCTAAATAGAAATACTTTTAAAATAATTACCCTTGATAGTTTTGATATTTTTGTTATTCTATGTGAATTTGATATTTTGTCTATAGCTCTATCTAAACCTTCATAAGATAATGTAGATGATGTAGCTAGAAGCAACATTACTGGGCGTCTAATCCAATGCCATCACTTTTCAGATCAGGAAACTGAGATTCAGAGATGTTGACTTGCCCAAGGTCCCACAGATGATAAGTAGGAGAGCTGGACCTCGCCTCTAGAGTCTCAGAAACCAGTGATTTCAATTGTGTTTCTGTGTTATTTTTCAGTTCTGCCTCTCTGTGACCCCATTTGGAATTTTTCTGGGCCAAGATACTGAAGAAGTTTGACATTTCTTTCTCTAACTCATTTCACGAATAAGGAAACTGAGACAAACAGGGTGAAGTGACTTGCCTAAGGTCCCACAACTAAACTGAGTCTTATCTAGATTAATTTGTGTTAAAATCTTGACCTAACTATGCATATTAAATAATTCTCCAATTTTTGTTCTTCTTTTATTTCTATAAAAATTAGTTTCTACTTTTTATGTTATGTAGATTAATTCTTAGATATTTAATACATTTCCTTGGCTAATTTGAGTGAAATTTCTATGGTGTTTCTACATTTTATTGGTGATATATAGAAATGTTGATTTGATAGGTTTATCTCATATCTTATTTTGATAAAATTGTTATCTTGATTCATTTTGGGGGGTTGTTTTTCTGGTTTCTTCATGTCTACCTGTTGTTTTTGTAAAGTTGTTTTTCAGTCATGTCCAGCTCTTCGTGACCCCATTTGGAGTTTTTTGGTCAGAGATACTGGATGGGTTTGTCATTTTTTTTTCTCCAGCTCATTTTACAGATAAGGAAACTGAGATCAACAATGAGAATCTGAGGTCAGATTTGAACACAGGAAAAGGAGTCTTCCTGACTGCACCCGGCATTCTATCCACTGCAGTGCCATTTCATTATCATTTAACTTTTCAGAATACTCAGAATAATAGGATTCTAACTCAAGAGCTGGAAAGGGTTCTAGAGACTATATAGTTCCACTGCTTCATTATAAGGATAATGAAACTGAGGCCCAGGAAAGGAAAGGGAAGGGATTTAAGGGTAAGATCTGAATCAAGGCCTTCCGATTCCAGGAATCTAACACAAAGTGCTGTTGGCAACTGCGATCGGTTAAAATGAATTTTTATAAAAATTTTGCGACACTCAGCCTCCCCCCTATCAACCATTCTCCCTCTTCCTCTGCTCTGCCCTCCTCCATGAGGGGTACACCAGAGCGTCACACTGGTAGGATTAGGAATCATAAGCAGTGTACAGCTCTCCCTTCCTCTTTTTGAAGGGGTGTGGACCTATATAGAATAGCAGATATAGTGTCAGGATTGATGGGTTTCTTGGTTTAACTAAACTTCTTTTTTCTCTTTTTAAACCTTTATCCATGGGCCGGCTTAACTGTGGGATTGGAGGATGAAAGTGGTGTCAAAACAAAAGATATCAATAAAAAAAATCATATTAAAAAGATCACCAGGTATGGAGCATCAGAAGAAATGAATCACAGCGCCCTCTAAGGGGCCAAAGCCTAGAGCTACACCAGCCAGTTTCTTCTATGGGGCTTTTCTCTTTGACTCATCAGAGCCAGGATCCACCTACACTGTTGGTAATGAATTCTCTACTAAAGAGTTGGCTGCCAAAAAAATGATACCTCTCCTCCTCCTCCTCTTCTACCTCCAAAAATATGATTTCTAAGGTTTGTTTGTTGAGAACCCCAGAGGAAAAGTCAGGGTAATTTGGGGACAGTTTGTGTGCCCAATGTAGAGCCTGATGGGGCTGGAGGGAGTGTTGAGCCCTGAGATGTGAATTTTTTCTAACCTGAGCTGTAGAACTGGAAAGGACCTAGGAAGCCAACTGGTCCCACCCCCCACCCCGCCATTTTATAAAGGCCTAGGTAGGGGAAGGGACTTTCCCAAGATTACTCAAGTAAGCATCAGGAGTGAGGTTTGAACTCAGGTCTCTTGGTTCCTGGCCAGTGTCCTTTCCTTTCCATCTGTTTACCTTCAAGTAAAAGCCACCAAACTCATTTTGCCTTGAAATATTCCTTTTAAATATGGGAGGAAGGGAAGAGGAGATGTTTGGGTATTTGGGTGGGGTCTCCTAAAACTTTAATTCCATATGGGATATAAAATATAAGCTATAGTGAATTTTACAAAGCAACCACTTCTGTGTTAGTCAAATCTTCAAATTAGGACAATACACAACAAGCAAACCTCTTGTTCTCCTCAGGGAACCAGGTTATTTATTGCCCAAGAACACTTAGGGCTAAAGTCTCCACCATATTTATTCAAAGAAGTCTGTCCTGACCTGCTCCTAAAGAGTCATCCTGTATAACAAAGATTTTTAAAAAGAGGGAAGAAGAAGCCAGTAAAAAAGCCTGACAAGTGTGTCACACACCCACAGTCCTCCTCAGCTGAGAAGTGAGGAGAGGTGCCTTCACATCCTTGTCATTTCTCTAAATTCAAGCTCGATCGTCTTGTTGTGATTTTTCCATTTATTATTCTGATCAGTGTTTTTGTGTGTCCGTTTGTGTGTATGTGTTGTGTGTGTGTATGTGTGTGTGTTGTGTGTGTGTTTGTGTGTGTGTTGTGTGTGTTGCGTGTGTATGTGTGTGTGTGTGTTGTGTGTGTGTGACACACAGAGAGAGTTATTTTTCTTGGCATATTTCCCCAGACCAAAGATTTTAACTCTCTGCCATCTTTTTTTTGACTATTCCCTCCCAAACTCATCCATTTGCCTTAAAATACTCTTCTACTTTTGCCATTTCTCTCCCTCATCCTTCTTAAGAACAAATTCTTTCATAGCATCTAGTTGGTTCATTGGTCTGGCCCATCCCCCCATGTCTACTCCCAGTGCTGCAGCCCATTGTGTCATCAGAGACCCCTCCCCACATCAGAGTGTTTTATGAGCCTTGGAACAGACTGGTGGGACTCATACCAGAAACAGGCTTTGGTGAAGACAGTTGTGCTCGGGTTGTTGTCTTGATCCAAAAAATCCTGAGGGGGGAACTCCTCCTCCTCCTGCTAGGAGGAGGTGGGCAAGACATTACCATGGACACTCATTCGGGTTTAACCATCTCCCTGGCCATGTGTCGATGATGGCAAGTAAACCGGTAAGATTAAGTCAAGGTACTTGGCCTGGGCTCCTGTTCGGGAGGGGACTGTCGGGAGGTTCTTTGATGGCTGGGGTATCCTAATAATTGGGCTGATTGAAAGAATGGGAACCTTTTGGAACTTTGGATTTTTTTCGGTCTTTTATATAAAAGTGGAGGTTTTTCTTACTTTTTGGTTCGAGATGGTAGAAAGAGGTATAATAATAAGGAGGGATAGCTTGGTCTTGTACAGTTTCCAACAATTGTCTTTGAAAATTTGCCATTAGCCTTTCTAGCTTCCATAACCCATATTGGGATGAGTAAAATGAGGGGAGGGAGAGTGTGGGGAAGAGGAAAACCTTACATGTGTGTGTGTAAAGTGTAAAAGTATATGTGTGCATGTATGTATATAATAATTTCCATGGGGACCTGTGACCCTGAACTCCATGATGGGGCCCTGCACCTGATCTTCATGGGTGGTCTAGGCTCATGATCTTCGTGGAGTATCTCTAACCCTGATCTCAATAGTAGTTTTCTGCCATTGGGGGTCTTGGACCTTGAGCTCCATGAGGGATCCCTGACCCTGCTCTCCTTATGGGGTCGTTGACACTAATCACTCTGTGGGGTCACTGCTACAATAATCCTGCCTCCTTCTATTCCGCACCAGTTTCTCTTCCCTTCCTCATGACCTGACCTTTCTCCCCTAATTTCCTCATGAATCTTTGCCCCTCATCTCCTCTGTCTCTACTGCGCCCTTCCACCATCTCTTCCTTTTTGTTGGTCTCCAGCTCTTTATCCTGCCTCTTTTAATACTGGCTCTCACACCATAATCTCCATGGGGGTCCCTGTACTTGCTGTCTATGGAGGGTCTCTGCCTCCAGAGGGTCTGTGTCCATAATCTGCATTGGATGTTTCTGCCACTGATCTTCAGTGGGGGGAGACTTGTCCTTGATCTCAATGGGGGGTCTACAACACTAATTTCTATGTGTGATCTCTATCTCTGATTTTCATAAGGGGGCTCTGTCCCAGGGGGATCGGCCCCTGATCTCCATGGGGGATCTCTGTCTCTGATCTCCATGGGAGGTCTGTGACCTTGGTCTCCATGGGGGGTCTGTGACCCGGATTTCCATGGCAATCATTGACTTTGATCTCCATGGGGAGTCTGTGACCTAGTCTCCATTGGGGGTCTGTGACCCGGATTTCCATGGAGACCTGTGACCCTGAACTCCATGATGGGGCCCTGCACCTGATCTTCATAGGTGGTCTAGGCTCATGATCTTCGTGGAGTATCTCTAACCCTGATCTCAATAATAGTTTTCTGCCATTGGGGGTCTTGGACCTTGAGCTCCATGAGGGATCCCTGACCCTGCTCTCCATATGGGGTCGTTGACACTAATCACTCTGTGGGGTCACTGCTACAATAATCCTGCCTCCTTCTATTCCGCACCAGTTTCTCTTCCCTTCCTCATGACCTGACCTTTCTCCCCTAATTTCCTCATGAATCTTTGCCCCTCATCTCCTCTGTCTCTACTGCACCCTTCCACCATCTCTTCCTTTTTGTTGGTCTCCAGCTCTTTATCCTGCCTCTTTTAATACTGGCTCTCACACCATAATCTCCATGGGGGTCCCTGTACTTGCTGTCTATGGAGGGTCTCTGCCTCCAGAGGGTCTGTGTCCATAATCTGCATTGGATGTTTCTGCCACTGATCTTCAGTGGGGGGAGACTTGTCCTTGATCTCAATGGGGCGTCTACAACACTAATTTCTTTTTTTTTTTTTAAATTTTTATTTTTATTTTTATTTAATAGCCTTTTATTTACAGGATATATACATGGGTAACTTTACAGCATTAACAATTGCCAAACCTCTTGTTCCAATTTTTCACCTCTTACCCCCCACCCCCTCCCCTAAATGGCAGGATGACCAGTAGATGTTAAATATATTAAAATATAACTTAGATACACAATAAGTATACATGACCAAAACATTATTTTGCTGTACAAAAAGAATCAGACTCTGAATTATTGTATGATTAGCTTGTGAAGGAAATCAAAAATGCATGTGTGCATAAATATAGGGATTGGGAATTCAATGTAATGGTTTTTAGTCATCTCCCAGAGTTCTTTTTCTGGGTATAGCTAGTTCAGTTCATTACTGCTCCATTAGAAATGATTTGGTTGATCTCGTTGCTGAGGATGGCCTGATCCATCAGAACTGGTCATCATCTAGTATTGTTGTTGAAGTATATAATGATCTCCTGGTCCTGCTCATTTCACTCAGCATCAGTTCGTACAACACTAATTTCTATGTGTGATCTCTATCTCCGATTTTCATAAGGGGGCTCTGTCCCGGGGGATCGGCCCCTGATCTCCATCTGATCTCCATGGGAGGTCCGGGACCTTGCTCTCCATGGGAGGTCTGTGACCTTGGTCTCCATGGGGGGTCTGTGACCTGGTCTCCATTGGTGGGGGTCTGTGACCCGGATTTCCATGGAGACCTGTGACCCTGAACTCCATGATGGGGCCCTGCACCTGATCTTCATGGGTGGTCTAGGCGCCATGATCTTCATGGAGTGTCTTTAACCCTGATCTCCATAGTAGTTTGCTGCTATTGGGGGTCTTGAACCCTGAGCTCCATTATGGGTCTCTGATAATGATCTGTTTTGTGAGGTCTCTGATAAATGATCTCTTTTGTGGGGTCTCTGCCACATTAATCCTGTCTCCTTCTATTCCGCACCAGTTTCTCTTCCCTTCTAATGACCTGACCTTTGCCCCCTAATTTCCCCATGAATCTTTGCCCCTCATCTGCTCACACTCTATTGCGCCCTTCCACCATCTCTTCCTTTTTGTTGGTCTCCAGCTCTTTATGCCTCATTTTTTAGTAGTGATTCTTCACACTGTAATGTCCATGGGGGTCCCTGTACTTGTTGTCCACGGCGGGGGGGTCTCTGCCTCTAAAGGGTCTGTGTCCATAATCTGCATGGGGCATCTCTGCCACTGATCTCCAAGGTGGGGGGAGACTCTGTCCTTGATCTCAATGGGGAGTCTACAACACTAATCTCTCTGTGTGGTCTCTACCCAAGATTTCCACGAGGGGGCTCTGCACCAGACGTATTGGACCCCGATCTCCATGGGGGGTCTCTGACCCTGATCTTCACAAAGGGCCTCTGACACTGATCTCGGTGGGTAGAATCTCATCCTGATTTCGTTGGGAATCTCTGACTTTGATCTTCTTTGGGGGTCCCTGATCCCGGGGGCTCAGTATCCGCAATCTCAATTGGCATCTCTGCTGCTGGTGTGTGTGTGGGGGGGGGCTGTGTCGTTGATCTCAATGGGGGGGTCTACAACACTAACCTCCATGTGTGTTCTCTACCCCTGCTCTCCATAAGGGACTCTTCCCTGGACAGGTATTGGATCCTGATCTCCATGGGTGATATCTCGGACCCTGATCTCCATGGGGGGTCTTTGCCACTGATTTTTCATGTGATATCAGTAACCCTGAACTCCATGGTGGGGCCCTGCACCTGATCTTCATGGAGAGTCTAGACTCATGATCTTCATGGAGAGGCTCTGACCCTGATCTCCACAGTAGTTCGCTTCCTCTGGGGGGGTGGGTCTTATACCCTGATCTTCATGGGGGATCTCTGATCTCTATAATGGGTCTCTGATACAGATTTAATTGGAGGATCCCTGACCCTGATCTCCATAATGTGTCTCTGACACAGATCTCCATATGGAGTATCTAACCCAGATCTTTTTCGTGGGGTCTCTGCTACATTAATCCTGCCTCCTCCTATTCTAGGCAAGTTTCTCTTCCCTTCTCATGACCTGACCTTTCCCCCCTAATTTCCCCATGAATCTTTGCCCCTCAACTGCACACACTCTCCTGCCCCCTTCCACCATCTCTTTTTTGTTGGTCTTCAGCTCTTTATTCCTCATTTCTTAGTTTATCTCACTCTATGATCTCCATGGGGGTCCCTTTACTTAGCTAATGTTCATAGAGGGTCTCTGCCCCTGGGGGTCTGTGTCCATAATTTCCATGGGGAGTCTCTGCCACTGATCTCCATGAGTCTTTATGGTCAGCATAAGGGGGTTCTGGCCCTGGTGGCTGTGACGTAGATCTCCATGGGGGATCTCTGTTGGTGATCTCTGTTTGGGGTCTGTGCTCCTGATTTTTATGGTGGGTCTTTGCCACTGATGTCCACGGGAGGTCCGTGACCCTTATCTCCATGGAGGTTCTTTGATCCTGATCTCCGTAGGGGTCTCTAAGCCTGATCTCCATAATGGGTCTCTGACACTGATCTCCATGGGGGGGTCTCTTATCCTGATCTCCATATGGGATCTCTGATAATGATCTCTTTTGTAGGGTCTCTGCTACATTAATCCTGCCTCCTTCTATTTTGCCCCAGTTCCTCTTCCCTTCCTCATGACCTGACCTTCCCCCCCTAATTTCCCCATGAATCTTTGCCCCTCATCTCCTCTCTCTCTACTGCGCCCTTCTACCATCTCTTCCTTTTTGTTGGTCTCCAGGTCTTTATCCCACCTCTTTTAGTAGTGGCTCCTCACACCGTAATCTCCATGGGGGTCCCTGTACTTGCTGTCCATGGAGGGTCTCAGGCCCTGGCAGGTCTGTGTCCATAATCTGCATGGGGCGTCTCTGTCACTAATCTCCAAGGTGGGGGGGGGGGGGCCTTGATGCCTGATCTCAATGCGGGGTCTATAACACTAATCTTCATGTGTGGTCTCTACCCAAGGTTTCCATAAAGGGGCTCTAGCCCAGGGGGATTGGACCCTGATCTCCATGGGGGATCTGTGACTCTGATCTCCAAGGGGGATCTCGGTCCCTGATCTACATGAGGGATCTCAGACTCTGATCTCCATAATGGGTCTCTAACACTGATCTCCAAGGAGGTTTCAGACACTGATCTCCATGGGGGGTCTATCTCCCTGATTTCCATAATGAGTCTCTTGACACTGATCTCTGTGGGGGCTCTCTGTCCCTGATCTCCATGGGAGGTCTTTGACATTGACCTCCATGGAGGGTCTTTGCCACTGATCTCCATGGGGGGTCTCTGCCACTGATCTCCATGGGGGTCTCTGCCATTGATCTCCATGGAGGTCTTTGTCACTGATCTTCATGGAGCTGTCATTGATCTCCATGGGAGGTCTTTCCTGATTCCATGGGGGTCCATGATCTCCATGGGGTCCTCCAGTAATCTCCATGGGGTCTCTGCCAGGATCCCTGGGGTCTCTTCCATGATTCCGGGAAGTTTTGATTTGATCTCATGGGGGTCTCTTTGATCTCCATGGGGTTCTGCCCTATCCTGGGGGTTCTCCAAAGTCTCAATGGGGGTTCTTCACGATCTCCATGGGGGCTCTTTCCCATCTCCCAAATGGGTCTCCCAGGATCTCCATGGGGGATTTTGATTTTCATGGGGGTCTCCCTATCTCCATAATGGGCCAAACATTTTATCTCCATGGGGGTCTGACTGATCTCCATGGGGTCTCCAAGGATCCCATGGGGACATTGATTCTAATGGATCTTGACAAAGGTCCATGGGGTCTTTGCCAAAGTTCTCCATGGGGGTCACTGCCACTGATCTCCATGGGGGGTCTCTGCCACTGATTTCCATGGGGGATATCTGTCATTGATCACGATGGGGGGATGTCTCTGCCACTGATCTCCATGGGGTCTCTGAATTGTTCCATAGGGGATCTCTGTCATTGATCTCCATAATGGATCTTGACATTGGTCTCCATGGGGGGTCTCTGCCACTGATCTCCATGGGGTCCATGGGGAGTCCCTTGCCACTGATCCTGGGGTTCTTCCTGATCCAACAATGGGTCTCTGACATTGATCTCCATGGGGGGTCTCTCCACTATCTCCAAGGGTCTCTGCCACTTTGATCTCCATGGGGTCTCCGCCACTGATTCCATGGGGGTATCCCCACTGATTTCCATGACATTGTTTCCTTGGACTTAATTTGGGTTCCATGGGGTTTTCCCCAGATCTCCATGGGGTTCTGCCACTGATCTCCGGGGGTCTCTGAAACCCTCCATGGGAGTCTCCACACATGTCCTGGGGTCTGCCCTGATCTCCATGGGGGTCCCTATCGATCTCCATGGGGTTCCCCACTGATCTCATGGGGGCTCGCCCCTATCTCCATGGGGTTTGACTCCATAGGGGCCCCCATGTCTCCATGGGGCCCCCAGATCTCCATGGGGGTTCTCCACTGATCTCCATGGGGGTTCCCCCTTCTCCATAAACCCCACTGATTCCAAATGGTCTTGCATTGGTCTTATGGGGGTTTTCCGATCTCCAAAGGGGTCTCCATACCACTATTCTCCATGGGGGTCTCCGCCACTGATCTCCATGGGGGGTCTCCGCCACTGATCTCCATGGGGTCTCCGCCCTGATTCCATGGGGGTCTCTGTCCCTATTCCTAATGGATCTCGACATTGATCTCCATAATGGATCTTGACATTGGTTTCATGGTTTCCCAAAATCCAAAGGGGTCTCCCACTGATCTCCAGGTTCCCCCTATCTCCATGGGGTCTCCCCCACGATTCCTGGGGGTCTCCCCTACCCAAAGGGGTCTCTCAACTTCCTGGGGGCCTGCCCTATCTCCATGGCCCTTCCATAGGGTCTCCCAAAACTCCAAGGGGTTCCCCACATCTCCATAAAGTCTCACCCATTCCATGGGTCTCCCCCTTTCCATGGGGTCTCACCTATCTTTGGTCTCTCTTATCTCCAGGGGTCTACTTTCTCCCATTTTTTCCCTCCCGGGGGCTTCCCAATCTATTGGGGGCCCTCCAGGGGTCTCCCCCACTATCTCCATGGGTCTTCCCCCTTTCCTGGGGTTCCCCTATCTCCTGGGGTCTCCCCAATCTCCTGGGGATCCCCAAATTTCTCCAAATTTTCCCGAATTACATTTCTCTGTTTCCAAAATTCCATAGTCTCCCACTTCTCCATTCTCCCCCATCTCCATTCTCCCACGATCTCCATGGGGCCCCCTTCCATTCTCCCCAAACCCTATCTCCTTCTCCCCCAATCTCCAAAATTCTCCATACTCCATTCTCCACTATCTCCATGGGGTCTCCCCTATCTCCTGGGGTCTCTTTTTCTCCATTGTCTTGCATTATCTCCATTTTCCCATTTTTCTCCAGGGGTTTTTCCAAAAATCTCCAAAATTTCATACCCATTATCTCCAAGGGGGGGTTTTTCCATGTTTCCCAAAAAATTTCCCCCACTATCTCCATGTTCCCGCACTGTCTCCAACTTATTCCATGGGTCTTGAAATCTCCATGGGGTTTTCCCAAAAATCTCCATTCTTCCCCTTCTCCATTTCTACCATCTCCAATTCTCCCCACATTCCATGGGGTCCTTCCCTATTTTCCCAAATCTTGTTATCTCCTTTTAAAATCTTCCCATTTTCTCATTTTTCTCCACTATCTCCTGGGGGTCTCCCCCTATTCCATGGGGGTCTTGCCCTAATCTCCAAGTTCGCCCTTTATCTCCAAAGCCCATCCCCAATCTGCCCTTATCCCCATGGGGTCTCTGCCCATCTCCAAGGGTCTCACAATTTTCCAAGGATTCTTCTGATCCAAATGGTTACATTTGATCTCCATGGGGGTTTTATTGATCTCCAAATGGGTCTTCTTTCTCCTTGGGATTTTCTCCCATGATCTCCATGGGGGTCTCGCCCTAAATCTCCAAAGGGGTCTCCCCCCTGTTCCATGGGGCCTGTCCTATCTCCCACGGGGTCTTTGACTCTGATTTTCTCCATGGGGGGTCTCGCCTGATCTCCAACCCCCAAAAGTTTAATCCTGCCACATTCCATGGGGTCCTTCCTATCTCAAAATCCCGCCCAATCTCCATGGGGGCCCTTAATTTCCCCTGATTCCATGGGGTTTTGATCCAAAAGTCTCTTGACATTGATTCCAATGGATCTTGACTTGGTCCCATGGGGGTTTTTCCCAAAGTCTCCAAGGGGGTTCCCACCACATCTCCTGGGGTCTCCCCTTCCCATGGGGTCTGCCCCAACTCCATGGGGGTCTCCCCCCTGATCCAAAGGGTCCCCCCCACTCAATTTCCCTAATCTCATTTTCTCCATTTTTCCCCCCAAACTCCTGGGGGTCTCCCCAATCTCCATTCTTCCACTATTCTCCAGGGGTCTCCACACTTTCCTGGGGGTCTCCCCCCTATTCCAAAGGGGTCTCTGCCCATATCTCCATGGTCTTGCCCTTGGTCTCCATTCCTGCCATATCTCCATGGGGGTTCCACCCTATCTTCCATAATGGGGTCTCTTTTCCTTGATCTCCAAGGGTCTTGCTTTATTCCATGGGGTTTTCCCAAAATCTCCAAGGGTCTTCCCCATTTGATCTCCAATGGCTCCCATTCCAAAGGGCCCCCCACATTCCATGGGGGTCTCCTCCCCATCTCCATGGGGCCTCCCCCTGGGATCTCCATGGGTTCCCAATCTCCATGGGGTCTCCCCCCATTCCAATGGGTTCCCACTATCTCATGAAATTAACCCAAAAAGGCCGACATTCCCCATGGGGTTTTTCCCTAAATCTCCAAGGGGCCCCCACTATCTCCATGGGGTTCCCCCCATTCCATGGGGTTCCCCACCCCATCTCCAAAGGGGTCCTGTCCCATCTCCACAAAGGGTCTCGCATTGCTCCATAAAGATCTTGACATTGGTGTCCTGGGGGTCCCCACGTCTCCATGGGGGTCTCCCCCACTGATCTCCATGGAGGTCTCTGCCACTTCTCCATGGGGTTCTGTCCCCGTCCCTGGGTCTCCGCCCTGATCTCCATGGGGGGTCTATGCCACGTCTCCATGGGGTTCTTCCTGATCTCAACAATGGGTCTCTGTCCCTATCTCAACAATGGGTCTCTGCCAGTCTCCATGAGGTCTCTGTCCCTGATCTCAACAATGGGTCTCTCCCTCATCTCCTGGGGTCTCTGTCCCCATCTCAACAATGGGTCTCTGCCAAATTCCATGGGGTTCGTCCTGATCTCAACAATGGGTCTCTGCCAGTCTCCATGGGGGTCTCCCAGTTCCTGGGGGGTCTCTGTCCCCTGATCTCAACAATGGGTCTCGTCCTATCTCAACAATGGGTTCTCCACATCTCATGAGGGTCTCTGTCCCTGATCTCATTGGGTCTCCATCTATCTCCATGGGGGTCTCCCCCTGATCTCCAATGGGGTCTCTGCCATGATCTCCAGGGGTCTCCCCTTTTTCCCTTCCTGGTTCCCCTGTCTCCATGGGGTCTCTTTGCCCTGATTATAAGGTCCTTGTTGTCCTGGGGTCTTACCCTGTTCCAAAGGGGGTTTCCCTGTTCCCCAGGGGTCTTGCCACTGATCCCATGGGGGTCTCTGCCCAATGGGGGTCCCGCCAGACTCATGGGGGGTCTCTGCCCTTGACTCCATGGGGCCCCACTGATCTCCTGGGGGTCTGCCCTGATCTCCATGGGGGCTCGCCCTGATCTCCCTTGGGGGCTCCCTACTGATCTCCATGGGGGTCTGCCATTGTCTCCTGGGGGTTTCCCCCCATCTCCAAGGGGTCTTCCCTGTCTCCATGGGGGTTTCCCTCGCCCCATGGGGTCTCGCCCGGGTCTCCATGGGGGCTCCGCCACTGATCTCCATGGGGGTCTGCCACTATCTCCAGGGGGTCTCCGCCACTGATCCTCCCCTTGGGGTCCGCCACTGATCTCCATGGGGGGTTCGCCACCCCTTGATCTCCTTTGAATTGATCTCCATAAGGGACTTGACATTGCCCATGGGGTTTTCCCAAAGATCTCCCAGGGGGTCTCACCCACTGATTCCATGGGGGTTCTCCTCTCCTGGGGGTCTCCCCACTGGTATGGGGGTTCTCCGCCCAAACTGAATTCCCCTTGGGGGGTCTCTCCACTGTCTTGGGGGTCTTCCCTGGGGTCTCCCCACTGATCTCCGGGGGTCTCCCCTGATCTCCTGGGGTCTCACATCCAAGGGGTCTCCCCCTATCCCTGGGGGTCTCTGACCCTGATCTTCATAATGGATCTCTTGACATTGATCTCCATAGTGGATCTTGACATTGGTCTCCATGGGGTTTTTCCCAAAAGTTAAGGGGTCATGCCACTGATCTCCATGGGGGTTCTGCCTGGGGTCTTCCCTGAAGGTTCCGCCCTGATTCCATGGGGGTTTCCACTGTCTATGGGGGTTCCCCACGTTCCTATTGTCTCCGCCACTTTGGTCTCCATGGGGGGTTTTTCCCGCCAGGGGTCTCCATGTCTCCAGGGGGCCCTTAATTTCTCCATGGGGTTTTCCCAAAAAGTCTCCATGGGGGCTTCTCCCACTGATCTCCTGGGGGGTCTCCGCCCCCATGGGGTTCCCCACTGTCTCCATGGGGGTCTCGCCACTGACTCCATGGGGGGTCTCCCCTGATCTCCATGGGGGGTCTCCCCTGCCATGGGGGTTTCTTCCCACCATAATGGATCTCCAACCCATGGGGGTCTTGCATTTTATGGGGTTTTTCCCAAAACCCCAAAGGGTTTGATCTCCATGGGGGTCTCGGGGCCCCCCTGATTCCATGGGGGTCTTGACCCTGGGTCTTCCAAATGGGGTCTCCCCCTTTTGGGGCCCATTGATCTCATAATGGATCTTGACATTGTCTCCATGGGGTTTTTTCCCAAAGATCTCAAAGGGGTCTTGCCACTGATCTCCATGGGGGTCTCTGCCTGGGGTCTCCGCCACGTTCCATGGGTCTCCCCCTGATCTCCCAGGGGGTCTCCCCCTGATTCCATGGGGGTTCCGTTTGATCTCTGGGGGTATCCGCCACAATCTCCATTGACCCATTGGTGAATTGGCTCCATGGGGGTTTTCCCAAAGATCTCCATGGGGTCTCTCCACTGATCTCCATGGGGGTCTCCACTCATCTCCATGGGGGTCTCCGACAGTGATGTCCATGGGGGTCTCTGTCCCTGATCTCCACAAAGGGTCTCTGACATTGATCTCCATGGGGGGGTCTCTGCCACTTATCTCCATGGGGGGTATCTGTCATTGATCACAATGGTCGGATGTCTCTGCCACTGATCTCCATAGGGGATCTCTGACATTGGTCTCCATAGGGGATCTCTGTCATTGATCTCCATAATGGATCTTGACATTGATCTCCATGGGGGTCTTTGCCAAAGATCTCCATGGGGGTCTCTCTTCCTGATCTCCATAATGGGTCTCTGACATTGATCTCCATAGGGGTCTCCGCCACTGATCTCCTTGGGTATCTCTGCCACCGATCTCCATGGGGGTCTCTGCCACTGATCTCCACAATGGGTCTCTGCCAGTGATCTCCATGGGGGTCTATGCCACTGATCTCCATGGGGGTTTCCACCAGTGATCTCCATGGGGGTCTCTGCCACTGATCTCCATGGGGGGTCTCTGCCACTGATCTCCATGGGGTCTCTGCCACTGATCTCCATGGGGGTCTCTGCCACTGATCTCCATGGGGGGTCTCTTCCACTGGGGTCTCTGCCACTGATCTCCATGGGGTCTCCGCCACTGATCTCCATGGGGTCTCCGCCGCCACGGATCTCCATGGGAGGTCTCCGCCACTGATCTCCATGGGGGTCTCCGCCACTGATCTCCATGGGGGTCTCCGCCACTGATCTCCATGGGGGTCTCCGCCACTGATCTCCATGGGGGTCTCTGCCACTGATCTCCATGGGGGTCTCTGTCCCTGATCTCCATAATGGATCTCTTGACATTGATCTCCATAGTGGATCTTGACATTGGTCTCCATGGGGGTTTTTCCCAAAGATCTCCAAGGGGGTCTATGCCACTGATCTCCATGGGGGGGTCTCTGCCACTGGGGGTCTCCGCCACTGATCTCCATGGGGGTCTCCGCCACTGATCTCCATGGGGTCTCCGCCACTGATCTCCATGAGAGTCTCTGTCCCTGATCTCAACAATGGGTCTCTGTCACTGATCTCCATGGGGGTCTCCGTCCCTGATCTCCATGACATTGATCTCCATAATGGATCTTGACATTGGTCTCCATGGGGGTCTTTGCCAAAGATCTCCATGGGGGTCTCTGCCACTGATCTCCATGGGGTCTTTTCCAGATATCTCCATGGGGGTCTCTGTCCCTGATCTCCATAATGGGTCCCTGACATTGATCTCCATGGGGGGTCTCTGTCATTGATCTCCATGGGGGTCTCCGCCACTGATCTCCATGGGGTCTCCACCACTGATCTCCATGGGGGTCTCCGCCACTGATCTTCATGGGGGGTCTCCGCCACTGATCTCCATGGGGGGTCTCTGCCACTGATTTCCATGGGGGGTATCTGTCATTGATCACGATGGGGGGATGTCTCTGCCACTGATCTCCATGGGGGGTCTCTGACATTGGTCTCCATAGGGGATCTCTGTCATTGATCTCCATAATGGATCTTGACATTGGTCTCCATGGGGGGGTCTCTGCCACTGATCTCCATGGGGTCCATGGGGGCCTCTGCCACTGATCTCCATGGGGGTCTCTGTCCCTGATCTCAACAATGGGTCTCTGTCATTGATCTCCATGGGGGTCTCTGCCACTGATCTCCATGGGGTCTCTGCCACTGATCTCCATGGGGGTCTCCGCCACTGATCTCCAAGGGGGGTATCCGCCACTGATTTCCATGACATTGATCTCCAAATGGATCTTGACATTGGGCTCCATGGGGGTTTTTCCCAAAGATCTCCATGGGGGTCTCTGCCACTGATCTCCATGGGGGGTCTATGCCACTCATCTCCATGGGAGTCTCCGACACTGATGTCCATGGGGGTCTCTGTCCCTTATCTCCACAAAGGGTCTCTGACATTGATCTCCATGGGGGTCTCCGCCACTGATCTCCATGGGGGGTATCCGCCACTGATCTCCATGACATTGATCTCCATAACGGATCTTGACATTGGTCTCCATGGGGGTTTTTCCCAAAGATCTCCATGGGGGTCTCTGCCACTGATCTCCATGGGGGGTCTCTGCCACTCATCTCCATGGGGCTCTGAACACTGATGTCCATGGGGCTCTGTCCTGATCTCCACAAGGGTCCGCATTGATCTCCATAATGGATCTTGACATTGGTCTCCATGGGGGTCACTGCCACTGATCTCCATGGGGGGTC
Organism: Sarcophilus harrisii; assembly: GCF_902635505.1. Taxonomy (NCBI): domain Eukaryota; kingdom Metazoa; phylum Chordata; class Mammalia; order Dasyuromorphia; family Dasyuridae; genus Sarcophilus; species Sarcophilus harrisii. The sequence continues at coordinate 17,383,385 of NC_045432.1, read as the reverse complement.
TCCGCCACTGATCTCCATGGGGGGTCTCTGCCACTGATCTCCATGGGGGTCTCTGTCCCTGATCTCAACAATGGGTCTCCGCCATTGATCTCCACAATGGGTCTCTGACATTGATCTCCTTGGGGAGTCTCTGCCACCGATCTCCATGGGGGAGTCTCTGTCCCTGATCTCAAAAATGGGTCTCTGCCACTGATCTCCATGAGAGTCTCCGTCCCTGATCTCAACAATGGGTCTCTGCCACTGATCTCCATGGGGGTCTCCGTCCCTGATCTCAACAATGGGTCTCCGCCACTGATCTCCATGGGGGTCTCCGTCCCTGATCTCAACAATGGGTCTCCGCCACTGATCTCCATGGGGGTCTCCGTCCCTGATCTCAACAATGGGTCTCCGCCACTGATCTCCATGGGGGTCTCCACCCCTGATCTCCATGGGGGTCTCTGCCACTGATCTCCATGGGGGTCTCTGCCACTGATCTCCATGGAGGTCTCTGACGTTGATCTCCACGGGGGTCTCTGTCCCTGATCTCCATAATGGATCTCTTGACATTGATCTCCATAGTGGATTTCTTGTTATCTCCATGGGGGTTTTTCCCAAAGATCTCCAAGGGGGTCTATGCCACTGATCTCCATGGGGGGGTCTCTGCCACTGGGGGTCTTCGCCACTGATCTCCATGGGGGGTCTCCGCCACTGATCTCCATGGTCTCCGCCACTGATCTCCATGGGGGGTATCCGCCACTGATCTCCATGACATTGATCTCCATAACGGATCTTGACATTGGTCTCCATGGGGGTTTTTCCCAAAGATCTCCATGGGGGTCTCTGCCACTGATCTCCATGGGGGTCTCTGCCACTCATCTCCATGGGGGTCTCTGACATTGATGTCCATGGGGGTCTCTGTCCCTGATCTCCACAAAGGGTCTCTGACATTGATCTCCATAATGGATCTTGACTTTGTTGTCAATGGGGGTCACTGCCACTGATCTCCATGGGGGGGTCTCCGCCACTGATCTCCATGGGAGGTCTCTGCCACTGATCTCCATGGGGGTCTCTGTCCCTGATCTCAACAATGGGTCTCTGCCACTCTGATCTCCATGGGCGTCTGTGTCCCTGATCTCAACAATGGGTCTCTGCCACTGATCTCCATGGGGTCTCTGTCCCTGATCTCAACAATGGGTCTCCGCCACTGATCTCCATGGGGGGTCTCTGCCACTGATCTTCATGGGGGTCTCTGTCCCTGATCTCAACAATGGGTCTCTGTCCCTGATCTCAACAATGGGTCTCTGCCACTGATCTCCATGAGAGTCTCTGTCCCTGATCTCAACAATGGGTCTCTGCCACTCTGATCTCCATGGGGGTCTCTGTCCCTGATCTCAACAATGGGTCTCTGCCACTGATCTCCATGGGGGTCTCTGTCCCTGATCTCAACAATGGGTCTCCGCCACTGATCTCCATGGGGGTCTCCACCCCTGATCTCCATGGGGGTCTCTGATCTCCATAATGGATCTCTTGACATTGATCTCCATAATGGATCTTGACTTTGGTCTCCATGGGGGTTTTTCCCAAAGATCTCCAAGGGGGTCTCCGCCACTGATCTCCATGGGGGGTCTCTGCCACTCATCTCCATGGGGGTCTGCCCCACTGATGTCCATGGGGGTCTCTGTCCCTGATCTCCACAAAGGGTCTCTGACATTGACCTCCATGGGGGGTCTCTGCCACTGATCTCCATGGGGGGGTCTCTGCTACTGGGGGTCTCCGCCACTGATCTCCATGGGGGTCTCCGCCACTGATCTCCATGGGCGGTCTCTGCCACTGATCTCCATGGGGGTCTCTGCCACTGATCTCCATGGGGGTCTTTGCCACTGATCTCCATGGGTCTCCGCCACTGATCTCCATGGGGGTCTCTGCCACTGATCTCCATGGGGGTCTCCGCCACTGATCTCCATGGGGGGTCTCCGCCACTGATCTCCATGGAGGTCTCCGCCACTGATCTCCATGGGGTCTCTGTCCCTGATCTCAACAATGGGTCTCTGACATTGATCTCCATGGGGGTCTCTGCCACTGATCTCCATGGGGGTCTCTGCCACTGATCTCCATGGGGTCTCCGCCACTGATCTCCATGGGGGGTCTCCGCCACTGATCTCCATGGGGGTCTCCGCCACTGATCTCCATGGGGTCTCTGTCCCTGATCTCAACAATGGGTCTCTGACATTGATCTCCATGGGGGGTCTCTGCCACTGATTTCCATGGGGGTCTCTGACATTGATCTTTATGGGGGGTCTCTGCCATTGATCTCCTTGGGGGTCTCTGTTCCTGATCTCCAAATGGATCTCTTGACATTGATCTCCATGGGGGGTCTCTGCCACTGATCTCCATGGAGCTTCCATTAATCTCCTTGGGGGGGGGTCCCTGACATTGATCTCCATGGGGGTTCTCTGACATTGATATCCATAAAGGTTCTTTTCCCCTGGTCTCTATGATAGGTCTTTCACATTGATCTCCATGAGGGGTACCTGACATTGATCTCCATGGGGCATCTCTGCCACTGATCTCCATGGAGGTTTTCTGATACTGATCTCCATGGGGAGTTACTGACCCTGATATTCAAGAGGGACCTCTGACCCTGATCTCCATCATGGGTCTCTTGACACTGATCTCCATTAGTGGAATCTCACCCTGATTTAAATGGAGGTGTCTGATCTTGATCTTCATTGGGATCCCTGTCCTTAATGTCCATAGAACATATCTGTTTGTGGGGGCAGGTCTGTGACCCTGATGTCCATGGGGGATCTATGACTCTGATCTCTGAAATGGATCTATGACACAGATCTCCATGTGGGGACTCTGTCCCTGATCTCCATAATGGTTCTCTGACACTGATCTCCATGGAGGTCTCTGCTATTGTTCTCCATGGGGGGTCTTTTCTATTGGTCTCTATGAAGGGTTTCTGACACTGATCTCCATGGGTGGAATCTCACCCTGATTTAAATGGAGGTCTTTTACCTTAATCTTCATTGGGGATCCCTGTCCTGATGTCCATGATGGATCTTTGACAGTGATTTCCATGTAGAGTCTTTGTTCCTGATCTCCAAGGGGAATCTTTCTTCCTGACCTCTAAGGGGGATCTCTGTCCCTGATCTCCATGGAAGATCTCTGTCCCTGATCTCCATAATGGATCTCTTGACATTGATCTCCATGGGGGATCTAGGACTCTAATCTCCATAATGGGTCTCTGACACTGATCTCCATAATGTGTTTCTGACACTGATCTCCATGGGTGGAATCTCACCCTGATTTAAATGGAGGTCTCTGACCTTTATCTTCTTTGGGGATCCCTGTCCTTAATGTTTATGGAGCATCTCTTCGTCCCTGGGGGGAGATCTCTGACCCTGATCTCCACGGGGGATCTGTGATTGATCTCCCTAATGGATCTCCATGGGGGTCTCTGTCCCTGATCTCCATAATGGATCTCTTGACATTGATCTCCATGGGGGGTTTCTGCCGCTGATCTCCATAGGGGGATCCCTGACATTGATCTCCATAATGAGTCTCCATGGAGGTCTCTGACATTGATCTCCATGTGGGTCCCTGTACTTGCTGTACACAGAGGGTCTCAGCCCCTGGAGGGTCTGTGTCCATAATCTGCATGGGTGTTTTCTGCCATCAAGGTGGGGGGAGGTATCTGTCACTGATCTCAATGGGGGGTCTGCAACACTAATCTCCATGTGTGGTCTGGACCCTGATCTCCATGGGGGATCTGTGACTCTTGATTTCCCTAATGGATCTATGACAGAAATCTTCATGTGGGGCCTCTGTCCCTGATCTCCAAGGGGGTCTCTGATCCTGATTTCCATGGTGGATCTCTGACCCTGATCTCCATAATGGGTCTCTGATACTGATCTCTATATACTGATCTCCATGGGGGATCTCTGACCCTGATGTCCATGATGGGTCTTTGCCAGTGATCTCCATGGGGGGGGGGGTCACTGACCTTTATCTCCATTAGGGATTTCTGCCTGATCTCCATAATGGGTCTCCGACACTGAGCTCCTTGGGGGGCCTTTGCCCCTGATTTTCATGGGTTGTCTATGACCCTGAACTCCATGGCTGGTCCCTGCGCCTGATCTTCATGGGTGGTTTAGGCTCCTGATCTTCATGGGAAGTCTCTGGCCCTGATCTCAAACAAAAGAAAAAGGCCCCCTGCCCACAGGGGTTTTGGACCCTGATTTCCATAGCAGTTTGCTGTCCATGGGGGTCTTAGACCCTGATCTCCATGGGATATCTCTGTTTTTGATATCCATAATGGTTATCTCACACCAATCTCCATGTGCAGTCTCTGTCCCTGATCTCCATGGTGGGTTTTTGTCCCTGTCCCTGTTCCCTGTCCCCATGGGGGGGTCTGTTCCCCTGATTTCCAGGGTGGGTCTTGCCTTGATCTCCATGAGGGAGTTCTCTGAAACTGATCTCTGGCCCAATGTCCATGGGGGGGGGGGTCCTTTGATCTTCTTGAGAAGTCTCTCACCCTGATCTCCTTTGGGATTCTCTGCCCTGGGGGTTCTTCAACCATGATCTCCATGGTTGGATACCCCATGGTTGGGTATCTGCCGCTGATCTCTACTGGGAATCTCTTTCCTTAGTGGGGGGGTGTCTGTGACCCTGATCTCCATGGGGGGTCTCTGACCCTGATTTCCATTAGGGTTCTTTATCCTTATTCTTATGATCGGTCTCTGAATTTGATCTCAATGGGGTACTCTGTCCTTGCTGCCCATGAAGGTTTTCTGTCCCAGGGGATCTGTGACCCTAATCTTCATGGAACTTCTCTGTCCCTGACCTCCATGGGGGGGGTCTATGATTCTGAATTCCATGGCAGGTCCCTGCACTTCATCTTCATGGGGGGGTTCTGTCTCACATCTCCACAGGGCTTCTCTGTCCCTTCCGTACCTTGGACCCTGCTCTAATGGGGGAACTCTGACCCACATCTCTAGAATGAGTCTCTGACAAAGATCCCAATGTGCCGTCTTTGTCCCTGATCTCCTTGGGGTGTGTCTGCTGCCGATCTCCATAAGGGTTCTCTGCCCCTGGGTGGTCTCGGGCCCTGATCTCCAGGGAGGACCTGTGACTCATATCTCCATAATGCGTCTGACAAAGATCTCTATGTGGGGTCTTGGGGCCTAATCTCCATGGCCGTTTTCAGTCTCTGATCTCCTCGGTGGGGTCTCTGCCACAATCACCCTGCCTCCTTCTGTTCCTTACACGTTTCTCTCCCCTTCCTCATTACCTCATCTTTACTCCTCAATTTCTTTGTGAATCTTTTCCCTTTCATCTGCACACACTCTGCTCCCTCCTTCCACCATCCCTCCTTTTTCCTTGGCCTTCAGCTCTCTGTCCCTCATTTCTATGTCTATCTTACCCCATGATCTCCATGGGGGTCTCTGTCCTTGATGTCCATGGAGGGTCTCTGCCCTTGGGGGATCTGTGACCTGCCGGTCCATAGGATGTCTCTGCTGCTGATCTCTGGGGGGAGGGCTTCTGTCCCTGATCTCCTTGGGGGGGGGTGTCTACAACACTCATCTCCATGTGTGATCTCTGCCCCTGGTCTTAGTTCATAAGGGGGCTCAGCCCCAGGACATATTGGACCCTTATCTCCATGGGGGGTCTCTGACCCTGATCTCCATAACTGGTCTCTGACATTGATTTCCATGAGTGGCGTTCTCACCTTAATTTCAATGGGCGGTTGTCTCTGACCTCCATCTTCAATGGGAGTTTGTGTTCCCTGATTTCCATGGTGGTGGTGGTAGGAGTCTCTACCTATAATCCCCATTAGGTATCCATGTCCTTGATGTTCATGGAGGGTCTCTTTCCCTGGAAGGGGTCTGTGACCTCGACCTCATGTGGGGTCTCTGCTGCTGATGTCCATGGTGGAGTCTTTGTCCCTGGAATGGTTTGTGACACTCATCTTCATAGGGAGTCTGTGTCCTTGACCTCCATGGGGGGTTTTTACCCATGATCTCTATGGGGAGGGCCTGCGACTCTGTTCTCCATGGGGGGGGTCTGTTCTGCTCTTTATGGGGAGTCTGACCCTGATTTTTATGGCCCGTCTGTGAATTTGACCTCCTGCCCCTGATCTCCAAGAGGGGGGACGTGGGTCTCTGATGCCAATGGGGGGCCGCGTCTCTGATCTCCATGGAGGGGGTCTGGCTTGATGTCTATGGGGGTCTCTGCCCCTGATCTCCAAAGGGGTGTGTGTGTCTCTGATCTCAATGGGGGATTGTGTTCTGACTTCCAAGGGGGGGGGGGGTCTTTGCCTTTGATTTCCATGTGATTCTCTAACATTGGTCTCTATGGTGATCTGTGTCCCTGAGCTCCATTCACACATTCAGACCCATACACACCCATACCCACATATATACCATACACAATACACATAAAGACACACACACACACATATATATATATATATATATACACACACATAGAGATTCACAAATGTCCACACATAGCTAGAAATTCACATATACACCCAGAACACACAAATGCACATATCCACATACATCCAAACATGCACATGAATACACAGCCATACAACTACACACATACACATACATACCCAAACCCACAAACATAATATATAAACCCACATACACGTGCAGATATATGTATGCACACACAGCCACTCATATGCACGTTCACAGAACTTCACACAAATACACCCCCACACCCTCACAGTCACACGTACAAATGCATATACACTCATACACACATACAAACTTACATATGCACATTCACACATATATCTACTTTCACACACATACACACATAAACACAGATTCACACACATGCACATATACTCATGCACACCTAGACACACATTCACATAAACATATAGACACAAACATTTACATATACCTGCCCACATAACATAGACGCGTATACACCCACACCATCAAAACATGTACACCGAAACATATAAACACACACACATGCACAATCCACACAGATACAAACACACACATGCATACAAATGTACAATACACACATACACATGGGCACACATTCACACACAACACACCCACATACACAAAACCCATACAACAAACACATATACACATGCAACATATTCACCTACATGCACACGCATTTACACATGCATATGTAAAAACACACACATTCACACATACACACAGACTCATACACGGATAGAAAAACAATCTCATATACACATACAAATGCACATGCACATACATATACAGGTGTACCTATGTGTATGTTAATATTTATATGTGTGTGAGCATTTGTATACATATGAATGTATGTGTTTTGACATTTGTGTGTATATATTGTGTAGACTGTGTTGTATGTTTATGTGCATGTGCGTGTTTTGTGTATATTGTGCATGTATGTGAATGTGTTGTGTGCACATGTATGCACACATGGAAAGTGTATGGATGTTGATGTAGTTGTATGTATATACATGAATGTGTATATGTTTAACTGTATGAGTGTGCAAATGTGTGTGTATGCATTTATATGTATGTGTGTTTATATGTGTTTGTGTGTGTGTGTTTATATGTGTGTGTTTGTGTTTGTGTGTGTGTATGTTTGATCATTTCAGCAAAGCCCCATGACACTGTCTGGTGTGGGTTTTCCTGCTCTTTTAAGCTCCCCCTCTCTTTTCTTCCAGTCCTTAGGAGGAGAAAAGGTGGATCACCTTTTCATGTTAATGAACCATGGGAACAAAACTTTTATGTGGAAGAACCCTTTGATAAGAAAAATGAATATTCAATGGAAAGGGAACAAGTATTATTTTAAAAGCAGTGAGACAAGAGCCAATAGGCCCCAAGGGAAGAAGACTTCTGGATTCTAGTGTAGATGCAGAACCAAAGATCTCCCTCCTCATGGAAACTATCCCAAATCTCTCTCCTTCTCGGCCTCCCCCTCTCCCCTTCCCCCTTCAACTAAGGACACTCCCTCCTATTTGGCTAAGAAAATCGAGGCCATTGGAGATGAGCTTCTTTCTTTCTCTTTTCCTCCATCTCATATTCCCCAAGATCACCTCCCCACCTCCACCATGCTCTCCTCCTTTCCCCTAATCTCTGACAATGAGGTGGCCCTTCTCCTGGCCAAGGCCAATTCCTCTGGTATCCTCAAGTCCATCCCCTCCCAACTTCTCCAACAGATTGCAACCTCAATTATCTCTTTCCCCTCTAATCTTCAGGCTCTCTTTATCTACTGGCTCCTTCTGCATTGCCTTCAGTTGGTGCCCAAGAATCCCCCATCGTTTCAAAAAAACAAAACTGTGTCACTAGTCTCTAACCACCCCCTCAATCTGTCTCTCCATATCTCTGTTACTCCTTAGCCTTTTGTTATCTGGCCTCTGATTTCATCACTCATTGACACCGCTTTCTCCAAAGTTGTTAATTTGTGTATTTTTAAAAAAAACTATATAAATTATATAGAAGTACAAACTGAACTGATAATCCTGTACCCCTCCAAATGATCTCTTACCAAATCTGATGCGCATTTCTCAGTCCTGATGTTCTGGCCCCATCTGCTATATTTTAACACCATGGACCTCTTTGTCTTGGATAGTCTCTTCCATCTGGGCTTTTTGGAAGTAATTTTCTCCTGGTTCTTCTTCTACCTATCTGACTGTTCTGCCTCAGTCTCCCTTGCTCAGTCTTCATCCAGAGCACAATCAGATGTAGTGTAGGCCGAAGTATTCTCCATTCTAGGTCCCTTACTCTTCTCTCCCTATACCCTTTTGGAGACTTTGCCGCCTCCCATAAATTTAATGATTATCTCGGTGCCGATAACTGTCACATCTAGATATTCAGTCCCAGTCTCCCCTGAGCGTCCGTCCTGCAACCCCAGTTGCCCAGTAGACATTTCAAATTCCTGGAGAATATCTCAAGCTCAACGTATTCAAACTGAACCCATTACCTTTTTCTTAACCTGTCTTCGTCTAAATTTTTTAATTCTTTTCAAAAATAAGTTTGTATTGATATTTTCCATTTCTTACATCACCATAGTATCCCATGCATCCTCCTCCTCCCTCCCAGAGCCATCTCATATGAAAAATTTTTTAAAAGAAAAAAAGGTCAGCATAACTGAATCAGTACATCGAAAAAGTTGCAAAGCACATGCAATGTGTGACATCTGTGGACCTCTCATCTCTTCCAAAGGATAGATTGAGGGTGTCTTTTTATAGGTCTTCATTTGACTTATACTTGATCTGAATAATTTTGTTAAATTTACTTTTACTTATAGTTACTATGTATATTGTTTCCTTGGCTCTGTATCAGTTCATAATGTTCTTTCCATGCTTCTCTGTATTCATGTATTTTTCTTACAGCACAGTAATATTGTTACATTCATGTACCACAATTTATTTAGTCATTCTCAGTTGATGGGTATATACTTTGTTGCCAATTTTTTTTTGGTTTCTTTACTCAGTTTTTTTTAATACCTTTTTATTTACAGGATATATACAAGGGTGATTTTTCGGCACTGACCCTTGCAAAACCTTCTGTTCCAGCTTTTCAATTTTTAATGATCACAAAATATTCTGTTATAAATGTTTGGGTATATAGGGACTTTTTTCTTAACGTTATCTTCCTTAGGGTCACTGGTTTAAAAGGTATGAACATTTTTGTCACTTGGCATAATAAATGGGAGTTTCTAGTTCAAAGGGTATAAGGTTATGAATATTTTAGTCACTTTATTTGAATAATTCTAAATTCTTCCCAGAATGATTGTACTCCTTCCCAGCTCCACCAACAATGTATGTGTGCTAATCCTTGCACAACCCCTCTAATATTACATGTCATACTTGCCATTTTTGCAGGGTGTGAGGTGAAACTTCTGAAATGTGTTGATTCATGTTTCTTAGTGATTTGGAACTTTTTTTCATCTAATTGTAAATACTTTGCAGTTCTTATGAAAACTGTTTGTTCATATCCTTTGACCCATATATCTGTACATATGCATACGTATGTATGTATATAAACATAGTGTGTGTGTGTATATATATATATATATATATATATATATATATATATATATATATAATATATACTGGCCCAGTGGATACATATATATGAGTGTGGGTGTGGATGGGTGGGTGTTTGTATGTATGTGTGTGGGCAGACACACAGAATGGCACAGTGGATACATACAGCACCAGGCCTGGAGTCAGGAAGAGCTAAATTCAAATCTGCCCTTGGCCACTTCCTAGCTATGGAACCATGGGTAAGACACTTCACTTGTGAGTCTGTTTCCTCATCTGTAAGATGATCTGGAGAAGGAAACAGCAAACCACTTCAGTATCTCTGTGAAGAAAACCCAAATGGGGTCACAAAGAGTTGGATGTGACTAAAACGCTCGAACAACAAAGTCAACAAAATATATCCCTTAGCAGAGACATTTTATACAAAGAACTTTTTTTTCCTACTCCATCACTTCCTTCTTGTGCTACATACATTAACATTATACAGAAGCTTTTTAATTTCAAGTTCCCTCTTCCTCTGTAAATGTGTTCTTTCCTTTACTTTAATCTTTTTTTTAAGGTAGCCCTGCTCTCTCTGGCTCTCTTCCCCTGCCTCCTGGTCCTCTCTTCTCATTTGATATCTCCCCTTCCTCTCTTTCCCTTCAGCTAATCCTGTTCATTAGTTTTACTTCATTTTCTGTGCCCCATTTCCAAAAAGGATTTTTCTCATTCTCCTCCCTGTCCATCTTTCTGTCTATTCTAGATCCTCATCCTCTGATTCATGGCCATTAGAGTCATTTCTTCTCTCATTTTTCTCGCTATTCTTTATAGAATCAAAGTTTCCAAGGGATCCATTTTATCTTCTGTCCCCTCTGCCATTGCCTTGTAGGGTTTCCCTCATGAATTCCCCCTTTTCACTGTGCCTCTCAAAACAATAGCAATTATTGCAGGTATCAGAGAGGACACTGATTTACAGTAGCCCCCAAACCTACCCGCTGCTCTAATCTCTCTCTTCTTGACCTTCCCCTGCCCCCCACTTGCTTAGAAACCTCCTGTGTCCATGCCCTCTGACTTCTCCTGGTGCCGATCACCTCTGACAGCCCCCCAGACAATTAGACTTCTCAGGCCACCAAATTCCCCGATCATCCCATCCATTGTAAAGTCCTTGTCTCCTCTTTACCTTAGGAGCATTCACCAGTGGAACCACCTCCTCCCTCCAGAGTAATGTTTCTTTCCTTTCCTCTCCTTTTCACTAGCCCTACCATTTCTATCATCCCGCCATCTTTTGTTGACTCTCTTCTTTATACTCGCACAGCCATCACCTTAGTTTAGGCCCTTAGCACCTCCTTAACACCCGAACTAGCCTTAGTTTCCCTGCTTCAAGTTCAAGTCTGTCCTCCTGCTGTCTATTTTTTCCACTGTTGTCAAAATGGTTTTCTTAAGTGCAGATCCGACTATAAGACTCTTAACAATCAACTCCTGTTGCTACTTGTCACCTCTAGGATAATATATAAATTCCTCTGTTTAGTCGTTTTTTTCCCCTGAGGCAATTGGGGTTAAGTGACTTGCCCAAGGTCACACAGCTAGAAAGTGTTAAGTGTCTGAGGTTAGATTTGAACTCAGGTCTTCCTGACTTCAGGGCTGGTGCTCTAACCACTGTGCTACTTAGCTGCCACCTCTGTTTAGTTTTTAGAGCCTCTACAACCTGGACCCAAGCTCCTTTTCCTCTTTTTTTCTTCCAAACTACTTTTTCAACCTCGATGGACATCCCTGTTCCTCCCTCACCCTATGATCCATTTAAACTGGTCTTCTGTTCTTCTTATCTCAGTGCCTTTGGTGATTTATCACAAAGCTTCTCAAAGTGGGGGTTGTTGCCTAACTGAATGTGGGGGTGTGAAACTATGGTTTATTATCAATAAATTTTTGATTTGCATACCTATTTTATGTATCGCTATACCCAGGGTCATGTAAAAATTTCCCAGGCCAAAAGGAGTCACGAGTGGAAAAAGTTTAAGAAGCCTTGACTTCTCATACCTAGAAGGCCCTCCCTCCTTACTTCTGCCTCATAGAAGGTCTTTTTTTAAGGAGCCATCTCAGGCACCATTTTCTGCATGAAGACTGTGAATTCCCCCAAATGTGCCAGTGCCCTCACTCCTAAACTACCTTGGATTTAATTACTCTCTCCATGTTAACATTGCCTGATTATATACATACACACACACATTAACTTGTTTTTTCGAATGTAAACTCGTTTCTTTGCACTTTGTATCTCTAGTGCCTGGTCTAGAGCAGGTGATTAATAAATGTGGTTGTTGATTGCTTGATATGGAACTGGAAGATCATTTTACATTTGAGGAAACTGAGGCCCAGAGAAATTGAGTTGCTCGAGGGTTCCACGGAGGGGAAGTGGTAGATAAGCCCTGAGAAAAAGTTCATCCTTAACCTAGCTAGCGCCAAGTACCAGTGACTTACACAGTGACTACCGAGCCCGAGAACGCCCCCCCTCTCCCCCCCTGCTCTTGAGAGTTTTGTAGAAAGTGGCTGCGATTGCACAAAGACAATCATTGGTGGAGCAATTCTCACCTCATTTCATTTTTCTTCCAGGAAACCACCAAGGGCTTGGGCTTGGAAGAAAGAGCAATATTCTCTGAAATTTTTCCACCATTACTGAACTCCACATCATCTAGCTGTATGTCTTGGGTGGACTCAGAAGAGATGGATAACAACAGCTCGCTCTTTGATGAGTCGAGTCCGAGTGAATCGAGCATTTCCACCGGCTATTTTCCTTCTTATCAAATTCAAGAGGACATCTCTGACAAAAGTGTATATCAGAGATCCGTTACCAATGAAAAAGTCTGCGAAAAATCTGACAGTGATCACAGTGGCAAAGACAATCAGAACAAAGACCGGCCTGACCGCGGCATCGTCATCAAATACATCATCACGGGTCAGGACAATAAAATCACTGTTAGTAAACGTGATTTAGTTACACCAGCAAAAGACCTAAAACCATCTGACCTGACCGTGATAGATGAAAACTTCCTAGGAAAAATGGACTTTAACATCCACAAAAGAACCTGGCAAAAAATAGAATGGAACCATCAAAAGTCATTACCAACCCTGGAAAAAGAACTATTAGAAAGGAGACATCATCAAAGGAAGGTGGGCCAGTTAAATGTGTACATGTAGGCACAAATAAGGCATGGAATACTCGTGTGGAGACTTCCAGGCTGAGGGACACAATTAGCGCATTTACGTGGCTTGAGGCCCATAGAGGGTATGGGGCTGTAGTGGGCAAGAGGTATCTGAAGTAGGTGAGGACACAGAGAGGGCGTGTGGTACTTGGGTAGCGTGTGGTACCTGGAGGGCATGGGGTACACAGAGTGGGGGACTTTGCTGGCAAAGTCACATGGGAGGATGGGAGGGCACATTGAGAGTGCAGGACACTTGTGTGATAAGAGGCCCTGAAGTATGTGGGGCATGTATAAAGTGTTGGCCACCTGTGCGACATGGGGCAGTTGAAGGGTATGGGGGGGACACCTAGGTGAAGGGGGCATATATAAGGAGGAGGGGGACTCCTGGAGAGTGTAGGGCACATATAAGGAAGCACTTGCATGGCATGGGGCAGTTGGAGGGCATGAGGTATACTTGGAGTATAGGGTTCTTATGTAGCATGAGGCAGGCACCTTAAGGGGCGTGGCGTAGAGAGGGCATGGGGCACATATAAGGTATGAGCCGCACGTGTGGCAAGAGATAGAGTATGGGGTCCATATAAGGTGTGGGACAACTTGTACGGCTCGAATCACCTGAAGGTTTGGGATATACGGTGTGGAACATTTGTGTGGCAAGGGACACATAGGTAGTGTGGAACATCTATGGGGGATGGGGCATCTAGAGTGTTGGGCACATATGTAAGGAGCACACAGTTGATGGAACGCTTGTGGCAAGGGCACCTGGAAATTGTGGGGGGCCCGCAGGGTAGAGGGCACTGTGACATGGACATATGAAGCACTTGTGTAAGCACTTGGAGTATGTGGGGCACATAAACGGTGTAGAGCATGCAGAGGGTTTGGGGAGCTTATGAGGGGTACCTGGAGGACAGGGATCATATCTAGGGTGTGATGTATATCATAGGGCCAGCAAGAGGGATCCTAGAAGAATTAAGGGAGGAATCGAGACAGAAAGCTATTTTGGGGGGCTGTCTAGTGGCAGAACTATAAGGCCAGCCGAAGCAGACAGTCCCCCACAAAGGCAGTGTGCTGGAGCTAGAAATGAGCACTTTGTGTATTGCCTTATTAGGTTCCGGCTTCCTCCTGGGCCTTTCTCATCATCTCCTGCCTCTAACCTTCCTTTCTCCTATTCGCAGTTCAAGCCGCAATTCAAACAGCAGGCTAAGCCGCAGGCCAAGCCACAAGCCAGATCACAAGCCAAGCCACCCAAGCCACAAACCCAGCCACAAACCAAGCCACAAGCCAAATCGCAAGCCAGAAGGAATGAACTTTGGCATGAAAGTCCCCCCAGGACTCAACCAAGTCATGGTGATCCACCACCGCTTACTTCTCGTTTTAGTTTTCACCGCCTTTTTCAATGGTTCCGACAAACCTTTACCAGGAGAACAAGAGTGAATCCCCTGGGCGAAAACATGCAACCAGAGGCCACTCAAGAACAGCCCAGATCTTGGGGCTCCAGATTGTGGAGGTGTCTGTCATTGAAGCGGTTCCGTTCTGGCAATCAAGTACAGCCCTACCCTACACTTTCACGGCAGTAGCTCGCTGCAAGGGCTCTTTGGCCTAATGGGCAATGCCCATTTTAATTCTAATGTCAATGGGTAATGCCCATTCCAATTCTAATGTCAATGGGTAATGCCCATTCCAATTCTAATGTCAATGGGTAATGCCCATTCCAATTCTAATGTCAATGGGTAATGCCCATTCCAATTCTAATGTCAATGGGTAATGCCCATTTTAATTCTAATCTCAATGGGTAATGCCCATTTTAATTCTAATCTCAATGGGTAATGCCCATTTTAATTCTAATCTCAATGGGTAATGCCCATTCCAATTCTAATGTCAATGGGTAATGCCCATTCCAATTCTAATCTCAATGGGTAATGCCCATTTTAATTCTAATCTCAATGGGTAATGCCCATTCCAATTCTAATGTCAATGGGTAATGCCCATTCCAATTCTAATGTCAATGGGTAATGCCCATTCCAATTCTAATGTCAATGGGTAATGCCCATTCCAATTCTAATGTCAATGGGTAATGCCCATTCCAATTCTAATGTCAATGGGTAATGCCCATTCCAATTCTAATGTCAATGGGTAATGCCCATTCCAATTCTAATGTCAATGGGTAATGCCATTCCAATTCTAATGTCAATGGGTAATGCCCATTCCAATTCTAATGTCAATGGGTAATGCCCATTCCAATTCTAATGTCAATGGGTAATGCCCATTCCAATTCTAATGTCAATGGGTAATGCCCATTCCAATTCTAATCTCAATGGGTAATGCCCATTTTAATTCTAATCTCAATGGGTAATGCCCATTTTAATTCTAATCTCAATGGGTAATGCCCATTCCAATTCTAATGTCAATGGGTAATGCCCATTCCAATTCTAATGTCAATGGGTAATGCCCATTCCAATTCTAATGTCAATGGGTAATGCCCATTCCAATTCTAATGTCAATGGGTAATGCCCATTTTAATTCTAATCTCAATGGGTAATGCCCATTTTAATTCTAATCTCAATGGGTAATGCCCATTTTAATTCTAATCTTAGAATAAACATTTATTCTATTCACAATGTGTTTGGCTGTCTTATTTGGGCCTGAAGGTGGTCAGTGGCGTTCAGACTGAGCTCTCAGCTCTGTCATTTGGGATTATGGATTTTGGGGTGGAAGGGACTTTGATGAATTTGGTGAACTCTAAGGTCTTTTCCAGTTCCAAATCTGTGAGCCTAAGTGACTATTGCTTTATGTGTTTGGACCTTGTTTTCCCCATCTGCAAAATGTTATTCACCTATTTCTGGGCATTACTGGGTCATCAATTGACTTCAGTGTGAATTAGATTTAAGTGAGGCAGAATCATCAGTCTCCCAGCCTCTTTCAGAATCAAGTCCAGTGGCAGGTCAAAAGTCAAAATGATAGCACTGGCCCGGTATAGAGGGGATGACTTGGGCAACTTGAATGTCTGACTAAGCTCTAAATGTTCTTTAAAAGCTTCTGCTTCGGCCACCGGAATAAATTGTTCTCATTGGTCCATTCTGCTACAATATTCCTAAATATGCTTAGATATGGCCCCCTCACCCCTAACTCATGATAAGAATGAAGGTCTGTTGATTGCTCTCATGGGCTGAGATGGTTTTCCTGGGAAGTGGCTGTTGCCCGTGCTAAAACTTCTTGGAGTTCCCTATGAGAGCTGGGAAAAGGCAGACCCCAAAAGTGGATGAGCAGACTTGAAAATGGCTCAGCAAGCTCTCATACCAGGTGCTAATCCTCCCTGACACCTCAAATACTTGTTTCTCTGCCAAGAAAACCCCAAATGGGGTCAGAGATGTCAGATAAGATCTTGAACTTGAGGTTATGCTCAATAAAAAGGTCCTCATCTGATAATTTAACTGGCAAAGGCTTTTAAAAACCTTCACGAGGTTAGGAAGTTGAAGGTTAATTTGTTAGAATCATCGCACCAAGGAGTATCTGGTAGTTTTGGTTAGCCTCAGACTATACACTTTTGGTGCACATTATATACAACATATATATGTAAATGTGGGCAACCATTTCCCCCACCCCAAATAGCAGACAGCCCAATAACCATAAAAGAATCTTTTGAATAAGAGGGCCCTAGTTCTCATGTAGAACTTCCCTAAACAAGGAGGCCACGATTTCCCTTAAAAACAAAACTCTGAACCCCCCCCCCCCACTGTTGATTTCCCATTTGGCTTTCTTTGGTACTAGACTTTTGTTAGTGGTATGCAAGGATCTGCAGTGGGAAAATGTAGTGTTCTGGTTGGTTTTCTGGAGGTCTCTGGCCCAACCTTCATTTCAGCTGAGTAATCACCACAAGAATAGCCAGGGATAAATCCAAATCCTTTATTATCTCCTCACTACTTTATTATCTCCTCCTACTTTCCTTGCCTGGGTCCCAGGCCAGCTTTCTGGAGGTCCTCCGGAATGGGTCTTGGTTCTGTTGGGGAGGCAGGAGGACCACCACGACGGTCTCCGAAGTCTGTCTCAGTCCCAGAGCTTGAGCTCCCGCCTCCAGTCCTCTTGTCCTCTCCGAGTCTGTCTCCGAGCCCCTCTCTGGCCAACTTTGTCCCGGTTTATATGCAGTATACTGAGAATAAGTCAATCATTATTTCACTAGGGAACCATTACTTGTTATAAGATTAAATAATCAAACCGAACTTAGAGAACTATTAAGCACCATGCTAACCGTCTCACCAATTCCACTGACTTAACAACTTGTAAGAATCCTTGTTTCAAGTAGAGTTCTGGTCCATAACGAGAAAAGCCCACATCAATTGCATTGCCACCTATGTTACTGAAAACTTAGTTTCTGACATTTCCTGGGGCATAGAGAGGGCTTGCCAGGGTCCCGTGCCATGGGAGGGACCCAAATGGAAGTGTGTTTGTTATCCACTTTGCCATAATCAAGCCTATCTCTACCTGCTTCTGCCCAGGCACTAATAAAGCTCACCTATTAAACTGAATAATTCAGCTAAGCAAAGGTATTGCTCCATCCCAGTTACTTCAAAATCCCAGCAGAGGGAATAACTGCAGGAGGTTCAGGGACCTGGGTAATGGACACTGTTGTTCCTCTAGTCATTTGCTTCTGTAAATTCTATTCTCAAACCACTCCTTGAGTCTTTTGAGCCTGTACCAAGATACTCGGTAGGGTTAGACAGGACACCTTTGATCGGCTATAGAAAGGAAATGGACCACGCAGTCAGGAAGCGGCTGGCTTTCTATCAAAAACATTCTTTCACACTGGCCAGAACCCCCTAAATGAAGGGCTACCACACACCCCACCCTCACCCCCACCCCTTGCAGCGCAAAGAGCTCAGATTTGCCATCTACCTGTCTTTAAGGTCAATGTCCTCAAGAGCCAAGAATGGGACGTTAAATGGAGGGACACTGGAATGGGACTTTTAAAGTTTTGTCAGTTTCACACACCCTTACCTGTAGCATTCCCAGAAGCAAGCTTCCGAACTTGGAGGATTGTCATCATACAGCCTTTGAATAAGTGAAGTCAATTGTATTAATTTTGAACTTCTGAAGTGTAGACTGAGGCGGACAGGGCCGATGTACAGGTTTGTTTTGTTGGACTACGTTTACTGAGGGAGTTGATCCTTCTTTCCAGATGTCAGCTTGGCTAACGTGGCCGGTCCTTGGACAGATCTCAGCAATCCTGATCTTTTGGGTACAGGAGGACTTGATAGAGATTTGTCAGCAACGCTTCTTTCAGGCAGACCTTCTGCTGGGGATAAATGCCAGCATCGGCACACGCTGTACACTGGCTCGTTCTTCGATTCTTTCTGTAAATCTCCCTTTTAATAGGAGCAGCTGTTCACCAGTACCCACAAAGACCCGGCAAATGCAAATGAAGTTCTTAGAATTTACCAAAGGCACCGTGGCCTAAAAGCAGAGGTCTGACGAACCTCGACATCCACCATCCCTCAGTCCCAATTTTCAATGCTCTCTCCCAAGAAAAGGCTGAGCACGAGGCCTAAGAGTTGCAGCCACCAGGATTCTTCTTCCCTCTTGAGCTGTTGGATACTGCCCTTGGAATCAAAGCTGCCCAGGAGTTCGGGGAGTGATGACATTTTGCCTCCCTCCACAGCCCATTTCACGAAGTGGTTCCACTGAGAGAGAGAGATAGACAGTAGGAGAGAAGAGGGAGAGAAAGAACAAAAGAGAAAGGGGAGAGGGAAGGAGAGACGGGAATATGTAATTCTTTTTTAACTAAGCAGGAAGGAACACTCATCTTCCACTCCACTTTCGGTCTAAGTTCTTTGTTATATAATTCATTTAGATTTGGGGGCAGGAAGACAGGTGAACTGGGTCAATGACTCTAAAGGAGGGATTAAAGATATACTCTGCTCATAAGCAATGCAAGCCTCCAAGATCCGGATGAGGCATTCCTGTGAGAAAGGAGAAATGGTTCTGAATGCGAGGTAATTAAGGCTGCTATTTTCTCACCTGGGAGAGAAACATCCATCTGCACGCACTGGTCATTTGAAGCAGGAGATCTGGCTAAAGGAGAAGCCACAGGGCCACAAGTGGCTCCAGTCATTGATTCCAAGGAACGCCAACCACAACGCAGCCCCTTCCCTCCCCACTGCCCCCTTCTTACTCTTCCCTCGGGCGGCCTCTTTCAGATTTCTTGGCCCAAACCATTCCCTGAACAACCCCCTTACAGTGAACTTATCCCATCCTCTCCCACATGGCTCCACGTCTTCATCTTGCCCTGACTCCAGGTAAGCCCTTGGCCTTCCTCCACTTTCTCAGCTCGTCTCAGTGTTGTCCATGTGCTGTGAACCTTGGGAGCTCCTCGAGGGGGGTAGGGACTGTCTTTTCTCCGTGTCCCTGTCTCCAGTGCAGCACCTCACACATAACAGGTGCTAAAGAAATGCTGCCTTGATAGCCAGGAATGCCATGACCAGGGTAGTCTGGGAGTCTTGCTATAGCCGACACAAACACGATTCAGTTTTTATTTAAGCTTTGCAGAACTTTATTTTAAAATAAACAAACCAACTAACCAGAACTGCTTAAGTTTGCATGCATAGTGGTGCATCTACCCCATCTCCCTCCCCTCCCGCCTGGTTTTCTACACGGTGGATACATCAAGGCCCCTCTCCACAGAGTTAAGAGTGAAAGCCGAGGGGCTCACATAAACTAATAAAAGAAATCAGTGACCCAGGAGACTGGATGGGAGCAAAAAGATGGGGAGAGCAGAATGAACAAGCAGGGATTTCTACTGAATTTTTGTAATATATCAAATAATGAGTGGCTTAGTTAAGAAAAGCCTCCAAAGTGAAAAGTAGTAATAATTATAAAGGAACATGACTGAACAGGTAGGAGACCGATTCACCATTGTGAGTTCTGCGGATGGCTTCAGCCAGGATCATGGAAATGTCGATCACCTGAAGTGGGGAAGAGAAGAAAGGAGGTCAGTCTCGACGGCTCGTGCAAGGGAGCTCCAGGCAGGACGCCAGACAGGCCCCCTGCGGAGCTCCCCCCAGAGACCCTTCACTTCCTGTTAGCCTAGGGCTATCTGTTCAGACTCTAGTATGCTTCGATGCCAGAGGGGAGAAAGAGAAAGACAGACACAGCAACTGAGATCTCCCAGACTAATGAAATTACAGGGATCCTCCCTCCCCTCCTCTAATATTCCCACTTCTGCTCAAATACCTCCAGCTTCCATAGACTAACATTTCAAATTATACGACTCTCCCCCTCCTACCTCCCCAATCACCATCACAACTGTTCAACTTAGCCTGGGTGATTCTGGGCAAGGACAGTATCCACATGAGCTGGCTATAGCAACACTGGTTTATCACAAGGCCTTCCCATGGCCCTGACCCACTCATGTCAGTCCCAAATCCCATCTTGCCTGTATTTTGGAGCAATGCTTCATCTTGTCTTCCTGAGGTATTGTGTTTGTAACTACAACCGCCTCAAAACAGGCATGGTTAATCCGAGAAATAGCTGGCCCAGAAAAAATCCCATGGGTAAGGATAGCATATACTTTAGTGGCTCCAGCCGACAGGAGTCTAGAAAAAGACACGGAAACAGGAACCAAATGGACCCAATTATAAGAGGTGGGCAGTAGGAAAGACATGGAGAATATCCATCTATCAAGTTAACAGGGGACAGAACCAAATCTACTTGGCAACTCTAAGTGCCATGAATACAGAAGTTCTTGAAATGATCAGAGATGCTGACAGAGCACAAGGCTCTACTTTGTGCTACTGTGATCAATAACAGACACAACTCGGCCAGGTTTAATTTCCCCTTTACTGCCACAGATCACCAAACTATTCAAAGCCAACTGTTTATGTTCAATGCAACAATAAGTGCTTTGGGCCTGTGACCTTGAAATGCCAGATTTATTCCCTTAAAGGGGGACTAGAACTTTCAGGGCAGGAGAACATGTAGATTTTTGAAAAGATCATTCCAACCAATAGCTAAACCCAGGTACTGCTGCTCCCCCCCACTCCTGCCCCCAAACGGCCCTCCTTCCCCACACCATCCACTTACTTATCTGCTGCATGACAGATAGTACCACAAGTATCGGCCATGTCATCTACGAGAATGGCCACTCTGTCCTTGACATCTCCCACCAGCACCATCCGGTCGACTTCATTGGCCTTCTTCCGCTCTTTGTGAATCAGAGCAAAATCGACATTCAGTCTGTCTGCAATTGAAGTCACTCTGTAGGAACACGGGATAAGGCAGTTTACACATTATTAATAGTTCAGTGAGGAATCAAGCATAGATGGGGAGTAAGGAGCACTCTCACCCAGTTCTAGGAAGCAGCACAAGTTCAAATCTAGGAACTGGGGGAACAGTGGGTAGTGGGGAAGGATTTAGGCTCTACCACCCCAATGGAATAGATCTCCCAATGTGAATAATATAACCAGATCATCGTAGTCTAAGTGCACTGATTGTTCCAATTAAGGCGACAACAGAAAACTTGTGAACAGATATAAGATATTCTGAAAAACTATTGTATTTATTCAAGAAAAGTCACTAAAACTGTTCATACCTTCTGCCTCTCAGATGATTCCACTGCTGTTAGAGGCCCCCAAAGAGGTCAAAGACAGCAGTCCTACATATTTCAAGATACTCACAGCTTTTATTGTGGCAAAAAAAACCCAACCGCACACACACAGGCAACAGCAACAACAAAATAAAGTGTGTGTGTGTGTGTGTGGGGGGGTGTCATATGGGGAATGGCTGAACTGCTGAATATATGACTCTAATAGACAATTTTTATGATATAAGAAGTGACCAACATGAGGAATTCAGTGAAACATCAGGAAATCGATGTGACCTGCTGCACCACAATAATGTAAATAAAAAGAACACTAAAAAAAACTCCAAGCATTCTTAATTGTAATGACCATTCTCGGCCCTGGAAGAGCCACTGAAGCAGATTAAGTGTGTAGCAGGTTGTATACACTGTTGGTCTTGCTTAACTTTTTGTGTTAGAAGGAAATGAGACAGATAATGCAGGAAAAGAGTATATATGTAATGTATACATTGTATATATATTGTATATATACACTGTATAGATAGATAGAAAAGACTATGATATAAAAAATGAAAGGCATCAAAAATTGAGGCCCAGGGAGTAGTCATTATTTATCCAAGACCACCCAGGCCACTGCAGAGCTGAAATCTGAACTCGGGCCTAGAAACTCTCTGCTGGTTCCACTCAACTATCCTATCTATCCCATCCTGCTCTAACCCAATCACATGCTGCCTTCTATTGCTACTATTGCGAGAGTTATCAGCCTCCTGGACACCCAGTATTTTGTTAACCACATTTGCTTGAGATCACATCAACTACATGTGGGCTTTGAGCAAGCTTTTAGCTGAGCCCTTCAAAGCTCAGACACACAGTGACCAGTTAAGCAAAAAGGTCCACACAGACATGCCTCAGTGGGACATTTGAAACCCTGCATAGGCGGGTTCAACCCTACCCTGCCTTCTGGGCTCATTCCACATTATTCCCCTTCACGAACTCTCCATTCTAAGCAAACTGGTCTAGCTGCTATTGCCTGACCCGTCCACACCTTTGTTGGGGCTGCCTTTAGCACTTGGGATATAATGTCCTCTTGAATCCTTGGCTTTTTTCAAGATTCAGCTCAAGGAAGCCCTCCCAGGGGCTCACGGCTCACTCATCTGTGTGAACACTGCAGCTCCCAGGAGAAGCAGCTCAGCTCTTTGTGGGCAGATTGGCCAGAGCTTGGGGGATTTTGACCTTGCATATGCCAGTGCTCGCCTCGTCTAAATGCATTGTAATACTTGTGGAATGACTGAATGTTTTAAATGGGAAACAAGTCTGCAAAGTTTCAGGTTCATTTGGAGAAATGGACCCTACCAACGGCATTCACTTGGTAAAGAATGACAAGCGGTTCAAGCTACCATCAGCAAACTCAAAGACTGACAAAGCCTGAACTTGACTTGAATTCAAGCTCTGTGCACACTCTCCACACTGCAAATAAGGACCCCCTGTGGCTGCAAATTCTCACTATCTGAAGTTATGATTATATAAAATAGGTTAACTAATCCTAGGCAAATGGAAATTTAATAATAATCATAAATAATAATAATAATGCTACCATCACACTTCATGGGATTTGTACTTATTGGGACTGTCTAGAAATGCCAGCAGCCTGTAGGAAAACTGAAAAGAGATAGACTGCAAGGGCTATTTCAAAGCCCATCACATATTTTTACTAGTTTCCAATCCCGCCTCCAATGGGACATATCCATTATGTGCTTGTTATGAACATAATGAGTGTGTGACTAAGGACAAATCCTTTCCCTTCCTGTTTTCTGGCCTTAATGGCTTCCGAGGGCACTTCTAGCTCCATCTCTAGGATCTTACAGGCATTTAAATGTTTTTCACAGTGATCTCAATCACCGTGGAAAGGAAGTTATTGATAAACAGACAGGACAGGGGCAAATGGGGGAGGAGTGCTGAAATGACCTTAATCCTGTTCTCTTCATGTTTGCTTTCACGGAGAGGTTGAAGAAAAACCAATGGTTGAAAATATGAATGGCTCTGAAGGAATCCTGAATTAACTTGTAATCACCTGGGTTCTGCCACGTCTGGCTCTATGACTCCATTAACAATGTAAGTAACACTTTAGAATGTATTATTAATGAGTAATCCAGGGAGGAAATGAAGTGCTCTTAATCGGCACAGCTTTCGGTCTCTGGCAAATTCGACTCAAATGTCCCTTAGGTTCTTGGCTTTAAAACCAGAATATAACATGATTTCCCTTCTTGCTCAGTATTTTAATCCTAAGAATAAAAAATGTTCTTTGAATCCGCAGCATAACAATATTGTCTGAGGAAACAAACTTGCCCACCCCCCACTGATACAATGTAACCATGTTTTAGATACTTTTATCCATTTACTCATTTATTTATTTAATTTTGTTTTAGATACTTTTAACAGCTGTTGATGCTGATCTGGAAATCGAATCCCTGGCCCACTGCTAGGAAAGGGAGATAGTGACCCCCAGTTAGTGAGGGAACAAGCATTTATTAAGGCATTTCCTATTAACCAGGTACTTTACAAATATCTCATTTAATACTCATCAGCACTGCGGGAGAAAGGTGCTACTATGACCCCTATTTTTCAGTTGAGGAAACGGTTAAATGATTTGCCCAGAATCACAAAGTATCCCAGATTGGATTTGAACGCTAGTCTTCCTGGCTATTTATTCTCTTTCCAATCTAGCCATGGCCACAGCTCCTTTCTTACTGGGATCTCTACCTGAAAAAATTCCTGATGTCCCAACCAGCTGTTTGGTCAGTGCAGTGCAGGGGAACCCGTCAAATACATCTCCTATGCTATCCTATTTTGGCTTTGTTTTTTTCCCTCCTTTTGTTCTATTTCTTCTTTTATAAAATGACTAATGTAGAAATGTTTTTACGTGATTACATGTATGTAAACTACATCAGATTGCTTTGCTTGCCTTCTTGAGGAGGGGGAAAAATCTGGAATGTAAAAATCTTTTAAAAAATGTTGAAAATTGTTTTTAAAATTGGAAAAAATAAAATACTATTTAAAGTAAAAAATAAAGTCACATGCTGCATATGTGATGCTATCTCAAAGGAAAAGATTCTCAGTAACAATTTAGGGAGAGAAAAATCTACTTGACACGGGATAGAGCAAGCACTGGATTTGGAGCTGTGATCTGGTCTCAGACACAGACCTGCTGTGTGACTCTGGGCCTCAGTTTCCTCAACTGTAAAATGAGACATTGGATTCAATGACCTCTAAAGTCTAGTTCTGGAATTCTATGATAAAAGATAGCGGAGCTATCTCATGTAGACTATCTACCTCTCATGACACTAGCATACGGCCAGTTCAGAGATGGCTACAGGTTTGACAGAATACTAATCCTACCTTTTAGCTCCGCCAGCATCAGGAGATACAATACAGCAGGTCTTCCAGTCGGCAATGTTCTCTCTGATCCACTTCAGGACAGCTGGCTCAGCATACAAGTTATCCACCGGGATGTCAAAAAACCCCTGCCGAAAGAAACTCTCGTTAATCTTTTGGCTCTGCCTCCCCATTACCCTCCCGGGGCTCCCGGCATTAGTCAACACCCCGTGAGGCAGACAATGGTAGTATCACCCAGTCAGCGGCCCATTGCATATCAAGGCCATCCACCTAGTAAGAGTAATTGCCAAGATGCAAATCGAGCTCTTTTAGGAAGCCCATTTTTGTGCTCTTCACTTAGCCTGCCTCTCCTAGACAGCTGTTCCTCAGAAGTATCCTAGTTTCTCCTGCTTATGTCTTCATTTACATCAACCCTTTCCCCCTCCTCACACTAACTCCTTTGGTTCCTTTTATACCTGAATCTGAGAAGCATGAAGGTCCATAGTGATTATATGATCTGCTCCTGCTACAGACAGCATATTTGCCACAAGCTTGGCGGAGATCGGAGCCCGGCTCTAAATATGAGAGAACAAGTATCACTGACAAATAGTTCAAAAGCCATGATGCTGGCAAAGTGGGCCTACTTCTTATCTCAGTAAAACTTTTCCTGTCTCTTGGCTTGTTTATCAAAGGTAAAAGAGCCAACTGTGACAGGTAGCTACCATTAGACATTTAACTTTTTTTTAAAAGATCACCTGGTTTTAAAAACTTTTCAATCGACATTGCTAATAATTTGCAAAATAAATGCAACTCTGTTTCTCCTTTGTCCCCCAATAGTCCACAAACTACAATTCATTAAAGATTAGGAGATAATGGTATAGAATTATGAAAATCAAAGAAACAAAGGATCAAATGAAGACTAATGCACTGCCACGGCTTATCAGTGTGGATTCTCCCTCTGATATCAAGATGCAGACCAAAGCTCATGTGCTAGCCCATCCCGTGGGGCTTTCCAGGAAGCTTTCTCTACATTCTCTTGATATTGTGAGAATACCAATGGAGTAAGACAGGTTGCCCGTCACTTGAATAGCTTTCATTCTATGTGACCAGTCTATCATTTTTCACATGACACCTTTTATTCATTTTTCATGTGTTACAGTAAAAAGAAAGCGTGGCAAGAGATCCAACTAAATAAGTTATCTTAAGCACATTTAAATCTGAAAATGGAAAAGACCCACTCTCCACCCCCAAAAAACCCATAAGAAAAATAAAAAAAAAATACAACGATTACTATAACAAACTGTTTTTTCATCATCGAGGCCAGTGGAAACACCACACTCAGACCGCAATACCAGAGATCCTATTGTGCTTAAAAGGTAAAGAGAAATAGCACTAGAGAGAAAGAACAAAGACAGGAAAAGCAGCCAAATCAGATGGAGAGTATATCCTTTTTAGGAGATATGCAATTGTGAGTCTTTTGAGGGATTAATATTCAAGATATGTGAAGGAGGGAAAGATAACAAAATTCAAACAATAAAAATTGAAACTTAATAGGCAAAAAGAAAAACAAAAAGACTACGAGAAGATAACTATGGAACTAGATGTCTTCTCACCTATACAAAATCTTTTGATAATCATCAAAATACAAGCCGAGAGAATTCTTGCTGAGAATATCAATAGGGAAAAAAAGCAGGTCTGCATAAGTAATATTCAACAACGAACTGCATCTTTACCATTTTGCAATTGACTCAAATGTCACCTTAGAGTCTCTTTTTCCAAAAAGGGTTTCTCTCATCCATATATCAAAATCATTCAAGATTCCTTGAGCTATGATAGAAAGGACCCTATTTAATGACCACTGTGATGGAGACCAGGAATATGGAGTCCAAGTGGAAGAGACTGGATTTTCTGTGATCTCTCCCATGTTCCACTTGCAGATGACATTCTTGCTGGTTGCAAAACAAACCCTGGAATTCTTCAGTCTTTGAAAGCAGTCAAAGTTTAGCCTGACCATCCACACGGGAAAGATCAAATGGATGAGGAATATCTATTACCCAGATTATGACATGTACTTGGATGAAAACCCTACAGAGCTCATCTATCAGTATGTAGACCTGAATCTAAAACTGGGCCCAGGACTGAACAGGAAGGGAGGAAACTTGACTTTGGAACATTATAAAGCTTTTTAAATGATCCTAAGTTTCCTATGGAAAAAAAGTTCCTTAGCTCCTTTATCTGCCTCTCCAATGAGAGATAGAGTCTCAACCTTCCACTTAGCTTTATGACTTCTTTTTTTTTTTTTTCACTAGGGGACAGAGTAAATAGGTATAACTCTTTCTCCAGAAGTGTTCCTGATGGTTACCATACAAGGAGTTCAAGGTCTAAAAGCTTAGGACTTTCTGGTCTCCTTTCTGCTACCATCACTATAGAAGTACAGGTGAAGCTGAAGTGAACCCAGAGGCACCATCCCTCCCACAATTAGAGTTGGTTATACTAATACCTAATTTTTTTTAAGTGAACCAGCAAAGAAGAACGAACCCAACCATAGAAACTTACTATGGGAACAGGGAAGACCAGGGTTCATCTTCAGAGGAGGATACTGAAGTAAAAAAAGCTTCTTCTACTCCAAAAAGTAACGTTAAATGGCTCCCTGCTCAGAGAGAATTTATAGAAGAATTCAAAAATGAATTTAAAAATCAAACGAGAGACATTGAGGAAAAACTAAAAAATAAAAACCATCTAAGAAAAACAAGATTATGAAAAAAAAAGCTAAAGTTAAGAAAAGGAAGCAGAGTTATAAAGATGAAAATAACTCTTTGAAAATTAGAATTGAGCAAGAACCAGTGAAGCTATGAGAGACCAAGAAATAAGAAAACATATTATAAAGAATGAAAAAAAAAAAAAAAGAACAGAATGTGAAACATCTTACAAGAAAAACAACAGATCTGGAAAACAGATCAAGAAGAGAAAACATAAGAATAAGACTATCTGAAAGCTGTGACCCAAAAAAGAACCTTGAAACAACAATACAAGAAATAATCCAAAAAAATTGTCTTGGAGGGGAAAGTAGAAATAGAAAAAAATCCACCAATCACCACATCTCAATGAGATCCTTTGTGGAAAACACATAGCAATTATTATTACCAAATTTCAAAACCCTCAAATCAAAGAGAAAATTCTGCAAGAAACAAAGAAAAACAAAAACCAATTTAATACGCTGGAGCTACAAGTAAAATTGTACAGGACTTACCAGCAGCTACAATAAAAGACCACAGGTCCTGGAATTGCATCTACTGACAATCGAAAGAATTAGGCCTGTGGCCAAAAATATCACATCCAGCAAAATTATCCATATTGTTGAATGAAAAGAGAATTGGATATTCAAGGAACTTGAAGATTTTTAGGACTTTATCAACATATAAGAGCCAATATCAAAGATCAATTTCAAGGAATTTAATATAGACAAGCTGGTTTTTTTTGTATGCCATATGCAATAATAGAGTAGCTCAAAAGAAAGATTGGGGCAGAATTAAGGGAAAAATAGTAATTATCTCATACAATTGAGGTACAGAGGAAGAATAGACACAGAGGCATTATTAGAAGGGAGAGGAGGACTTGTGGTTTTGAAAAACCTACTCACATCAGGAATAGGTCAAATAGGCAACATATATACCATGAAGGATATAGCACCCTCCAAAATCTATAAAGAAATGAGGCGGGAAGAATGGTGGGATGGAGAAGTAAAGAGTACAGGAAGAAGACAAGAGAGGGATCCATGGGTGGGAGGAAGTTAAGTAATAGCAAGACAATTTAAGGAGCAGAATTAAAGCAGGTATAGGAAAGATGTGTGTGTGTGTTCATGGGCAGGGGGCATGGTATGTATATACACATATTTGCATATGTACACATAAATATAT
The DNA here is from genome assembly GCF_902635505.1 of Sarcophilus harrisii. Taxonomy (NCBI): domain Eukaryota; kingdom Metazoa; phylum Chordata; class Mammalia; order Dasyuromorphia; family Dasyuridae; genus Sarcophilus; species Sarcophilus harrisii. The sequence continues at coordinate 17,354,354 of NC_045432.1, read as the reverse complement.
CCTTTTTTAACTATAGACTGCTTGGGAGAGGTGGGAGGGATGAGAGAGGGAAAAAAAGAATAAAGTAAAAAGGTCCACAGCAGAGAAAAAAAGAACAATTTACAAGGAAGTAAAAGAAAAGATAGACACTCATGAATAGAATTTCTTTTACTAAAAATATATATATATACATATATATATATATATATATATTATATATATATATACACTTTCTTGAACTGATAATTCATTGTTATATATTTTGAATCCTCCCGGATAAATGTTTTCTTTTGTTTTACATACCTTTTTTATTGTGTGGCATTTTTTAAAAAATAAAATACATTTAAAGAAATCAGAAAAAATAAAAAGTAAAACAAAACACAAAACAAAACAAAACAAAACAAAACAAAACACCTGAGCCTAGGAGCTTCTTCTACTGGCTACAGAGAATGACCTGGAAAACCAAAAAGTTAAATGACTTGCCGTAATCATATAGCTAGCATAAGTTAGAAGTGGGACTTGAACCCATCTCTTTCCCTGCAGGCTTAGTCTCTATGAAGTCCACCATAACTCGAGTTGGTATTGGTCTGCTCAGCCACAGTCGTACACACTGTAACTGACTCCAACACAGTGCCGTCATTTGGGTCCTCTTTGAGAACGAAGGAGAACAATCACCAATCTAAAACAGGAATAACATATTAAAAGAAAAGAAAATACCACATTGGAGTCTGCTCCTACTTTGTCCTTTTTGTCCTGCCGGGCATAAGGGAAGCAAGGAATGACGGCGGTGACTCTGCTTGCTGATGCAATCTTGCAGGCATTAATCATGATGAGAAGTTCCATCAAGTTGTCATTTATCTCACCACAGCCACTCTGCACAATGTAGACATCCTCGCCACGGACGCTTTCGCCAATTTCCACGCTACAGAGAGAGGGGAAATTAGATTAGTGATGTTTCACTGAGTATTTCAAAGTACTTTAGCTATGTTGTAGTACCCTTAGGACCTTCTATTGACTCACCACACATGGATCGATTGATGGATTAATCTAGTGATCAATTATTCGACTAGATTATCTAGCTAGCTAGATCAAGCACTGGCAGGTGTATGACTAAAATTCAGTTGGTACCTACTACTTTTAAGTTTCATGTAGAAATAAATATCTGATATAAGTGCGATTTGATGTATCAGCTATGGGTGAGCGACACCATTTCAATGTGTAAATACAAAAGTAGACAGTTCCTGCCCTCAAGGAATCAGTCAATCCACATGGAACCTTCAAAAGCTATTACAAGTTACACTTTTATATCGATGGCTTCCAGGGTCAGTTTCCACTTCCGGGACAGTGGAAAAAACATAGGGAGTCCCAAGACCAAGATTTGAATCTGGACACTGCTAATATCTAGGTGACCAAGAGCAAATCATAAATTCCAAAATTTCTGGCAGCCCCAAATCCCCAGCACTCCATTTTGCTTTAGAAAAGTGAATTCCTGCATTAGAGTTGCAGTACTCAACTCTTTCAGTAAGACATTCCCCCCAAAGCAGACATAACCTTGAGCTCAGACAGGGTCCCACTGACAGGGCCCATCTCTAAGGTAATTAAGAACGTTTACATTTGCCTCTGGGGAAAAAAATTTGCTTATAATAATAATACTAGATTAAATTGGGTGGTTAGTTGGTTGTTTTTTGTTTAGGGGGAGGGGATCATATGGGATAGTCTATTAAGCTTGACAATTGCTATTATTCAGCAACAAGAATAGTTCCTTCTCTTTATATATATATATATATATATATATATATATATATATATATATATAAATAAAAATATAAAAGCCAACACCTCATACCTGATTTATCTCTAGTTACTACATTTTAAGAGCTTCTGGGGGTAAGGGTATGTATGATAACCTATGTGGAGAGAGAAAAGAAGGAGGGAGAGAGGAAAGGAAGAAATTAAGAGAAAAAGGAAAGAAGGAAGGAGGAAAAGCAAGAAGGAAAGAAGAGAGTTTTCCACCTTATTGGTTCCAATTTGTGGGCCAGTGAGACCACTCTGGAAGACGACCATGACTTCAGGGAGGTGATGCCTTAACAGCCTAGTGAGTTGGATTAAGTGAGAAAGGGCCGAGCAAGGTCACTAGCCTTACTTTTTTTTCAGGAGCCACAGGGGTCCAGCGACCAGATACAGATCAGGATAACAGGAGATGGTCCCGGATGTAAAAGGGAGACCTTCCAGGCCAAGCCCCATTTGGTCATTGTTTGGATCAGACTGAATGTAAATAGCGATCCCTGAGGGTAATTCCCGCCCAGTTGTTTTAGTAGTAGTTGTTTTGACTAGGTGAAAGAGGAGATTCTGAGCCTGAAAGCCTGAATCATTGAATGAGTGTGGCCTAAATCCAACTCACTAGCAGGTCAAGGCATCACCCCTCAGTAGTCCAGATCCTCTTCTAGAAAGAAGGACAAACAACTACCTTTAGTGTGGGCTCTGATTGGCTCACTCCCCTAAAATGGTCAGGATCATTACACCTCCCAACTCCCACCCCCAGCTGACACCAGGCCTCTGGGAAAACACTGCTGCCAAAGGTAGACAGATTCCCCCCCCCCCAACTTTTCCTTCCTTCAACCCAAGAGCTGCTCCCTGACCTGGGTCCAGAAGCAGACTTCGAAGGCATTAACGACCGGAGAATCTCCTACACCTATCATCATGTATAGGGTATGCACATAAGGGACCAAAAAAAAAAAAAAAAATCCATGTCCACAATACTCCTGCTGTTAACTGTCCTTTTCCCAATCATCGGCCCAAACCGACTATTTGTAGGCCAAGACAAAGGAGACAAACATCCCACCCCCTAGGACAGCCAGAAAGATAAGACATTAACCTTTGAAAACTTTCTTTAAAAAAAAAAAAAAAAAAAAGACATCTACAGTTGATGGGAGAATATGCAAATACACCTAGAACTATTTCCTTAAACTGGCCTAGTTGCTGGGGAGATTTCTAGGAAATCACTTTCTTCCCAACCAATCCAGCACAAAAGGCCGAGTGCTGAAACTAAAAGGTCCCGTGCATTCTGCCTTAGGAGAGTAGGTGAATATTTGCTGCATTACTAGATCAATAAGGGAAATCTCTCTTCCCCCCCCCCCCCCCCAGGCTTTATCCTGGGGAAGGAAAAGAAAAAGAAAAAGAAAATTCCAAGGGAAGGTTCCCCATAATCAGGATAAAAATTTGCCAAGGAGAGAGAAAAGGCCCCTCCAGCTAACTCCTTCTTCCTCCCCTCCCCCCCTCAGCTATGCAGAATGCAACCTGCATATTCAGCAGTGACTTATTGAAATTCCAGCCCCCCCCATTAAAGGCGCCTACTAGAAGGAAGAGGGACAAATTAAAAAAAAATAAATAAAAGCTATCATTTTAGGTTGGGTAACTGAACCCTGCTGCTGCTAGCACACCCCTCCCAAAAGCAAGGACCACAGTTCATATCCCTAATTTAGCACAACTTTATTATTATTATTGTTTTTATTTTTTCAAAATTACATGCAAAGAGACTTTTCAGCATTCACCCTTGCAAAACCTTGTGCTCCAAATTGTTCCCCCTCCCCCAGACAGCAAGTAATCCAATATAGGGTAAACATGTAGCATAAGACTTTGCAACGTTAAACATGTAGCATAAGACTTTGTAACCTTTTAACTTCTGTCTGGCAAAGGGCAACAGACCCCCCCCCCCAATGTTTTGAATGCATAAAGTAAAAATGCATGATCACCAAAAGAAACCAATTATCCTGAAATATAGTGACCAATTAAAAAAAAAAAAAACTCAAGGTTGTTTTTTTAAGAAAAGACCCACAGATTAAAACCCCCTAACTATCCATAAGGGACCACTGACTCATTGGGCCCTAGGAGAAGATCTCCAAGGGCCAGCTGCTAAGCAGAGCCAGAAGCCGTGAGTTCAAATTCAGCCTCAAAAAGTTCTTAGTTTACAGCATCAAGGACTATGCTAAGTGCTCTATGAATGAATATCCTCTGTGATTCTCAACAACTGTGGGAGGCAGGTGATGGGAGTGAATGGATGCCAGAAAAATACTGTCTGTACATGATAATACCAGTACAAGGTAATTCTCCAGGGTCAGCTTGCTCTTCCCGGGGAGGAGAGGGGGCGCACTCAGATACTGGCTCACAGCCAGGGCTAGAATATTTTGCTAGTGTCCATTCACCCCATGAATAGGTACAATTATTACCTCCCTTTTACTGATGGTGAAACTGAGGCAGAAAGAAATGACATCCAAGGCACCCCACTGAGCTTTTTTTTAAGTTTGGTGGCCACTGAGCCATACTCAATGGCCCAAGAAGTGGCTGATCTGGGATTTGAACTTCAGATCCTTTGGCTCCAATTCCAGTCCTCTTTACAATCAATACCACAAATGTCCTCATTCAAGGAATAATCCTTAGCAATGGCCCCCAGCTGTTCATTTTTGCCTCCCTTCCCCATACTCCAAGGGCGGTAAGTCAACAAGCATTTATTATGCTCCAACTAATTGCCAGCACAGCTCCAGAAGAGGTCCCCTAAACACACACTCTTAGCTCAATCCTACTCAGTCCCACTCAAAGTTGTTTCTCTGCACAGGAGAACCCAAGCTTGAGGTTCTGTGGAAAGAATCCAGAACCCTTGGCCGGAAATCCTGCTCCTCCACATCTTAGTCAGAGAGACCTTGGACCAATGAGCCACTGCCCCTTGGGGCTACAACTTCCCCCTCCCCAAAAGAAGGCGGCTTCTTAACCTTTTCAGCAGATCCCAGACAATGCCCTTGGGCACGAACCCCCAACTGAGAACCATGGATTCAAACAATTTTTTAAAAAGCTAAATGCAGTTAGCGTTTAATGAAAAATGTACAAACCACTGTTTCTCATTTAAAGTTCCCAGAACCCCCCTCTTCCCACCCCCCCCCCCCCCAAAATCGGTCTATGAGCCTCAGAATAAAAATCCCTGGACTACCAAGGCTCCCTTCCAACTCAGAATCTATACTCCTAAAATTGCCCATTGTGTTCTCTCTTGCTGTCTGAGGGCAGGGACCATTTCATGTATCCCCAGCCTTTTGCCCGGTAATTAAAACTTTACTGAGTCTGGCTACTTTCAAACCCCAGGGTGCTGGGGTTCATTAACAATAATTAATAGACATTAGGCAAAAATTAATAGGGCACTCTAAGGTTTGCAAAGCATTTCCCAAGTATCACCTCATTTAGTCTATACGACGATCCTATAAAGTGCTACGTGCGCTTATTATTATTCCCATTTTCCAGATTAAGGAGACATAAACAGTGAGTCAGGAAAAATCCAGATTCAAACCAGGCCTCTAACATCTACCGGCTCCTAGGAGCCTGCATCCAGCGTGAGAAAACACCTCAGCCACCATCAAGCCCGATTTCTACATTTCCATTAAGGAAACTGAACCCCAAATATGGGGGGGGCGGAATTTGAACCCAAATTCTTTCCATTCCTAAAACACCAGCGTTTTTTCCTACAGCACAATGCCGCTTCCCAGTGCGATTCTGGGTACGCTCCCCACCCCCACCCCCAAACTCTCCCCAAGGCAATCTGCGCTGGGAGAGGGTACACTAAATCTTAGTTCCAATCTCTATTCCTGTTTTACAGGTGAGAAGACTGAGGCACGGGAGAGGTTAAGTGACTTGCTCACAGTCATCCGGCTATCAAGAGCCGGAACTAGTATTTAAACCCCCTCCTCCAACTCTAACCACTACACCACACTGCGCTGTAACAATCTATCAGTGGCTGCTACAAGGCAAAGGCCCGGTCCCTGGCGCCCACGCCCAAGGCTGGCTGGCGACATTGGCCTTGGTCGCACCACCCCCACCCGAAGGGGGAAGGGAGAGGGGGGTTCGAATCTTTATCCGTTTTTTCCGTTGATCGGCCAGTCAGCCCTCCCGCCCCTGTCACGAGCCGCGATCCCGACCGCAAGGTGGCGACGACTAGTACCGACCCTTCTGCCCACCTCTCTGCCCCCCCATTCCCTCCGGACAGCCCCCCCCCAAACCACGGCGCTAGCCCATTAGCCTGGATCCCAACGCCACGGTCTACCGATAGCCCGACTACCAGCGCATGCGCGCGCGTCAGACCGGCCGGCCGGCCCCAGGCCAACGGCCCTGACCCACGACCCGGCCCCGGCCCCGGCCCCGGCTCTAATCCCAGTTTGGCCCCGGGCCCCGGCTACTCACCAGGTCTCCTGATTACTGAATTTCTTAGTTACCACCTTGCCCAGTTCCAGGCCCAGACGATCGGTGATCTTCTGGGACAGATCCTGGTGAGAACTACCGCTGAAAATCTTGATATTCGGCATCTTCAGTCTAAGGTGCTCGATACGCCGACCTCAGCGGTCACGGCGAGTGGGTCCGGGGCTCGATAGACAAAGCCTGACGCCACAAGGCAAGGTTAGGGAGAGGTGACTCGGCAACGAGAACCTACTCACTATGACGCCTCGGCCATCTTGCCTTCCCGCCAGCCGCTCGCGTTCTTATATTGTCTACCGGTTGGGAGGGTGGAACGCTAGCTGAGCGTTCTGCCTCCGCCTCTTCCTATTGGTCGTCTGGTAACTAGGGGCGTTACCTTCTCTGCGACCCCAGCCCCCTTCAGGGGAACTTACCCTGGATTGGCTGAGAAGCAAGAGAGGGGGTGGGGCGGCCAGAAGCCGGCTCTCAAGCGGCGGAGTGAGGCGAGGGCGAACTTAGCAGGTGAATCGGCTGGATTCGAGCGGCGGCCAAGGAGTGATGCGCAATCTAGCGGATCGTTTGGGCCGATTACGCTTTGCGGACTCCCGGGGCTTCTTCAGCCCCAGAAACGGAATCTGGGCCACCCGCCTAGTTTCTGTCAACTGTCAAGCCCAAATGGAGACATCGAGGCGGAAGCCACCTGTTTCCGCAGATCCCGAGGGACTGGGGGGGGGGGCGAAACATTTTGGAAAAGATCGATTAATGCAGCCCCTGTCTGTGGCAACACAGCAGAAAGCAATATGGAGGGATAATGCTGCGAACTTATCAAGGGAGGCTATTTCCTAGGAAAAGAGAGGATGTAAACTCCTCGTGGTAGATAGGTGATCTAGGGGTTTAGCTAGGTGGGGCAGGAGTCAGGAAGACCTGGATTCAAATTCTGCCTCAGTGGGACCCTGGGCGAGTCACTTCACCCTGTTTGCCTCAGTTTCCTCATCTGTAAAACGGCTGGAGAGGGAAATGGGAAACCACTCTGGGATTTTTGCCAAGAGAACCCCAAGGGTCGGGGCTGGACAGCGCCAACAAATCCGGAGGTGAAGGGAGCTGATCGGAGTCGGACAATAAATGCTTAATTACTTGATGATTTAAAATAAATAAATGTTGATTGTTAATTGATTTACTGAATACACTCAATACCACTTTCTGATCTCGGGGGAGTCCCTTCCCACCCCCGATCCCGGGTTTGTTTCCTACCCTGTAGGGATCTAGATCCTGGACGCGTTATTTCTCTGCTATTTCACCTCCTTCTCGGGCAAGGTTCCTTCCCCCAAAGTGGGTAGGTGGATACCTTCACTTGCAAAGGCCAACTCCTCAACCCAAACCAGATGAAAATGTAATTGGATTATATCTTGTAAATAAAAAGCTATAAACAAAAATAAAAAAGAAAGAAAATTAATTGGGCAACATTTAACAAAATGAAAATACAATAGAACATCGACAATATTAATAACACGGTTTTCTTGGCACCTCCATTTTCTTTTATTTTAAATCTATTGTTACTACTTTATTTTTTCCAATTACAATGTGAAAACAATTTTTTTTAGCTTTTTATTTTCAAAATAGATTTTTTCTTCCTTTTTAGATTTTTTTCTTCCTCCCTTTCCCCGTCTAGGCAGCAAGTAATTCAAGATAGCTTAAACATGTTGGGACTACCATTGGTTCAAGGTCCCAGCGCCAGGGCCATTTACCGGCGATGGGATCTGAACCCAACTCCTCCTGACTTGGAGGCTGGCGCTCTAATTCCTACAAAGCCATTTGGGGTCTTAATTTTTCAAAATTGAGATAATGGATATAAAACACTATGTAAACTGTAAAAACACGTAGAAAATTCTAGGGCCTCTCATGCTACTCATGGCCTCGTGGGCAGCTAGGGAGAAAGCCCCTTTCTGCCTAAACCTGGAAGAAACTTCAGAAATCATGTGATCCTGTGGTAACAATTTTTATTGACAAAGAAAATCACAAATTTACATTATCTGAGTTCTATCATATTTTTATCTTATCAAACATTTCCCAATTACATCGGCAATGGAGGCAGACATCACTGAGGGGGTGGATTAACTTTGAATTTGACACATCTGATGGAGACTAATCTTCTGATTTTTCAGATGTGGAAATTGAGACCCAGAAAGATTAAGCAACTTTCTTGAAGTGAACTCTGGTCTTTTGACTGTCAATGGAATACTATTTATTTCCCACTGTGCCTCACTGCCTCAAACAAGGGAGGGGATTTGGAAACAGACTCAGCCTCTGCTCTCAAAATAAGATTTGGACTGTGGAGACTGAATGTGGATCACAACATCGTATTTTCACTTTTTTGGGGTTATTATTTACTTGCTTTTTTTTCTTTCTTATTTTTTCCCTTTTTGATTTGATTTTTCTTGTGCAGCACAAAAATTGGGGAAATCGGTATAGAAGAATTACACATATTTAATACATATTGGATTACTTGCTGTGTAGGAGAGAGAGGTAAGGGGAAGAGAGGGAGAAAAATTGGGAACATAAGGTTTTGCAAGGGTGAATGTCAAAAACTCTCTTTGCATGTATTTTGGAAATAAAAAACTTTTATTAAAAAAAAAAAAGACCGGAATGGGAGGGGGAAGCCTTGACCTTTCCTGTGATGTCTCTCACCCCTCCCATTCATAACACAAGTGAATCTTGTTTTGTAGAATACCTTGTCTTACCTTCTAGTTAAGAGACAGTGATTGGTGGACAGAGAAATGCCCTTTTGAGGTGCCATTAAAGCCATAAAGTTCTAACATTGGTGGCTAAACTGTCCAGTGTGACTTGGGGGGTGGTTCTGGACCTGCACTTTCATCATCGTCTTCCATTCAGATAATAGTTGTCTGGGGACACTAAGAGCTTTAGTGAGTTGTCCGTGTTCACACAGCTCAGTATGAATCAGAGATGAGACTTGAACTCGGGTCCTCCTCACTTTTGACTCTTCCCTTTGCTCTTGTTATTATGTGACTCTGTGAAACCTTGCAAGATATCTTAGGATTTACAGGCTAGATTTCTTTCTCATGGACCATGTCTTAAACCCAAATCACTGTGCTTTTCACTGATTGGCCAACAATAGGTGCCAAGCCTTTCCTGGTCATTATTTGGACCTCATATTGGCCCAGAGTAAGTACAAATAGCAATCGTTTCTGTTTTGTCCAGAAACCCGAGGGTCTTCCAGATTTATTTATTTTCTTGAGGTTTCTCCCAGATGGATTTTTGACTAGGTAAGAGGCCATTTTCTGCCTCATTTCTTATCTAGCTTTAATCACTCATTGGTCATTGCCTCAGTCAAACTGAGACCTGGGAAAGAGCTTAAAAAGGCCACTGTCTCCCACTGCATCCAGGGCCATCTCCAGTCATGGTGATCTATATCTGGGCACTGGACCCAGATGACTGTTATGCAAAAAGTCACACAACCCTCCGTCTCTTAAATCCAGTTCACTTAAATGTCATGGCATCTCCCTTCCCAATGGCCCTGGTCCTCTTCGAGAACGAAGGACGAACGATTTATGTGACTCAAGCCACAGAAATGGTCATTTGGGAAAGTCACGTATAAATTTTTGAACACAAAGTAGGGTTATAGCAGAACAAGCTTTCTTCAAAGGGAAATTACTGAAGAGTGTTGGTATTGTTTCACTGCTCAAGTGGAAAGAACTAGACTGTTCTTTCCAATGCATCCAAGTGCCACCTTGGCACAACTTGGAGAGTCTGGGCCAATTACCATCTTGCAAATCTTTCAAAATTCCAGGCAGAATTCCAGCTTAAGGAGCTGGGGGAGGGCGTGCATAAATTAATATATGATTTCAAGCTTATTAAAATGAAAGGACATTGCTACAGTCTACATGACGTGTCCTTCGGCCTGTTCCCAGTTACATCAGTGATTCTAGATGGATTTCAGTGGCGATGGGGTGGGAGGCAGAGGGGAGAGGCCAAGATAGAGAGCAAGGCTATTGGTTACTTATGCATCTCATGTCTCCCAGGACAGAAAGATCAGGGACAAGGAAAGATGGAGACCTGAGGGAAGGAAACTGGGGCTTTGAAGAAAATCAGGGGTCTGATGAGAGAGAGAATGAGAGAGAGAGAGAGAGAGAGAGAGAGAGAGAGAGAGAGAGTGTGTGTGTGTGTGTATGTGTGTGTGTGTGTGTTGCTTAGAGGGGAAGGAGAAAGGAATCTTACCGAGTTACCAGGAATCTGGGCTTTTAAATCTGATGCCTTAGCAGGGGGTTTGGCTGGAATTTCTCTTATAATCTCTAGGCCTATTAACCCACAGACCCCCTTCTCCATTTATATTCACTAGATGTTTGCTCTTTCTTTTCTCTTGTTCAAGCTCAGATTCCCTAGAATTTCTGTTGAATTTGGGAAATGGTTGTGATTTTAAAGTATATGAAGGGCTGTCTCATATAAGAGGGATTAGTTTTGTCCTACTTGGGGGGAGGAAGGGGAGAGAACTGAAAGCCACGGGCAGAAGTCGCAAAGAAACAAATTCATGTTTTATGTCAGGAAAAAAAATTCCTAACAATTAGAATTTTCCAAAAGTCTAATAGGCTGCCTTGACAGATAGTGTATTCCTCTTTATGGTAGCAAAGACAGGATGTTTACCTGTCAGGTATGGTGTGAAGGGAAATTTTGGCTACTAATGGTCTGAACCAAATGGTCTTTTGAGTCCCTTCCAACTGTGTGATTTTTTAATCTGGATTTGGAGTCAGAGAACCAGGGTTCAAAATCTGTTTCTTCAGATTTACGATTTGTCTGGGCCTTGTTTTTCCTTTTCTGGTTAAAAAAAAAAAAGACCATAATCTCTACAGTCCTTATCAATTCTAAAACTGAAATGCTTATGAATTAGTGGGGAACATAATTTGGTCTGTTCTAAAACTTTTGTAACATAATGTCCTGAAATATTTTATGACTTGTTTGTTTCCTTGTATAAAAGTTTTTATCACACAGGGGAATGTAGGTCATTTGGCTCTGGCTAGTGCTGTCCAAAGCAATGCTGGGTATTTTCTGATTGCCAACGTTTGCAGCTGCCTATCTCAGAAATAATAATTCTGAATCTCTAAACCTTTGGCGTAATCTCACACTCTCCCCTCCTCTAGTCTCCATAAAGCATTAGACATCTTCCTTGCCAAGATTAATCCCCTATGGCCTGATTCAAACTTTAATTTCACGTTGGGGGGTCTAGTTTAGGACCCATAGGTATTTAAGAAATGTTGTTCTATATGTTGAATTAGAAGGTAAATTTCTGGAGGACAGAAGATCTTTCATTTTTGTCTTTTTATTTATAATAGCCAGCCCAGTGTCTAGCCCAGGTCTGTTGACTGATGATCGCAGTTCTTCCAACTTTGAGAGTTGATTTGATTGTCTTTACAATATTGTCATTCTATAACTTGTTTTTCTGGTTCCGTTAACTTCATATTACATCAGTTCCTAGAAATTTTCCCAGTTGCTTTGAAATTGTCCCTTCATCATTTCTTATAGCACAATAGATTTCTGTCTCATTGCTATGCCATAACTTGGTCAGCCATTTCCCATTTGAGGGGTCCCCTTTCAAGTTTCCATTTCTTTATTTGCTATTTAAGTAGAGTTTAAGAGACTGACTCAATCAGCCCCTTCCTTTATAATAAGATCATAGATTTATAGCTGGAAGAGACCTTAGAAGTCATCTGCATCGATTCCCATCTTTAATTTACGTTGAGGAAACTGAGGTACAGAAAAGTGAAGTGATTTGCCCAGTGTTACACAGCTAGTGAGTATCTGAGGGAAGAATCAAATCGAGATCTTCCTTATTTCAAGTCCAGGATCCCATCTGTGGTGCCAAATTGCTGCTCTTCTCCCTTGTTTTCCTCTTTAGTGTCCCTCAACACCAGTGGCAACCATTTCTGAAGTCTTTACTCTTTGCAGAATGCAGTGCTTGCTGGGGGCGAGGGGGAAGGGAGGAGAGATATTGCCCCTGTGTTCACTCGAGAGGATCTTTGCTCTCACTGTATGTTTTCTTTTTAGTCTTTCCCATTTCGGTAGCCCTGTGATCTGCTGTGACAGCATGGTACAGTTGAGGCAGGCTCTCTCCTTCTGTACCCTGGCCCCAAAAGTAAGGTTTGCCTTAAATATAACAGCATTAAAAAAACATCCCCCTTGACATTACCATAACTGGTAATGGTAAATACCACTTACCAGTCTGGGATAAGGATCTATTAAGATAAAAAGAGGGGAAGGAATGTTAGAAAAATCCAATCCAAGGCTTGGGGGAGAGTGGGGGAGGGTTGGGTGTGTGCACAGAATTTCCAATGGGAAGTATGTTAAACAAAGAAAATAGGTAAACCGATAGTATATGAGGCATATCTAAGAACTGTTTATCGACAAAGGCTTACCCCCAGATTCTTGGACCTGGATTGAACTCACAGATTTTCTGCAAACTCATTTGCAGAGTCCTCAAATCAGGAAGTATCTGCTAAGCTCTTATTAGGCCTCAGGTGAGGCACTGTGCTCAACTGGGAATAAAAATAAAGGCTGGAACAGTTCCTGTTCTCAAGGAACTTATTCTCTGAGGCAGTTTCTTAAACTGTGGGTCACAACTCCATATGGATTTACATGTGGGGTCATTTAACTGAATATAGGGATTGCAGAATTATGATTTATTATTATCAGTATGCGTTTGATTTATATGCCTACTTTATATATCTATATACCCGGGATCACATATTTCCATATTTATCATGTTGTGCAAGAAAAAACCAGGCCAAAAAGTAGAAAACCACAAGAAAGAAAAACTGCCAATTAGCATGGAAATATGTTTTTTTAAAATTGCACATATTTAACTTAAATCAGATTGTTTGCTGCCTTGAGGGAGGGGGATGCAAGGGAGGGAGAAAAATTTGGAACACCAATTTTTTTTTTTAGTTTCCATACTTCTTTCTCTGGATGTGGATGGGGTTTTCCATCACAAGTCTTTTGAAATTGTCTTGGATTACTGAATTACTGAGAAGAGCTAAGTCTATCATCCTTCATCACACAATGTTGATGTGTATAGAATATTCTTCTGGTTATGCTCATTTCACTCAGCATCACTTCATATGAGTCTTTCCATGATTTTCTGAAATTCACCTGCTCATTTCTTATAGCACCATAGTATGACATTAAAATCTTATAACAATTTGTTCAGCCATTTCCCAACTGATGGACATCTCCTCAAATTCCAAGTCTTTGACACCACAAAAAGAGCTGCTATAAATATTTTTGTACATGTGAGTCCTTTTCCTTTTTTATGATCTCTTTGGGATGCAGATCTACTAGTGGTATTACTGGATCAAATGATATACATAGTTTTATAGTCCTTTGGCCAAAGTTCAAAATTACTCTCCAGAACGATCAGTTCAGATCTCCACCAACAATGTATCAGTGTCCCAACATTCACACATTCTTTCTGATATTTATTATTTTCCGTTTTGTTCATATTAGCAAATCTGATAGTTGTGAAGTGGCACCTCAAAGTTGCTTTAATTTGCATGTTTCTAATCAATAGTGAGTGTAAAAATAGCTTTGATTTCTTCATCTGAAAACTTCCTGTTAAAGTTACTTGATTATTTCTCAATTGGGACTTGTATTCTTACAAATTCGAATCGGTTCCCAAATACTGGGAATATTTATCCGAGACACTTGTATTTCCCAGTTTCTGCTTTTCTTCTAATCTTGGTTGCATTGATTGTGTTTGTGCAAAAACTTTTAAATTTAATATAATCAAAATTGTCCATTTTACATCTAATGATGCTCTGTATTTTGTTTGGTCATAAATTCTTCCCTTTTCTATAGATCTTACAGGAAAACTATTTTTTGTTTTCCTAATTTGCTTATGGTATCATGGTTTATGTTTAAATCATGTACTCATTTTGATCTTATTTTGGTATATGGCAGGGGCGGGGAACCTTTTTTCTGCCAAGGGCCATTCAAATATTTATAACATCATTTTAAGGCCATATGAAATTATCAACATATAGAACTCAAGCTAGCTTTCATCTGTGGTTGCCTTAGCAAATAATTTCTAGGTCTTATGGTCTATGGGTCCAATGTTCCCCACCCCTGGTGTGTGGTATAAGATATTGATCTGTATCTAATTTCTGTCATACTGTTTTTTGGTTTTCCAAGTGATTTTTGACAAATAGTGAGATCTTGTGCTAAAAGTAAGGATCTTTGGGTTTCTTTAACAATAGATTATTATAGTCATTTACAGTTGTCTTGTCTAATCCATTCTACTGACCCACCCCTCTATTTCTCAGTACCAGACATTTTTCATAATTACTGTTTTATGATCTAATATTACCACTTTGAGATCTAGTACAGCTAAATCACCTTCCTTCACATTCATTTTTATGAATTCCCTCGATTTTCTTGACCTTTTGTCTTCTAGATAAATTTTGTTATGATTTTTTTCTAGCTGTATAAGATAATTTTTGGGTAACTTGATTAGTATAGCACTGAATAAGTAAATAAATTTAGGTAGAATTGTCATCATTATTATATTTTTTCTAATTATTATTTTTAAAATAATGTTAAAATAGATAAATTATAATGCTTTAAAAGGAAAGGATAGCAGCAAAATTATCTGTAATATCGTATGAAAAAACAATGGACATTGAAAGAACTTGCAGATTTTCAGGACTTTCTATCAACCAACCCAAAGTTAATAGAAAATTTAACACATAAGATCAGTTTCAAGGAACTCAACATGGAAAATTGGTTTATGGGGTTTTTTTACATGGAAAATCTATAGCATATGCTTAAGACTGACATCAACAACAGGGTATTTCACAAGAAAGATTGAAGCAGAGTTAAGGTAAAAATAAAAATTATATTATACAAATGAGGTACAGAAGAATAAAAGATAAAGAGGCATTAAAGGGGGAAAGGAGGACTTGTAGTTCTGAAAACCTACTCACATCAGGAATGAGTCAGATACACAACACTACATATATACCATGAAGCATATAGCACCCTCCAAAATCTATAAAGAAACAAAGTGGGGGGGATGGTGTAAGAGAAGCAAAGGGTGAGGGAAGAAGACAAGGGAGGGATCCATGGGTGGGGGGACAGCAAGGCAAGTTAAGGAGCAGAATTAAAGCAGAGTCATCAGGGAAAGGAAAGATATGTATGTGTATATGTGTATATCTACATGTGTGTACATAAACATATATTTTCTTGACTCTGGCGGGTTGGGGGTGGGGATGAGGGCTGAAAGGGGAAAAAAGAACAAAGTAAAAAAGGTGTGTAGAAGAGAACAAAAAGAAGTTAAAAAATGGACATTCATGAATATAATTTCTTCTACATATATGTGTATATGTGTGTATATATATACACACACACACATATACATATGTGTGTATTTTTTCTTGATCTGATAATTTGTTGTTATATATTTTGAATCCTCCCTGACGTTCTGCTGAGCAGATGACAATGTTCTCTTAAAAGATAAAAATAAAAATAAAAGTACAGGAGTAGAATTTATTAGAAAAAAAAGTATGGCTAGATAAAGTTGATCTCAAAGTCAAACTTAAAGATTCAATCATGAGAGAGATCTATATTATAAGTCAGCTATAGAAATATTATGTTAGATGCATGTTTATATATGTAAATATACATGTGTATATATGTATGCCTGTAGGTGTGTGTGTATAGATAGTGGGTGGGTGTGAACATATTAATATGTGTATGTATGTACATATATATTATATATATATATAATATAATATATTTGGTCATATATATATATAAGTATATCCATGGTCAACTGTAGCCTGCTTGGAGGAGGTGGGAAAGGATGAAAGGGGGAAAAACAATAAAGTAAAGTGCACAGCAGGGAGCAAAACAATAACTTACAAGGAAGCAAAAAAAAAAAAAAAGATGAAGAGTGATGAATATAATCGCTTCTATAGTTTTATATGCTTTCTTGACATGGAACTTTATTATTGCATATGTTGAGTCGTCCCTAATGTTCTGCTGGGCACATGACAATGTTCTCTTAAAAAAATAAAAGGAAAGGATAGGAGTAGAATTTATTAGGAAAAAAATACGACTAGTAATCATGGATCCCAAAGTCACACTTAAAGATGCAATCATGAAAAAGACCTATCTATATTATATGTTAGCCATATTGTTATGTTAGACGCACGTTTATATATATATATATATATATATATATATATATATATGCCTGTAATTGTGCGTATGTGTATATAGATATATGTATTGTGTGAGTGGATGTGAATATATTCATATGTATATATATATATGTGAGTGTGTATATATATACAATGTATCTCTCTCTCTCTCGATCTATCTTTATATCTCTATTTATGTGCAACTGTAGCCTACTTGGAGGAGGTGGGAAGGGATGAAAGAGGAAAACAATAATAAAGTAAAAAGTGCACAGCAGGAAACAAATTAATAAATTACAATGTAGCAAAGATAAGAGGCAGTCAAACATATTGTGACTTCTATTATTTTATATGCTTCTTTAAAATGGAAATTTATGTTTCATATTTTGTATCCTCCCTGATGTTCTGCTGGGCACATGACAATGTTCTCCTAAATAAAAAAAGGGAAGGATAGGAGTAGAATTTCTTAGGAAAAAAAAGGAGGGTGAGTAATCATCGATCTCAAAGTGAAACTTAAATATGCAATCATGAGAGAGATATACTTTATAGGTCAGCCATTTTAATATTAATTAGATGCATGTTTACATTTGTGTAAATACATAAGAATATATGTATGTAGGTATATATGTGCTTATATATATTTATCAGTGGGTGAAATGCATATTTATGCATATATGTGTGTGTATAAGTGTATAAGTATTTGTATATATATGTATATATGTGTGTATGTATGTGTCTGTGTATAAATATATCCATCCTCATAGCATGAGGCTATAGCCTGCATGTAGGTGCATGTTTACAGATGGATAACTGCATATGTATATGTGTATGCATGTAGGTGTGTATACCTGTGTATATAGACATACAATATCTATACATATAGACATGTGGTAATATATATATATTGTGTGGATTGTGGGCTGGTGTGAATATATATATATATATATATATATATATTTCATATTATATATGTGGGGGTGTATGTACATTTGTGTTTTGTGTATATATGTTATATACATATCTTCATGTATATCTAGTCATATGTATAAATATGTGTATAGTCAGCTGTAGCCTTCTTGATGGAAGTGGGAGGGAATGAAAGGGGGAAGAGGTATAAAGTAAAAAGTGCACAGCAGGGAGCAAAAAAAATTATAAGGAAACAAAGAAAAGATGGATAGTGGTAAATACAAGCTCTTCTTTTGTTTTTCTTGAAATGGAAATTTTTTATTGCACATTTTGAGTTCTCTTGGATGTTCTGCTGGGCACGACAATGTTTTCTTATAAAAGAAATATTTAAAAAAGGAAAGGTTAGGAACAAAATTTATTACTAAAAAATACAACTAATGTTCATTTATCCCAAAGACAAACTTAAAGACTCAATCATGAGAGAGATGTATGTTACATGTCAACTATATTAATATTATTCATATGCATGTTTGCTTATGTGTAAATACATATTTATATATGTATGTATATACACGTTGGTGTATGTACGTTTGTATATAGCTATATGTATTGTGTGGGTGTGAATATATATATATATATTATGTATAGATATATATCTATACATACTTCTATAATCTATACATCTATATCTATCTATCTATCTCCACGCTCAACTGTAACCTACTTGCGGAAGGTGGGCTAGGATGAAAGGGGGGGAAATAAAGTAAAAAATATAAAGCAGAGAGCAAAATTCTAACTTGGAAGGAAGTAAAGAAAAGATAGACAGTCATTAATATAATGACAAATATAGTTGTAAATTTATTATTGCATATTTTGGGTTGTTTTTGATGTTCTATAATCATGTGACAATGTTCTCTTAAAAATAAATAGAAAAGGATAGGAGAAGAATTCAATAGAAAAAAAGTAGGGTTAATAGTCATTGGTCTCAACGTCAAACTTAAGAAATCAAAGATGAGAGAGATCTACATTATATATTAACCATAGTAATAATATTTAGATTCTTATTTACATTTGCACAAATGAATATGGATGGGTGTCTGTCTGCATGTAGATGTGTGCATGTGTATATTGATATATGTACTTTGTGTGGGGAGGCAGATGTGAATACATACATATATATATATATATATATACACACACACACACACATATATATGTGTGTGTGTGTGTGTGTGTGTGTGTGTGTGTTTGTATTACACGCTTGTAATGGTCTGTTTAGCTTCCTGGAGGTCTTGGGACCAGCCTTGGTCTCAGTAGAATAATAACCACAAGAACGGTCAGGAATAAAGTCCAAAATCTTTATCTAATTCACAGTCTGTCTCCTTTGCCTGAGGCCAGGCTAGTTTTCTGGAGGCCCTCCAGAATGGGTCTCGGTTTCAATGCAGGAGGCCGGAGAGCCACCACGAAGCTGATCAAAGATGGAATCTCTCTCCTCTCAGTGGAGAAGTGAAGGAGCCAGGACAGCCACCGTGAAGATCTCTATCTTCCAGTCTGTCTCCCTCCTTGATCTCCTAGCTCTTATATACTCTATTACAAGTACATCATCGCTGGTGTTAAGAGGCATCAATTTATAGAACTATACTAAGTACTAGAGAATCATTATCTTAATTCTACTGAGTTAACACCTCGTTTTGGGATTAAATCAATCCTACTGAACTAGAGAACTCACATGCTAAACTAAATAACCATTGTCTTATCCATTCCACTGAGTGAATACCTTGTTGTAGGATTAAATAAATCATACAGAGTTCCTGCCCTTTACACACGCTTGTACAAATATGTGTGTATACATGTATCTATTTATCTATCTACCCACCTATCTCTATCTCTATCTCTATAGTCATATATATATATATATATATATATATATATATATATATATATATCCATGTTCAACTGTAACCTGGAAAGTAGGAAGGGATGAAATGAGGAAACCGAATAAAGTAAAAAGTGCACCGCAGGGAGCAAAATTATAACTTACAAGGAGCAAAGAAAGGATGGACAGTGATGAATATAATGTCTTCAATTGTTTTATAGGCTTCGTTGAAAAGGAAATTTATTGTTACATATTTTGAGTCCTCCCTGATATTCTTCTGGGCATGTGGAAATATTCTATTACAACATAAAAAAGGAAAGGATATGAGTAGAATTTATTAGGGAACAAAAAGGTTAGTAATCATTGATCTCAAAGTGAAGCTAAAAGATTCAATTATGAGAGATTAACTTTATATGTCAGCCATATTATTATTTAGATGCATGTTTACACATGTGTAAATACATATGTATATGTGTATATATGTAGGTGTGTACATATGTTTATAGATATATGTATCAGTGGGTGTGTGGACAGGTGTGAATATATATATTCATGTGTGTTTATATATGTGTGTTCATAAGGGTGTGTTCGTGTGTGTATGTGTGTGTGTGTGTGTGTATAAATATATCTATCCCCAGCTGCAGTCTACTTGGGGGAGGTAGGAAGGGATGAAAAGGAGAAAAAGAATAAAGTAAAAAGTTCATGGCAGGAAGCAAAACTACAACCTACAAGGAAAGAAATAAAGATGGCCAATGATGAATATAATGTCTTCTATTGTTTTATATGCTTTCTTGAAATGAACATTTATTGTTACACATTTTGAGTGCTCGCTGATGTTCTGTTTGGGCATACGACAATGTTCACTGAAAAATAAAAGAAAGAATAGGAAGTAGAATTTATTAGAAAAAATGTAAGGCTAATAGTTACTGATCTCAAGCACAAATTTAAAGATTCAATCACGGTGGAGATCTACATTATATGTCAGCCATATTAATATTATTTTAGATGCATGTTTATATATGTGTAAACACATGTGTATATGTGTGTATTTATGCATGTAAGTGTGAACTTATGTATATAGATATTTGTATTGTGTGGGTCTGTGGGCAGGTATGAATAAATATTGATATATGTATATATATATATATATAGTGTATGCATATATACATATGTACATGTGTTTGCATATATATGTATGTATATATCTATATAAGTATATCTATATATCGATATCTATCTGTCTGTCTATCTATCTATCTATCCATCTCTCTCTCTCTCTCTCTCTCTCTCTCTCTCTCTCTCCATGCTCAATTACAGCTTGTTTGTGGGGAGGTAGGAAGGGTGAAAGGGGGAAAAGGAATAATGTAAAAAGTGCACAGCAGGGAGTAAAACAATAACTTACAAGAAAAGAAAAATAGATGGACAGTGATCAATATAATCTCTTCTATAATTTTATATGCTTTCTTGAAATGGAAATTTATTGTTAAATATTTTGAGTCCTCCCTGAAATTCTGCTGGGCACATGACAATGTTCTTTTAAAAAATAAACATTAAAAAAAGTAAAGGATCAGAATAGAACTTACTACAAAAATAATAGTCATTGATCTCAAAGTCAAACTTAAAGATGCAATCATCTCTCTCAAAATAAAAGAAAGGAGAGGAAGTAGAATTTATTAGAAAAAAAAAGTAGGGCTAACAGTCATTGATCTCAAAGTCAAACTTAAAGATTTAATCATGAAAGCGATCCACATTATATATTAGCCATATTAATATTATTTAAATGCATATTTACATTTGTGTAAATACAAACGTATAGGTGTATGTATGCATGTTGGTGTATACATGTGCATATTGATATTATATATACATATATATACATACGTATTGTGTGAGTATGTGAGTTGGTGTGAATACATATTGATATGTGTGTGTATATATGTGTGCATGTGCATATATATACACATGTGTCTGTACATATATGTGTGTCTATATGTGTCTATACATCTATATCAATATATCTATATACATATATAAATATATGTGCAAATATATATTTCTATATTACTTTATATATCTATATACATATATCTATCTATCTATGTGTATGTATATATGTATATCCATGCTCAATTGTAGTCTGCTTGGGGGAAGTGGGAAGAGATGAAAGGGGGAAAAACAATAAAGTAAAAGTGCACAGCAGGGACAAAACAATAACTTATAAGGAAGCAAAAACAGATGTACAATAATGAAGATAATCTCTTCTATTGTTTTATATGCTTTCTTGAAATGGAAATTTATGGTTACACTTTTTGAATTCTCTCTGATGTTCTGTTTGGGCACATGACAATGTTCTCTTAAAAAATAAAGATAAAAACAATAAAAGAAAAGAATTGGAGTAGAACTTAGCAGAAAGTAGGGCTAATAGTCATTGACCTCGAAGTCAAACTAAAAGAGTCAATCATGAGAGAGATCTATGTTCCATGTAAGCTTTATTAATATTATTTTAAATGTATGTTTACATATGTGTAAACACATATGTATGCACATGTGGTTACGCATGTAGGTTTGTGTACATGTGCATATAGGTATATGTATTGTTAGTGGGTGAGTGGTCAACTGTAGCCTGCTTTCGGGAGGTAGAAGGGAATGAAAAGGGGAAGAGAAATAAAGTAAAAAATTGCACAGCAGAAAGCAAAAGAAAACTTACAAGGAAGCAAAGATGGACAGTCACAAATACAACCTCTTCTATAGTTTTTTGTCTGTATTAAAATGGAAATTTATTATTGCACATTTTGAGTTCTTCTTGATGTTCTGCTGGGCACTTAACAATGTTCTCTTATAAAAGAAATATTTTTTTTTTTAATAAAAGGAAGGTTAGGAACAGAAGTTATTAGAAAAAATACAACTCGTAATCATTGATCTCAAAGTCAAACTTAAAGATTCAATGATGAGAGAGATCTATATCATATATTATCCATGTTAATAATATTTTAGATACATGTTTTCATATGTTTAAATACACATGTAATGATATATGTGTGTTGTGGGGGTAGGATGTGAATATTATATATATATATGTGAGTGTGTATATATATTTGCGTGTATATATGTGTGTGTCTGTGTGTATTTATATGTGTATATATTTATATCTATACTCATATACATAAATATATCTATGGTCAGTTGTAGCCTGCTTGATGGAGGTTGGAGGGAATGAAAGGGGGAAAAGGAATAAAGCAAAAAGTGCACAGCAGGGAGCAAAAAAAAAAAAACCTTACAAAGCTGCAAAGAAATGATGGACAGTCATGAATGTAATCTCTCCTAATGTTTTATATGGTTTCTTGAAATGAAAATTTATTATTGCATATTTTGAGTTGTCCCTGATGTTCTTTTAGATACAGGATAATGTTCTATTATAAAATAAAAATTAAAAAAAAATAAAATGAAAGGGTAGCAATAGAATTTATTAGAAACAAAAGTAGGGCTAGTTGTCATTGATATTAAAGTCAAACTTAAAGATTAGTAAGAAGAGAGAGCTACATTACATGTCAGGCACATTAGCATTATTTTAGATCTATGTTTACATACATGTGGATACATGTATGTGTATGTATACAAGCATGTGTACATGCAGAATGGAGAGGGAGAGAGAAAAAAGTGCATAGCAAAAAAAAAAAAAGAAAATTTAGAAGAAAGCACAGAAAAGCAGGGCAGCTTTGAAAATGATGTGTAGTATTCATTACATAAATTTTTAAGTAAAAAGTATGAAATAGAAATTCATGGTTTTATATTGAATCATCTTAAGTTGGGCTGTGTATGAGGAAATGTTCTTTTTTTCCTTTTTCTTTGTATTTAAGTTCAAAATGAGTAAAAAAAGAAAAAATAGGTAAAAATAAAAAAGAAATAGGTCTGATCATGTTATCTCCCCACCCTCACTCAGTCAAATCCAGTGGCTGCCTTCAGGAATCTAACATAAAAACCTCCCTTTGATATTCAAAAGCCTTTATAACCTGTCCTCTCGACCCCACCCCAGTCTTTTTACATCATATACCAATATATTTTGTGATCTAGGGACATTGGTCTCTTTGCATTCTCTCTGGCCATTTCCCATGCCTGGAATATCCTTGCTCCTCATCTCCTTCTGCTAGCTTCCATGGCTCCATTCAAATCCCAACTAAAACCCCACCTTCTATAAGAAGCTTTTCCCAATTCCCCTTAAAGGTTCTCATTCTTATTTCCAATTTATCTCATAGAGTATGTTGGTACATAGTTGTTTGGATGAGGTTAGGGCCTATCTGTTGCCCTTCTCTGTGTCCCTAGCACTCAGCACAGTGCCTGGAACATAGAAGACACTTAAGTTTAACTGGTGCAATGGATAGAGCACCAGCCCTGAAATCAGGAGGACCTGAGTTCAAATCTGGCCTCAGACACTTAACATTTCCTAGCTGTGTGATCCTGGACAAGTCACTTAACCCCAATTGCCTCAGGGAAAAAAAAAAAAGTCTAACTGACTAGTTTGAGATTTGTTGTTGTTCAGTCACATTAATCATATCTGACTCTTTGTGATCCCATTTGGAGTTTTCTTGGCAGAGATACGGAAGTAGTTTTGCCATTTACTTCTTCAGCTTTTTTTTCAGATGAGGAGACTGAGTCAGACAGGGTGAAGTGACTTGCTCAGGGTCACACAGCTAGGAAGTATCTGAAGCCAGATTTGAACTCAGGAATAGGAGTCTCTCCACCGTGCCACCTAGCGACCTGATTTGGGAAGATAGAGAGTACTAATAAAGAAAGGCTTCTGTTAGGAGATAACAGCTGTGCTAAATCTTGAAATAAAATAACTCTGAGATTCATAGGCAAAGAGACAACTCAGTTTAGTGGATACAGTGCTAGACTTGGAGTCAGGAAGTCCTGGATACAAATTACTTTCTTGCTCTGTAACCAAGCTTCAGCTCTTCATCTGTAAAATGGGGGCACTAGACACAATGGCCTCTGAAGTTCCTTCTAATGCTAGAACTAGGATCCAATGTGTAATATTAAATAAGTCAATTCACCTACTTGGACCTTGTTTTCCTCCTCTCTAAAAAAAAGACAGAGGACCTCTAAGGTGTTTTCCTACAGCTTCTAGGATTCTGTGCAGAGGGAACGGACCACAGTTCTAACTTTGTGGAGACATGGAGACGTGGAGACATGGAGAAAGAAGTAGATGAATTTGGGGGAGAATAGAATAGGCTAGAATAAAGGGTCTGACAAGGCTGGAAAGGAAGGTCAGAGCGAGCCACATTATAGAGGGTCTGGCGTGCTGGGCTAAGGACTCTGTTTTGCAAGGGGCGGAAGGCAACAATTCTGTGGGGAGACGATATGGTACAAGCTGGGCCTTGGGAAGATTATTTTAGCAGCTGCCTACAAGGATGCAAATGTGGGTGACAGGAAGGATAATAGAGTCCTCCAGAGAAATGGGGAAGTTTGAAGAAAGGGAGTTAGTTAGTCAAGGAGGGTGACCAGTTTCATGTTGGATATACTGAGTTTGGGATGATCATGGAATATTGAGGTAAAAATGACCAGCAGGTAACTAGTGACAGAAGACTATTATTCAAGCAAAAGTTAACAGTCGCAGAAGGCATCTTTGTATAAATAATTGAACCCAGGGGACCAAAAGAGCTTGCCAAGGGAGAGAGCTTAGAGAGAGAAGAGAGTCGGGCCGAGACAGAGCCTTCGGGAATATCCTTAGTGAGAAGGAGATGGAGGATGATGACTCATCAAAAACTGATCCAAGAAAGGGAGAAGTGTCATGGAAGCTGAGGGAGGGGAGAGTGCAGGAAGTGACAGCCAAAGCTGTAGAGTTTGAGGAGGATGAGGAGGAAAACAGACATCAGATCAGCAAGTCAAGTAACGGTGTGACTAAGTAGCTTCAATAGAATGCCCGTGGCAGGGTCCAGAAACCAGGACACACAGTGAAGAGGAGGAGTCAAGAAGGTGAGTCAACTCTTTGTATGGGAATTTTTTGAGGAGTTTGGCACTGGAAGGGAGAAGAGGTATAGCTATGAATCAGTCAGTAACTTCAGGAGATAGTAGACTGAAAAGACAGGTTTTTAATGATGACAAGACCCTTGAGGCAGAATAATGCTGGAGCCAGCTCTAACCAGCTCTAGAGAGCTGATTGTTAAATTTGGACCATGGGCATTTCTATCTCCGAAATCTGGCAGACTTAACCCATGAAGGCTTGATTGGTTGTTTCATTTACCTAGACTTCAGAAAGTAAGGAGAAAATATTAATGACGCAGATTAAACTGAAAAGAGTATCTTACAATCAAGCCATTCTCCAATTGATAAATGGTCAAAGGATATGAACAGATATTTTTCAGATGATGAAATTGAAACTATTTCTACTCATATGAAAGAGTGTTCCAAATCCCTATTGATCAGGGAAATGCAAATTAAGACAACTCTGAGATACCACTACATACCTGTCTGATTGGCTAAGATGACAGGAAAAAATAATGATGAATGTTTCAGGGGATGCAGGAAAACTGGGACATTGATGCATTGTTGGTGGAGTTGTGAACGAATCCAACCATTCTGGAGAGCAATCTGGAATTATGCCCCAAAAGTTATCAAACTCCACATACCCTTTGACCCAGAAGTGCTACTACTGGGCTTACACACCCAAGGAGATACTAAAGAAGGGAAAGGGACCTGTATGTGCCAAAATGTTTGTGGCAGCCTTGTTTGTGGTGACCAGAAACTGGAAAATGAATGGATGCCCATCAACTGGAGAATGGTTGGGTAAATTGTGGCATATGAATGTTATGAAATATTATTGTTCTGTAAGAAAATGACCAGCAGAATGAATACAGAGAGAGGCTTGGAGAGACTTACATGAACTGATGTTAAGTGAAATGAGCAGGGCCAGGAGATCATTATATACTTCAACAACGATACTGTATTAGGATGTATTCTGATGGAAGTGGATTTCTTTGCAAAGAGAAGATCTAGTTCAGTTTCAATTGATCAAGGATGGACAGAAGCAGCTACAACCAAAGAAAGAATACTGGGAAATGAATGTAAACTGTTTGCATTTTTGTTTTTCTTCCCGGGTTATTTTTACCTTCAGAATCCAATTCTCCCTGTGCAACAAGAGAACTGTTCGGTTCTGCACACAGATATTGTAACTAAGATCTACTGTAACCTATTTAACATGTATAGGACTGCTTGCCATCTAGGGGAGGGGTGTGGGGGGAGGGAGGGGAAAAATCGGAACAGAAGTGAGTGCAAGGGATAATGTTGTAAAAAATTACCTTGGCATGGGTTCTGGCAATAAAAAGTTATTATAATAAAAAAAGGAAAAAAATAAAAAAGAAAAGAGTACCTTACGTCAACTTCTTGAGAGCCAGTTGTGAAACTAGTGTCAAGCTGGTTAGAAATTTACCAGCAGAATTGTGCCTGAGCAAGTTGATAAGAAAAGGGGAATGGGCTAGGAGACAAGGAAAGCTTGACTATTAGATATGGAAGGATTGATGGGGCAAGCTATCAGAAGAGTCAAGAGGGGATGGGAATGAATGGCCAAAGGTAAGGGGCCATCTCCTTCAAGCAGAGGGACAATATTTTCTCAGAGAGAGGAGCAAAGGCCTACAGATGTAGAATTATTATAAGGTATAAAGTAGAGAAGATAAGGGAGCTCATGGCCTAAGACTTGATTTTTCTTTCTTTTTTTTCCTTTAAATTTTCAGTGATATTTTGTTTTTGGATCATCTTTATCTTTAAATATATCCCTTTTCCTCCCTTACCCAGAAAGCCATTCTATTGAATCAAAAAAAGAAAAAGAAGGAAAAAAGCAAAAGTCAATCACCACATCAAATAATTCTGACAAATGCATGCAGTATTCCAAATCCATATTCTCCCACCTCTGCAAAAGAAGGAGGGAGATGTATTTTCTCATTTTCTTTTCTTAAAGGATAAATTGAGTCATATTTTTATAAAATTATACAGCATTTAATTTGCTTTTTCTTCTTTCCATTTGCATCATTGTAGTCATGTTTATACTAGATCCTAGAAGCTGCCAGTATAAGCTCTACCCTTTTTAGATGAAGAAAGAGAGATTCCAGCAAGATTAAGTGACTTGCTTAGGGTCACACACCTAGTAAGTGTCTAAGGCCCAAATCTTACACTTGGGGTCTTGTTGAACTAGCACAATATTTCAAGCTGATAAGCCATGCTGCTTCTTGTATCGGCACATTAATATCTGATTATCAGCTGCATGCCACAATCAAGAAACATTTATTAGTTAGCTTTCTATGTGCCAGGCAGCATGCAAAGCATTATGAATAAAAAGAAAGGCAGCGACACTGTCCCCGTCCTTGAAGAGCTCATGTTTTAAAGGGGGGAATGACAAAGAGCAAACAACTATGTAAATGTTGGCCATTAGTTTCTCTGGCTCATTTTACAGATGAGGAAACTGAGGCAAACAGGATAAAATGACTTGACCAGGGTCAGAGAGCTATTGTCTGAGCCAAATTTGAACCCACAAAAATGAATTGTCCTGACTCCAGGCCCCAGCACTCTATCTACTACAGTAACCATCTAACTGTAGCTCTCAAAAGGAAAGCAATAGCATAAAGGGGGATTGGAAAAAGGGCTTCTTGGAGAAGACAAGATTTCAGATTTCAGCCAGAAATGACTGAGAGATGGGTGACAGCCAGGGCAAAGGTAGGTGGTAAGGAGATCAGTGTCACTGGGTCTTATCTATAAAGGTAGGAAGGGCTTTAAAAGACAAACAAAGGATTTTCTATTTGATCTTGGAGGTAATAAGGAGCTACTGGAAAGGAAATGTACAGATTAAAAATACAACCTTGGTTTCACCTCTATTCCAACTCCCCAAGCATCGGGAAAGACGAGAACCTAGAAACTTAGTTCTCAAATGCTCCCAGTTAGGAACTGAACAAAGAGCAAATCTCTGGGCCCAAAGGTAGGAATTACTGCTCATCTCTGCTGACGAGCACAGAAAGAAGGACTTGGCCTCCAATGTTTCTCCCGGATGCTTCACCAGGAAGAAGGACTCAGCCTCCAGTGTTTCTCCCGGATGCTTTACCAGCAAGTATAAGCAGGTGGGTATCTCAGCTCAAATCAGTTCCTCTTTCCTCAGCTTTTGAAATGAATTCTCTTATATGAGCCAAGTTTGTATCTAATCTAACTCCTGGCCCTTGAAAGTCTTGACAAAGCTCAGGGGCTGGTGGCTTAGCCCTTACAACCATGCTATTTCTCGCTACCTGTGTGTTTCTGTATCCATCTGTCCTTCTCCTATAGTTTTAGTGATACATTTATTTACATTGTTATCACTCCCTAATAATATTACCCCTCCCCCAAATAGAATTATGCCGAAAAGCATAGTTAAGAGAACCAAACCGACACATTGGCCATGTGTTGGGTACCAATGAGTACCTAAATCTGTGCCTTATGATAAATTATATTTCCTTATTCCTGAACACGATAGTGGTTACAGAATTGGAGATTTAGTTCTGGAAGGGACCTTGGAGACCATCAAATTCAATGCCTCTATCTTTTTTTATTTTCTTTTTTTTTCTCCCATTTTGTTTTCTTCTGATTTAATCCACACCAAATCACGTGAGCACTTCCATATACATTGTGGAACTAAAGAAGAGAATTGAACGCAAAACTGGAAATGTCTGTTATGTAGAGCTTGCTTTTCTTTTCGTACATATAATAAACTTATCATGTAACTTTCAAAACTGTCCTATTTGTTTAGGCTTCCTCTCTTGTAATTTTCATTCTTTGGGGGACCCTCCTACTGTCTGTTTCTTTCTATCAGGGAGATGGGGAGACTCATCCAGACAACCAGTGACTGTGAGAGGATTTGAATTCAGCTCCTTCTGACTCCAAGTCTGGTGGGTCATGTCTTTCTGTATTATTTACTTTGTATTATCATTGCAATATTATGCAAATTATTATAATTTATTATGGATTATTATAAATTGTTCTGGTTCGATTCCTGGCTTATAGAAGATGCTTAATTAAAGAGTACTGGTTGATTGATTGATTGTTTCTGGTCACTTGGATATCTGTCAGTTCATACATCATCTCATCTTTTCTCTGGTGAATCTATGTGGACTGAGACCAACTCTAATCTTTTCAAACTATAAGTAGAATTGTGCAGGCAGTGAGTTGGAACTCATTCTGGGGTCCCTAACTATCCATTTCTGCTGCTTACAAGCTTATGGAAAACTAGAAATAGGTGATGGTAGAGGATCTCATAAGAGCCCTGAGTTCTCCCCCACTCGACTGGGAAAGTAAACAGAAACTTTGGAGACTTTCCAATGTTAAAAAAAATGGAGTGACCATAAGAGGAAAAGACTGAATGTAAAGAAGAACATGTTCTCATTGAATAGGAGGTAAACACAGAACCTACTTCAATGATTCTTAACTTTTTCAATTAAGATCTGGAAAGATAGTCTTAGCAGAGATGAAAGATCTCAGAAATGCTAATCAATTCTATTATTATAAAGTCATGCCCTTAGAGGTGATATGGAAGAAGACTAGCAAAATCCAAACATGTTTAGTTTTGTCAAATTAAAATAGAAAAAGATCTCTACAGGCTTAGAAAACTACAAATTAACACTGTCTGTGTTGTATTTTAATCTGGCTCAATTTTTTGACCATTTAAAAGTACCTACTATATGTCAGGTACTGTTCTAAACACTTTGCCAATCTCATTTGAACCTCACAATAATCCAGAAAAGTGGATGCTTTTATTATCCCCATTTTATAGATGGGAAAATCAAAGGTTAAGTGACTTATGCAAAGTCACATAGTAAGTATCTGAGACCAGAGTTGAACTCGGGTCTTCCTGATTCCAAGTGCAAGGGCTTATTCCCTGTACCATCAGCTACCTTTAAGAACAAATATGGCAATACCATTATTAGGTCTGTATCCCAAAAAGATTCTAAAAATGGAAAAGAATCCACATGTACAAAAACATTTATAGCAGCTCTTTTTGTGATAGCAAAGATTTAGAAATTGAGTGTTTGCCCATCAGGTGGAGAAGGGCTGAACAAGTAGCATATGAATGTCATGGAATATTATTGTTCTATAAGAAATGATGAGCAGGAGGATTTCAGAAAAGTCTGGAAAGACATTGTACAGAGTAACATTAAGATTATGTGATAATCAGATATTAGTTATACTCAGCTCCTCTCAGCAATACAATGATCCAAGATAATTTCAAAAGTCTCTTGATGGAAAATTCTATCCACATACAGAGAAAGAAATATGGAGACTGAATGTAGATCAAAGTAGACTGTTTTTGCTTTGTTTTGTTTTGTTTTCTTTTGGTTTTTCCATTTTGTTCTGATTCTTCTTTTACAACATGACTAATGTGGAAAGATGTTTAATATGATTTTGTATGTATAGCCTAATATCAGATTGCTTTGCTGTCTTGGGGAAGAGGGAGGTAAAATTTTGGAACTCAAAAATCTTACAGAAATGAATGTTGAAAACTCTGTTTACACGGAATTGGAAAAAATGCACTACTATTAAGTACGAGAACAAATGTGGGCCAAGTACATTATAACAAAAAGTCAAGATGCCTGGCATTGTCTGTTAGGTAGCCAAGGCTTCTCAGTCTTGGACCTGATGCTATCAGATTCCTATGGCAGAAGAAGACAAAGTGAAGATGGCTTTCCTCTGCCTGGCAGAAACAGACCAATTTGCATACTTGATCTAAAAATTTGGAGACAATTCTCCACTTCTTAAAGACTTATGGGAAAGAGTACGTATTTGTGTGCTGGGGGTGGGAGGGGAGAAGGCCCATGGAAGTGGAACACTGAACACATTGTCTGATTTTTTTCAATGCATTTATTGTTTCTCTGGCTTTTTTTCCTCTCCTTTTTTCTTTTTTAATTCTTTATTATAAAGGATGGCTCTCTGGATGAGAGAAAAGAGAGATACAGAAGAATATTTGGGACATGAAAAAACAAATTGTATCAGTGCAATTTCATGTCTTTTAAAAAAGGTTCTTGGAGAATACAGAGATATGGACTACCTGGATGACCTCAACACCTTTGGATAACTTGGAAGAAAATGAGAAAAAAACCCAAACACAACAGCTGGGGGAGGCTGTCGGTTGACAATTGCCAATTTTGCAGAGCTCTATCAAGTGTGGGTCACTTAGTCACTACAGGGCAGAAACCTTGATCCAGAGAAGATGGATATGTTCACAAGGTAGTCAATTAAAGATGCTTCAAGTGCCAAAGATTTTGTAGGATTTGATGACTACTATGGAGAATTTGAAAAGAAAAACAATTTGTAAAGCCCCTCGACGATTTGGCTTATGGGTATAGGTTAGGAAGGATCAGGAATAGAAGTACATAAAAGGGCAATCTAGGCTGACTCTTTCCACATAATTTAAAAATCATCAGGGAAAAAATATGAATAAGATCTCAAGGATTTGGTCATCCGCCTCATGCCTGCATCAATGTTGGCTTATTGAAACCCAGATTCTTTGTACCACATTCTCACTAACCTGGAAGGCATGGGAAGGCAAGAGAGTGATAGTCACTAAAAACCTATTATATTTGTTAATGTGTTTATCCCCTCCACATCATGACTTTCCCCATCATGTTTTCAACACATCACAGTATGGAATAAGAAATAAAATGGGAATTTTTGAAGACTATTCAGTCTTTGCCCAAAGAACTCCAGTGCTCAGCGAGGGATGCCTCCAGCTCTCTTGTCAGCCCATTCTGCTCTGGGATAGCTCTGGTCAAAGAGAACAAATCCACTCCCTATTCTACATAACAACCCTTTAAATATCTGAACACAGTTAACATATGGCTCTAGAATCTTCTCTTCTTCAGGTTAAAAATCTCTGGATCCTTCAATCGCTCCTCCTATAATAGACTCAAAGTCCTTCAATATCTTCTTGATTGACCTTGTCTGATCCTCTACAGCTCAGCAATTCTGTGACACCTAGAATCACCGAGATACAATATCCCAGATATGGTCCTACCTCGCCAGAGCCCAGTAGGCCATTAACTTCCACATTCCCAGGAGCTGGGCCTCTCAGTGCAGCCCAAGAACCCAGCAGCATTTTTGGCTTCCATACCATATTGCTGACTCATTAAGCTTACAGTCCACTAAAACTCCAGGCTAGCAAGTGTCCCACAGCCAGAGCCAGGCCTGCTGACTCCATGCCCAATGCTCTTTTCACTAATACTCTGTGAATTGGGTTTGAGGGGTTCAGGTGACTGAAGTGTTTTGAACTCAAAAGTCTTTCTTAGCAATTGAAGAAAAGGGAACCTCAATTGTCCTTTCCCTCTAGCTTCTTCTGAGCCATACATGAAGTCAGGGTAAAAGGAAGTTACATCAGTTAGCCTTTGGGTCATAAGGATTCAATGTCACACTTTTCCACTACTATGTAACCCTCTCCCAAGATGGATTGATCCATCGATTTTCTCCTCTCCTCCCCCTTCTTTCCTTTCTTTTTCTTTTTGTTTTCTCGCTTTCTTCCTTCTTTTCCTTCTTTCTTTCCTCCTTCCTTTCTTCCCTCCTTCCTTCCTTCCTTTTCTCCTTCCCCCTTCCTTCCTTCCCTCCTTCCCTCCCTCCTTCCTTCCTTCGTTCTTTCCTTCCTTTCCTTCTTTCTCCTATACCTAAAGGAGTGATAGGATCAGCCATAAGGTTTAGAACTGAAAGGACCTAATCTAGAAAGTTTACAAAAGAAGAAACTGAAGTCCAGCAAATTGAAAACAAAGCCCTTCATCCTAGGACTCATAGTGAGAAATTAATGTCTTTGGACAAGCTGAAAATGGGGAACCTTGTGTTGGGCTGGGTTAGTTTCTCCACAGAGGACTGAGAATTTGTACAGCTGTTTTCAGCAAGATTTTCATGTGTCATCTTATAAATTCACAAATGGGATAGGGGAAAGGCAGATAACCTAGGAATGCGTTCTGTAAGCATAGACTCGGGGCCAGGAGACACCTTAGAGATGCTTTAGAGAAAGAAACTAAAGCCAACTTTTCCTTGTATTGACTTCTCTGAGGTCACACAGCTGGTTAATTATGGAGCCAAGAAAAGGACTTTGTAATGTTGTTTTCCTACTCCATATCAGATACCTTGAATTTTGGAAAATGTTGAAAATTCTTTCCAAGAAGTAAGACTAATTATTCCAAGTCTGCCAGCAGTTTCTGTTGATCTTCTATGAGATGGCTTTAATAAATAATATCAATCAATAAATAATAAATAAGAGTTATTTGCTCTTAATAGCATGGCAGAGAGCCATGAGGAGTGATCAGGTGACTCCAGTGGTAAAAGAGCCTGGACTTGAGAACAGTCAAGATGGTGATGGTGAAGAAGCAATACTGCCCAGTTTCCCTTTGCAGCTACTCCACAAAGTCCTGGTAAAGGCACCAGACTAAGTCTTGATTGGAAAATCCAAGGAAAAATCAGTGAACCTTTTTCTTGTCCAGGTTGTATGATACTCACAGAGGCCTATGGACATTGGGGATAGGATACAAGGACCCTGGGGGGGACTAAAATGGGGGTCTTTGACCCCATTGGCACGAGGGAAAAAAGACATCTCAAAACAAACATAAAAGGACTTAATACTTGCAAAAAGCAGAAACAGCTGTTAAATGACAGCTCATTCCTCCGAACTGGGTCTTAAATACAGAATGTACTGAAGAGGGAAAATATGCTAAGAGGTGAAGGACTAGGACTAGGGAAGTTGAAGACCTGAGGTTATGTTCTTGGCCAGGAGCAAGAACAAAACAACTTGGGTGGCTATATCTTCATGGGCTGAATTCCCCTAATTCTATGGTCCCACCGAATTAAGAGAAGAGTGAGACTAAAAACTCTCTACTCATAGCAACTTTTTGGCAGTTTGAGGGGTCATTAATCAAACTCCCTCCTTTTACAGACAGGAGGCTCAGGAAGGTGAGAGGGCTTACCCATGATCACACAAGTAGTTGATCAGAGGTCGGATTTGAACCCACAACCTCTGGTTCAAGAACCCAGGCTCTTCCTACTGTCTGCTTGCAGCAGCTTTTCACTTCTCATTATTGGCAATGAATCCATTGTCTCATTACTTCATCTACCGATGTAAACCTTAACCCATCTCTGCCTTCTTAACCTATGCTATTAATGTCCCCATAGGAGATCTACTCAACTTGCTGTAAGCTTCCCTCAAGGTCTTTTGCCATTCTGTGCCCCTCAGTGAAGCATGTGTACTGTTCCTATATCATTCCTGACTTTCCCTATGGGACCCGTCCATTCTCTGGTCATATGTGACTTGAAGGATGGCTTCCTTACATCCCTGTTATCATTAGTAATAGGCTACAGTCTTCTTGGCTGTCATTTTGCATTACTGGGAGACTGTAAGTGTTAACAAAAGATTGGCTTACTAGTGGGCAGGCCTTGTCGAAAATACCTCCACTCTCTTCCCCAGGCTTGCATTGTGTGGAAGTGGGAGCAGGTTTGGAGACCAAACCCCAACATGACCTGGCAGAAACTTTCTTTTTATTTTTTTATTAAAGCTTTTTATTGTGAAAACATAGGCATGGATAATTTTTCAACATTGCCCCTTGCATAGCCTTGTGTTCCAAATTTTCCCTTCCTTCCCCTCCACCCCTGTGGTGTTCTCTTCTTTAAAATATAATGGTTCTCTGTGGGCAGGTTTCTTGGGGAGGTTTTCTGGAGGCAGCCTTAGTTTCAGCTAAAAGTAATAATCACCTCAAATATAGCCAGCTGATAAAATGCAAATGTTTATTTTCTCCTTCCTTGGGCCCGGGTAGCTTTCTTAGAGGCCTATCTTTCTGCTTGGTTCCAAGAGCTCCCTCCGAATGTCTCCAGTGGCGTGAGATGAAGTGAATGAATCTGGCTGCGCCTCCGAGAGTGGGCTTCTTCTGAACTGCCCTGACTGGCTCACTGAAGCTCTATTTATGCTGGGTGTAAAAGGTTGACTCCTCCTCCGAGAGAGGGATTAAAGGAGGTGTGAATTCACAAAGTTACAAAGTTAACTTTGTGAATCTCCCATACTTGTGAACTCCAATGAGTACTTAAATACATTAGTGAGTTAGAGAATTTGCTAAGTGCCATGCTAAATTAGATAATTATTGCCTCTATCAACTCTAATGACTTAACACTTTGTAAGGATTCCAACACATCCCCTCCCCTAGATGGCAAGCAATCTGTGTTATACATGTTAAAATATATGTTAAATCCAATATATAAAAACATATTTATACAATTATCTTACTGCATAAGAAAAATCACCTCAAAGGAAAGAAAACGAATAAGAAAACAAAATACAGGTGAACAATAACAAAAAGTGAGATCTTTACGTTGTGCTCTACCCTCAGTTCCCACAATCCTCTCTTAGGTGTAGATGGCTCTCTTCATCACAAGATCATTGGAACTAGCCTCAATCATCTCATTGCTGGAAAGAGTCACGTCCATCAGAACTGATTGGTGTATAATATTGCTGTTGCTTTGTATAATGATCTCCTGGTTGGCAGAAGCTTTCTTAACTTGATCTGTTTGAAAATCCCTTCTTTTCCTTGGGAGACCTAAAAAGCCATCATAGTGACTGATAGTATTTCATTCAGCAGGATTTTCATGTGTCATCCTATAAATTCACAAACAGGATGGGGGAAAGGCAGATAACCTAGGAACTTAAGCCTAGAAATTAAAGCCAAGTTTTCCTTGTATTGACTTCTCCGAGGTCACACAGCTGGTTTATTATGGAGCCAAGAACAGGCCTCTGAAATGTTATTTTCTTACTCCATATCAGATATCTTGAATTTTGGAAGATGTTGAAAATTCTGCCTTCTTCTGCCTAGCCCTCCCCGATGAGCCTAAGAGTGAGCAGTATTAAAAAAAATTGCTGTGTTAAAAGGCCTTCCTTCCCGCCTTCCCTGCCACTTTCAGTCAAAGCCCTAATAAAATGAACACCATTACTTACTTAGAAAGGACGAGGATTCTTTGGTTTGTTGGAATAGATTAACCATCTCTCCCTTTTAAGCCTATGCATTCTCTAATGCTGTGACCATTCAGTCAGACTTTTGATATTCAGTCATTTTTCAGTCCTGTTCAACTCTTTACAATCCCATTTGAGATTTTTTTTTGGCATAAATACTGGGCTGATTTGCTATTTCCTTCTTCAGATCATCTTATATGAGGAAACTGAGGGAAACAGGGCATATAGTGACTTATCCAGGGTTACACAGCTAGTAAGTGTCAGAGGCTGGTTTTGAACTCAGGAAGATAAATCTTATTGCAAGTCCAGGACTCTATCCAGCTGTCTAGCTACTCTTCAATCATTCTATCTACTGATTTAAGAATGTTAAAAAAGAGACTTCAAACTTCTACAAATGAAACAGTATAAAAAAGTAGTTGTGGCTGTTTAGGAGTAGTTATGGACATTAATATTAATGTTGCCCAGCTGACCTTGCCGATACCAGCCCCTCAATTTCTCTCTTCTGCTAAGGAGGGGGAAGAAAGCATAGCCCAGTGGAGTTTTAATATTTTCAGCTTAAAAAATAACACCAAAAACAAACACAAAAGATGGGCTTGGAATTATTGAAAGAACTACAATTTCCCAATTGCAATCCAGCCCACTGTCCTCTTCTTCAGCTTGGGACCCATTTTCAATTCCCGTCTACAATTTGTGTTCACATTCAATGGCATGGCAGGAGATGTTTGGTGCATAGGAAATGGCTTGGGGAATCGGCCTGATCATAAATTGACTCATCAGCAGGGTCGGAGTTAAGAGTTCAGGGGTTCTGGTTCTAAGCAAAATGCTCAACTCTGGCTCCCTACCCAGAAGGTCTCCTTTCATGGTCTTTTAGCTCAGCTGTGGAGATAGACCTTATAGGGAGCAGACTGGTTTCTCATGAAGTCATTGAGTCATAGAATATTTGCACTAGGATTAGAATTCATGTCTTCAAGCTCTGCCAGATTCGAATGGAGCTACTTGACCTGTCTTAAAACCAAATTGAGTGGCCAATAATAGGTCCCATCCCAAGCCTTATTTGGTCATCGTAGGGGTTCTGATGGCTCCGGATGAGTATATATAGCAATTGTTTCTGATCTGACCAGAAACTCTGAGGGTCTTCTCCTCCCAGTTTGATTTTTTTTTGGAGTGGCCAAACTAGGCCATCTTTTCCCTTATTTCTTATGTAGCCTTAAATCACTGAACATGCGTTGCCTCAGACAAACCTAGACTTGGGAAAGCCTTAGGTTAAAAACACCAAGATCCCCCACTGCATCCAGAGCCATCTTCAGTTATCCTGACCTATGTCTTGCCAATGGACTCAGATGACGGTGGAGGAGAGTGAGATTCTGCCTCACTTAAATCCAACTCACTTGCAAGTTAAAACATCACCCTTCCGATATCTTTAAGACTGAAGAGTGAACAATAACAAGTGCCCTCTGTGATACCACCTATCTCTATTGGGTGAGCTTGGTTAGGGAAAAATTGGGGAATCAACTGGTCCTCTTGTTGGTGCCCTTAGCATCCCGGATCTACGCTCCTTGGTCTGGTGGTTCCTTTTGTTGGTCCCCTGCTCCAGCGGCCATGCTCTCCCAACTGAAATATACTTTTCCCACATAGTTCACTCCCTGATATTTCAATATGCTGCTTAGCTAATCTCACAGCTTTACTCACAGAAGAGCCAGTGGGCCGTGTCAGCTGGCATATGGGAGTATCTCTTTGGGCCTTCCACCCCTGATTTGGTCCTCACAAGTCTCTCTATGCACTGCTCAAACTGTAGCTTAAAACTACCTTGTGATGGCAGAGGATACAATTAATCCAAAGTCAAGCTATTTGCTGAGATAATATAGTAAAGATAGTAGTGACAAAACATCAACCACATAAACCCGTGGTGTGCTCTCCCACAGATACACAGAGTATGTATGGGGGAAGGCCAGAATGGGAATGTGACCTAAAACCACAGATAACTGTAAACTACTTTGAGGAAATGTAAACAGCAAAAGAAGCTCCCACTGTCCCATGGGGAACACTTGTACATGACCCTGGACCATCCTGGAACTATATCTTCTTTATTTGGTTTCTGTATAATACCTGACATGGCCTGGGGTTGGTGCAGGGCTCCACAATGTTACTGTATCCTGCTGCTGCCCAAGACAACTGAAAACTCCCCTAATTAACTTAAGTAACCCCAATGAAACTTGATAGTAACAAAGCTCGTGTGTGTGCGCCCTTCTTTCTCTGGTATCTCAGGGTACCACCGGACAACTGGCATAACCAGGGCCCATAATTAGGTCAGAAGGATAGCCAGTTCCCTTAGAGACTGTCAGTAGGAAACGGGAACACCCTTAGACTTTACAAATGGAAGGAAAGGCATACATGGGGTGGATGTATATGGCTTCCACTACCATGATGTCATCAGATGCTCATCATCTGGTGAGATCTCTTCTCTGTGCAAGTTGCTCTCCTGAGTCCTCTGGGTCTGCTCCCACATAGGGTATGTGACTCTGATGCTTAGCCATGGACTCCATCACCTCTGGCTTTGAGTTCAGGTTCAAGTTACTGCCATGAGCTTTTGGAGAGAACTACAACTTATATCCCAGGGTAAACAGGAACCTTGGCTCTGAGGCTCCCCAACTCTTGAGTAGTTGGTACTCTAGGCACAAGACCTATCTTATTCCTTGCCATTTTAACTCGATGAAGTCAGGTGAAGCTCGAGAGAGCAATTATTCACAAAGACAAGGCACCAAGATCCTGACAAATCATGATGAGGCATTTTCCCCGCTGAAATGTACCTTTATTGACAAGTAAAGGGCACGGACAAAATCCAAATATGATTTCGTGCCACACTTTGGGAAGGGGAGATTTTTATAGACAAAAGGAAGGGGGGAGAAACCAGTAAAGAATTGGGAATGTTTTGAAAAGATGTTTTGATGGGGATGTTTTGAAAGAATCTGGGAGGAGTTGGGGAGATGCTCGAAGGATAAAATCAGGGAAGACTTGGAGAAAATGCTTGGAGGACAAAATCAGGGGACAGATGGGGAGATGCTCGAAGGATAAAATCAGGGAAGACTTGGAGAAAATGCTTGGAAGATAAAATCAGGGGACAGATGGGGAGATGCTCTCAGTGGATTAAGGAATTGTGGTTTTAGGGAGAGGACAAGCCGGCTCTAGTTTCTGTCAAACTGACCCAAATACGCAACAAGATCCCAGTTCAAGGGATCAGATTCTGAACTCAAACTCAACTGACTCAGCAGTTGCACCCTGCTCCACTGGCTGTCCCCATGTGCCTCTGTTGCAAAATGTCATTGTTGGTATAAGGAGAGGAGAGACATACCCTTTCCTCATTGTCATGCTCACTAAGAAATATAGTCTTCGGAAAAGGCAAAGAGTAGAGCCTTTCTGGAGCTGCCTGACTCGGAGTGGGGCTGGTTTGCTTTTGATCTAGACCCCCAAGGTCATGACTGATGATCTTATAGGAGAAGGCACTGACGGTGAGGAGGAGACTGGGAAAGAACCCCACAGGAGGTGGGGGTCAACTTGAGTCGACACTTAAAAGAAGTCAGGGATTCTGAGATGGAGATGAGGAGGAAGGACAAACCAGGCATGGGGGCAGCTGGTACTTTTGTACCAGCATGGAAATGGGAAATTAAATGAGTCAGTCATTGAGTATATATTAAGCCCTTATTATATTCCAAGCTCTGTGCTAAGTGCCAAGGATACAAAAAGTGGCAAAAAATGGTACCCTCAAAGGATATAAACAGACAATTTTCAGATGAAAAAATTAAAACTATTTCTAATTATATGAGAAGGTGCTCTAAATCACTAGTAATCAGAGAAATGAAAATTAAGACAGCTCTGAGATTCTACTACACACTTGTCAGATGGCTAAGAGAACAGGAAAAGATAATGATGAATATTGGAGGGGATGTGGGAAAACTGGGACACTAATACATTGTTGGTGGAACTGCGAAAGGATTCAACCATTCTGGAGAGCAATTTGGAACTATGTCCAAAGGGCTATCAAACTGTGCAAACCTTTTGACCCATCAGTGTTTCTATTGGGCCTATATATCCCAAAGAGATCTTAAAGGAGGGAAAGGGACCCACATGTGCAAAAATGTTTGTGGCAGCCCTTTTTGTGGTGGCAAGAAACTGGAAAGTGAGTGGATGCCCATAAGTTGGAGAATGACTGAATAAGTTATGGTATATGAATGTTATGGAATATTATTGTTCTGTAAGAAATGATCAGGAAGATGATTTTAGAGAGGCCTAGAGAGACCTACATAAACTGATGCTAATTGAAATGAGCAGAACCAGGAGATCACTATACATGATGACATCAATATTATAGGACGATCAATTCTGGATGGAGATAATTGATGCCAGTTCCAATGATCTTGTGATGAAGAGAACCATCTATACCCAGAGAGCAGACTATAGGAACTGAATGTGGATCACAACATAACATTCTCATTCTTTATGTTGTTACTTGCTTGGATTTTGTTTTCTTATTCATTTACTTTCCTTTTTTAAAATCTGATTTCTCTCGTGCAGCAAGAGAATTATACAAATGTTTATATATGTTGGATTTAACATATATTTTAACATGCTTAACATATATTGAATTGCTTGCCATCTAAGGGAGGGAGTGGAGGGAAGGAGGAGAAAATCTGAAACACAAGGCTATGCAAGTGTCAATGTTATCAAATTATCTGTGCATATGTTTTGAAAATGAAAAGCTTTATAAAAAATTTTAAAAATGGTACCCTGCCCTCAAGGATCTCACATCGTAATGGGGAAGGAGGGGGCAACATTCTAGGCATGGAGGAAAGTCAGGGCAAGGGAACGACAAGGAAGCCAATTTCAAATGGAGGACCTCATGTTTTCTGTTAGAGGTAATCTTCCTTCAGTCTGCTTTCTCTGGCCCTCTTCTCTGACTTTCACCAAGCCACCAGATATTTAGCTTCTATTTCTGGTTCTTTGGCTACTGCGGGGCCCAAGTCTCCATACAGCTTCCTTTGGGCTGCTCATCTGCCCGACTCCACATGTGTGAGCAGCCCAAGGTGGGCGTGTGCAGGGGCAGTGGAGAAATCACCGAAAAGATTTGGCGTCAGATCACTGGCAAAATTAAATATGATCCCAACAATGGCCTGTGAGGTGGGGGGCTTCTCTAAGGTCTGAGAAGTAAGGACAGGCTTCAGAGAGTTTGGGGAGGAGTAGAGCGGGTCCTAGTAAGACAAAGGCCCATGTGAGCCACTGCTGGATGAGACTGGAAGGGGAGAGTCCACCATTAGATGTGCTAACCAGACAGTGTCCAGAGCACAGCCTGCCTTTGGATGTAGCAATGGGAACAAGATGAGCCAGATTTTTTTTATTATTATTATAGCTTTTTATTGGCAAAACATATGCATGGGTAATTTTTCAACATTGATCCTTGTAAACACTTCTGTTCCAACTTTTCCCCTCCTTCCCCCCATGCCCTCCCCTAGATGGCAGGCAGTCCCATACATGTTAAATATGTTAAAGTATATGTTAAATGCTATATATGTGTACATATTTATACAGTTCTCTTGTTGCACAAGAAAAATCAGATTTAGAAAAAGGTAAAAATAACCTGGGAAGAAAAAGAAAAATGCAAGCAAACAACAGAAAGAGTCCAAATGCTACGTTGTGGTCTACACTCATTTCTCAGTGTTCTTTCTCTGGGTGTAGCTGGTTGTTCATCACCCATCAATTGGAATTTGCCGAAGATAGCCACTTCCGTCAGAATTGGTCATCATATAGTATTGTTGTTGAAGTGTATAATGATCTCTTGGTTCTGCTCCAAGATGAGCCAGATTAAAGTTCTACCTCATTAAGGCTGTGGTGAGAGTTCCGGCTCCACATCCATGAGGAGCTGGGAAGAGCTGTGAGCCTAAGTGACTAGGAGGAGAGCAAGGTGCAAGTCCAGAAGAGAAGAGGGCTTGGAGTGCAGTG
Source organism: Sarcophilus harrisii (assembly GCF_902635505.1). NCBI lineage: Eukaryota > Metazoa > Chordata > Mammalia > Dasyuromorphia > Dasyuridae > Sarcophilus > Sarcophilus harrisii. The sequence continues at coordinate 17,312,212 of NC_045432.1, read as the reverse complement.
GGGGACAATGAGCTGGCTTTTGGACATTCTGACCCCAGGACACATCATTCAAAATGCCTAAAAGGGAACAGGTGACCCAGGTCTGCAGCCCAGAAAGGAGAAGGGCAAAGAGGGACAGAGAGAGAGGGATTCATAGACAAAGGGCTGAATGTGGACTCCTGAGAATCACACCCGGAGACATGATCACTGAACCCTTGGGAGCTGATAAGGTCACCGATGGGACAAGGTTTAGGGAAAAGAGAAGATGACCCCACATGGAAATCAGGGGCAAAGAACACCATGGAGTTCAGGACCAGACTCCCCATGAAGATCAAAGGCAGACCCACCCTGGAGATCAGGATCAGAGAACCCCCTGGAGATCAGTGTCAGAGACCCATTGTGGAGATCTGGGTGAGAGATTCCCCATGAGACTAGAGTCCAATTCCCAATGGAGCAGAGCCCCCTTATAGAGACCGGGGGCAGAGACCAAACATGGAGATCAGGAGCAGAGACCCCTCCATGGAAATCAAAGGCAAAGACCCCCTGCCTTGAGATCAGAGACAAACCTCCCATGCAGGTCAGGGACAGAGACACCCCATGGAGATCGGGGGACACAGACCCCCCCCCATGGAGGTCAAGATCAGAGAAATCAGTGTCAGTGACCCATTATGGAGATCAGGGTCAGAGATTCCCCCATGGAGCTTGAGGACAGAGACTCCACATGGAGATTAGTGTCAGAAACCCCACCAGGGACAGAAATTCCTCAATGGAGATCAGTGGCAGAGACCCTCCCATTATGGTCAAAGACCCTCCCCAGGAGCACAGAAGCCCAAGGAGATCAGAGACCCACTATGGAGATTAGTGTTGGAGATCTCAAAATTGAGATCAGGGTCAGAGACCACACACCGAGATCAGTGTCAGAGAACCATAGTAGAGATCTGAGTAAGAGATCCCTCATGAAGGCCTCAGGGCCTTTGCTCCCCATGAAGAGCAAAGGCAGACCCCTCTATGGACATTGGATCAGAGACTCCCCATGGAAATCAAAGACAGAAATCCCCATGTAGATCGCTGGCTGAGATGGATGAAGACATGAGGGACAGAGAGCTAAAGACCAATGAAAGAGGGATGGAAGGAGGGAGCAGAGTGTGTGGAGATGAAAGGGAAAGATTCACAGAGAAATTAGGGGGAAAAGATCAGGTCATGAGGAAGGGAAGAGAAATGTATAACGAATACAAGATGGCAGGGCTATTGTTGCAGTGACCCCATCAAGGAGATCAAGGTCAGAGACCACCATGGAAATCAGGATCAGATTTCCCCCATGGAGATCAGTGTCAGAGACCCATTATGCAGACCAGGGTCAGGGATACCTCATGGAGATCAGTGTCCAATATCCCCTGGGGTAGAATCCACTTATGGAGAGTAAAGGCAGAGACCACATATGGCGATTGCTATTGTAGAACCCCCATGGAGATCAAGGGCAGAGACTTATCCATGGAAATCAGGATCCCCATAGAGATCAAGATAGAACCCCCCATTGGGGTAAGGGACACAGACCCCCTTATAAAGATCAGGGACAGAGATCCACCCATGGAGATCACAGGGAGAGATCCACTAAGAGATGAGGGAGAGAGAGCTGAAGACCAAGGAAGAAGAGATGGTGGAAGGGGGCAGCCGAGTGTGTGGAGCTGAGGGGCAAAGATTTACTGGGAAATTAAGGGGAAAAAATCAGGTCACGAGGAAGGGAAGACAAACGTGTATGGAACAGAAAGTGACAGTTATTGTGGCAGAGACCCCACAAGGCAGATCAGAAGCAGAGACACCCTCCATGGAGATCAGGGTCCAAGATACTGAAGGGGCACAGAAGCCCTGTAGAGATCAGAGATCTCCATGGAAAATTGGTGTCAGAGACCCCAAATGCAGATAAGGGTTATAGTAGATATTCTCTGAATGCTTACAGAGATCAGTGTCAGAAACACCCCCAGGATCTGAGATCAGGGTTCAAAACTCTCCAGGGCCAGAGATGACCATGGAGATAGAGGCACAGAGCCCCCATAAAATCAGAGCTAGAGACCCTCATGATAATGAGAGGCAGAGGTATTCAGGAGTAGGAAACCCTCCCCACCATGGAGATGAAGGACAGAGACTCCCAATGGAACTTAGTGTCAGAGATCCCCCAGAAGATCAGCATCAGAGAATAGAGATTAGTGTCAGAGGGCCATTATAGAGAGCTGGCTCAGAGATCTCCCATGGACATCAGGGTCCAATACCCCACAGTGCAGGGTCCACTTATGGAGACCAAGGGCAGAGACCTCACATGGAAATCAGGGGCAAAGACACCCCACTGATATCAGAGACTGATCTTCCTTGGAGACCAGGGTCTGAGACCCCAGTGGAAATAAAGGCAGACTGACCCATGGAGATGAGGGAAAGAGACTTCCCATGGGGATAAGCGTCATAAACCCTGGGGGAGCAGAGTCCCTCTATGGCCATCAAGGGCAGAGTTCCCCTCGGTGGAGATCAAAATCAGAGACCAGCCATCAAAATCAGGGGCAGAGAACCCCCATGGATCAAAGGGACAGAAACCCCACATGGAGATCTATGGCAAAGACCCATTATGGAGATCAGGGTCAGAGATCCCCCATGGGAATCAGGATTCAATACCCCTGAGGCAGAACCCCCTTATGAGATTAGAGGAGAGTCCACATATGGAAATTAGTGTTGTAGAACCCCCATGAAGATCAATGGTAGAGCCCCCATGGTAATCAGGGGCACAGACCCTTCTAAGAGATCAGAGTCACAGACACCACGAGGGTGACACCCTCCATGGACATCAATGACAGAGATCCCCATGTAGATCAAAAGATGGACCAGAAAATTAGGGAGAGAGAGCTGAAGAAACAAGAAGAGATGGTGAAAAGGGGCAGCAGAGTGTGTGGACATGAGTGGCAGATTCAGAGGGAAATTAGGCAGAAAAGATCCGGTGATGAGGAAGGGAAGAGAAATCTGTGAGGAAAAAAATGGTATCAGGGTGATTGTGGCAGAGAGCCCACCAGGGAGATCAGGGACAGAAACCCTTCATGGGCCCTCCCAGGGATGGAGACCCCCTGTGGAGATCAGTGCAGAGACCCTGCCCAATGGAAATCAGAGGCAGACCCCCATGGAAATCAAGGTCAGAGGACCCCATGGATATAGGAGCTCATCCTACGGAGAACAGTGGCAGAGACCCTGCCCAATGGAAATCAGAGTCAGATCCCCATGGAAATAAAGGTCAGAGGACCCCCATGGATATCAAGGTGTGATACAGACCTCCTGAGAACAGAGATCCTCAAAGGACAGCAAAGACAGTTGTCCCATGGAGATCAAATTCAGGAATCGACCATCAAAATCAGCCTCAGTGAACCCCATGGAGATCAGGGCAGACCTCCATGGAGATGAGGGTCAAAGAGCTCCCATGGAGAGCAAAAACAAAGACCCACTATGGAGATTAGTGTTGGAGATCTCAAAATTGAGATCAGGGTCAGAGACCACACATGGAGATCAGTGTCAGAGAACCATAGTAGAGATCTGAGTAAGAGATCCCTCATGAACATCAGGGTCCAAGAGCCCCAAAGGGCAGAGAAACCCTATGGAGATTAGGGCCAGGGTCTCACCAGGAAGATCAAGGTCATAGATCCCACAGGAAGATCAGGTGCAGGGACTAAATATGGAGTTCAAGTCCCCCCATAGATATCAAATTCAGAGACTGACCGTCAAAATCAAGGTTAGAGAACCCCATGGAGATAAGAGATGAGACTCCACATGGAGATCGGTGTCAGAGAGCCATTATGGGGATCAGGGTCAGGGATCCCCCATGGAAATCAGGGTCAAATACCCCTGAGACAGAACTCCCTTTATGGAGACTAGGGGAAGAGACCACACACGAATATTAGTGTTGTAGACCTCCCCATAGAGATCAGTGACAGAGAACCACCCTTATAAATCAGGCTTTGTGACTCCCATAGATATCAAAGCAGACTCCCATGGAGGGGAGAGGAGGGGAGATCAGCAGTAAAGACCCCCTCATGGAGATTAGGGATAGAGAGACCCCAGGGGCAGAGATGTTCCAGGGACATCAAGGACCTAATCTCTCATGCAGATCATGGGGTGAGATGGATGAAGACATGAGGGACAGAGAGCTGAAGACCAAGGAAAAAGAAGAGATGGTGGAAGGAGGGAGCAGAGACAGGTGTGGAGACCAGGGGCAAAGATTCACAGGTAAAACCGGGGGAAAAGATCAGGTGATTAGAAAGAAAAGAGACCTATAAGGAATAAAGGTGGCATGGTGATTGTGGGAGAGACCCCACCGAGGAGATCAGGGTCAGATAAGGGAGCTCCTTCTTGGAGACCAGGGACAGAGACCCCCCCACGGAGATCAGGGTCCAAGAATCCCAAGGTGCCAAGCACCCCTATGGAGACAGGGCTAGAAACTCACCATCAGGGACAGGGCCAGAGATCCCCCGAGAAGGTCAATGCAGGAACCCATCATGGAGCTCAGTGTCATAGACCCCCCCATGGAAATCAGGGACAAAGATCTGCATGGAGATCAGAGGCAGTCCCCCCAAACCTTGGGGTCAAAGACCCACCCGTGAAGATCAGGAAAGATTCCCCCATGGAAAAAATAAGGTGCAGATAGCCCCCATGGAGATCAGAGTCACAAACACTCCCTTCAGATCAAGGCCCCCCATAAAGACTGGGGGACACAGACTCCCCCATGTAGGTCAAGGTCAGAGACCCCCCATGGAGACCAATGGCAGTGACCCATTACGGAGATCAGGGCCAGAGACCCCCATGGAGATTAGAGGCCTAGAGCCCCATAAATATCAAGGTTATATAGACCTCTATGTTGTTGAGAGGCAGAGGTGTGCAGGGTAGAGACCCTTTGTGGAGATCAGTGTCACAGACCTCTTGTGGAAATCGGGGTCAGAGTTCTTCTATCGAGAAAGGGGTCCAAGAACCCAAGGCCCAGAGAACTGCTACAGAGATCAGGGCCAGAGACTCACCACCATGATCAGGGGCAGAGATTCCCCAAGAACTTCAGGTGCAGGGACCCGTCATGGGGCTCAGTGTCATAGACCCCCCCCCCATGGAAATCAGGGACAAAGATCCTCATGGAGATCATAGGCAGACCCCACCCCTGCCATGATGATCAATCAGAGAACCCTCATGGAGATCATTGTCACAGAGCCATTATGGAGATCTGGCTGAGAGATCCCCATGGAGATCAGGGTCCAATATCTCAGGGCAGAGTCCTCTTGCAGATACTGGGTCAGAGACCACACGTGGAGATCATGGTTAGAGACACCCCATGGAAATCAAGGGTAAAGACCCCCCATGGAAATCAGGGACAGAAGCACCCTGGGGCAGAGACCCTCACAGAGACCAACAGACCCTCCATGGAGGTCAGGGACACAGACACCCCGGGGCAGAGACCCTCTGTGGACACCAATGACAGAAACCCCCATGAAGAGGACGGAGTGAGATGGAGGGAGGGACAGAGAGCCAAAGACAAAGGAAAAACAAGAGATGGTGGAAGGGGACCATAGAAGTGTGTGGAGATGTATAAGATTCACAGGAAAATTAGGGGGGAAAGATCAGGTCATGAAGAAAAGTATAAGGAATAAAAGGCGGCAGGGTGATTGTGGCAGAGCCCCCACCAAAGAGATCAGAGGCAGAGATCCCCATGAAATCAGGACAGAGATTCCTCAGAGAGATCTTTGTCAGAGACATTATGGAGATTGGGGTCAGAGACCCCTATGGAGATCAGTGTCCGGGAGCCCCAGGCGCAGAGAAACTCTATGGAGATCAAGCCCAGAGACTCATTGTGAAAATCAGGGACAGACCCACCATCAAGATTGGGTTCAGGGAAGGACCTCCCAGGGACTTCAGGGTTCTAGACTCTGCATGGGATTCAGGGGCAAAGAACACCTTGGCGATCAGAGGCAGCCCCTTCATGGAGAGCAGGGCAGAGACCCAGTATGGAGATCTGGGTGAGAGATCTCCATGGAGACAAAGGCAGACATCCCAAGTACAAAGACCCTTCTTGGAGGTAAGGGACAGATCCCGGAGAAAGATCCATTAAGAGATTAGGGATAGAGAGCTGAAGACCAACAAAAAAGAAGAGATGGTGAATGGGGCAAGAAGAGTGGAGATGAAAGGCAAAGATTCACAGGCATATTGGGGAGGAAATATCAGGTCATGAAGAAGGGAAGAGAAACCTGTAGGGAATAAAAGGTAGTAGAGTTGTGGCAGAGACCCCACAAAGTAGGTCACAGGCAGAGACCACCCATGGAGATCAGGGACAGAGTCCCCCGTAGAGATCTGTGTCAGGGACCCTTTATGAAGATCTGGATCAGAGATCTCCCATGGAGATCAGGGAGAGAGTTCCCCCCCCCCCCCCGTAGAGATCTGTGTCAGGGACCCTTTATGAAGATCTGGGTCAGAGATCTTCCATGGAGATCAGGGTCCAAGATACTGAAGGGGTAGAGAAGCTCTGTGTAGAGAAGGGACAGAGACTTCCCATGAAGAGCAGGGGTACAGAACTCCTGTGAGAATGAGGTGCAGGGACTAGTCATTCAGAATCCTAGAGCCCTCATGGAAGTTGGGGACAAAAACCCCATGAAAATCAGAGAGAGACCCCCATGGAGAATAGTGTCAGAGAACCCTTGTGGAGACCAAGGCAGATCAACCCATGGAGATCAGAGTCACAGACCCCCTGGAGCAGAGACCTTCTATGGACATCAATGACAGGTTCCGCCATGGAGATCAGATTCAGAGAATGACCATGAAAATCAGTCAGAGCCTCCATGGAGATCAGGGACCGAGACCCCTCCCTCCCCATCAGCAGTGTCCAAAACCAACCAGGGCAGAGCCCCCTCATGGAGACCAGGGACACAGGCCCCTGATGGACTTCGGTATCGGAGACCATTGTGTAGATATGGGTAAGAGATCCCCCATGGAAATCAGGGTCCAAGAGCCCTCAGTGGCAGAGAAACCATATAGAGATTAGGGCCAGAGATTCACCATGAAAATCAGGGACTGTGGTGTTCTCTTCTTTTATATAATATATATGATGGTTCTCTGTGGGAGCAGGTTTCTTGGGGAGGTTTTCAGAGGCAGCCTTAGTTTCAGTTCAAGGTAATAATCACTTCAAATGCATCCAGGAGTTAAAATCCAGTCCTTTATTGTGTCCTTCAAAGTCTTGAGCTTCAGTCCCTAGCTCCCTCCGAATGTCTCCAGTCAGCACAAAGGTGGAATATGGAATGAATCTGTCTCCGCCTCCGAGAGTGGGCTTCTGTATCTCCCAGAGTGCTCTTTGGCCCTGAGAGCTTCTTGCTTATATTCTGTACACTGAGTACACACCAATCTAGGAAACCATTATTTGTTGCAGGATTAAATCAGTTCTAAACTAGATTTAAACATTGTCTCCTCAATTCCACTTAGTACCTTGTTTCTTCTGGCCCATAATATCTCCTTGTAGGATCAGATCAATCACACTGAACCAGACTAAATCCGATCATTATTGTCTCTATCAGTTCTAATGACTTAACACTTTGTAAGAATTCCAACAAGGGACTCAGGCAGAGAACCCCTACGGAGCTCAAGAACAGAGGCCCCACACAGGTCCGTGTCAGAGACTCAGTATAGTGATCTGGGATAGAGAAGCCCCCCAATGGGAAATTAGTGTTGGAGATGCCTCAGTGGAGATCAGGGTCAGAGAACCCCCATGGAGATCAGGGTTGAAAACCACCTAGGGCAAGAGCCCCCCGTGGAGATTAGAGATGCAAAGCCCCCATAAAAATCAGAGATAGAGACCCCAGTGTTGATGACTGAGAGAGGTGTTCAGATCTCCCCTGGAGATCCTGAACAGAGACCCCTCTTTGGAGATTAGTGTTGGAGAATCCCCAATGGAGATCTGGGGCAGAGAAACCCAGTGGAGATCAGGGTCCAATACCCCCTGGGCAGAGCCCCCTTATGGAGACCAAGGGCAGACTCCCTCTGAAGATCAGAGCACACCCCCTAGAGAGATCAGGGCCAGAGACTCACTATGAAGATCAGGGGTACAGATGTCCCATCAAGATCAGGTTTAGGGAATCCCCCATGGAGTTCAGGGTTATAGAACTCTTCTGGAAATCAGGGACAAAGAATACCATGGAGGTCGGAGGCAGACTCTTCATGGAGATCAGGGTCAGAGACTCCCCACCATGTTATCAGGGTCCAATACCCCCTGGGCAGAGCCCCCTTATGGAGTCCGGGGGCTGAAATTTCACATGGGGATTAGTTTTGGAGACTACCCCCACCCATGGATGTCAGAGACACACCCCATGGGGATCGGGGCAGAGAACCCCGTGGAGATCAACGTCAGAGAAGCCCATGGAAATCAGGGGCAAAGATATGGAGGGCCACAGACAGTGGGGATCCCTAGGAGACATGTAAGTCCGGTTAGTCCAGTAAAAGAAACCGCTGACAGAGTCTGGGTCGGCTCCCCATCCCCCCAAGGCTCTCAGCCTTCCTGAGAAGTCGGGGAGGTGACAACCCAAGTTGTGACTGAAGCAGAGTGACAGCAGCTGGCAAAGAGACATCTACACACAACAGCAAGTCATGTGGTCCCACGTGTAGTATATGTCTGGTCTCTGCCCTTAGTCTGCCTAAGGGGGCTCTTCCCCTGGGGGAACTGGACCTTGATCTCCATGGGGGAATCCCTGACCCTGATCTCCAAAGTGGGTCTCTGATGCTTATCTCCACAGAGGAAATCTGACCTTGATCTCCATGGAGAGTCTGTCCTGGATCTACATGGGGGATGGAAACCTGATCTCCTTGGTGGGGTCTCTGCGACAATAACCCTGCGACCTTTATTCATTACAGATTTCTATTCCCTTCCTCATGACCTGAACTTTGCCCCCTAATGTATCTATAAATCTTTGCCACTCATTGCGACACACCCTGCTGTCCCCTTCTACCATCTCTTCTTTTTTACTGGTCCTCAGCCCTCCATCCCTCACCTCTTTGCCATCTTACTCTGTGACCTGCAGAGCTGGCTCTGGCCTTGATGTCCATGGAGGGTCTCTGCTCCCTTAGTGCCTGTGATCCTCATCTCCATGAAGTATGTGCCCCTCACCACCACTGGGGCCTGCCTTGATCTTCCTGGGGGTCACGGATGCTGGTTTCCATGGAGGGTCTCTGCCACTGATCTCGATAGCAGATCTGCAACACTAATCTCCATGTCTCAGCTCTCCCCTAGTCCCCATAAGGGAGATCTGCCAGGGGGTGTATTAGATCCGAATCTGCATTGGATTTCTCTGTCCCAGATCTCCGTGGGTGGTCTCTACCTCTGAACCCCTCTGCCTCTCACTAATGTTGGGGTCTCTAGCCCTGAGTTGTTGGGGGCTCAGTGCCTCTGATTTCCTTGGGGGTCTCTGGCTCTGGGAGCTTTTCAAGCTTGATCTCCATTAGAGGGGTCTCTGCTGCTGATCTCCAAGGAAGCTCTCTGTTTCTGGGGGAGGATTTGACACTGACCTCCATAGGGCTTCTCTGACCTTGATCACCATGGAGGGGCCTTCAGCACTAATTTCCCATGGGCGGTCTCTGTCCCCGCTCTCTGTAATGCATCTCTGACACGATCCCTATGTGACGTCTCTGTCCTTGAGCTCCATGAGGGATCTCCAGTTCTGATCTCTACAATGGGACACTGGCACTGATCCCCATTGCAGGGATCTCTGAGCCTCATTTCCATGGGCATCTCTGACCTTCATCTCCATGGGGGAGCTCTGTCCCTGTTCTCCATGTGGGGTCTCTACCTGTGCTCTCTATGGGGGGTCTCTACCCCTGATCTCCATGGGAGGTTTCTGCCCCTTATTTCCCTGGGGGATCTTCCCTGATCTTCATGTGAGTACTTTGACCCTGATCACCGTGGGGAATCAGTCTCTGATCTCCATGTGGATCTTTGCCCCTGATTTTTATGGGGTTGATCACCCTGAGCTCCGTGAGGGGTTACTGCACCTGATGTTCTTGCACCTGTTCCCCTGATCTTCATGGTGAGTCTCTGCCCCTGATCTCCATAGGGGGTCTGTCTCTGATCTCAATGGGGGGTCTTGGCTTTTAATTTCCATGTGAGGTCTCTGCCCCTGGTCTCCATAAGGGTGCTCTGCCCTGTGGGGTCTTGCACTCGGATCTCCATGGGGGAATCTCTGACCCTGATGTCCATAATGGGCCTCTGACACTGATCTCCATGGGGGGTCTCTGATGCCATGTCTATTGGGGTCTGCTGTTGATCTTCATGGAGTATTCCTAGCCCTGATCTTTATTGGGGTTCTCTGCCCCTGGGGGTCTTGGTCCATGATCTCCATGGGGAGGTGTCTTCTGCTAAGCTTCATCAAGGATCTCTGTCACTGGGTGGATTCTGATCCTAATCCCCATAGGAGGTCTCTGACCCTGACTGCCATTGTTTCATTTTCAATACTTATCTCCTTGAGGGGTCTCTGTCCCAGATCTCCATGGAGGGTCTTAGCCCCTGATCTCTCTTGGAGGTGTGTGATCCTGGTCTCTAATTCTGATGTACGTGGGGGAGTCTGCCTCTGATCTCCAGGTGAGGTCTCTGATCCTGATTTCCAAGGAGGAGTCTATAAAATTCAACTCCATGATGGGTCCCTACATCTGATCTTTGTGGTGAGTCCTTAGGCCTGATGTCCAAGAGCTTTTCTGCCCCTTTGGTATCTTGTACCCTGATCTCCATGGGGGATCTCTTACTGATCTCCATAATGGGTCTCTGACATGGAACTCCATGTCGGGACTCAATTCCTGATCTCCATGGGGGGGTCTCTGTCTCTGATCTACTTTGTGGGGTCTCTGCTTCAATCACTCTGCCACATTTCATTCCTTACACAGTTCTTTTCTCTTATCTTTTGCTCCTGATTTCCCTGTGAAACTTTGCCCCTCATGTCCACACACTCAATTGCCCCTTTCCACCATCTCTTCTTTTTTGCTGGTCTTCAGCTCTCTATCCATCATATCTTAGTGAATCTCAGTCCATGATTTCCATGTGCTTGATGTCCATGGAGATTCTTTGACCCAAGGGAGGGGTCTGTTACCCTGTTCTCAATGGGAGATCTCTGCTTCTGATCTCCATGGGGGTCTCTTTCCTGGGGAGGGGGATGATTCTGACATTGTTCTCCATAGGAGGTCTCTGATCCTGAGGGCGTTCTCTAACCCTTGATTTTCATGGGTGGGTAATGAATTCGATCTCCATGGGGGGGTCTCTTTTTGGACTCTGAGTCTCATGTCCATGGGGGGGGTCTCTGTCTGATTTCCATGGGGTCTGGGCTGCTGGTCTGCATAAGGGGGCTCTTCTCCCTGGGGAGGGTCTTGGATCCTGATGCCCCTGGAGGATCTCTGACCCTGATCTCCATAACTGGTCTCCAACACTAATCTCCATGAGTTGTCTGTCTCTGAATTCTGTTGGGGGTCTCTGACCCAGATGTGCATGAGAGGTCTGTCTCTGATCTTCATGGAGAGAATCTGACACTAATCTTAAGCATGACCTCTGCCTCTGCTCTGTTGGGGGTCTCTGACCCAGATGTGCATGAGAGGTCTGTCTCTGATCTTCATGGAAAGAATCTGACACTAATCTTAAGCATGACCTCTGCCTCTGCTCTGTATAAGGAGGCTCTGTCCAGGGGCTTTGGCCCTTGATCTCCAAAGGGGATCTCTGTCCTCGATGTCCATGGAGGGTGTATACCCAGAGGCATCTGTGACCCTGATTTCTATGCGGTGTCTCTGGTGCTGATCTCCATGGGGCATCTACATCCCTGGTCTCCATGATGTGGCTCTGCCCCAGGGAATCTTGCCCCATAATCTCAGTGCAGAAATAGAAGGTCTCCGGGTGATTGCTGCAGAAATCTCACCAAAAGTGATCAGGAACAGAGAATCCTATGGAGATCAGAGGCACAGAGACACCTCCAATGAGATCAGGGTCAGAGACCCCCATAGTGATGAGAGGCAGAGGTATTCAGGGGTAAAGACCCCCATGAAATCTGGGACAGAGACTTTTCCACGAAGATTAGGATCAGAGACCCCTCCAATGGAGATCAGGGCCAGAGACGCCCATAGTGATGAGAGACAGAGGTGTTCATGGGTAGAGACCCTCCATGAAATCTGGGACAGAGACTTCTCCATGGAGCTTAGTGTCAGAAACCCCAACATGGAGTTTGGGGCCAAGACCCCCCCATGGGGAACAATGTTGGAAACTCCCCATGGAGATCCGGGTTGGAGAAGGAGATGTCCCATGGAAATCAGGGTCACAACCCCACGGAGGGCAAAGATGCTCCATGAAGCTCAAGGACGGAGTCCCTCCATGGACACCAAATTCAGAGACTGACCATAAAGTCAGAGTCAAAGTACCCCCATGGAAATCAGAGTCTGAGACACTATATGGAGATAAGAGTCAGAAACCTCACCAAGGACAGAGACACCCCCCTCTCCCATGGAGATCAGGAACAGAGACTCCCTATGGAGATCTGTGTCCAAGACTCACTATGGAGTTCCGGGTCCCAATGCAGATCAGGGTCCAAGAAACCCCAGGGGCAGAGAACCTCTGTGGAGATCAGGGCCAGAGAGTCACCCAGAAGTTCAAGGACATAGACCCCCTGTGAAGATCAGGAGCAGGGATATGCCTAGACTTAAGAGTTATAGAGCCCACATGGAAATCAATGGCACAGACCACTCTGGACATCAGAGGCACCCCCCCCCCCCGGAGAACAGGTACAGGGACCTCCCATGGAGACCAGGGCCAAGACACACCATAGAGATCAAGGTCAGAGACCCTCCCATGAAAATCAGGAGTGAAGATCCCCCACTGATATCAGAGACAGAGCCACCGTGGAAATCAGTGTGAGAGACCGTGGAGATCAAGGCTGACCCTCTATGGGTCAGAGGTCAGAGATTCCCCATGGAGATCAGGACCCATTACCCCCGGGGCAGAGCCCCCTTGCGGAGACCACAGGAAGAGACCATGTACGGAGATTACTGTGGAAGACCCCTATGGATAGCAGTGGCAGAGAACCCCCATGGAAATCAAAGACAATCTGCCCATTGAGATCACAGACAGGCCCACTGTGGACATTAGGACCAGCGACCCCCCCCCCCATGGAGCTCAGGTGCACAGGCCCCTGGGAGCACAGACCCTCCATGAGCATCAAGAACAGAGGCCCCCATGTAGATTATGGGTTGAGATGGACAAAGGAATGAGGGATTGAGAGCTGAGGAGCAACGAAAAAGGAAAGATGAGGGAGGGGGAGCAGCAGAGTGATTGGAGATGGGGGTAAAGCTTCACAGGGAACTGAAGGGGAAAAGATCAGGTCATGGGCAAGGGAAGAGAAACACGTAAGGAGCAGAAGGGGCCAGGGTTGTTGTTGCAGAGACCCCTCCCTGGAGGTCATGGACACAGACCCCCCATGGAGATGAGGAGCAAAGACCCCCTACTAAAATCTGAGATAGACCCCCCCATTGATCCAGGGCAGAGACCCCTCATGGAGCTCAGGCGCAGACCCCCTATGGAGATCAGGGCCAGAGAACCCCACCATGGATATTCAGTCACCTACTCACTCTGGAGATCAGGGGTAGCGTCTCCCCAAGGCTATTTGGTCCCCGAGGCCCCTGGAGATCGGAGGCAGAGACTCCCATGGAAATTATTGGCAGAGACCTTCATTCCAAATCTGAGCCAGAGACCTCCCATGAAGCTCAAAGGCAGACTTGTCATGGACAGCTGGGTCAGTGATCCCCCATGGAGGTCAGGGACACAGACAACCCATGGAGACCAAACACAGACACCAGACACAGAGTTATTAGCCAGACTCCCCGTAAAAATAAGTGCAAAAAGTCCCAACTGAAATCAGAGAATGACCCCCCCATGGAGATCGTAGTTAGGGACCCCTCATGGATGTTAGAATCAGAGACACCCCACCATGGGCATTTTGGTCACAGGACTCCTTTGGAAAGCAGGGATAGACACCCCCAATGGAGATCAGGCATAGAGACCCCTATGGAAATCAGGGGCAAAGACCACCAAATGAGATCAGAGACAGATAGACTTTGGAGATCGTGGTCAAAGATCCCCATGGAAATCAAGAGTAAAGACCCATCGTTGAAATCAGAGAGACTCCGGAAAAACATAATGGTCAGAGACTTGCCATGGAGATTAGATCAGAGACTCCAGATAGTGAGCAGTGTCATAGACTCACTGAGAGACCGACCATAAAAACCGGAGTCACAGAACCCCCATGGAGATCTAGGTCAGAGACTTCCTATTAAGGTCGGTGTCAGGCAGCCCCGGCCCGGTAAAGTGACATCCCAAGGAGATCAGGGTCACAGAACCCTTGAGGGCCAAGAATCTCCAAGGACATCAAGGACAGAGAACCCCAATGGAGATCACAGTGTGAGATTCACTAACAGATGATGGACAGAGAGCTGAAGGCCCCAGAAAAAGAAGAGATCGTGAAAGGGAGCAATCGAATATGTGGAGATGAGGGCAAAGATTCACTGGGAAATTAGGAGGAAAAGATCAGAAGGGAAGAGCAACGTGTAAGAAATAAAGGGTGGCAGGGCAATTGTGGCAGAAACCCCACAAAGGAGATCAAAGGCAGAGACAGAAATCATGGACAGAGGCCCCACATGAAGATCTGTGTCAGAGACCTTTTTGGAAATCTCGGTCAGAGATCCTCTAGGGAGATCAGAGGCACAGCTCTCATGGAAATCAGGGTCACAGAACCCAGTGGAGATTAGGATCAGAGATCCTGCATGGAGATCAGGGAGCAAGACCCCTCAGGGGCAAAACTCCTTTATGGCACCCAGGGACACAGTTCCCCCCCGCCATGGAGATCAGGGTGAGAGAACCCCATGGAGATCAGGTTAGTGAGCCCACATGGAGATCAGAATAGACCCCCATGGATGTTAAAAGTAGAGCCCCTCCATGGAGATCAGTGTCAGAAACCAATTATGGAGATCTGCATCAGAGACCCTCATGGAGATCTGAGATACAGAGTCCACATGGAAATCAGGACCAGAAACACTCATAGAGATGAGAGCAGACCCCCCCCCCACTGTATAGTAGTAGAACAGACCCCTCAGGGTCACAGGATCCCTTTGATGATAAGGGGTAGATACCCACTATGGAAATCAGGGGCTAAGGGGGCATCTCTGACCCCAAATGGATCAGAGACAGAAGCTCTACGGAGATTAAAGTTAGAGACCCACATAGAAATCAAGGTCACAGATCCCCTAGGGAGATTAGATTGGGATACAATATGGACAATAGAATCAGAGATCCCCCATGGAGATCAGTGTCCAATGCTCTCTGCGGCAGAGCCCGCAAATTGAGACCAAGGGCAGAAAACTCACATGGAGATTAGTGTCGAGTTGCCCCATGGAGATCTGTGGCAGAGACCCCTCATGGAAATCAGGGCCAGACACCCCCATGAACCTCATGGACATCTGGGTCACAGATCTCCCATGGACTTCAGGGACACAGACTTCCCCCTAGAGACCAAGGGCAGAGATCACATATGAAGATCAGGGTCCAAAAACCCCTTTGGAAATCGCAGGCAAAGACCCCAACTGATATCAGAAACAGATCCCCTATAGAGATCATGGTCAGAGAACCACAATGGATATCAAAGGCATAAACCCCTCATGAAGATCAAGGTCAAAGATCCCTGGGGGTAGAGACTGCTCACAGACATTAAAGGCAGAGATGCCATTTGGAATTGAAACTGGGCAACGGACCCCCTGTGAAAGAGATCCCCCATGGCGATCAATGACAGAAAGCCCCACAGAGTTCACAGCGTGAGATTCCCTAAAAGATGATGGATAGGAAGCTGAAAATCAATGAAAAAAGAAGAGATGGTGGAAGGGGGCAGTAGAGTGTGTGGAAATGAGGGATAAAGATTCACAGGGAAATTAGGGGGAAAAGATCAGGTCATGAAGAAGGGAAGAGAAACGTGTAAGGAATACATGATGGCAGGGGTTGTTGCAGAGATCCCACCGAGGAGATCAGGGGCAGATCTCCATGGTGGGTCTCTAATCATGATCTCCTTATACGGTCTGTCTGTGATGTCAAATGGCAGTCTTTTTTGCCGATTTCCCAGGGGGCTCTCTGACCTTGGTCCCCAAGCGTGATCTCTGCCTTTGGTCTCCATGGGTCGTCTGTGTCCTTGACTTCCCCAGGGGTTCTCGGACCAAGATGTTCATGAGAGGCCTGCCTCTGATCTTCATGGGTGAGGGTGTGTCCCTTGTCCCCATAAGCGGGCTCTGCCCCTAGAGTTTCTTGAACCCTGATTTCTATGCAGGATCTCTGACCCTAATCTCCATGGGGAATCTGTGACCCTGATTCCCATGGGTCTGTGTGGGTCCTTGCACCTAATCTTCATAGAGGTCTATGCCCCTGATCTTCATGGTGAGTCTCTGGCCCTGATCTCTGAATGGTTTCTCTGCCGCTGGGTTTCTTGGATCCTGATCTCCATGGGGGAATCTCTTACCCAGATTTCCATGAGTCTCTGACACAGATCTCCTTGTGGGGTCTCTGTCCCGACATCCATAGGGGTCTGTCTTTGAGCTCTATCCTTGAGCTCCATGGGGAATCTCTTACCCTGATTTCCATTGTGTGGTTTCCTACACTAATCTCCATGGGGGGTGTCTGTGTTTGTGTATTCATAAGGGGCTCTGCCCCTGGGGGGTCTTGGATCCTGATCTCCATAGGAGGCCTCTGACCCTAATCTTGATAGAGCGTCTTTTTTACCATCTCATTGGGATTCATTGCTTTAAATTTCTATGGGGGCATCTCTGACCTTAAGCCCATGGGAGGTCTGCCTTTGATCTTCATAGGGAATCTCTGGCCTTGATCTTCATTGGGGTTCTCTGCCCCTGGAGGATGGGCCATAATATCCATGGCAGGACTTTCTGCCACTGATCTCCACTGGGGATCTCTGTCCCTGGGAGCTTACACTGATCTCTATGGGGGGGGGGGGTCTCTGACTGTGATCTCCAATGGGATTTTCTGACCCTGATTTTTATGGAGGGTCTCTGAATCTGATTTTCAAGAGGGTGGTGTCTTTGCCCTTGATGTCCTTGGAGATTCTCTGCTCCCGGGAAGTCTGTGACCCTGATAGCCATGGGGGATTTTGCCACTGATTTCTGCCCTGATCTCCAAGGGCGGTTAGTCTCTGCTATTAATGGGGCTTTTTGCTTGATGTTCATGATGGGGTCTGCCTCTGATTTCCAGGTCTCTGCCCCTGGTCTCCAAAAGGGGGCTTTGCCCCAAGGGGTACTAGACCTTGATACTCATTGGGGATCTCTTACCCTGATTTCCATTAATGTTCTTTCCCCCTTATTTTTATGGGCGAGACCGCCCAGAATTTGATCTCAATCTGTCTTTAATGTCCATGGAAGTTCTCTTTTATCTCCATGGGGGTTTTTGCCCCTGATTGCCATGGGAATCTATGAATCTGAATTCCATGGAAAGTCCCTGCACCTCATCTTCATGGTCGGGGCTATTCCCCTGTTCTTCATGGTGACTCTCTGTCCCGATCTCCACAGGGCTTCTGTGCCCCTTTGGTACCTTGGACCCTAATCTCTATGTGGGATATCTGACCCAGATCTCCAAAATGAGCCTCTGACACAGGTTTCCATGTGAAGACTCTGACCCTGATCTCTATGGGGGGTCTTTGCCTCTGTTCTACTTTGTGGGGTCCCTTCCACAATAGTCCTGTCGCTTTTTATTCCTTACTCTTTCTCTGCCCTTCCTTATGACCTGATCTTTTCCCTCTAATTTCCCTGTCAATGTTTCCCTTTTATCTCCATACACTCTGCTCCCCCCTTCCACTGTCTTTTCTTTTTCATTGGTCTTCAGCTCTCTATCCCTCATCTCTTAGTTTATCTCACTCTGTGATCTCCATGGGTGTCCCTGACCTTGTTCTCCATGGGGTGTCTGTGTCCATCTCCATGGGGGTCCATGTTCCTGAACTCAATGGGGATCAGTGTCCCTGATCCATGGGGACCCATGCCTTTGGTCTTCATGTGGGTCCGTGTCCCTGATCTCCATGGGGGTCCATGTTTTTTGATCTCCATGGGGGTCCATGTCCCTGATCTCCATGGGGATCCGCGTCCCTGATCTCCATGGGGTGTCTGTATCCTTCATCTCCATGGGGGTCAATGTTTTTTATCTCCATGGGGGTCCATGTCTTTGATCTCCATGGGGGTCCGTGTCCCTGATCTCCATGGGGATCCATGTCCCTGATCTCCATGGGGGTCCATGCCCCTGATCTCCATGGGGGTCCATGTTTTTCATCTCCATGGGGGTCCATGTCCCTGATCTCCATGGGGATCCGCGTCCCTGATCTCCATGGGGTGTCTGTATCCTTCATCTCCATGGGGGTCAATGTTCTTTATCTCCATGGGGGTCCATGTCTTTGATCTCCATGGGGGTCTGTGTCCCTGATCTCTATGGGGGTCCATGTCTTTGATTTCCATGGGGATCCATGTCCCTGATCTCCATGGGGGTCCATGTTTTTTATCTCTATGGGGGTCCATGTCCCTGATCTCTATGGGGGTCCATGTTCCTGATCTCCATGGGGGTCCATGTCCCTGATCTCCATGGGGATCCATGTCCCTGATCTCCATGGGGACCCATGCCTTTGGTCTTCATGTGGGTCCGTGTCCCTGATCTCCATGGGGTTCCATGTTTTTTGATCTCCATGGGGGTCCATGTCCCTGATCTCCATGGGGATCCGCATCCCTGATCTCCATGGGGTGTCTGTGTCCTTCATCTCCATGGGGGTCAATGTTTTTTATCTCCATGGGGGTCCATGTCTTTGATCTCCATTGGGGTCCGTGTCCCTGATCTCCATGGGGATCCATGTCCCTGATCTCCATGGGGGTCCGTGTCCCTGATCTCCATGGGGACCCATGCCTTTGGTCTTCATGTGGGTCCATGTCCCTGATCTCCATGGGGATCCGCGTCCCTGATCTCCATGGGGTGTCTGTATCCTTCATCTCCATGGGGGTCAATGTTCTTTATCTCCATGGGGGTCCATGTCTTTGATCTCCATGGGGGTCTGTGTCCCTGATCTCTATGGGGGTCCATGTCTTTGATCTCCTTGGGGTCTACCCTGATCTCCATGGGGGGCTTCCTTTGATCTCTATGGTGTTCTTAGTATCCATAAGGGGGTTCTGCCTCAGAAGATATTGGACCCTGATTTCCATGGGGTATCCTTGACCCTGATCTCCATAATGGGTCTCTGATCTTCATGGGAGGTTTCTGTTAATGACATGCCCCGGGTCTCCACAAGGGGGCTCTGCCCTGTGGAGGTTTGGACCCTGATCTCCATGGGGTGGGGGGTGTCTTTGCCCCTGGTCTCCAAAAAGCAGATCCTTTATCTGACCCTGATCTCCTTGGTGGGGTCTCTCCCACAATCACCCTGCCACCTTTTATTCCTTTATAATTGTTTACTCCACAATTTCCCTGTAAATCTTTGCCCCTCATCTCCACACACTCAGCTGCCTGTTTCCACTGTCTCTTCTTATTCATCAGTCTTCTGCTCTCTTTACCTCATATCTTCATCCATCTCACTCTGTGATCCACATGGTCTGCCCCTGGGGTCTCTATGACCCTGATCTCCTCGGTGGGATCTCTGCCACAATCACCCTGCTTTCTTCTGTTCTTTACACGTTTCTCTCCCCTTCCTCATCACCTCATCTTTTCTCCTCAATTTCTCTGTGAATCTTTCCCTTTCATCTCCACAGACTCTGCTCCCTCCTTCCATCATCCCTTCTTTTTCCTTGGCCTTCAATTCTCTGTCCATCATGTCTTTATCCATCCACCCCATGATCTACGTGGCTGACTGAGACCGTGGCTACCTCCAAGACTATGGCTGACTCCGAGACCGTGGCTACCTCCAAGACTATGGCTGACTCCGAGACCGTGGCTGCCTCCAAGACTGTGGCTGACTAAGACCGTGGCTGCCTCGAGACCGTGGCTGCCTCCGAGACTGTGGCTGAATGGATGGGGACCAGGTCGGTTTGCTCTATACATTCCCAGAACTGCTCCATTCACCATGTCCTGGGAACTGTTTGTCAGGGAGGAAAGGCAGGAGAACAGGGCCTGATCCCAGAGCTTGGCTAATTTATAGCTTCCTTTTGAAGAAATATCCAACTTTTCCTATTCAACTGGGGCCTGAACCATTGCCGGTTGCCTTGACGTGTGAGAAAGTGAGACCCCCAGGAGTCTGCCCGGCCTACCTCACTTTAGTCCGATTCACCTGGAATCAATGGTGACACCTTGTGGAGGGGACGTTTGTCTGCTCTAGAATGAAGGACGGACATCAACAGAACGTGTCATGTTCAGACCTACTCTGATACCTTTTACAGCTGAATGGAGTGTGGACTGAAGGGGGAGAGACTGAGGCAGGGAGCTCCACCAGCATATATTATAATAGATCAGCCAGAGGTGAGGGGGACCACACCCTAGCATTGACTGCCAGGGAGAGAGGGGAGCGTGTACAAAACAAAACATCAATATCAACATGTTTGGCAACAGATTGGATCGGGGGGGGGGGGGCAGCTGAGTGAGAGTGAGAATCCAGATGCCTCCTGGGGCAAATAAGAGGCAGAAGTTGGGGTGAAGAAGAAGACTCCCAATTCACCAATGGCAAAAGTGAAAGTGAATAAATGAAAACGCATTTGAACAAGTAATAATATAAGCAATAAAAGCATTTGAAAAGTGCCATTACAATTAGGAGATCTCTCAAGTGAGGGAGCCGAGCCTCTCCATTCAGGGAAAAGGAATATTCTATATTCTGGAATACAGAACAGAAGACCACTGGGGTAGTGTCAGGAGACTTGGGGCCCAGTATCAGACCAGTCCCTGTAGGCCTTGGCCAGGGACCTTCCCTCCTCTGAATCTAGGTTTCTAGTTGTAAGACAAGTGGGTGGAATTAGATGCTCTCCAAGGCCTCCCACAGACTCGGAGGTTCTGTGATTCCAAGGCAAACAGGAATGGGAAACTCCATCTATTTCTTGGAGCCCGATAATTCCACCGAGGCACAGGGAGGACTTCGAGGTGGAAAACAATGGAAAGAGAAAACTCAGTTACAGCAATGGAGGCAACCATGCAGCCATTGAGGTCCTTCTTAAAAGACTAGTTTTCCCCGCAGAAGCTATCAGTTCTGTGTGAGTCATTAGAACTTTAGTGGATGCACTGGGGTATGCCCAGGGTTGAACTGCAGAAAAAGAACCAGGGGACATACAATTCGGATTGATCAGAGATTTAGACCTGAAAAGGACCTGAGAGGCTATTTTGTGGATGAGGAAACTGAGGCTGACAGATTAGGTGACCTGTCCAGGATTGCACAGCTTATAAGTGTCAGAGATGGGAATTTCCACTGTGCAGCCCTCCCCATCCCCATGGGAACTCCCATCAGGATAGATATAAAAGGTCAATGCAGAAAATGAGAACCAGAAGGTCCATCATCTTGTGCAAATCTTTCATTTCATAAGAGGAAGCTGAGATTCAGAGAAGGGATGGGACTTGCTTAGAGTCAAAGTAGTAGGTCCAGGATTCAAATCCAGGACCTGTGGCTTCAAATTTAGTGGAGAATCAGGACTTGAACATGAGAGGAGTCTTCTTCTAGGGTTGAACCTTCTAGGATCATCAGTGCAGCCCTTAGACCAGCCACCTGTTATTTTTCTCTCTAAATACATGACTGGCCCACTTCATTCTCTCATTTACATCTCGGTTTCTAGAGTGAGTCTCCTGATGCTCAATTCAGCATTTCTTTCAGGGAGGTCGGGACAAAGAGAAAAGAAACCTGATGTTCAAATGAGTTCTGTTGGACGCTCCTAGCTGCTTCATAGGCCACTTTCCTTTAACCTTATGGAGGGGAACATCCTACTACAGATCCAAAACATGGCCCCTGATCTGCAAGAGTCGAGCATAGGATGGTGTTATTTCATCTGCCAAATAAGAGGAGACAGTGTGGTACGATGGGAAAAAACAGTGACCTAGGAATTGGGAAACCTGAATCTGGGTACTACCACTAAATAGCCAGGTAAACCTGGGACTCTAAACTTCTCTCTCTGATTTCAGCTGTCAAGGGGAGGGGTCAAGAGATCTGCCCGTCCTAACTGGAAGGGTTGCTGGGAGAATTAAGTAAGCTTATTCTGTAAAAATTTTTTGAAAACACTTTCTATCACTTCTTCATAAAGGTGGGGGATATCATATATCATAGACTGACTGTGAAACTTGGTTGATGGGTGTTCAGTTCTGCTGATCTCTTGCCTTCTTTGTTTTAGAAAATCATTCACTATGCAAAAATGTTTGTGGTGACAAGAAACTGGAAACTGAGTGGATGCCTGTCAGTTGGAGAATGGCTGAATAAGTTATGGTATATGAAGGTTATGGAATATTATTGTTCCATAAGAAACGATCAACAAGATGATTTCAGAGAGGCCTGGAGAGACTTACATGAACTGATGCTAAGTGAAGTAAGAGAACGTTGTACACAACAACAGCAAGATTATACGAGGATCAATTCTGATAGATATGGCTCTTTTCAACATCGAAGTGATTCAGGGCCAATTCCAGTGATTTTGTGATGAAGAGAGCCATCTGCACCCAGAGAGAGAGAACTGTGGGAACTGAGTGTAGATCACAACATAGTATTTTTACTTTTTTGTTGTTGTTTGCTTGCATTTTGTTTTTTTCTCATTTTTTTTCCTTTTTGATTTGATTTTTCTTGTGCAGCATATTAGAAGAATTACACAGTCTTCTAATAGAAGAATTGCGCATGTTTAACATATATTGGATTACTTGCTGTCTAGGGGAAAAAGTGGGGGAAAGGGAGGAAAAAATTGGAACACAAGATTTTGCAAAGGTGAATGTTGAAAATTATCTATGCAAAATGTCTTGAAAGTAAAAAGCTTTATAAAAATATAATTCATATCTTATTTTTAGTTATTTTAATCAAATAATCAGGTTTCCTTAATACCCATCTTTGAGGGAATGAACATTTGAATTTAGAGTAAAGAAAGAAGAGGGGCAAATCATTTTGCCGTGTTGAGCTCTTAACAAAATGTAGATTTGGCTTCCTGGAGAGAGTGTAGATATAGAGTCAGACGACCTCCATTGAAATACCCCTTCTGATATGGATACCCAAGAAAGCACAAGCTCTCCCAGAGTAACCTGGGCCAACGTCAGTTATCCTGACCCTTATCTTTCCACTGGACTCAGGTGACCCTGTAGGAGAGAGTGAGTTCTGCTTTACTCAAATACTATTTACATGCAAATCCTCTTTGAGAATGAAGAACAGAAGAACAAGAAAAGCATAGACAGAAAGACAAGAGAAAGCAATGGGCCACTTGTGTTAAACCAACACTACCACTTAGACCATTCCCTCCAGCTATTGACCAACTACCACCAAGTGACAGGTGCTGCAGCCCCTACCTCCTCAATAGCTGGAAAAAGAACGTTCTCAGAAGCAAAACCTTTCACACTATCAAACCAACTACAGAAATCAATGCAGTATGGCAGTGGAAATGATAGGTAAGAATTGGCTTTTCCAGCTTGTCCTTAGGACCCCAGAATCTTTCCATCAGACTTGCAACTGAAATCCCCTATATATTCAATCTCTTAGGATGTGAGCTCCAGAACAGAGTCTCTGTATCAGTTTTTTTACTTATATATCTAGCACTCAGCACGATGATACACACATAATAAGGCTTTAAAGAAATGTTTATTATTCATTAATATCTATGGTTGTACCCAAATCACTTCATTATGCTGTGTCTCAATTTCTTCAGGAGAAGGAAGCCATTGAGGCATGGTGACAGAATCCAGAGAATGAAAAATGGCTAACCTGGATTTAGCTGCTCTGACTCTGTCACGGGATTGTAAGGACAAAAATAAAAAATGATTATGAATTGTAAGAATTGTTACAAATATAAGAGAGGATGATGATGGTGGTGGTGGTGGTGGTGGTGGTGGGAGTAGGAGTGCTTCTGCAAGTAAGGGTGCTGATACTGGTAGCACTTGTGGTAGTAGTGGCGGTGTTGTTGTTGCTGGTGCTGGTGCTGGTAGTAGAACTAGTGATGGTAGTGATATTGGTAGTGATGGTAGAACTAGCGATAGTGTGATGCTAGTGGTAGAACTAGTGATGCTGGTGCTGGTGCTGGTGCTAGTGCCAGTGCTAAATGATGGAACTGTTGATGGTGATGATGGTATTGGTGGTAGTGGTAGAACTAGCGATGGTGGTGATGATAATACTGATGCTGGTGCCGGTGCTGATGCTGGTAAAAAACAAGAAATTATCCCCTGATTTAAGTTCTTTTCTGACATTTTTGGGAAGTGGAGTGGGAGTTTTCAAAAGCTAATTTACCAGCAGAGCATAAACTCTGGCAGATGCTATCGAAAGGGAAAGACTTCAAATAGGGTCGGTCTCAGCAAAAGGCTATTTTTCGGTTATCCAAGGACCAATTCAGCTACGTTCAGAAAAACTCATCCCCCCCAGAGAAATCCACATACTTTCTTTTCCAAAGCAATACAACAGTTTTAGTCTTAAGACACTTTACAATTTTAAACACAATTGAGGATTCCTCAAAGAGATTTTGTTATATCAATCAATATTTACCATAGTAAAAATTAAAATATCTTACTATTATCATGAAAACAGTTCTAACCTTGTGGATTTAGTGAAATAATCTTAGGACTCTCCCAGGGGTTCCCAGACAACAGTTTGACAATCGTTGCCTTAAAAATAATCTAAGAAATTATCTAAAAGTGGTGATTTCCACATTAATAAAACGACAGCTCCTTAAAACACACAAATTGGAATTTTAATTATATTACACATATAATCAATGGACTTCTATCTGGTTTCCAATACCCAATTTGAGATGATCCCATATGTACAAAAAGCATCTTTTGCTTTGCCTACCCTGAGGCTATTCTGGACCAAAATTAAGCTGTCCTGAGTCAAAAATATCTCCTGCTGGCCAGAATGAGGAACTGTCAAACTCAATATCTTTGCCACCCTCCTCTTTTCCCCCCCAACCTCCTCACTGCAACAACCACATTCTAACAGATACATATATATCCCTTTTCTCCCCTCATTCCTCTTTGTTCTTTCAGAGAATTGTCTCTCTTTTTCTTCATTCTATTGATAATCTCCCTATCTCTCAATGAACTAACAATCTAAAGGGAAAAGAAAACATACCAAGAGAGGGTAAAAGAGAAAAGGGACCTGGCACAGAGGTATTAAGGAAGAGAAATCAAGCAAGTCATTGAAATATTCAATTGCAGTTTTGCAGTCTTATGACTCTTTTATAGGAGAATTGCAAGTAAGAGGTCAAAACCATTGACTCTGGAGCTATAAAATTCAGTATTATTTTGAAAACTAAAATAAGTGCAAGCATTCTATCAGAAAAGCAAATAAAACATTAATCTACACGTCCAGAGAATTTTAAAAATTATTGTCCATGTGATAGCCTTTAATAAGACTGAATAGTCAAATAAACATATAAAATATGGATTGAAATATTGTATAAACCCTTATTATTTAGGTTAAAG